>NC_064259.1:63603606-64250934 GCF_003254725.2 Canis lupus dingo | reverse complement strand
GAGACACAAACACAGGTGAGAAGAGGGGCAGAGACACAGGCAGGGGAAGAAGTAGGCTTCCACTGGGGAGCCCGATGTGGGTCTGGATCCCAGGACCCTTGGGATTCAGGGCTCTGAGCCAAAGGCAGACCTTCCACCGCTGAGCCACCAAGGCGTCCCAGAAGCAGCCTTTTTGAAAAGGGGATTGCAGGCGTTGGTCCAGGACGGACTGAGATTGGGGGAAGTGGGTTTACTAAACCACCACGGTTGTACAACTGAGGATTGGCTCGTCTCTCTGCTAATAATGGCGAGATTTCTGAGCCATTGGTAGACGTCTACTCTTGATATAAGAGTGTTGAACAGAGAAGAAAAGACAAAGACAAGGTGCTTTTGTTTGGTTTGGTTTGGCTTGGTTTGGTGTGGTTTTGGTTGAGGGTTTGTTGTGTGTTTTGTTTGGGTGTGTGGTTGGGTGTGTGTGGTGTGTGTGTGTCTTCCTTTACCTGCCCAGCAACAGCAGGTTTTTTTAGATTCCCTTTTTTTTTTTTTTTTTTTGGTTTGTTCTTGTTTCAATTTTTTGGTATTTACTTATTTATTTGATTTTTTGGTTCGTTTGTATACGGTTTCTTCCCCTACTACGTAAGAGTGAAAACTTCTCACGGGTAAAGGAGCTTCATTTTGGGGACCAACTCTAAAAGCACCTGTAGAATCTCCTAGGGGCCACCTCGGCGAAAGAGAACTGAAGGATTTCCGTTTTCTGTTATGATCCGTGATCCCTTGTAGGCATGTGCCTTGAAAAACTTCTGAGATGTTTTTGGTTCGGGCTGGTTGGATGCCTGTCTGTCTGTCTGTCTCTACTGGTCCCTTCATCCGTTCGTGGATTCTCAGAGGATCCCAGAATGCCAAACCCCTAAATAGAGTCTCTTGACTACTATAGGTCGTTTACCTGCTATGGGAAGGCACATGAGAAGCACTGTCAGACAAAGAACCATAAGCCCTCCTTAGATTACATTGTGTGGGTGAATGCTGCGTGTGTGTTCCGAACAGGAGGAAATGACATTCCTATAACTGTAACGTTGTCCTGGTAGAGTGCCCGTCACTCCCACTATTCGAACTGTTAAATGCTCTGCGGACCGTGCATGTTGTGTTGTTGTGGTGTGATGTATGTGTGTGTGACAGAAACTGGGTCGGATTTTTCCTCTCGACTGCATATAATGATTATTCTCATTGGGTCTTTAGGCCACGTCCATCCGTGGGTGACCTCCCTGTCACGTGCAGGTGTTGTTAGGGAAGGTCTTGCAAACAATGCGGTCCACTTTTCAGAAGATTCGCGGAAAGGACTCTGGACGCATCCCGGTGTCTGGTCACCCTGAGATGTCCCACTACCTACAGTAGGAGTTGCCGGAACTAATGAAAAAGCTGCATGGAAACCGAACAGAAAGGAACCAACGTGGAACTGAATGAGGTCCACGAAACCCTGAACAGAGTTCAGAACTCTCAGTGAGTCATCTTCCTTTTTTTTGGCGATTGTTAAATCCTCTTCAGAAGGTCGGTGGGAATCCGTGCTCATTGCCACCAGACACCGTTGGAAGGATCCGCTTGTATCACCAAGGCCTTCCTTGAAGTAGAATGGCGTCTGTTTTTCTTCTTTCGACCTCCCCCCCCCCGGTCCCCACGCCGCCCTCCCCTCCTCCCCTCCCCTCCCTTTCTCCACCCCCCCCCCACCCGGCCCCGGCCCCGGCCCCGGCCCCCGGGGTCCATTGTCAAAGTGATCTCTATTGACCGAGCGGGCCAGGGCCCCTGGAATCGCATCCTAAGACTCAGATAGGATCAGGACAGCCTGGAGACACTCAGATCCACTTCTCGGGAGCCACCGAGCCCTCGGAAACCGTGAGCCTGATACCTTCCTTCCAGAGGTCGCCGCGGCCTCACTGGGCGAGTCAAGAGTGCCACCTCCTGGCGGACGAAACCGAGAGTCAGCTGCTTAACCCCAGCGAGCCTCCCAGGTTGCCCTACGAGGGTGCTTGGAAATGCTGAGGCTCAACGACACCCGGAACCCACAACAACCGGAAGAACAGAAAGAAGAGCAAAAGAAATGCTGAAGTTCTTCCTTCTGGCTTGCCCTTTACAGGAGTGTGCCCGTCTGCGACCACGGCCTGTCTCGCGGACAGGAAGAAAAAGAGTCCAGATGGCTTGAACCGGGATTCTGCACTCTGCGGACCACAGGAACCCCCTCCAGCCTGACCCAGGAACTCCCTTACTCTGAGGCCAGGGACAGGAGGTCTTGTTTGTGTTTCGGTTGTGGTCCAAAAGACAGGCGTCACCTACGATGGAACCTTGTAACCCTTTCTAAGCCTAGAGTCGCTCAGCGGCATTACATACGTTCACACATCCTCCTCGCCAAGTTATCTTTCCATTCCATTTTTTTACTCTCTTTTTTGAAACTCTTTAAATTTTATTTATTTATTTGTTCGTTCGTGCATGCATTCATTCATTCATTCATTGTTTGTTTGTTTATTATTTTAAAGGATTTTTTTATTGAGAGAGGAGAGAGAGAGAGAGAGAGAGAGAGAGAGAGAGAGAGAGAGAGAGAGAAGAGCAGAGACACAGAGGGAGAAGAGGCTCCATGCAGGGAGCCCGATTGTGGGACTGGATTCCCGGGTCTCCAGGATCACACCCAGGCTGCAGGTGGCGCCAAACCGCTGCGCCAACCGGGGCTGCCCTCCATTTTTTACTCTTAAGTTTAATTTCTTACACTGTATTGATCGGGCACCCGATTCTCTCTCTCTCTCTCTCTCGAATAAATAATTAAATATTTAAAAAAATAAATGAATAAATAAAACTGTATTTATTCACGGAGACACACAGAGAGAGGACGGGACGCAGGCAGAGGGAGAAGCAGGCTCCACGCGGGGGGGGGGGGGGGGGGGCCCTGGTGCGGGTGCTGGATCCCCAAAAAGCCGTGATGACGCCCGCCCGGAGCCCCAGTCGAAGGCAGACGCTCAAACTCGGGGTATGCCACCCGAGCACACCTCGTCCGCACCTCTTCCTTCCCACCGCCACCCACCCTCTTGTGCGTTCGTCGGGTTCCCACACACAGGACCTCGTCCTCCAGGTGTATCCCTAGACACACCCTAGCACCCTAGGATCCCCAACGAGGGAATAGGTTCAGATGGGACCGATGCTCATGTGACCGTGCTCCTGTTTGAGGACTGTCCTCGGTTTGCTGTAGCGGTGACGGCGAGACAAAGGGTCTCTCTCCACACACCGCACAGGCGGGTGGGGGGCATGCCCCGAGTGGGGCAGATGTCCCCATCCCAAGGAGGGCGGAGGAGGAAAGCCACCCCAAGGCCCCTCTTTGGTGCCTGTCCTGTGTCAGGAAACGCTACTGACCTGGGTGGATCCGGACCAGGCTGTGTCCGTCCCAGCTGCCCTGGGATCCCACACTCCTCACACCTGGACCCACCGGTGTGGCGCCTGCCTTTCCGGCTCTGCCTGCCTGCCTAACTATCTCTGCATCCAACTTGCAACTTTCAGTCCGTGAGCTTAGGGGCTTCGACTCTCTGGGTCTTGCTAGAACCCAAACAGAGAAAGAACGTTTGCCATACCATAGATACCACTTTCAATTAAGCATCTGTGAAATGATGATTATGGAGGAAGGAAATTCTCAGCCTTGAACGTTTCTGGGCCCTGCTCCATTGGCTTTCACACTGACCCAGGCCCAAACGGCTCCCAGAAAACTCAGCACTAGTTGGGCTCTATTTCCGTGCCACTGAGTGCACGTTGCCTGTCTGCCCTCCCCTAAAAAGTCAAGCAACGGGGATGCCTGGGTAGCTCCGTGTTCAGCATCTGCCTTGAGGTCAGTCATCATCCTGGGGTCCTGGGGCCCCGACTCCCACTTGGGGCTCCCCGCGGGGAGCCTGCTTCTCTCTGCATCTGTCAATACCTGTCTCTGTGTGTCTCTCATGGATAAATAAAGAACATCTCTAAAACAGGAAAGAATGAATGATTAATTAAAAGGACTGACTGACTGGACTGATCGACTGACCGACCCGACCGGCTGAATGAATGTATACATAAGCAAGCCAGGAAGGAAGCAAGCAAGCAAGCAAGCAAATAAATGAACAAATGAAATCGATGAAGGGCTGCGTGGCTGCTGGCTGGCACTGTGGGTGGAGTGTGGGACTCTATATTTCTCGGTTGTGAGGACGAGCCCTAACCTGGGTGTAAACATCGCATACACCTAAAATCTTTTGAAAATAAAACAATGAAAAGAAAAGAAAAGAAAAGAAAAGAAAAAGAAAAGAAAAGAAAAGAAAAGAAAAAGGTGGGCAGCCCGGGTGGCTCGGCGGTTGAGCGCGGCCTCAGCCCGGGGCCTGAATCCTGGAGGCCCGGCATCAGAGTCCCACGTCGGGCTCCCAGCATGGAGCCTGCTTCTCCCTCTGCCTGTGTGTCGGTCCGACTCTCCCACTCACTGTGTCTCAGGAGAAAATAAACAGAATCTTTACAAAAAGGGAAAAGAAGTTGTTTTGTTTGTTTTGTTTTGTTTTGTTTCGATCGGATTGATCGATCGCTAAAAGGCAACCTGCCAAAACTGACGATGAGAAAACGGAAGAAAACCTTCCTGGTTCCCATAGAGTTCAAGCCCTACAGCCTTGCCCGTACCAAGATCAGAGAATAAACTGTCCACTCTCTACGGCGTCCCTCCTCCCGAGGACGCCCCAGCTCCTTATGGAGCATGCACACGCACGTGCACACGCACGCAGAAAAGCGGGGTGAACCGAACCAGACCCTAGAGAACCCTGCAGCGAAGGTTGAGCACAGGACACCCCCCACCCCCCCCCGCCAGCCACAGGAAACTCCGGCAGGCTACCACTGGACTGCTTAGGGGGCCTATACTTACTTGCAAGTGCTCGCTGACCTGGGACACGTGGAAGGGGAACCTGAGGCTCAGATGGCCCGAACCGGGTGGAATGGGGTGCTTTGCTCATGCCTCAATGCTATGCTCTCCACGATTAGAGAAAGCTGGCAATGAGGCCAGCCCAGGGACCGGAACCTAACCTAGGAATCCCTCTGGTTCCATCAGTCATGTCCCGACTGTTGGTGAGTGAGGAACCAGTGCTCGGCTCGCTCGGGGAGACAGACGCTCTGGTCTTCTTCGGGTTGGGTTGTTGCTGCGGCTTTGGGTATCTTTGCAGGAAACCGGCCTCTTCTCTTTCGAAATGGAAACCAAAGGATGGACGGGGTCCGGACGCGGTCACGCTCGCTGGCCACTGGAGTTGTTGTCACCCAGCCAGCGGGGAGATCGGAACATCGGGTCTTTCGTGACCTCTCCACAGATAGATAGGAGTGAGACCAAGGCTATATACTTTGTTGGCGTCTCGTCTGTGTCTACGTGTCCCTGTGGGTTCTACGAGGGAGAGGTTTCCTCTACCTCCGGATGCTATATTGCTAACATCCCTTTGTAAAGGAACTGTAGCTTATGGGATCCCTGGGTGGCGCAGCGGTTTGGCGCCTGCCTTTGGCCCAGGGCGCGATCCTGGAGACCCGGGATCGAATCCCACGTCGGGCTCCCGGTACATGGAGCCTGCTTCTCCTTCTGCCTATGTCTCTGCCTCTCTCTCTCTCTCTCTCTCTCTGTGTGACTATCATAAATAAATAAAAATTAAAAAAAAAAAAAAAAAAGGAACTGTAGGTTAGGAGTTCAAAGGCTGGCGCGGGTAAACATCATCGGAACAGGACAGCTCGGAGCGATAAGGAGGAGTGCCAATATTTCACAAGTTCCCACGATCTGGGATGAAGTTCTGTTCGTTCGTTCCCGATCATGCGGGTCTGGGATCCTTTCCTGCATCCGTCTCCTTGCGGGGGGGGGGGGGGGGGGGGGGGGGGGGGGACCTGCTTCTGCCCATGTCTCTGTCTCTGTCTCTGTCTCTCTCTCACACACAGGAATAAAGAAACCAAATAGTGTAAAAAAGGAAAGATGCTCGGTCTCCCACTCTCTCCCTCTCCCTCCTCCTCCTCCTCCCCCTTCCCCCCTTCACACAGTGCTCTCTCTCTGAAAGGAAGTTAATATATTACAATTTTGCAAAAGCCTGCCAATGGAATGGAGACTACTGGAGAACGAGAAGGAAAACAATTCCGTGTGTGACAAGTAGGAGATGTGTAGGAAACGTACAAGGCGTGAGAATACATGTTTTGGTGAGGGAAAAGAAAATAATTCTGTCCTGAAATGAGCCTGGCTATTTTTTTCTTTTTTAAGATTTTATTTACTTATTCAGAAGGAAGGGAGTGGGAGGGAGGGAGGGAGGGAGGGAGGGACAGAGAGAGGCAGAGAGAGGGAAAAGAAGGCTCCATGCAAGGAGCCCGCTATGGGACCTGAGCCAAGGCAGAGGCTAACCACTGAAACACCCAGGCGTCCCGGAAGCAGATTTTTTTGAAAGGAATTGTAGGCATGGTCAGGACAGACTGAGATTGGGAGAAGTGAGCTTTACTAGTACACTGGTATAGCATTAAGACTCGGCTCTTGTCTCTGTTAAAATGAAGAGATTTCCTTGCGTTGGTAGTCTCATCATGGCAAGGGATTGTGAACAGAGAAGAGAAAAATATATTATTATTATTTTCTCTCTCCGGACCAGCCAGGTTTTTATATTCCTTTTTATCCGCGAATTACCTCCGTGAGAGAGTGAAAACTTCTCAATATTAAAGGAGCTACATTTTGGAGACAACTCTATAAGCTCCTGTGGAATCTCCTAGGGCCACCCTGGCGAAACAGATACTGACATTGTTTTCAGTTTTGTAATGACCCGTGATCCTTTATAGGCCCGGGCCTTGAAAGCTTCTGAGATGTTGGTTGGTTGGTTGGTTGGTTGGTTGGTTGGTTGGATGGATGGATGGTTTGTGTATCTGGCTGGTCGGCTGGCTGCCCGGCTGTTTGCTGGTTCCTTCATCCGGTCATGGATTTTCAGCGGATCCCAGAAAAGTCTAGCCCTAGGTTGAGTCTCTTGACTAACATAGGTCGTTTACCTGCTATGTGAAGGCACGTGAGAAGCAGCGTCAGACAAAGAATCATAAGCCCTTTTAGATTATATTGGTTGCGTGAATGCTGTGGGTGTTCCAAAAGCGACGTAAATTCGTTAAGTGGTAACGTGCCCCGGTACATTGTTAAAATGCCGTGTGTGACAAATCATAATCCGTTTTTCTTCTCGACTGCACTCTAGCCAACTCTCCTCGGGTCTTTAACCACGTCCACCGGTGACCGCCATGTCATGTACATGCCATGTTCTTTCTGTTTTTTTTTTTTTTTTTTTTTAATTTCTTATTCATTTATGATAGTCACAGAGAGAGAGAGAGAGAGAGGCAGAGACACAGGCAGAGGGAGAAGCAGGCTCCATGCACCGGGAGCCTGATGTGGGATTCGATCCCGGGTCTCCAGGATCGCGCCCTGGGCCAAAGGCAGGCGCCAAACCGCTGCGCCACCCAGGGATCCCTACATGCCATGTTCTGATGCTCTTGCAAAAACAAACAAAACACACACACACACACACACACACACACACACGCACATTTATTTATTTATTTATTTATTTATTTATTTTTTATTTATCCCAGATTCCAGAAGAACCACGCAAAGGACTTTTGACACATCTCAGTTTCTGGTCACCCTGAGATCATCGAACAACAGTATGAATTGCCAGAACTAGTGAAATAGCTGCATTTACCCAGAACAAAACCAGGGACTTCTGGGTGCCTCAGCGGTGGAGCCTCTGCCTTGGGCTTAAGGCGTGACCCCGGAGTCCCGGGTTCGAGCCCCGCATCGGGCTCCCTGCATGGGGCCTGCTTCTCTCTCTCTCTCTCTCTCTCTCTCTCTCTCTCTCTCTCTCTCATACATAAATAAAATCTTAAACAAACAGAACTAAAAGGAACAACATGGAACTGAAAAGAGCGAAAGACAATGATGACCGGTTTCTTTGTTTTTGTTTTTTAAAGACTTTATTTAGTTATTCACGAGAGACACAATGAGAGAGAGGCAGAGACACAGGCAGAGGGAGAAGCAGGCTCTGCAGGGAGAGACCGATGAGGGACTCCAGGATCACACCCTGAGCCAAAGACAGCTGCTCCCACCGCTGAACCACCCAGGCGTCCTGATGACCCTTTTTTAAGGACTCTTGTTCAAATCACTGCTGATCCCCTCATGTTTGCTCTTCCAGTTTGAAGGAAACTTTGTCTGTAGAGATATCTATACCTTAGAGAAATTGGAGGAACGAGTGAGTTTGTAAACAAATTAAAATCCTTATCCTTGGGCAGCCCTGGTGACTCAGCGGTTTAGCGCTGCCTTCAGCCCAGGCCGTGATCCTGGAGACCCTGCATGGAGCCTGCTTCTCCCTCTGCCTGTGTCTCTGCCTCTCTCTCTCTCTCTCTCTCTCTCTCTCTGTGTGTGCGTTTGTGTCTCACATGAATAAATACATAAAATCTAAAGAAAAAAAAATCTTTAAAATCCTTATCTTTTCTCCCTACCTGTGACCCGTCAGTGTTCAGAAACTCTCAGTGAGTTATCTTTTTTCTTTTCTTTTCTTTTCTTTTCTTTTTTTCTTTTTCTCTCTTTCTCTCTCTTTTTCTAATGAGTTATCTTTCTTTTATGGCAATTGCCAATCATCTGCGTGAGGTCTGTTCCGTGGGAATATGTTCTCATTGTGACCGGCCACTGTTGGAAGAATCCCTTGTATCACCAAGACCTGCCTTCCTTGAGTGCAATGGCATCTGTTTTTCTTTTCTCTTCTCTTCCTCCGCCCCCCCCCTCCCCCCCCCCCCCCCCCCCCCCCCCCCCCGCCCCGGTTTATTTTTCAGAGTGATCTCTACTCCCAACGTAGGGCTCGCACTCACGGCCTGGAGGTCAAGAGTCGTGCTCTCTACTGACCGAGCGGGCCAGGGGCCCCTGGAATCGCATCCTAAGACTCAGATAGGATCAGACAGCCTGGAGACACTCAGATCCACTTCTCGGGAGCCACCCGAGCCCCTCGGAAACCGTGAGCCTGATACCTTCCTTCCAGAGGTCGCCGCGGCCTCACTGGGCGAGTCAAGAGTGCCACCTCCTGGCGGATGAAACCGAGCGTCAGCTGCTTAACCCCAGCGAGCCTCCCAGGTTGCCCCTACGAGGTGCTTGGAAATGCGGAGGTTCTTCCCTCTTGCCTTGCTTTTTTTTTTTTTTCTTTTTTTTTTTCTTTTTTTTATTTATTTACTTATGATAGTCACACAGAGAGAGAGAGGCAGAGACACAGGCAGAGGGAGAAGCAGGCTCCATGCACCGGGAGCCTGATATGGGATTCGATCCCGGGTCTCCAGGATCGCGCCCTGGGCCAAAGGCAGGCGCCAAACGGCTGCGCCACCCAGGGATCCCCTCTTGCCTTGCTTTTGCAGGGCTGACGACAGTGACCACGTCTGTCTACCTGGCGAGGCAGAAACAATTCCAGGTTGCTGAACCCTGGTTTTCCACACTGCGGACGACAGGATATCACCCCCTCCCCCTCTTTCAACCTGACCCAGGAATTCCCTTACTCTGAGCCAAGGACAGGGTGGGGGGTTGGGGGTGGGGTCTTGTTGTTGTTGTTGTTTGTTTTTGTTTGTTTTGCTTTTCTTCCCCCCAGTTGTGGTAAAAAGAAAAATAGACGTCACCTAAAATGGAATGTTGTAGTCGTTTCTTTCTTTCTTTTTTTTAATATTTTATTTATTTATTCACGAGAGACACAGAGACAGAGACACAGGCAGAGGGAGAAGCAGACTCTATGCAGGGAGCCTGACGTGGGACTCGATCCTGGGTCTCCAGGATCAGGCCCTGGGCTGAAGGCAGACGCTAAACCGCTGAGCCACCCGGGGATCCCTGGACGCTCCACCGCTGAGCCACCCAGGCGCTCCATACATACTTAAGTTATTGAGAGTTTGTTCCTTCATTTTTCATCATCTCTAGACCCAACGTGGGGCTCAAACTCACAACCCTGACTGCAATCAAAAGTTGAGTGCTCTTCTGACGGAGCGGGCCTGCCGGGGCCTGGGGCCCGGGGCCCGGGCCGGGGCCGGGAGCTTCTGCCCTTTCATGTTTTCAAGCTCAGAGTCACGTTTTGTCCGGGGAGGGCCCCACCCCCCAACCCCTCCGTGCGGAGGTGCCATCTGTCGGGCTGGTTCATGTTTGTCCATCTTCCTTGCTCCTTTTAGTAGACAGAAGGTGGCTTGTGACACAGCGGGTGACTACTTCGAATGAGACTGAGGATTTCCCTTGGGAAGTGGGTGCGAGAGGGAGGACAGGTCGATGGGGAACCAGGAAACTGTTGGCCCGTCGCTTTAGAGGAAAGAGTGTCCTTGTTGGGCCCTCACCCAGGGTGGATGAGTCAGAACTGTCTCATGGCAGTGAGACACTAGGGGAATTTTTTTTTTTTTTACCATTTGAAGAAAAATTTTTTACTCCTCTCTGAAAGATAAAGTCCTGACAACTATGCAAAACACAAGGGTAAATCAGGTCACACTGTGACCACCCAGTGTCAACCTAGAAGTAGACACAAAATTGACAATATGTTGGGTGAAGCCACAATGAACTTGAATCATCCATTAACTATTTTCTGCACAGTTATTAGCCTGGAAATCTGGGACAAACTGTTCATCATCAGGAACTTGTGCTTCAGCTAACCAAGCCTCTTGTAGTTGACTGAGATCCTGAAACAACTCTTCTGAATCATGGGCCAGATCTGTGTCCGAAAACTTTCTCTTTCTGTCAATCACAGGCCGCCCTCGACATTCAAGACCTGCAGAGTCGCCAGAAGCATGAAATTGAATCTTTGTATACCAAACTGGGAAAGGTTCCCCCTGCTGTCATTATCCCCCCAGCTGCCCCCCTTTCAGGGAGAAGAAGGTGACCCACTAAAAGCAAAGGCAGCAAGTCTAGTTGCAGCAGTTCCTTGGGGAATAAAAGTCCCCAGCTTTCAGGTAACCTGTCTGGTCAGAGTGCTGCTCCAGTTTTGCATGCTCAGCAGACCCTCCACCCTCCTGGCAACATCTCTGAGACTGGGCCAAATCAGCTGTTACAGCCCCTTAAGCTATCTCCCTCCAGTGACAACCTCTACTCAGCCTTTACCAGTGATGGTGCCATTTCAGTCCCAAGCCTTTCTGCTCCAGGTCAAGGGACCAGCAGCACAAACACTGTCAGGGGAACATTGAACAGCCAAGCTGCCCCAGCTCAACCTCCTGCCATGACATCCAGCAGGAAGGGCACATTCACAGATGACCTACACAAGTTAGTAGACAATTGGGCCTGAGATCCCATGAATCTCTCAGGCAGAAGAGGAAGCAAAGGACACATGAATTATGAGGGCCCTGGAATGGCAAGAAAGTTCTCCGCACCTGGTCAGCTGTGCATCTCCATGACCTCAAATCTGGGTGGTTCTGCTCCCATCTCTGCAGCATCAGCTACCTCTCTAGGTCACTTCACCAAGTCTTTGTGCCTCCCACAGCAGTACGGTTTTCCAGCTCCCCCCTTTGGCACTCAGTGGAGTGGGACAGGTGGCCCGGCACCACAGCCACTTGGCCAGTTCCAGCCTGTGGGAACTGCCTCCTTACAGAATTTCAACATCAGCAATTTGCAGAAATCCATCAGCAACCCCCCAGGTTCCAACCTGCAGACCACTTAGACCTAGAGACTTTAACTGAGTAGGTTTGGGGCCAGGAGATGGAATGCTGAGGGGTGGGTGGGAGGGGGGGAATGGGAAAGTAGCCTATATACTAACTACTAGTGCGGCATTTAATTGGTTATTTCTTGCCAGAAAGGAATGATTTTTCCCCTAGTTCAAGCAGAACTCAACGAAATCGAGACCAGAAGAACTGTGGAACAGATAAACAAAACCAGGAGTTGGTTCTTTGAAACAATTAATAAATAGATAAACCATTAGCCAGCCTGATGAAAAAGAAGAGAGAGAAGACTCAAATTAATAAAATCATGAATGAGAAAGGAGAGATCACTACCAACACCAAGGAAATACAAACGATTTTAAAAACACATTATGAACAGCTATACGCCAATAAATTAGGCAATCTAGAAGAAATGGACGCATCTCTGGAAAGCCACAAACTACCAAAACTGGAACAGGAAGAAATAGAAAACCTGAACAGGCCAATAACCAGGGAGGAAATTGAAGCAGTCATCAAAAACCTCCGAAGACACAAAAGTCCAGGGCCAGATGGCTTCCCAGGGGAATTCTATCAAACGTTTAAAGAAGAAACCATACCTATTCTACTAAAGCTGTTTGGAAAGATAGAAAGAGATGGAGCACTTCCAAATTCATTCTATGAGGCCAGCATCACCTTAATTCCAAAACCAGACAAAGACCCCAGCAAAAAGGAGAATTACAGACCAATATCCCTGATGAACATGGATGCAAAAATTCTCAACAAGATACTAGCCCATAGGCTCCAACAGTACCTTAAGAAAATTATTCACTATGACAAAGTAGAATTGATTCCTGGGACACAAGACTGGTTCAACACTCGTAAAACAATCAATGTGATTCATCATATCAGCAAGAGAAACACCAAGAGCCATATGATCCTCTCATTCGATGAAGAGAAAGCATTTGACAAAACACAGCATCCATTCCTGATCAAAACTCTTCAGAGTGTAGGGATAGAAGGAACATTCCTCAACATCTTAAAAGCCATCTATGAAAAGCCCACAGCAAATATCATTCTCAATGGGGAAGCACTGGGAGCCTTTCCCCTAAGATCAGGAACAAGACAGGGATGTCCACTCTCACCACTGCTATTCAACATAGTACTGGAAGTCCTAGCCTCAGCAATCAGACAACAAAAAGACATTAAAGGCATTCAAAGTGGCAAAGAAGAAGTCAAACTCTTCCTCTTTGCCGATGACATGATACTCTATATAGAAAACCCAAAAGACTCCACCCCAAGATTGCTAGAACTCATACAGTAATTTGGTAGCGTGGCAGGATACAAAATCAATGCCCAGAAATCAGTGGCATATCTATATACTAACAGTGAGATGGAAGAAAGAGAAATTAAGGAGTCAATCCCATTTACAATTGCACCCAAAAGCATAAGATACCTAGGAATACACCCAACCAAATGTCATCTCTTTAACTGTACACGATGAGCCAAAAATGCAACAGCCACATCTCTCTGAAAATGCAAGTAAAGTCCTCCATTTGAGGAGACAGAGCTGAATTCTCTGTTTTCCCAGTTCTGTGTCCTGCCTAACCCACTGCATCTCTCACATTGTCCTCAGTGTCCTAACCTGCACAGTGGGGGCCAGGCTAGAATCTGCTTCCTGGGAACATCATCAGGTGTCTATGGATGATGTTTATAACACGTGTGGGCTTGTTTACTGTATATCTGAGGTAGAAATTTAAGGATGGAAGATTTAAAAGAAGGGGTGGGATGTGGCATGAAGTTCCACTCAAATGTGGCCTGGGTTCCAGCAATGTAATATCACAATATTCACTTTCATTTTAATGGGGGCACCACAATGAGGTGAAAATGCTCCAAGATGCAGACATTGTCATCTTCTGTAATAAAACCATCCAATTGTTTCCTGTTATATTTAGAATGCTATCCAGTTACCTCGCTTTGGTCTCTGAGGGCTGCAACCTTCACAACGGCTCCCAGCAATCCTGACCTGTGGTATAGGTATCCCTTTGTAACCCCGAGGTGCTTCATGACTAGTTTCTGACCAATAGGATACAGCCAAAATGATGGCATGTCACATCTAAGTTTCAATTGGAAATAGCCTCTCACTTCCTAGTTACTTCCTCTCCTATTCCACTCACTCATGTTCCACTTCTGACACTTTCCTTTTCCCATTTTCTTCTCTATCCCTGAATAAAAAATCAACCAGAGATGTTTTGAGCTGCCATGTATAGAGGCTCACGTAGCAGAGAACTGAGTCAACTTGGGAGAAAATCCTCTGCCAGGCTAGCCTCCTATGGGGCCACAGCTGTAGCCTCTGATGAACCTTGAGGCTGAGGAACCAAGCTAATTTGTGCCTGGATTCCTCATCCACAAAACTGATGAGAAATTAAATATATGAATTTTAAGATGCAAGGTATCGGGGCAACAGAGTAACAGAGGAACAATAGATAACTAACAGTCTACCAGGCCTTAGCATCCCTGCCCTCTTCCCTCTCCTCAGATCTCCTCCTCCTTTCCTCACAGCCGTGCTGGCTGCCCTTTCCACCTCCTCTGGCCAAACCAACTTCTATTAGTGAGTATCTGCATCAGGGGTCCCTTCTTCCCGACACACTGTCCTCAGACGCGTGCAGATCTAACTCCCTTTTGTTATTCTGTTCTCAGCAATGTTACCCTCAGTGAGACCTTTCATACCTTTCTCTCCAATGATTCCCCAACCTTCCTTCCCGGCATACAGTCTTGTGTAGCATATAGCACTTGCTCTTTTCTTTCATGTGTCTTTGTTTTTGTACTTTTGTCCACCTCCAGACTGTGAGTTCCTACAGGCAGTAGGTCATTGTATTTTCAGCTCTATCTATGGGCCCACCAAGGTACCTGGCATAGGGTGAGTACTTAGTGCATAGTTATGGAATGAATCAATGAGAAGTTCTTGGAACACACTTCCCCTTTTAGCCAGCCTGACTGAAGGTAGGAATGCCACTAAGAGTTTCAAGTTGTCTCTGGGCAGGGGTATGACCACAATGATCTCTGCATGAGTCTTTCGTCTGCAGTTCCTCCAGCAGAAGTCCCTAGGTACCATTCAAAGGGAGGTTTCCTGCGTCGTGTTCTCCAGGTCTAGCAATACAGCCCCAGGCAGGCACACCACCAAAGAAATAACTGAGACAGAGAAAGGTAAATTATGATTTATACACACACACGTAATTATATATATATATATTCCCTTATATGTGGAATCTAAAACAAAAATAAATAAATAAAAGATGAAAAACCTAATTCAGAAAAAGAGATCAGATTGAAGTAACCAGAATGGGGGTTGAGGGAATGGTGAAAAGATACAAACTTTCAGTTTTAAGATAAAGAAGTAATAGCAGTTTACAGTACATCATGATGACACAGTTATTACTGCTTTGTGGTGTATCTGAGAGGTGTCAAGAAAGTAAATCTTGAGAGTTCTCATCACAAGGAAAGTCGTTTGCTTTCTTTTTTATTTACTTTATTTTTGTATCTATAAGAGATGATGGTGTTTAACCAAACTTATTCTGTCACAATACAGGAATGTAAAATTGTTATGCTGTTTACCTTGAACATACACAGTGCTCTATGTCTATTATATCAATACAACTGGGCAAACATTATTGTAATATTCATAAGATCAGAAAAGTTGGCTTGGTAAAAATAATGACACCTAAACAAAACTTAAAACAGCAGACGCTGTCTGTAGTCAGTAGATAATGATATGGATAAAAATATCCAACCATTTGCCTAAATAGAATCAATTCTGATTTTAAAAATCATTGAAATAAAATTCAAGTAGATGCAGCAGAATTTTTAATTTGCCTGAGATTTTAAAAATTGATGGAGGAAGAAATTAACCCTGAAAACTACCTTTTAGAAAGCTCTTTCCTGTTTTGGAAATTTTGATTTTAGGCCTTTAAGTATTTGGGCACGTGATGAGAATATTTTGTTTGAGCAAAGTTGTCTCAAGGAAAAAGGCTGAGATAAAATAGCAGCAGCAAAATGGGAGGGTATAAAGGGAAGACTACATTGTCCTGTGCTCATTTCTCTGTATTTGCTGCTTTTAAATAAAATATACTTTATTGATGTACAATACACATGATCAAAAACCTACCATCTACAAATCACCCATTTATATATTTCATTAACTACATTAAGTTCATGGAGTACATTTTAAGCATATTAAACGCATTAATATCTTCGTACAACCTCCCTGTAACCCATCTTTAGAGCACATTTCATCTTGTAAAACTAAAACTCTCTACTGTGAGTCAGAAACTTCCCATTGGGTGGTTCTGCGGTTTAGTGCCACCTTCAGCCCAGGGCATGATTCTGGGGACCCTGGGTCGAGTCCCACATTGGGCTCTCTGCATAGAGCCTGCTTCTTCTTCTGCCTGTGTCTCTGCCTCTCTCTCTCTCATTAATAAATAAAATCTTTTTATTTTTATGGAAAAGACATGTCTAAATTTGTTTCTCTTGCCCAGAAATGAGGTCAGCTCCCTCCTAAAACCTCTTGCCCAGCTTGCACACTGCCATGCCCTGGTGGGCACCTTCAAATGCCCTAGGTCTCCTTGACATCTACAGGCTTCTGGGACCAAACTTTGAGGGGCCCAGTGTCTGCATCTTACCCACAATCCCAAGGATTCTGCTAGGCTCCCTAGTTTAAAGCAGATGAATTTGCTCTGAGACACTGGCTCATCCTTTCTCCAAAGGTGAATCTAGTTTTTAAAATGAGAGCCAAACAATGGAAATGGATAAGAAAGATGCCAAAGCTCTTCAGGAGAGGTGAAAGTGGGGTAATGTGGAGAATGGAGTAACTAACACAATCTCATAACAACGTGGCTTCTGGGTGAATCAGTGGGGAAGCATTTGCCTTCAGCTCAGGTCATGATCCCAGGGTCTTGTGTTGAGCCCTGCATCAGGCTCCCTACTTGGCGAGGAGCCTGCTTCTCCCTTTCCCTCTGCCCCTGTCCCTGCTCATGCTCTCTCTCATTCAGTTTCTCTCTCAAATAAATAATATCTTAAAAAAGGAAATTTCTTATAATCTTATGGATTTTCTTTATTTTTAAAGCTTTTTTTTTAAATCCATCAGCAGCCTTATCTACCTTCCCTGTGAAGAAATTGGCCAGGTGTATGTCAAACTTCTAGGCTACAAAAGCATGATTTATTTTATCCCCTTGGGAGGACTACTTTTACACTCAGGCTTAGGCATTTTGTATCAGTAAGTCCAGGGTAGGGGAAAGGAAACAGGTACATCACGCAGATGTGGCCTCTTCCATCCAGATGGGTCGTGAATGTGCCACAGCTTATTGGCTCTCAGGATGTGCTCCAGGTGCACCATGGAGAGAATCTGGGAATGCCTCCCCAGTTCCCTGGTATGAGTGTCTGTGCCCACGGAGAGTGGTACTAGCCAGTCCTGGTGATCAGGTGACCTTCCCTGTGCTCCAGCTCTCCCTTGTACACACACACGCACACACACACACACACACACACATCCATGCATGCACAAACACAATGATGGCTCACACAAAACTTATGAATACCTACGCTGTTGCATAAGATAGTCAGGCAAAGGGGGCCTAATAGCATCCCCTGGTCAGCCTAATAACCTACTCTCAACTGTTACTGTGTGGGGGCTGTCCTGAGAACATACGTCACAGATCAAAGCAGAACCAGAGGGCCCGAGGTCAAATCCCAGCTCCTCTGAGGTCAAATCCCAGCTCCTCCATGTACCTGTCAGGAAAGGCTCCACCTTTCTATACTTGCACAAAGGGGAGTAATACAAGTAGCTCATAGTGTTGTCAGGAGGAGCACCTATATAACATGCATGAAGCACTTAGTACCGGCACAGGGTCAGCACCACACCAGTGATAACACTTGAGGAGCTCTCTCAAAGGAGGTGAGAAAGCATATGGCACGTGATATATACTTAACTCTGAGAAACAAGCATTACTAGAATGCAGCATTCAACTGGCACCTTTATAACCCATACCAAATATATGTGTGCATTTGTATGTCAACTGACATATCTTTAACTCTGAGAAAGAAGTTATCGCACAAAGGAAGCAGGTTTTACTTATACTCTTGTGTGTTGACAATAGAAACTATCTTAATAGTATGTGTGAAAACATAAGGCGAGTGCCCTGAGAAAGAAGTGTTACTAGAATGCAGTTTTAAACTAGCATCTTGGGCAGCCCTGGTGGCGCAGCGGTTTAGCACCGTCTGCAGCCCAGGGTGTGATCCTGGAGACCCGGGATCGAGTCCCACGTCGGGCTCCCTGCATGGAGCCTGCTTCTCTCTCTGCCTGTGTCTCTGCCTATCTTTCGCTCTTCTCTGAATAAATAAATAAATAAATCTTAAAAAAAATAGCATCTTGTTTGATGAATTTAGGGTTAGGGTCAGGGTCAGGTTCAGGGTTACAGTTAAGGTTAGGGCGAGGATCAGGGACAGGATCAGGGTCAGGGAAAGGGTGAGGGTGAGGGTAATCATCAGGTTTAGAGTGAGGTTCAGGATTAGGTTTAGGTTGAGGGTCAGGGTGAGGGTCAGGCTCAGGATCAGGGTTAAGGTGAGGGTGAGGATTAGGGAAAGGATCAGGGTCAGGGAAAGAGTGAGGGTCAGGCTGAGGGTCAGGGTTAGGGTGACAGCTGAGTTGAGGACGAGACTCAGAGTGAGGCTCAGGCAGGCCCTGAACATTGGCCTGGGTGCAGGGAGCCCTTAGTCTATCTCTGGCTCCTCCTCTCTGCCCCTCATACAAATGGTGCTTCTCCCAACCGGGGGTCGCCGACTTTTATGGTGTCACTCATTAGTCCCCCAAGCTTCAAAGGTCATAGCCAGGCCTTGAGACTTGGTTGGGGCACCACCCAAATTAGTGTGATGGTTAAGGCCCAGGAGCTTGGACAGTTAATGGTTTAGGGTCAGATTGGTCTTTAGCTGCTACCCAGGGTGTGTGTGCGTGAGTATGTATGTGTGTGTGTGTATGCGCTGAGGGTGGTGGCATAATCAGGATGGATTCTGCAACTAAATTCCCACTTGCCAACAGTCAAAATCCTGAAGAAGAGGGGGAAGTAGAGTGATGCTGAAACCCAAAATCCATTCCTCCTCCCTAAGCACACACAGAAGAACTCACCAGAACCGATGCCCAACCACTGCTTGTTCTTCCACCTCATCCAGAGGCCTGTTTTGCAGGAAAAGACAGGAGGGTGAGAAGAAGGAACAGGCATAGGTGGAAGGGTGGAAGGTGATGGATAAGTAAAAGGAAAAGAGGGACACCTGGGTGGCTCAATGGTTGAGTTTCCACCTTTGGCTCAGGTCATGATCCCAGGGTTCATTCTGTGAGATTATATTCTCTCTTCCTTCCCATTATGCCCCCCTCTTTTATCTCATTTATGTTTTGGTGGTCAATGATGGGCATTTCTATAAGTATTGCTGGTTTATATAAATTTGGGGTTGAGCAACTTCTAACATACAGAACAAAATACACTCAGGACCAAGAGAATCTCCATCTAGGACCCCTCAGGTAGACTACATTCTCTCTCCACTACCACTTATTCACCACCACCATCTGCCAGCACCTCCTTTTCTCTTTTTTCTCTTTTTTCTGTTTTCTTTTTTTCTTATTTCTTTTTTCTTTTTCTATTTTCTTCTTTGTCATTTTTGGTCTTTTATATTGACTACTTTGTTTAAAAATTTGTTTTTCACTTTAGTGATCCTTTTGTTTTATTTTGTTGTGTAGTTCTTTTTTATTTTCTGTTCTCTGACCTGTTCAGAATCATCTATGATGTATTTTACTTAGGTTGTGGTTGATATTTTTGACTCAGCCTGCACATACATACACTCTGAACTGGAAAAAATGACTACAAGGAAGCATTCACCACAAAAGAAAGAACCTGAAACAGAATTCTATGTCACAGAGTTAGAGATATGTATTTCAATACGATGTCAGAAAATCTATTCAGAAGCACAATTATAAAGCTACTGGTGGCTCTGGAAAAAAGTTTAAAAGACTCTAGAGACTTCAATACTGCAGAATTCATATCTAATTAGGCCAAAATTAAAAATAGATTAAATGAGATGAAATCCAAACTGGAGGACCTAACTGCTAGGGTTAATGAGGTAGAGGAGAGAGTGAATGACATAGAAGACAAGTTGATGGTAGGAAGGAAGCTGAGGAAAAAAGAGGAAAACAATTAAGAGACCATGAGGAAAGGCTTAGGGAAATAAACAAAAACCTTAGAAAGATGAATTTATGTATAATTGGGATTCCAGAAGAGGCTGAGAGGGAGACGGGACCAAAATGTATATTTGAACAAATCATAGCTGAGAACTTCCCTGATCTGAGGAAGTAAATAGACATTCAGAGCCAAAAGATAGAGAGAACCCACCCCAAAATCAATCAAAACTGTTCAACACCTCGACATTTAATAGTGAAACTTGCAAATTTCAAAGAGAAAGAGAAAATCCTAAAAGCAGCACGAGGCAAGAGATTCTTAATTTATATGGAGAGAAATATCAGATTAACAGCAGGCCTCTCCACAGAGACCTGGGAGGTCAGAAAGGGCTGGCAAGATCTATTCAAGGTACTACATGAGAAGAACATGCAGCCAAGAATACTTTATCTGGCAAGTCTGTCATTCAGAATAGAAGGATCAATAAAGAGCTTCCAGGATATGCAGAAACTGAAAGAATATGTAGTTTGCAAGAAACAACCCTGTATAAGAAAAAGGAAGCCCAAAGAAACAATCCACAAAACAGGGTCTGAATCAGTAATATGATGACACTAAATTCATTTCTTAATACTTACTCTGAATGTAATTGGGATAAATGATCCCATCAAAAGGTGCAGGGTATCAGACTGGATAGAAAAGCAGACCCTTCTATATGCAGTCTACAAGAGACTCATTTTATTTTATTTTTATTTTATTTTATTATTTTTTAATTTTTTTAATTTTTTAATTTTTCTTTTTTATAGATTTTATTTATTTATTCATGATAGTCACACAGAGAGAGACAGAGAGACAGAGAGACAGAGACACAGGCAGAGGGAGAAGCAGGCTCCATGCAGGGAGCCCGACGCGGGACTCGATCCCAGGTCTCCAGGAAAGCACCCGGGTCCAAAGGCAGGTGCCATCTGCTGCGCCACCCAGGGATCCCTAAATTTATTTTTTAATTGATGAAGTTGATTAATTTTATTTTACTTTCTTTTTTTATAATAAACTTATTTTTTATTGGTGTTCAATTTGCCAAAATACAGAATAACACCCAGTGTTCATCCTGTCAAGTGCCCCCGTCAGTGCCCGTCACCCATTAACCCCCACGCCTAGCCCTTCTCCTTTCCACCACCCCTAGTTCGTTTCCCAGAGTTAGGAGTCTTTATGTTCTGTCTCCCTTTCTGATATTTCCCACACATTTCTTCTCCCTTCCCTAATATTCCCTCTCACTATTATTTATATTCCCCAAATGAATGAGACCATATAATGTTTATCCTTCTCCGATTGACTTATTTCACACAGCATAATACCCTCCAGTTCCATCCACGTCGAAGCAAATGGTGGGTATTTGTCATATCTAATGGCAGAGGAATATTCCATTGGATACATACACCACATTTTCTTTATCCATTCATCTTTCGATGGACACCGAGGCTCCTTCCACTGTTTGGCTATTGTGGACATTGCTGCTGGAAACATCAGGGTGCAGGTGTCCCAGCATTTCATTGTATCTGTATCTTTGGGGGTAAATCCCCAGCAGTGCAATTGCTGGGTCGTAGGGCAGGTCTATTTTTAACTCTTTGAGGAACCTCCACACACTTTTCCAGAGTATGGAATTGCTGTATGAGTTCACATTCCCACCAACAGTGCAAGAGGGTTCCCTTTTCTCTGCATCCTCTCCAACATTTGTGGTTTCCTGCCTTGTTAATTTTCCCCATTTCACTGGTGTGAGGTGGTTTTGATTTGTATTTCCACTCATTGTGGTTTTGATTTGTATTTCACTGATGGCAAGTGATGCGGAGCATTTTCTCATGTGCATGTTGGCCATGTCTATGTCTTCCTCTGTGAGATTTCTGTTCATGTCTTTTGCCCATTTCATGATGGATTGTTTGTTTCTTTGGTGTTGAGTTTAATAAGTTCTTTATAGATCTTGAAACTAGCCCTTTATCTGATAACGTCATTTGCAAATATCTTCTCCCATTCTGTAGATTGTCTTTTAGTTTTGTTGACTGTATCCTTTGCTGTGCAAAAGCTTCTTATCTTGATGAAGTTGCAATAGTTCATTTTTGCTTTTGTTTCTTTTGCCTTCGTGGATGTATCTTGCAAAAAGTTACTGTGGCTGAGTTCAAAAAGGATTTTGATGGAATCTTGTCTCACATTTAGATCTTTCATCCACTTTGAGTTTATCTTTGTGTATGCTGCAAGAGAGTGGTCTAGTTTCATTCTTCTGCATGTGGATGTTCAATTTTCCCAGCACCATTTATTGAAGAGACTGTCTCTCTTCCAATGGATAGTCTTTCCTCCCTTATCGAATATTAGTTGACCATAAAGTTCAGGGTCCACTTCTGGATTCTCTATTCTGTTCCATTGATCTATGTGTCTGTTTTTGTGCCAGTACCACACTGTCTTGATGACCACAGCTTTGTAGTACAACCTGAAATCTGGCATTGTGATGCCCCCAGATATGGTTTTCTTTTTTTAAATTCCCCTGGCTATTCGGGGTCTTTTCTGATTCCACACAAATCTTAAAATAATTTGTTCTAACTCTCTGAAGAAAGTCCATAGTATTTTGATAGGGATTGCATTATGTGTAAATTGCCCTGGGGTAACATTGACATTTTCACAATATTAATTCTGCCAATCCATGGGCATGGAATATTTTTCCATCTCTTTGTGTCTTCCTCAATTTCTTTCAGAATTGTTCCATAGTTTTTAGGGTATAGATCCTTTACCTCTTTGGTTAGGTGTATTCCTAGGTATCTTATGCTTTTGGGTGCAATTGTAAATGGGATTGACTCCTTAATTTCTCTTTCTTCAGTCTCATTGTTAGTGTATAGAAATGCCACTGACTTCTGGGCATTGATTTTGTATCCTGCCACACTGCCAAATTGCTGTATGAGTTCTAGCAATCTTGGGGTGGAGGCTTCTGGGTTTTCTATGTAGAGTATCATGTCATCAGCGAAGAGGGAGAGTTTGACTTCTTCTTTGCCAATTTGAATGCCTTTAATGTCTTTTTGTTGTTTGATTGCTGAGGCTAGGACTTCCAATACTATGTTGAATAGCAGTGGTGAGAGTGGACATCCCTGCCTTGTTCCTGATCTTAGGGGAAAGCCTCCCAGTGCTTCCCCATTGAGAATTATATTTTTTGTGGGTTTTTCGTAGATGGCTTTTAAGATGTTGAGGAATGTTCCCTCTATCCCTACACTCTGAAGAGTTTTGATCAGGAATGGATGCTGTATTTTGTCAAATTCTTTCTTTGCATCGAATGAGAGGATCATATGGCTCTTGTATTTTCTCTTGCTGATATGATCAATCACATTGATTGTTTTACGAGTGTTGAACCAGCCTGTGTCCCAGGGATAAATCCTCCTTGGTGATGGTGAATAATTTTCTTAATGTGTTGTTGGATCCTATTAGCTAGTATCTTGTTGAGAATTTTTGCATCCATGTTCATCAGGGATATTGGTCTGTAATTCTCCTTTTTGCTGGGGTCTTTGTCTGGTTTTGGAATTAAGGTGATGCTGGCCTCATAGAACGAATTTGGAAATACTCCATCTCTTTCTATCTTTCCAAACAGCTTTAGTAGAATAGGTATGGTTTCTTCTTTAAACGTTTGATAGAATTCCCCTGGGAAGCTATCTGGCCCTGGACTTTTGTGTCTTCGGAGGTTTTTGATGACTGCTTCAATTTCCTCCCTGGTTATTGGCCTGTTCAGGTTTTCTATTTCTTCCTGTTCCAGTTTTGGTAGTTTGTCGCTTTCCAGGAAAGCGTCCATTTCTTTTAGATTGCCTAATTTATTGGCGTATAGCTGTTCATAATATGTTTTTAAAATCGTTTGTATTTCCTTGGTGTTGGTAGTGATCTCTCCTTTCTCATTCATGATTTTATTAATTTGAGTCTTCTCTCTCTTCATTTTAATAAGGCTGGCTAATGGTTTATCTATCTTATTAATTCTTTCAAAGAACCAACTCCTGGTTTTGTTGATCTATTCCACGGTTCTTCTGGTCTGGATTTCTTTGAGTTCTGCTCGAATCTTAATTAACTCTCTTCTTCTGTTGGGTGTAGGATCTATTTGCTGTTTTTTCTCCAGCTCCTTAATGTGTAAGGTTAGCTTTTGTATTTGAGTTCTTTCCAGTTTTTGAATGGATGCTTGTATTGCGATGTATTTCCCCCTTAGGACTGCTTTTGCTGCATCCCAAAGATTTTGAACAGTTGTATCTTCTCTATTTAGTTTCCATGAATCGTTTTAATTCTTCCTTAATTTCCTGGTTGACCCTTTCATCTTCTAGCAAGATGGTCCTTAACCTCCACGTGTTTGAGGTCCTTCCAAACTTCTTGCTGTGATTTAGTTCTAATTTCAAGGCATTATGGTGAGAATATGCAGGGGACGATCCCAATCTTTTGGTATTGGTTCAGACCCAATTTTTTACCCAGTATGTGGTCTATTCTGGAGAAAGTTTCATGTGCACTTGAGAAGAATGTGTATTCAGTTGAGTTTGGATGTAAGGTTCTGTAGATATCTGTGAAATCCATCTGGTCCAGTGTATCATTTAAAGCTCTCGTTTCTTTAGAGATGTTGTGTTTAGAAGACCTATCGAGTGTAGAAAGCGGTAAATTGAAGTCACCAAATATAAGTGTATTATTATCTAAGTATTTCTTCACGTTGGTTATTAATTGATTGATATATTTGGCAGCTCCCACATTCGGGGCATATATATTGAGGATTGTTAAGTCCTCTTGTTGGATAGATCCTTTAAGTATGATATAGTGTCCCTCTTCATCTCTCACTACAGTCTTCGGGGTAAATTTTAGTTTATCTGAGATAAGGATGGCTACCCCAGCTTTCTTTTGAGGACCATTTAAATGGTAAATGGTTCTCCAACCTTTTATTTTCAGGCTGTAGGTGTCCTTCTGTCTAAAATGAGTCTTTTGTAGACAGCAAATAGATGGTTCCTGCTTTTTTATCCAGTCTGAAACCCTGCACCTTTTGATGGGGTCATTAAGCCCGTTCATGTTCAGAGTTACTATTGAAAGATATGATATCTATTCAGTCCTTGTTTTTGTGGATTGTTCCCCTAGACTTCTTCTTTAAGGGGAATTTTAAGAGTCTCCCTTAAAATTTCTTGCAGAGTTGGTTTGGAGGTCACATATTCGTTCAGTTCTTGCCTGTCTTGGAAGCTCTTTATCTCTCTTTCCATTCTGAATGACAGCCTTGCTGTATAAAGTATTCTTGGTTGCATGTTCTTCTCACTTAGGACCCTGAATATATCCTGCCAGCCCTTTCTGGCCTGCCAGGTCTCTGTGGAGAGGTCTGCTGTTACCCTAATACTCCTCCCCATAAAAGTCAGGGATTTCTTGTCTCTTGCTGCTTTAGTATCTTCTCTTTATCTTTGGAATTTGCAAGCTTAACTATTAAATGTCGAGGTGTTGAACGGTTTTTATTGATTTTAGGGGGGGGATCTCTCTATTTCCTGAATCTGAATGCCTGTTTCCCTTCCCAGATTAGGAAAGTTTTCAGCTATGATTTGTTCAAATACATATTCTGGCCCTCTGTCCCTTGCGGTGCCCTCGGGAACCACAATTAAATGTTGGTTTTTCTTCCTCAGGCTGTCGTTTATTTCCCTTAATTTATATTCATGGTCTTTTAATTGTTTGTCTCTTTTCCTCAGTTTCCCTCTTTGACATCAACCTGTCTCTATGTCACTCATTCGTTCTTCCACCTCGTTAACCCTTGTCGTTAGGACTTCTAGTTTGGATTGCGTCTCATTCAATTGATTTTTAATTTCTGCCTGATTAGATCTAATTCTGCAGTCATGAAGTCTCTTGAGTCCTTTATGCTTTTTCTAGAGACACCAGTAGCTTTATAATAGTGCTTCTGAATTGGCTTTCTGACATTGAATAGTAATCCAGATTTTGTAGCTCTTGGGAGAGAGGACTGTTTCTGATTCTTTCTTTTGAGGTGAGGTTTCCCTTATAGTTATTTTTCTCAGTGTAGAGTGACCAAAAACACGTTTTATTGGGAAAAGGAGACAAGGAGAAAAGGAGAGAAGAGAAAGGAGAAAAGAAAAAGAATAAAAGAAAAAAGAAAAAAAGATAAAAACAGGAAAAAAGAAGAAATGAAAAAAGAAAAAAGGGCGGGTAAGGAAACAGAAATTTTTTTTTTAAAGATTTTATTTACTTATTCATGAGAGACATACGCAGAGGGAGAAGCAGGCTCCATGCAGGGAGCCCGACGTGGGACTCGATCCTGGGTCTCCAGGATCACGCCCTGGGCTGAAGGCAGGCGCCAAACCGCTGAGCCACCCAGGGATCCCAAGGAAACAGAAATTAAAAAACAAAAGACAAGGGGTAGTATCCTCGATTCCGTGTACTGTAAATCCTTGACTTCCTCTGGAACTTTCCAGTGTTGGTTGGTCAATAATTTGTTTTTCCCCTGTCGGTCTAGCTGGTCTTCTGGGGGAGGGCCTGCTGTTCTGATATTCAGGTGTTACCACTTGGGGGAGCTGCTCAGTCCCCTGCCTGGTGCAGGTATCAGTGAAAGATGTGTAAGCCGTTTATCAGGTGAGGCCACTGTGAGGCTCACTGGGGGCTGTTTATCCTCTGAGGCCCCAAGAGGAACAACAACAGTGGTGGCGGCCAGCTCTGGAGCCCTGGATTTAGCTCCTGCAGTTACTACAGAGCTCTCTGTCTGCAGGGGTCTGGATGCTCTGGAGGCAGGGTCGCTGATCTGCTCAGCTTGGGGCCCGCTTTGTGGTAGGAGTGTCCTTGCTGTCCTGGTCCCTCCCAGCCTCTGCCTGTTCCGGGTGGAGCGCCAGATCTTGGGCTGTGTCCCCCGCGCCCTGTCCTCCCGGGCTGCACTGCTGGAATCACGCTTGCGGCCGCGCAGCTCCCTCTGCGCGTAGCCTCTGCCTGAGCCACCCCTGAGCTGCTCCCGGGGCCACACAGCCCCCTCCACGCGGAGCTGCCCCCTGAGCCGCTTGGGAGCTGCGCCCGGGTCCAGCCTTGTGCACGCTGCAGCCCTTTAGGGAGCTTGGCGCACTCTCCCCGGGGCGCCGTTGTTGTGTTACTGTCCCAGGGAGCCTGAGGGTATCCTCGCCTTTCCTGGGGTCCTGCTCTAACTCCCTGCGAGTGCCTTTCAGCCCGGGAAGATTGATGAAGCTCCTGCTTCTCTGGGACGGAGCTTTTTTGTCCTGGGGGCGCTCGCCCCGGCCTTAGCCTTAGCCCGGCTCCTCACGGGCTTCCTCCCCCTTGGATGCCTTTTGTTTATTTAATTCTCCCTCCCCCCCTCCCCTCTTCCTACCTTGATAGAACCACGAACTCTTCTCACTGTAGCATTCCAGCTGTTCTCTCTTTAAATCTCAGGCCGAATTCGTAGATTTTCAGGATGATTTGAAGGTTATCTAGGTAATTTGGTGGGGTAGGTGATTTGGGGACCCTACTCTCCCACCATCTTGCCCCTCCAGATTCTTGGCCTGCTTTTAAAAAGAATCTAGATTCCAAAATAAGAAAGAAACTTAAAGTACAAGGAAAGTAATCAAAATAAGAGACATATAAAATATATAGATAACAATTAAAATTAAGATTTTATAAAGAAGAAAATTAATAAAAAATAATAATAAAGAACAAAGTACAAACAAAACAAAACAAAACAAAAAACAAAGTACAAAGGAAGCTAGATCCTGCTTTCCCGTCGAGCTGAAGCTTTGCAGGCTTCTGTGATCAGTACTGTTGGTGGGAGCCAGTGGTCTGTGCCAGTTTTCTGGGGGAGGAGCGTTCCCCTGATTGTCAGCTGCCAGCTTGCCTTAGTGGAGATACCCCTGCAGGGCTCGGAGGCAGGGCTCAGTGTAAGCACTTCTGACCTCCACCACTCGGCGTTGAGCTGCTCCCTGAGAGCTCTCAGTGCTGATGGGTGGGATGAGTTTGGGGGCCCTGGTTTCCTTTCCTGGAGATGAACATCCCGACCCCACATGAATGAGACTTCACAGAAGAGCCATCAAGCCCTCTTGTCTCTGCAGTTTGTGTCAGAACCCTGCGTTCACCCTGCCTGTGTCTGAGCTTTTTTCTTTTTCTTTTTTAAATTTAACCTCAGACGCAGGACTGAGTTTCAAAACTCCAAAATATAGGGCCTCCCCTGTTGGAGACCTGTGCTCTTGCTGCCCGGGAGTGTCTCCTCCACTTCCGCAGTAGGTGAAGCACAAGGGGACAAGGGGCAGCCAGGAGGAACGTGTGCTGAAGGGACCCGATGGCCGGGCGGATGGCCGTTCATGGGCATCTGGTCACGGTGGGCGGGAGCCGTGTGTGTCAGGTGCGTGCCTGTGGCGACTGCGTGTCGGTCCGGGAGCCCCAGGGCTGTGGCTCAAGGGCACCTCGTCTGCAGAGACGGAGGGAAGGCGTCTCCTGGGATCCCTAAGGATGACCCCGTGCAGGCAGCGGGCAGCTCTCCGACGTCCGTCTCCTGCTGGGCTCGTCTGCTTGGGGCTGCAGTGCAAGAGCTGGGAGGGCGGGGGGCCCCCACCGAGGGGACCACGGACTTTCCTGCGGGCGGTGTCCTAAATGCAGAGCCTTTCAGGAGCGGGTGCGCCCCCGAGGGAGCTCCAGGGGCCAAAACCTGATTGGAGCTGATGGCGGCAAAGGGCCACGGGCGTCGCTAAGTGCCCTTGCAGGGACTTTGTTCTGCCTACGTTGTGGGTGGTCGGTTGCCAGGCAGTGCCCGCGGAGGACTAGCACCAGGGCCGGGAGCAGCCCTCCAGCCCCTGGAGGATGTCTACCAGCCCCGTGGACCCTGGTCCCTAGTTCTCAGGCTGGGCTGGAACCATAGGATCATTTGGAGGATCCCCATTTGGGTGGACAGTGGGGTGAGGTGGTCCTTACCAGTTCAAGGCCCTTGGTCCCTGCCTCCAAGGCCACGACCCTCAGCCATCCTGCCAGCTCCCACCTGGACACCTTCTCCTCCAGGCTCATTCCCAGCGTGGTGGCTATGGTTTGCACAGATGCCAGGGCCCCCGGAAAGCTCAGGGATAGGGATGGCTCAGGCCACCGGTGGGCGGGACAGCCTCCAGGGCTGACGTGTGCCCTTGAGATCCAGTGTGAGTGCAACCCCGGTTGTACCTCCGCGACATGGGTGTAGACGTGCCATGGCCGAGGGTCCAGGGACCTCTCCTCAGCACACTGAGAGAGCAGTCTTCCCACCTCAGCAAGGGGGCCGTGCTTCCCCGGGGTTTCCCTAGACCTAGCAAAAGCCCCATCTGTCCCGAAGCCACCCTCGCCAGACACCATGGATTCCGTCGTCGCAACCCATTCTGTTCTGGGAAGGAGCCGGACCCACCCACTGTGTCTATGGAAACTATGGGTGGAGGGTGTCTAGCATCGGCTCTACCTATGGACAGGTCCACACAATCCCTCCCATGGAGCCAGATGCACATAGAAAGGGACATCCCGAGTGCCTGTGCAGCCCCGTCGCTTGGGTGTCCGCCTGGGCTCAGGTCATGATCCCAGGGTCCAGGATGGAGCCTCAAGTGGGGCTCCCTGCTCAGTGGGGTCCTGCTTCTCTCCTGCCAGTGCGCGAGCTCTCTCGCTCGCTCTCTCTCACCATGCACCCCCATAAATCTCTAAAGCATTTCACAGAAAAGGAAATGCAGATACAGATAATGGTGGACACGCATGTGTGCACAGAGGTGACTAGGGGAGGCAGAGAGGTTGGGGTATAAGGGCCACCTCTCAGAACTCCGCTTCCTCGCAAACGCTGAAACCCACGTGTTGGATCCGGAGGCCTCAGATGAGGATGTCAGCTCTCATCTCCAAGGCGTGTGGGACATGTCAGGGGCATAGTAAACCCGAAGGGACCGACCGCCCCCACCCCCCTGTTCTTCCAAATTTTCCACCGACATTCCTTTCCTGAGGTTCAATGACCAGACAGTAAGTTGCAAAGGAAGCTCCCGTGACAGTGTGACCTCTGTGTGTGTCTACCTGTGAGAGAAAATGAGGTAGAGGGGTCAGGAGACAGAGATAGACAGAGAGACAGAGAGAGACAGTGAGAGACAGAGAGACAGAGGAGAGAAAGAGAGAGAGAGATTTAGAGAAATAGAGGGAGACAAGCATAGAGGGAGGAGGCGACCATGAGGGAGGAGTGGGGAGATTCACTGCCCGCCCACGAGGATCGGGGTTAGGGGTGAATTAGGCCTCAGCTGACACCGTCACGGCCAGATCGCGTGCGTGGAGTGTGCGTCCCTGGGCATCCCCGCGACCCCTTGGAGGAGTGCTCACACAAGCAGCGCCTCCACCAGTGATGGTGGCTGTGTGTGGGGAGGGTGAGTGAGGGCTGTGCGTGTGTCTGTGCCAAGTTGGGAGCTGCAGGTGGGCGTCTTGGTGTCTCCGCAGCCCGTTTCGGGCACAGGCACGGGAAGGATTGCGAATGTTGCGAGACAGGCAGGAACGAAGGGACCGAAGGCCCAGGGGACAAATGACACCACGAAATCGCTCGGGGGAGACAGAGAGATGTTTATTGTAGCCATGGGTCACCCCGTGGAGCTTGAACAGCCGGGATGAGGTTTCCTCAGGTGACTCTTGGCAGGGAAGAGAGGTGACCCGGCTGAGGGAAGACCTGTGACAGGCTGACCGCTAACGTCTGCTGCTTCCTGAATAGCCAGGGACCCTTGAGGGTCCAGGGGCCTGCTGATGGGTCCCACAGAAGGAAAACACATGCACATGCACAAAGGCACACACGCGGCTGAGGTTCTGGAACGCACCCCAGTGGGACCGTCTCACACTGACCGCCCCGAGTGGCTGTGGCCACCCCTCTGGCTGCCACTTGGTGACAGTTGGCAGTGCTCTGGGCAAGATGCCAGGCCAAGGCCCCAGGACATTCCCGCCGTAGCCTGGGACAGGAGGCTGACGGGGGAGACCTCAGGCTTTGCCCCTTAGGCCATTCCCACCCTGACAGCCTAGATGCATCCGAGTCCCTGGGCAACACAGTCCAGACCTGGAGCATGATGGCTGCTCCTCCTGGCCTCAGGCTCCGTCCGGCCCCTGGCTGAACTGAGGGTTCCCCCTCCTCTGAGTCACGCTAGGGCCCCATGTTCCCCTGGATGCCTGAATGAATGGGTTGGGCGTGGGGAGGACAGGTCCTCCCTGCTCCTAGGCCTGAGGCCACAAGGAGTCCTGTAGCATTTCCAGCAGAGCGTGAAAATCGTCCTCGCTGAGGGGTGCTTCCAGGGGTCCTGGAGGTTCGTCCTCCTGCAGAGTCCCCACCCACAAGGGGTGGACATCTTCTTCCATCTCATCGGCTGAGAAAAGCTCTTGTAGGAAACTGGAGGTGTCCGCACACAGCTGGTGTTGTGGGGGCAGCGGGACACATGGCCCTGCAGGAGGGGGAGGCTGTTGCCACCAAGCGGGGCTCTCCCCGGGGGCGGGCTGCTGCCCTGTCCCATCCTGGGACCCTGCTGTGCCCATGACTGCCTGGGAACTTTGGCCCCTCCTCGGCGTGGCCTGATCGGTGCCCGAGGGACCTGCATGACCCCAGTGTTGAGGAGGATCAACAGGCGGAGGCCGCGGGCCAACTTGCGAGGGCAGGGGCGCCTTGCTGGGGTGCTCTTTCGGCTGCTGGCATCTCCCAGGGGAGGGGAGGCCAAGGTCAGCATGACCTGGTGAGAGGCCCCCTCCTGGAGTCAGTTCTGGGCAGCATCGGCTCCCCAGGACTCTGGGAGCAGCAGCGATTCCTCCTTGCCCACCTAAGGTTGGTGTGACCAGGCTGGCCCCCGGAATCAGGCGCCCAAAGCCCCCACAAGAAACTGGAGGGACAACAACCACGGAGGAGACAGGAGGTGTCCCTGCAGCCTGCGTCTGCATGCTTCCCAAGGGATCGAAGGGAGCCAGATTTGGAGAGCTCCTGGGGACCCTTGACAGGTGGCTTTGGTCCAATGGGACCGTCCCGCGAGGACTGGGTTTGTGGTTTGCCGCCAAAGCATTCTCGGGCCCACTTGGGCTCTGCCCTGGGTGCCGAGCTCTTCTGTTCTGAAACCAAACCTGGGACAGAGAATAGGGGTTGTGGCCATCAGGAGGACGGGATGCCAAGTCTGCTTGCCCGTGACCTGCCCTGTCCCACCTCACCCACCACACACACACACCCCGCCCTGTGCTCTCTCCAGGAAAGACGCAGTGAATGGTTGGGGCTGCACCTCAGGCCACGGCTGTCCCTACCTTTCCATGGGCCCTCGAATACCACGTGCACGCCCTGGGCAACCTTGGCCACCTAGCCGGGAGCATACTGGGCCTGTGTCACTTCGCCTGGCAGGTGCTTCTGCTGCTCTTCGCTCCCTGCCCTGCCCTCGCCTTCTTTGCCATTTGCGGCCTGGGGATCAGCCGTGCCCTGAGTCCTGGGACCGAGACTCAGCCGACGGCCTGCCCCACTTTACCCAGGATAGTCCACGTCCTGAGGTCTGCTCCCGGCTGCCCTCAACACCTCTGTCCCCATCTACTCTTGGGTGTGAACGTGTGGAAAACCACATCCTCTGCCTCAGAGCCTTGGACTCATGGCTACGGGGTCTGACTGCAGGCACATCTGTGATGGGCCGAGGGAAAGGCGTGGGCAGCCAGCCCTCCACATCCAGAACAGCTACGTTTGCATCGGCCCTCCCTCCCGTCCTGGCTGGAGGAAAAGAGGAGCTCAGGTGAGCTCCTGGAGTTTCCCCTCTGACCCTGGAAAAGACGCGTCAGAGGAAAGCCAAGGCGTGCCACCTGAAGCAGCCTCCTCACTCACGCTCTTGCACCAACCAAGAGTCTTTCAGAGAATCTGCCTATATCTCCCTGAAAGCTGCCTCACACCTCCCATCCCGTAAAGCGCTGTGTGCAGAACTAAGGCAGAAGAGCCGCACACAGCTGGGCTCCCCGAATCCTCTCCCTCACCTGGATTAGGGCTTGTAATCCCGGCTGATTAGGTTATCCACACAAGCTGTGGCTCCTGGGCAGGATCCGTTTTAGCCCCGTGGTCCTGAGGCCCAGGGCAGCATCACACCGGTCTCCACACAAAGGACGGCAAGCCCACGCACACTAATGGCATCTTGGGGGCGTACTCAATGGATAAGCGGGCTGAGTTTGAAGCCGCTGAGACTACGGCTTCTCTCGAGAGGGGCCAACTTGGACATATTCCCACTTTGGTCCGGTCACCATTTCTACAAGCATGTGTGCTAACCAACATTGAGTTTGGAAATTCTTCCTTTGGACGGGTTCTCCCGGGCTTAGTCAACACTCTGCCCCTGGTGCCTCTGCCCCACACCCCGCGGGTACCCCCTCCCCAGGAGCCCACGTCTCTCCAGCACCATGTAAGGGCCACCTTCCCTTCCACAGGGAACAACGCCCATGACACACTGTAAAAACTCACCTGAATTCTGGCTTCTGGAAGGCCTGTTTTTCTGGCCAGGCTTTCCCTCATACCAATGCCAGGAAACCGCTCCTCCTCAAAGGCTTGAAGGAGGATACTGGTTTGGGATGCAGAAATGGATGTCCGTTTTCTCCTGCCTTCCTTCGGGACTCGACCTAAAGAGAGAACAAGGTTGGAGAGGAGGGCTTGGACGCCAATAGCACAGCCAGTGTGGAGACAGAAGTGGGTGTCAGGGTGTGTGTGATGGTGTGTGATGGTGTCTGAATTCATATGACTGCGTGTGTGTGTGTGTGTGTGTGTGTGTGTTAGAGAGAGAGAGAGAGAGAGAGAGAGAGAGAGAGAGCGCTTTTCTGCATGTTCTCTGTCTTCATAGGCTCTCCTTCCCTGAGCCCAAGGAGACAGAGCCTGGACCGAGCCCCAGAGCCAGCGTTTGAATAACAATGGTGAGTTGATGGAAGAAGAGGCCTGTGTCCTGGCTAGCAGGTTCAGGACAGGAAGATGCAGATACTTCCTGACCCAGAAACAGCCCGCCTGCTGCCTGCCCAGGAATGGCAGGCGGGGTGTCGCCATCTGGGGTCACAAGGGTGGCTAGAGCCTGAGAGCAGAGCTTGGGGCCCTTCCTGAGGCTTTTGCCACGGCCAGGTCAGCACACAGAGACACGTTCCTGTGTCAAGGAGTGGCTCAGGAGGGGACCCTTCTTGGGTGCCGGGGAGTCACCTGGAGGCTGTGCCTTTCCATTCGGTGGCCCTTCTCCTTGGGGAATTCTGGAGTCCAGTCGGCGGCTCTGCCTTAGCTGTCTCGTTCTCTGGTTTTGGAACCAGACCTAAGGGGCAAGAGAAGAAGCAACGTTCAGGGAACACGGGAGGGCAGGAAACCCCACACATGTGGCAGGGACATGAGGCCCCAAGACCAACCAACAACCCAGAGAAAGCCAGAGCTGGCTTGGTGCCTCCAGTGGCACGTGCTATTTGCATGGCCCTCTGGTGTACAAGGAAGTAGGCGTTGGTCTAACCTGAGGAGCGAGAAATGTAGGGAAACCTACAACAGACGGCATGGGGACAAGAGTCATTTCTTCTTTGGTCATCCGCATGGGCAGAGGATGCAGCTCCTGCTGAAGTCCCCTGTAGGGAGCTGAGGCACTTTGACTGACCAAGAAGACACTGGAAACGGGTGTCATTCTCCTCACCAATGGACCCATGCGCAGGCTTCCTCTGCACTGGAGGGAAAAGACAGGTGTGCCGTCATGGATAGGCATACGTGCGTCTCTATGTGTCTCCTCCCCACCCCTGTAGGAGGACTCACAGTGTTTCATGTGGGGAAAGTGATTGGTCAGGACACAGGATCTCTGGGGACACTCAGCCCATGGGCATGGACCTGTCGTCGGGCCTCAGACCTTGGGCCCCAGAGTTCCCTCGTCCCTTGAGTGAAGGTCTTGGAACGACCTCCAAGGGCAAGGTCTCCTAGGCCCCCCACACCCCAGGCCGTAGGTTCTGAGCTCCCCAGCTGACCACGCAGAAGGACGGGCGAACACCTAGCCCCACGTGCGTGCACTCTTCCTCCCCCAGAGTCCGTGAGAAAAGCACTGGGGCTGCCTACCTGGATTCTAGACTCGGAGATGGCCAGCTCTCGGGCCAGGTGTTCTCTGGCAGTGATGCTGGGGTAAGGGTTCTTCTGGAAGAATGCCTGCAGGGCCCCCTTCTGGCTTGCCGTCAACACGAGCCTCCTTCGTCGGGGTGCTCGAGGGAGTGGGCCTGTGTGGGGAAGAGAGCAGCGACGGGAGGAAGGCTTTCAGAGGAGCATCGACCGGTGATGTGCTCTCAGAGCTCCTGTTTCTGGGATGTCGAAAACGTCCCCATCCAGGGGCACCCATCCCTTTGCCACTCATGGACCCACCTAAGCCTGAGGGGGTTGTTCCACTGGACACAGGCCGTTCCGCATCTGCCCTTGGGAATGGGTGATTGTCAAGGATCTAGGGAAAGGGCAGCCTTGAGCTAGGTATGTGATTCCAGGCCAAGGTATGGAGAAGACCCTGGGTGGGGGTCCCGGTGGGCGTCGGGTTTGAAGAGGTGGTGGGGCGGGGTGAAAAGCCCGTCGGGAAAACCAAAGAGGACCATATGTCCACCAGGAAACCTCAAGGGAACATGTGAAAACCCATGCCCACCGTGGGTCCCTTGAGGTGAAAGTTCTACAGTGGTCAACTCGTCTAAGAAGTGATCCACCTTGACCCAATTTCTGCGCCCCGAGGTCCAGCCGGCAGCCTTACAGAAGCGGGGCTCCTGCTGGGAATCTCGGCCCAGTCCAGGGTTCCCTCCCCCCGCAGCCCTATGCAACCCTCTCTCCAGCCCCTTTGCCCAGACCCCAGGGGAGCCCCGCCCTCCCACGGGCGTCCCAGCCATCCGGGTGGTGACTCCTCTTGTGCTTAAGCCTGGAAAGTCGCCAGAGCCCCTGGGCATCCCAGCAGGAGCGGGGCCCCGATGGCCACTCACCGCCGGGGGTGCTGCTGGAGGCCATGCTGCAGGAGGAGCTCGCTCTCGGGGCGCCGGCAGGTCGACTGGGCTGGATGCGGCAGCGCGGGACTTACCACGGCCTGGGTGGCCCCGCCCCAGGAAGGCCCACCCCTCGGCCTTCCCACAGCTTCCTGGGTGGCTCTGCCCTCAGTGGGGCTGACGTTGGGCGGGCCAGGGAGGTCTCCCGGGACGGGGCCTCGGGACCACCCGAAGCAAGAGTTGGAGCTTGGCCTGCGTCGCATGGGCCCGCCCCCTTCCCGGCACCCACAGGCCTCTCGGGATCTCAGCTCAGGCACAGAGACGCACCCTGAGGCCCTGTGCACCGTGTCTCTGCCCGGACCCCTTCGTGGCCCTGGTACAAGGGCTCAGGATTCCGGCCCCACCTCTGGGCGCCCGGCACGAGCCTCCTGCTTCGCCTCCCTGGAAAGTCATTTTAATTTTTTTCCTTCGTTTTTTACTTGTTCCAGTTAAACTCGTGTGGTTTATTTCTTTTCACTTTGGTCATTTTTCATTCGGAGTGTTCCACTTTTCCTTTTTAGGTGTATTTGTAGCAATGACTTTGTAATTTCGAGATACATATGTATATATATCTCCAAATTATATGCATACGTTCATATATATATGGATTTTTTTTTAAACAAACATATACTTTGAGGTCCCCGTGGGTTTTGAACCCTGGGCCCGCCAATCTGGACTGGTCAGCCTCTCAGTCTGGTCTGGAGGCAGCCTCGGAATCTGGGGAACCAGTTTCCAATGACACCAGGCGCCTCCCAGGCGGCTCCCCGGCAGCTCCTGTGAAGCCGCACTGGCCAGCAGGGCAGGAGACGGAAATCAGACCCCTTAGATAGGAGGCCCATGAGCGGGACCTTGGGCGCCAGCCATCGTCCTCCGTGTGCGGATGGGTGGCACCTCGATGGTTTGCCTGTGGGCACGAATGAGCAACAACCTTGAAGGAAAGAACGCAGAGCACCCGTGGACGAGGACCATTCGGGGCAAGTGCGTGTGTTACCACGTCCTTGGGCCACGGAGGCAATGCCCTCCGCAGCCTCATAGGGACTCAGGCCTACCCCGGGGAGAAGAGTGCGGGCTCCGTCCGAGCCCATCCTGTTGTGGTCAGACAGGCTCCAGCTGCTTCCCCTCGCTCTTGACCGCCCTCTGCTGCGCATGTCCGCAGGGACATGAGGTGTCCAAGGAGAGCGTGGCTTAGTGACCTGGGAGACCCGGGAAGACGGGTCCAATCACCTGCAAAGCACATGAGGAAAATCATATCCCCCTTCGAATCTGTACTTTTGTATCCTTCGGGTAAATACCTAGTTGTGCATTTCTGGTCTTGGGGTAGTTCTATTTTGAACCCGAGGAACCTCCATTCTATTTTTGTACGGTGGCTGCATCTGTTTGCTTTCCCACCAGTAGTGTAGGAGGGTTCTCCTTTCTCCCCATCCTCACCAATACCTGTTGTCTCCTGTGCTGTTTCTTTTAGCCATTATGGCAAGTGTCAGGTGATATCTCATTGTGGCTTTGATTTGCGTTTCCCTGATGATGGGTGACATTGAGTGTCTTTCCACGTGTCTGGTGGCCATCGGAATGTCATGTTAGAGAAAATGTCCATTCGTGTCTTCTGCCCATTTTCAGTTGGATAATTCATGTTTTGAATGCTGAGATTTACATTTTGGATACTAAATCTTTATTGGACCTGTCTTTTAGAATTATCTTTTCTCATTCTGTAAGTTGCCTCTTAGCTTTGGTTGTTTCCTTCACTGTGCAGAGCTTTTTATCTTGATGAAGTCCCAACAGTTTATTTTTGCTTTTGTTTCCCGTGTCTCAGGGGCATATCTAGAAAGAAGATCCTATGGCCACGTCAAAGGTGTCACTGCCTATCTTTTCTTCCTTTTATGGTTTCAGGTCTCACATTTAGGTCTTCAATCCCTTTTGAATTTATTTTTTTTATCCATGGTGTGGGAAAGTGTTCCCATCCCATTCTCCCGCATGTGGCTGTCTAGTTTTCCCAACATCATTTGCTGAAGAGACTGTCATTTAACCATTGGATATTCTTTCCTGCTTTGTCAAGTGTTAATTCAGCCTAGAGTTACAGGTTTGCATCTTGTTTCGGTTTTCCATTCTCCTCTATCGATCTAGGTGTCTTCTTCTTGTGCCCGCACTATACTCTTTGGATCACTAGAAAACTGTAATATAACTTGAAGTCTGACTTTGTGGTGCCCCCAGCCTTGATTTTCTCTTTCTACATATCTTTGGCTATTTTCAATCTTTTGTGGTTCCATAAAAATTTTAGGGTTATTTGTTCCGGCTCTGTGAAAAATGCTGTTGCTATGTTGATAGCGATTGCATTGAATGTGCAGATTGCTTTGAGTGGTATAACCTTATTTGCAATATTTGTTCTTCCCGTCCTTGAACATGTAATGTTTTTGCATTTTGTGTCTGTCATCTTCAATTCCTTTCATCAATATTTTATAGTTTTCACAGCACAGGGCATTCACCTCTTTGGTTAGGCTGAATCTTATGTATCTTATTGGTTTCGGTGCTCTTGTGAAGGGGATTGAATCCTCAATTTCTCTTTCTGATGACTCATTATTGTTGCATAGAAATGCAACACATTTCTCCACATTAATTTCATATCCTGCAAGTATTTCAAATTCGTGTTTCATTTCTTGCAGTTTTTTTACTTCTCGCAATTTTTTTGGTGATGTCTTTTGGCTTTCCTACATAGAGGATAATGATTTTGCCCCCTGAGCATGATATTGTTGTAGATATTTGGCATATGGCCTTTATGATGCTGAGGTATGTCCCTTCTATCCCTACCTTGCTGAGAGTTTTTTGTTTTCAAGAAAAAATGCTGTATTTTGTCAAATGTTTTTTTCTGCATCTATTGACAGATCATACGGTTCTTATCCCTTCTTTTATTAGTATGGTGTATCATGTTTATTGAATTGTGAAAATTGAACCAGCCTCGCAACCCACGAATAAATCCCACCAGATTGTGGTGAATAATTCTTTTAATATACTGCTGAATTTGATTTGCTAGTATTTTACTGAGAATTTTCGCATCCATGTTTCATTAGGAGTATTGGTCTGTCATTCTCCTTTTTAGTGTTTTTTTTTTTTTTTTTTTCATTTTTCTCTGGTTTGGACCAACGTAAGTCCGGCCTCATAGAACAAGTTTGGAAGTATTCCTTCAATTTCTATGTTTTGTAAATGTTTGAGAAGAATAGGTATTAATTCTTCTTTAAATGACCAGTAGATGCCCTGGGAAACCATCCTGTCCTGGACCTCCATTTTCTAAGGTCTAAAGTTAGGGTATGTAGACATCATATCGATGGATTGGTTTTTTTTAAAGATTTTATTTATTTATTCATGAGAAAAATAGTGCTTCTGAATTGGCTTTCTGAAATTGAATTGTAATCCAAATTTTGTAACTCTGTGGGAGAGAGGACTGTTTCTGATTCCTTCTTTTGAGGTGAGGTTTTCCTTCTAGTCATTTTGCTCAGTGCAGAGTGTCCAAAAACACGTTGTATTGGGAAAAGGCGAAAAAGAGAGGAGGGAATGAAGGAAAGAAAAGAGAAAAAGAAAAAAGGAAGAAAAAAAAAAGAAAGAAGAAAAAGAAAAAGAAAAAGAAAGAAAGGAAAAAGGGTGGGAAAAACAAACAGAAATCAAAAAGCAAAAAGAAAAAAAAAAACAACAGGGGGAGTATCTTCTGATTCTGTATACTTTAAGTCCCTTGACTTCCCCTGGAACTTGTCCGTCTAGCTGGTCTTCTGGGGGAGGGGCCTGTTGTGCTGATTTTCAGGTGTTAGCACACGGCGGAGCTGCTCAGCCCCCTGCCTGGTGCAGGGCTCAGTGGGGGTTGTTTACCACGTGATGCCCCAGGAGGAACAACAGTGGGGGCGGCAGCTCTGGATCCCTGGATTCAACTCCTGCAGTAACTACAAAGCTCTCCGTTTGCAGGCCCTGGAGGCTCCGGGGCGGGGCCGCTGATCTGCTCAGCTCCGGGCAGGAGCGTCCTCGCTGTCCTGGGCCCTCCCGGCCTCTGCCTGTCCCGGGGGAGGCCGGATCCCGGGCTGTGTCCCGGCGCCCTGTGCTCCGGGGCCTGCGCTGTTGGATTCGCGCTCCCGCCCCGCAGCCCCCTCCGCGGAGCCGCCCCCGAGCCCCCCGAGCTGCTCCGGGCCCCGCCATGCGCACTGCAGCCCTTAGGGAGCTCGGCGCACTCTCCCCGGGGCGCAGGTGTCTGTTAGTGTCCCAGGGAGCCTGAGGGCATCCCCGCCCCTCCTGGGTCCTGCTCTAACTCCCTTGGAGTGCCTTTCAACCCGGGATGATTGGTGAAGCTCCTGCTTCTCCGGGTCGCGGCTTTCCTGTCCTGGGGACACTCGCCCCGGCCTTATCCCGGCTCCTCGCGGGGCCTCTCCCCCTCGGATTCCTTTTGTTTCTTTATTTCTTTTTTCCCCGTCTTCCTTCCTTGATAGAAGCGTGAACTCTTCTCACTGTAGCATTCCAGCTCTTCTCTCTAAATCTCAGGCCGAATTCATAGGTTTTCAGGATGATTTGAAGGTTACCTAGGTAATTTGGTGGGGACAGGTGACTTGGGGACCCTACTCTTCCGCCATCTTCCCCCGTGTCTCCAACTCCTCTGATCTTAATCACTGTGGATTTACCTATTCTGAGTATTTATATTCATATATATTTATACTTCATGTAAATAGAATCCTACAACATGGATGCTTTTTGTTTGGCTTCTTTTGCTCGCCATAATGCTTGCAAAGACTGCCTATGTTGCAGTGTGTATCAGCACTTTGTTCCTTTTATAGCTGAATAATATTCCGTCACACGAGTGTGCTGCATTTTGCTTACCCATTCTTCTGTTGTTGGGCATATAGGTTGTTTAAACCTTGTAGCTATTGCAGCTGGATAGGCTGAGCAATTCATATATATCAAATCTCTCCCGTCCTTTTTTCCTCAACAAATCTTGGTGTATTACACAAACATAACAAGTTCCAACAATACTCATTTCCTAGCTCACAGTTCTGAAGATGAGAGGTCCAAGTGAGCTCAACAGAATTCTTCTTAGTGTCTTACAAGGCTCCACTCAGTATGTCAGCCTGAGTAGGCTTTGACCTAGAGGATTAGGGAAGAATGTCCTTCCACGCTCCTTCAGAATGTTGGCAGAATCCAGGTCCTTGTGGCCATAGGTGTCCGGTTCTGTTTCCCTTGCTGTCAGATGGGAGCATGCTCTGCCCATAGATACTATCCACATTCTTGCCACCCACATTCTCTCGACCTGGCCCCTGTATCCTCATAGTAGTGCATTGAGTCCCTCTTGCAGTTTCAGTCCCTCTGACAACCGCCTTCTACCTCCACCTGGACAAAACTCTATGCTTTGAAAGGTCTCATGTGTTTGGATTAAGCCCAGCAGAATTACTTACATTTTGCTACATTATCATAAGAGTGTCCTCATGGGATGAAAGTCACGAGTGCCATCTTAAATTGATGGGTTGCACAGAGATGTACATAAATTGTTAGACAAGAACATGTTGAAGAAACAAATGTGATCATTTACACTATATCTGACTAAAACATCACATATTTGCCTATTTCTGAGGGAATAAAAGTCCTTTTGGAACAATAAATATATATATATACATACACATATGGACATCTTTCTAGGTCCACTATTACAATGTATACCGCATCTTCCTTTTGTATTCAGCAGTTGATGGACATTGGGCTGATTCCCCAATTTGGATATTGTAAATAATGCTATCTACAGGAGCATATTTTTATGTGAAAATAATTTTTCATTTCTGTGGGATAAATTCCCAGGAGTACTACTGCTGAATTATGTTGTAATTGTATGCAAAGCATCTTTTTACAAAACTGCTAAAGTCTTTCCCAGGAGTGATTGTAAGATTTCACACTACAACTGGATGTATACAAGTGGTAAGTTTTCTGAATCTTTGCCAACATTTGGGTTTGTCACTTGTCAAATTGTAGCAATTCTGATGGGTGGGTGGTTATAATTATATGTCTGACTCTTTTTTTTATTCGCTGTCAGCTTTTAGGCTTCCTTCTTCATTCTTCCCCCTGTGCCTCAACTGTGGGCAAAGCGCTAAAAGTCCCAATTTCTCACTCCTTTGGCACCAGTAGGAGAGTCAAAGCACGCAACCCCCTGCTGGCATGTATAAGCCATTTGCCCCAAACACACCTGTAACTGGAACAATAATTCTAAAGAAATCTGGTCAGTTTTCTTTACATTCATTCATTTCCTACCCATGTTGGATCATCTTGGGAGGCTAGCCCTGATCTCACCAGAGCTTCTTTTTTTTTAATTTAAACTTTAATGGGGATCCTTGGGTGGTGCAGCGGTTTGGCGCCTGCCTTTGACCAGGGCACGATCCTGGAGACCCGGGATCAAATCCCATGTCGGGCTCCCGGTGCATGGAGCCTGCTTCTCCCTCTGCCTGTGTCTCTGCCTCTCTCTCTCTCTCTCTATCATAAATAAATAAAAAATTAAAAAAAATTAAAAAAAAATTAAACTTTAATGTTTTTATTGGATTTCAATTTTCCAACATATAGCATAACACCCAGTGCTCATCCCACCAAGTGGCCCCCTCAGTGCCCGTAAACCAGGCACCCCCACCACCCACCTACCACCCTTTCCACCACCTCTTGTTCGTTTCCCAGAGTTAGGGGTCTCTCATGTTCTGTCTCCCTCTCTGATATTTCCCACTCATTTTATCTACTTTCCCCTTTATTCCCTTTCACTATTATTTTATATTTCCCAAATGAATGAGACCATATAATGTTTGTCCTTCTCTGATTGACTTATTTCACTCAGCATAATACCCTCCAATTCCATCCACATCAAAGCAAAGGGAGGGTATTTGTTGTTTCTAATGGCTAAGTAGTATTCCATTGTTTACATATACCACATCTTCTTTATCCATTCATCTTTCGATGGAAAATGAGGCTCCTAACACAGTTTGCCTATTGTGGACATTGCTGCTAAAAACATTGGGGTGCACGTGTCTGGGTGTTTCACTGCATCGGTATCTTTTTGATAAATCCCCAGCAGTGCAATTGCTGGGTCACAGGGCAGATCTATTTTTAACTCTTTGAGGAACCTCCACAGAGTTTCCCAGAGTGGCTGCACCAGTTCACATTCCTACCAACAGTGCAAGAGGCTTCCCATTTCTCCACATGCTCTCCAACATTTGTTGTTTCCTACTTTGTTAATTCTCCCCATTCTCACTGGTGTGAGGTGGGATCTCATTGTGGTTTGGATTTGTATTTCCCTGATGGCAAGTGATGAGGAGCATTTTCTCATGTGCATGTTGGCCATGTCTATGTCTTCCTCTGTGAAATTTCTGTGTCTTTTGCCCATTTCATGATTAGATTGTGTGTTTCTTTGCTGTTGAGTTTACTAAGTTTTTTATAGATCTTTGATACTAGCCCTTTATCTGATAGGTCATTTGCAAATATCTTCTCCCATCCTATAGGTTGTCTTTGAGTTGTGTTGACGGTATCTTTTGCTGTGCAGAAGCTTCTTATCTTGATGAAGTGCCAATAGTTCATTTTTGCTTTTGTTTCTCTTGCCTTCAGGGATGAATTCTGCAAGCAGTTGCTGTGGCCAAGTTCAAAAAGGGTGTCGCCTGTGTTCTTCTCTAGGATTTTGATGGAATCTTGTCTCACATTTAGATCTTTCATCCATTTTGAGTTTATCTTTGTGTGTGGTGCAAGAGAGTGGTCTAGTTTCATTCTTCTGCATGTGGATGTCCAATTTTCCCAGCACCATTTATTGAAGAGACTGTCTTTCTTCCAGTGGATAGTCTTTCCTGCTTTGTTGAATATTAGTTGACCATAATGTTCAGGGTCCACTTCTGGATTCTCTATTCTGCTCCATTGATCTATGTGTCTTTTTTTGTGCCAGCACCACACTGTCTTGATGACCAGAGCTTTGTAGTACAACCTGAAATCTGGCATTTGATGCCCCCAGCTATGGTTTTCTTTTTTAATAGTCCCCTGGCTATTCGGGGTCTTCTCTGATTCCACACAAATCTTAAAATAATTTGTTCTAACTTTCTGAAGAAAGTCCATGGTATTTTGATAGGGATTGCATTAAACGTGTAAATTGCCCTGGTTAACATTGACATTTTCACAATATTAATTCTGCCAATCCATGGGCCTGGAATATTTTTCCATCTCTTTGTGTCTTCCTCAATTTCTTTCAGGAGTGTTCAATAGTTTTTAGGGTATAGAAACTTTACCTCTCTGGTTAGGTTTATTCCTAGGACTCTTATGCTTTTGGGTGCAATTGTAAATGGGATTGACTCCTTAATTTCTCTTTCTTCAGTCTCATTGTTAGTGTATAGAAATGTCACTGACTTCTGGGCATTGATTTTGTATCCTGCCACACTGCCAAATTGCTGTATGAGTTCTACCAATCTTGGGTGGAGTGTTTTGGGTTTTCTACATACAGTATCATGGCATGTGCGAAAGGAGGGAGTGTTTGAGTTCTTTGCCAATTTGAATGCCTTTTCTTTCTTTTTGTTGCTTGATTGCTTCTAGTTTTATGTTGAATAGCAGCGGTGAGAGTGGACATCCCTGTCTTGTTCCTGATCTTAGGGGAAAGGCTCCCAGTGCTTCCCCATTGAGAATTATATCTGCTGTTGGCTTTTCGTAGATGGCTTTTAAGATCTTGAGGAATCTTCCCTCTATCCCTACACTCTGAAGAGTTTTGATCAGGAATGGATGCTGTATTTTGTCAAATGCTTTCTCTGCATCTAATGAGAGGATCATATGGTTCTTGGTTTTTCTCTTGCTGATATGATGAATCACATTGATTGTTTTACGAGTGTTGAACCAGCCTTGTGTCCTGGGAATAAATCCTACTTGGTCATGGTGAATAATTTTCTTAATGTACTGTTGTATCCTACTGGTAGTATCTTGTTGAGAATTTTTGCATCCATGTTCATCAGGGATATTGGTCTGTAATTCTCCTTTTTGGTGGGGTCTTTGTCTGGTTTTGGAATTAAGGTGATGCTGGCCTCATAGAACGAGTTTGAAAGTATTCCATCTCTTTCTTTCTGAACAGCTTTCATAGATTAGGTATGGTTTCTTCTTTAAACATTTAATAGAATTCCCCAGGGAAGCCATCAGGCCCTGGACTTTTGTGTCTTGGGTGATTTTTGATGACTGCTTCAATTTACTCCGTGGTTATTGGCCTGCTCAGGTTTTCTATTTCTTCCTGTTCCAGTTTTGGTACTTTGTGGTTTTCCAGAAATGCATTCATTTCTTCTAGATTGCCTAATTAATTGAGGTATAGCTGCGCATAATGAGTTTTTAAGATCGTTTGTATTTCCTCGGTGTTGGTAGTGATCTCTCCTTTCTCATTCATGATTTTATTCATTTGAGTCTTTTCTCTCTTCTTTTTAATAAGGCTGGATAATGGTTTATCTATCTTATTAATTCTTTCAAAGAACCGCCTCCTGGTTTTCTTGATCTGTTCCACAATTCTGCTATTTCATTGAGTTCTGCTCTAATCTTTATTAACTCTCTTCTGCTTGGTGTAGGATCTATTTGCTGTTTTTTCTCCAGCTCCTTTAGGTGTAAGGTTAGCTTTTGTATTTGATTTGTTTCCAGTTTTTGGATGGATGCTTGTATTGCCATGTATTTCCCCCTTAGGACTGCTTTTTTTGTATCCCAAAGATTTTCAATGGTTGTATCTTCATTCTCCTTAGTTTCCATGAATCTTTTTAATTCTTCCGTAATTTCCTGGTTGACCCTTTCATCTTTGAGCAGGATGGTCCTTAACCTTCACGTGTTTGAAATCCTTCCAAACTTCTTGTGATTTCGTTCTAATTTCACAGCATATGTTCTCAAACATATGCACGGGATGATCCCATTCTTTTGGTATCGATTAAGACCTGATTTGTGACCTAATATGTGGTCTATTTTGGAGAAATTTCCATGTGCACTTGAGAAGAATGTGTATTTAGTTGCGTTTGGATGTAAATTTCTGTAAATATCAGGGAAATCCATCTGGTCCAGTGTATCATTTAAAGCTCTTGTTTCTTTGGATATGTTGTGCTTAGAATATTCGTCAATTGTAGAAAATGCTACATTCAATTCACCAAGTATAAGTGTATTATTAAGTATGTCTTAACTTTGGTTATTAATTGATTGTTATACTTGGCCGCTCCCACATTCGGGGCATGTATTGATGATTGTTAGTTAGGTCCTCTTGTTGGATAGATCCTTTAAGTATGATATAGTGTACCTCTTCATCTCCTACTACGGTCTTTTGGATAAACTTTATCTGATATAAGGATGGCTACCCCTGCTTTCTTTTGAGGACCATTTGAATGGCAAATGGTTCCAACCTTTTATTTTCAGACTGTAGGTATCCTTAGGTCTAAAATGAGTCTCTTGTAGACAGAAAATAGATGTGTCTTGCTTTTCTATCGAGTGTGAAACCCTGCGCCTTTTGATGGGGTCATTAAGCCAAATCACGTTCAGTGTTACTATTAAAAGATATGAATTTAGTGTCATCATGATACCTATTCAGTCCCTCTTTTTGTGGATTGTTCCCTTGGACCACCTCTTTTTATTCCAGAGTCCCTGTTAGTATTTCTTGCAGAGCTGGATGTGGTCACATATTCTTTCAGTTTCTTCTTATCATGGAAGCTCTTTATCTCTCCTTCTATTCTGAATGAGAGCCTTGCTGGGTAAAGTATTCTTGGCTGCAGGTTCTTCTTCTATAGGACCCTGACTATATCCTGCCAGCCCTTTCTGGCCTGCCAGGCTTCTGTGGAGAGGTCTGCTGCTAATTTAATATTTGTCCCCATATAAGTTAGAGATTTCTTGCCTCTTGCTGCTTCAAGGATCTTTTCTTTATCTTTGGAATTTGCAAGTTTCACTCTTAATTTTTTTTATTTATTTTTTATTTATGATAGTCATACAGAGAGAGAGAGAGAGGCAGAGACACAGGCAGAGGGAGAAGCAGGCTCCATGCACCGGGAGCCTGACGTGGGATTCGATCCCAGGTCTCCAGGATCGCGCCCTGGGCCAAAGGCAGGCGCCAAACCGCTGCGCCACCCAGGGATCCAGTTTCACTCTTAAATGTCAAGGTATTGAGCGGTTTTTATTGACTTTAGGGGGGGTCTCTCTATTTCCTGGATCTGAATGCCTGTGTCCCTTCCCAGGTTCGGAAAGTTCTCAGCTATGATTTTTTTCAAATACATATTCTGGATCTCTGTCCCTTTCGGCACCCTCAGGAACCCCAATTAAAGGTAGATTTTTCCTTCTGAGGCTGTCATTTATTTCCCTTAACTTATCCTCATGATCTTTTAATTTTTTTCTCAGTTTTCCTCCTTTCCATCAACTTGTCTTCTATGTCACTCACTCGTTCTTCTACCTCGTTAACCCTCGTCGTTAGGACCTCTAGTTTGCGTGTCATCTCATGCAATTGATTTTTAATTTCTGCCTGATTAGATCTAATTCTGCAGTCATGAAGTTTCTTGAATCCTTTCTGCTTTTTTATAGAGCCACCAGTAGCTTTTTAATTGTGCTTCTGAATTGGCTTTCTGACCTTGAATTGTAATCTAAATTTTGTAACTCTGTGAGACAGAGGACTGTTCTTTCTTTTGAGGGGAGTTTTTCCTTCTCGTCATTTTGCTCAGTGCAGAGTGGATAAAAACAAGTTGTACTGGAAAAAGGAGAAAAAAGGGAGAAGAGAAAAAAGAAAAAAGGAAGAAAAAGGGGGGAAGCAAACAAAACAATAACTTGCTTATTATGGTCAATAACTTGCTTTTCCCCTGTTCTTCTGGGGGAGGGGCCTGGTGTACTGATTCTCAGGTGTTAGCACTTGGGAGAGCTGCTCAGCCCCCTGCCTGGTGTATGGCTCAGTGGGAGTTGTTTATCCTATTTATCCTGTGAGACCACTCTGAGGCTCAGCGGGGGGTTGTTTATCCTGTTTATCCTGTGAGACCACTCTGAGGCTCAGTGGGGGTTGTTTATCCTGTGAGGTCCCAAGAGGAACAACAACTGTGGTGTTGGCCAGATCTCTAGCTCTGGAGTCAGCTCCCACAGTAACTACCACAGCTCCCAGTCCACAGCGGCCTGGGTCTAGATGCTCCAGGGGCAGGGGCACTGATGTGCTCAGCTTGGGGTTGCCCAGCGGCACGAGCATCCCTGCTGTCCTGTGTCCTCCCGGCCTCCACCTGTCCATGGGGGAGAGCCAGATCCTGGGCTGTGTCCCCAGCGCCCTGGGCTCCTGGGCATGCACAGCTGGAATCCCGCTCCCGGGGCTGCACAGCTCCTTCAGTACGGCGATGCTGCCAGAGCTGCCAGAGCTGTTCCTGGACCAGCCGGGCATGTGCTGTAGCCCTTTAGGGAGCTCAGTTGTGTGGCGCGCTCTCCCCAGGAGGCAGGAACTGTGTTAGTGCCCCTGGGGGCTTGAGGGCATCCCTGTCCCTCATGAGATCCTGCTCCAACTCCTAGCAAGTGTCTTTCACCCCAGGTGGCTCATCGGTTTGGCACCTGCCAGCGGCCCAGGGCGTGATCCTGGATTCCGAGGAACTAGTGGTGCATCATGCTCTCTGCATGGCGCCTACTTGTCCTTCTGCCTGTGTCCTTGCCTCCCTCTCCATGTGTCTGTCATGAATAAATAATAAAATAAATTCTTAAAAATAACATTCATATCACAGTAGACTCAGAAGATGAAGAGAGAGAAAAGGGGGCACAAGTTTTATTTGAACAAATTAATTTTTTTTATTCATTTATTATAGTCACAGAGAGAGCGAGAGGGAGAGGCAGAGACACAGGCAGAGGGAGAAGCAGGCTCCATGCACCGGGAGCCCAATGTGGGATTCGATCCCGAGTCTCCAGGATCACGCCCTCGGCCAAAGGCAGGCGCTAAACCGCTGCGCCACCCAGGGATCCCATATTTGAACAAATTATATAAACTTCTCTAATGTGAGGAAGGACACAGACAATGAAACCAAGAACACAGAGAACTCCCACTAAATTAAAAAAATAAGAGCCGACATCACCAAGGCACATCAGAGTCAAAATCACAGAATACATAGACGAGGAAAGAATCCTGAAAGCGGCGGGGCAGCAAGACTCCTTCACCTACAAGAAGACGAATCCAGTTCACAGCAGATCTGTCCACACAAACTTGGCAGGCCTGAAAGTTCTGGAAGGAAATATTCATGTACTGAATGGGAAAAGTATGCACAGCTGCACATTCGTTATACAACAAGGCTGGCATTCAGGATAGAAGGAGAGATTGAGAATTTCCCAGAGAGACGACAAATAAAGGAGTACACCACCACTTAAACCAGTCCAGCAAGGAATTTTTAAGGGGGAGTCTTTAAGTGGGGAGGAAAAATGCCAAAAGAAACAAAGACTAGAAAGGACCAGAGAACATCACCAGAAACACCAACACTACTGGTCACACCAAGGCACTCAATTCATATGTTTCAATAGTCACTCAGAATGTACATGAACTAAAGGCCCCAATTAAAAGATCTAAGGTACCAGAGTGGATTAAAACACAAGATCCGGAATGTCTGGGTGGTTCAGAGATTGAGTGTCTGCCCTCAGATCAGGGCATGATGCCATGGTGAGGATTTAAGTCCCACATCGGGTTCTTTGTGTGCAGCCTGCTTCTCCCTCTGCCTATATCTCTGCCTCACTCTGTCTCTGTCTCTGTCTCTGTCTCTCTCTCTCTATCTTGGTCTCTGGCTCTCCCCCTCTCTCTCATGAATAAATAAATAAAATCTTTAAAAAAAACCAATCCATCGATATGATGTCTACATACCCTAACTTTAGACCTTAGAAAATGGAGGTCCAGGACAGGATGGTTTCCCAGGGCATCTACTGGTCATTTAAAGAAGAATTAATACCTATTCTTCTCAAACATTTCCAAAACATAGAAATTGAAGGAATACTTCCAAACCTGTTCTATGAGGCCGGACTTACGTTGGTCCAAACCAGAGAAAAATGAAAAAAAAAAAAAAAAACACTAATAAGGAGAATGACAGACCAATACTCCTAATGAAACATGGATGCGAAAATTCTCAGTAAAATACTAGCAAATCAAATTCAGCAGTATATTAAAAGAATTATTCACCACAATCTGGTGGGATTTATTCGTGGGTTGCGAGGCTGGTTCAATTTTCACAATTCAATAAACATGATACACCATACTAATAAAAGAAGGGATAAGAACCGTATGATCTGTCAATAGATGCAGAAAAAAACATTTGACAAAATACAGCATTTTTTCTTGAAAACAAAAAACTCTCAGTAAGGTAGGGATAGAAGGGACATACCTCAGCATCATAAAGGCCATATGCCAAATATCTACAACAATATCATGCTCAGGGGGCAAAATCATTATCCTCTATGTAGGAAAGCCAAAAGACATCACCAAAAAAATTGCGAGAAGTAAAAAAACTGCAAGAAATGAAACACGAATTTGAAATACTTGCAGGATATGAAATTAATGTGGAGAAATGTGTTGCATTTCTATGCAACAATAATGAGTCATCAGAAAGAGAAATTGAGGATTCAATCCCCTTCACAAGAGCACCGAAACCAATAAGATACATAAGATTCAGCCTAACCAAAGAGGTGAATGCCCTGTGCTGTGAAAACTATAAAATATTGATGAAAGGAATTGAAGATGACAGACACAAAATGCAAAAACATTACATGTTCAAGGACGGGAAGAACAAATATTGCAAATAAGGTTATACCACTCAAAGCAATCTGCACATTCAATGCAATCGCTATCAACATAGCAACAGCATTTTTCACAGAGCCGGAACAAATAACCCTAAAATTTTTATGGAACCACAAAAGATTGAAAATAGCCAAAGATATGTAGAAAGAGAAAATCAAGGCTGGGGGCACCACAAAGTCAGACTTCAAGTTATATTACAGTTTTCTAGTGATCCAAAGAGTATAGTGCGGGCACAAGAAGAAGACACCTAGATCGATAGAGGAGAATGGAAAACCGAAACAAGATGCAAACCTGTAACTCTAGGCTGAATTAACACTTGACAAAGCAGGAAAGAATATCCAATGGTTAAATGACAGTCTCTTCAGCAAATGATGTTGGGAAAACTAGACAGCCACATGCGGGAGAATGGGATGGGAACACTTTCCCACACCATGGATAAAAAAAATAAATTCAAAAGGGATTGAAGACCTAAATGTGAGACCTGAAACCATAAAAGGAAGAAAAGATAGGCAGTGACACCTTTGACGTGGCCATAGGATCTTCTTTCTAGATATGCCCCTGAGACACGGGAAACAAAAGCAAAAATAAACTGTTGGGACTTCATCAAGATAAAAAGCTCTGCACAGTGAAGGAAACAACCAAAGCTAAGAGGCAACTTACAGAATGAGAAAAGATAATTCTAAAAGACAGGTCCAATAAAGATTTAGTATCCAAAATGTAAATCTCAGCATTCAAAACATGAATTATCCAACTGAAAATGGGCAGAAGACACGAATGGACATTTTCTCTAACATGACATTCCGATGGCCACCAGACACGTGGAAAGACACTCAATGTCACCCATCATCAGGGAAACGCAAATCAAAGCCACAATGAGATATCACCTGACACTTGCCATAATGGCTAAAAGAAACAGCACAGGAGACAACAGGTATTGGTGAGGATGGGGAGAAAGGAGAACCCTCCTACACTACTGGTGGGAAAGCAAACAGATGCAGCCACCGTACAAAAATAGAATGGAGGTTCCTCGGGTTCAAAATAGAACTACCCCAAGACCAGAAATGCACAACTAGGTATTTACCCGAAGGATACAAAAGTACAGATTCGAAGGGGGATATGATTTTCCTCATGTGCTTTGCAGGTGATTGGACCCGTCTTCCCGGGTCTCCCAGGTCACTAAGCCACGCTCTCCTTGGACACCTCATGTCCCTGCGGACATGCGCAGCAGAGGGCGGTCAAGAGCGAGGGGAAGCAGCTGGAGCCTGTCTGACCACAACAGGATGGGCTCGGACGGAGCCCGCACTCTTCTCCCCGGGGTAGGCCTGAGTCCCTATGAGGCTGCGGAGGGCATTGCCTCCGTGGCCCAAGGACGTGGTAACACACGCACTTGCCCCGAATGGTCCTCGTCCACGGGTGCTCTGCGTTCTTTCCTTCAAGGTTGTTGCTCATTCGTGCCCACAGGCAAACCATCGAGGTGCCACCCATCCGCACACGGAGGACGATGGCTGGCGCCCAAGGTCCCGCTCATGGGCCTCCTATCTAAGGGGTCTGATTTCCTTCTCCTGCCCTGCTGGCCAGTGCGGCTTCACAGGAGCTGCCGGGGAGCCGCCTGGGAGGCGCCTGGTGTCATTGGAAACTGGTTCCCCAGATTCCGAGGCTGCCTCCAGACCAGACTGAGAGGCTGACCAGTCCAGATTGGCGGGCCCAGGGTTCAAAACCCACGGGGACCTCAAAGTATATGTTTGTTTAAAAAAAAATCCATATATATATGAACGTATGCATATAATTTGGAGATATATATACATATGTATCTCGAAATTACAAAGTCATTGCTACAAATACACCTAAAAAGGAAAAGTGGAACACTCCGAATGAAAAATGACCAAAGTGAAAAGAAATAAACCACACGAGTTTAACTGGAACAAGTAAAAAACGAAGGAAAAAAATTAAAATGACTTTCCAGGGAGGCGAAGCAGGAGGCTCGTGCCGGGCGCCCAGAGGTGGGGCCGGAATCCTGAGCCCTTGTACCAGGGCCACGAAGGGGTCCGGGCAGAGACACGGTGCACAGGGCCTCAGGGTGCGTCTCTGTGCCTGAGCTGAGATCCCGAGAGGCCTGTGGGTGCCGGGAAGGGGGCGGGCCCATGCGACGCAGGCCAAGCTCCAACTCTTGCTTCGGGTGGTCCCGAGGCCCCGTCCCGGGAGACCTCCCTGGCCCGCCCAACGTCAGCCCCACTGAGGGCAGAGCCACCCAGGAAGCTGTGGGAAGGCCGAGGGGTGGGCCTTCCTGGGGCGGGGCCACCCAGGCCGTGGTAAGTCCCGCGCTGCCGCATCCAGCCCAGTCGACCTGCCGGCGCCCCGAGAGCGAGCTCCTCCTGCAGCATGGCCTCCAGCAGCACCCCCGGCGGTGAGTGGCCATCGGGGCCCCGCTCCTGCTGGGATGCCCAGGGGCTCTGGCGACTTTCCAGGCTTAAGCACAAGAGGAGTCACCACCCGGATGGCTGGGACGCCCGTGGGAGGGCGGGGCTCCCCTGGGGTCTGGGCAAAGGGGCTGGAGAGAGGGTTGCATAGGGCTGCGGGGGGAGGGAACCCTGGACTGGGCCGAGATTCCCAGCAGGAGCCCCGCTTCTGTAAGGCTGCCGGCTGGACCTCGGGGCGCAGAAATTGGGTCAAGGTGGATCACTTCTTAGACGAGTTGACCACTGTAGAACTTTCACCTCAAGGGACCCACGGTGGGCATGGGTTTTCACATGTTCCCTTGAGGTTTCCTGGTGGACATATGGTCCTCTTTGGTTTTCCCGACGGGCTTTTCACCCCGCCCCACCACCTCTTCAAACCCGACGCCCACCGGGACCCCCACCCAGGGTCTTCTCCATACCTTGGCCTGGAATCACATACCTAGCTCAAGGCTGCCCTTTCCCTAGATCCTTGACAATCACCCATTCCCAAGGGCAGATGCGGAACGGCCTGTGTCCAGTGGAACAACCCCCTCAGGCTTAGGTGGGTCCATGAGTGGCAAAGGGATGGGTGCCCCTGGATGGGGACGTTTTCGACATCCCAGAAACAGGAGCTCTGAGAGCACATCACCGGTCGATGCTCCTCTGAAAGCCTTCCTCCCGTCGCTGCTCTCTTCCCCACACAGGCCCACTCCCTCGAGCACCCCGACGAAGGAGGCTCGTGTTGACGGCAAGCCAGAAGGGGGCCCTGCAGGCATTCTTCCAGAAGAACCCTTACCCCAGCATCACTGCCAGAGAACACCTGGCCCGAGAGCTGGCCATCTCCGAGTCTAGAATCCAGGTAGGCAGCCCCAGTGCTTTTCTCACGGACTCTGGGGGAGGAAGAGTGCACGCACGTGGGGCTAGGTGTTCGCCCGTCCTTCTGCGTGGTCAGCTGGGGAGCTCAGAACCTACGGCCTGGGGTGTGGGGGGCCTAGGAGACCTTGCCCTTGGAGGTCGTTCCAAGACCTTCACTCAAGGGACGAGGGAACTCTGGGGCCCAAGGTCTGAGGCCCGACGACAGGTCCATGCCCATGGGCTGAGTGTCCCCAGAGATCCTGTGTCCTGACCAATCACTTTCCCCACATGAAACACTGTGAGTCCTCCTACAGGGGTGGGGAGGAGACACATAGAGACGCACGTATGCCTATCCATGACGGCACACCTGTCTTTTCCCTCCAGTGCAGAGGAAGCCTGCGCATGGGTCCATTGGTGAGGAGAATGACACCCGTTTCCAGTGTCTTCTTGGTCAGTCAAAGTGCCTCAGCTCCCTACAGGGGACTTCAGCAGGAGCTGCATCCTCTGCCCATGCGGATGACCAAAGAAGAAATGACTCTTGTCCCCATGCCGTCTGTTGTAGGTTTCCCTACATTTCTCGCTCCTCAGGTTAGACCAACGCCTACTTCCTTGTACACCAGAGGGCCATGCAAATAGCACGTGCCACTGGAGGCACCAAGCCAGCTCTGGCTTTCTCTGGGTTGTTGGTTGGTCTTGGGGCCTCATGTCCCTGCCACATGTGTGGGGTTTCCTGCCCTCCCGTGTTCCCTGAACGTTGCTTCTTCTCTTGCCCCTTAGGTCTGGTTCCAAAACCAGAGAACGAGACAGCTAAGGCAGAGCCGCCGACTGGACTCCAGAATTCCCCAAGGAGAAGGGCCACCGAATGGAAAGGCACAGCCTCCAGGTGACTCCCCGGCACCCAAGAAGGGTCCCCTCCTGAGCCACTCCTTGACACAGGAACGTGTCTCTGTGTGCTGACCTGGCCGTGGCAAAAGCCTCAGGAAGGGCCCCAAGCTCTGCTCTCAGGCTCTAGCCACCCTTGTGACCCCAGATGGCGACACCCCGCCTGCCATTCCTGGGCAGGCAGCAGGCGGGCTGTTTCTGGGTCAGGAAGTATCTGCATCTTCCTGTCCTGAACCTGCTAGCCAGGACACAGGCCTCTTCTTCCATCAACTCACCATTGTTATTCAAACGCTGGCTCTGGGGCTCGGTCCAGGCTCTGTCTCCTTGGGCTCAGGGAAGGAGAGCCTATGAAGACAGAGAACATGCAGAAAAGCGCTCTCTCTCTCTCTCTCTCTCTCTCTCTCTAACACACACACACACACACACACGCAGTCATATGAATTCAGACACCATCACACACCATCACACACACCCTGACACCCACTTCTGTCTCCACACTGGCTGTGCTATTGGCGTCCAAGCCCTCCTCTCCAACCTTGTTCTCTCTTTAGGTCGAGTCCCGAAGGAAGGCAGGAGAAAACGGACATCCATTTCTGCATCCCAAACCAGTATCCTCCTTCAAGCCTTTGAGGAGGAGCGGTTTCCTGGCATTGGTATGAGGGAAAGCCTGGCCAGAAAAACAGGCCTTCCAGAAGCCAGAATTCAGGTGAGTTTTTACAGTGTGTCATGGGCGTTGTTCCCTGTGGAAGGGAAGGTGGCCCTTACATGGTGCTGGAGAGACGTGGGCTCCTGGGGAGGGGGTACCCGCGGGGTGTGGGGCAGAGGCACCAGGGGCAGAGTGTTGACTAAGCCCGGGAGAACCCGTCCAAAGGAAGAATTTCCAAACTCAATGTTGGTTAGCACACATGCTTGTAGAAATGGTGACCGGACCAAAGTGGGAATATGTCCAAGTTGGCCCCTCTCGAGAGAAGCCGTAGTCTCAGCGGCTTCAAACTCAGCCCGCTTATCCATTGAGTACGCCCCCAAGATGCCATTAGTGTGCGTGGGCTTGCCGTCCTTTGTGTGGAGACCGGTGTGATGCTGCCCTGGGCCTCAGGACCACGGGGCTAAAACGGATCCTGCCCAGGAGCCACAGCTTGTGTGGATAACCTAATCAGCCGGGATTACAGGCCCTAATCCAGGTGAGGGAGAGGATTCGGGGAGCCCAGCTGTGTGCGGCTCTTCTGCCTTAGTTCTGCACACAGCGCTTTACGGGATGGGAGGTGTGAGGCAGCTTTCAGGGAGATATAGGCAGATTCTCTGAAAGACTCTTGGTTGGTGCAAGAGCGTGAGTGAGGAGGCTGCTTCAGGTGGCACGCCTTGGCTTTCCTCTGACGCGTCTTTTCCAGGGTCAGAGGGGAAACTCCAGGAGCTCACCTGAGCTCCTCTTTTCCTCCAGCCAGGACGGGAGGGAGGGCCGATGCAAACGTAGCTGTTCTGGATGTGGAGGGCTGGCTGCCCACGCCTTTCGCTCGGCCCATCACAGATGTGCCTGCAGTCAGACCCCGTAGCCATGAGTCCAAGGCTCTGAGGCAGAGGATGTGGTTTTCCACACGTTCACACCCAAGAGTAGATGGGGACAGAGGTGTTGAGGGCAGCCGGGAGCAGACCTCAGGACGTGGACTATCCTGGGTAAAGTGGGGCAGGCCGTCGGCTGAGTCTCGGTCCCAGGACTCAGGGCACGGCTGATCCCCAGGCCGCAAATGGCAAAGAAGGCGAGGGCAGGGCAGGGAGCGAAGAGCAGCAGAAGCACCTGCCAGGCGAAGTGACACAGGCCCAGTATGCTCCCGGCTAGGTGGCCAAGGTTGCCCAGGGCGTGCGTGTGGTTTTCGAGGGCCCATGGAAAGGTAGGGACAGCCGTGGCCTGAGGTGCAGCCCCAACCATTCACTGCGTCTTTCCTGGAGAGAGCACAGGGCGGGGTGTGTGTGTGTGGTGGGTGAGGTGGGACAGGGCAGGTCACGGGCAAGCAGACTTGGCATCCCGTCCTCCTGATGGCCACAACCCCTATTCTCTGTCCCAGGTTTGGTTTCAGAACAGAAGAGCTCGGCACCCAGGGCAGAGCCCAAGTGGGCCCGAGAATGCTTTGGCGGCAAACCACAAACCCAGTCCTCGCGGGACGGTCCCATTGGACCAAAGCCACCTGTCAAGGGTCCCCAGGAGCTCTCCAAATCTGGCTCCCTTCGATCCCTTGGGAAGCATGCAGACGCAGGCTGCAGGGACACCTCCTGTCTCCTCCGTGGTTGTTGTCCCTCCAGTTTCTTGTGGGGGCTTTGGGCGCCTGATTCCGGGGGCCAGCCTGGTCACACCAACCTTAGGTGGGCAAGGAGGAATCGCTGCTGCTCCCAGAGTCCTGGGGAGCCGATGCTGCCCAGAACTGACTCCAGGAGGGGGCCTCTCACCAGGTCATGCTGACCTTGGCCTCCCCTCCCCTGGGAGATGCCAGCAGCCGAAAGAGCACCCCAGCAAGGCGCCCCTGCCCTCGCAAGTTGGCCCGCGGCCTCCGCCTGTTGATCCTCCTCAACACTGGGGTCATGCAGGTCCCTCGGGCACCGATCAGGCCACGCCGAGGAGGGGCCAAAGTTCCCAGGCAGTCATGGGCACAGCAGGGTCCCAGGATGGGACAGGGCAGCAGCCCGCCCCCGGGGAGAGCCCCGCTTGGTGGCAACAGCCTCCCCCTCCTGCAGGGCCATGTGTCCCGCTGCCCCCACAACACCAGCTGTGTGCGGACACCTCCAGTTTCCTACAAGAGCTTTTCTCAGCCGATGAGATGGAAGAAGATGTCCACCCCTTGTGGGTGGGGACTCTGCAGGAGGACGAACCTCCAGGACCCCTGGAAGCACCCCTCAGCGAGGACGATTTTCACGCTCTGCTGGAAATGCTACAGGACTCCTTGTGGCCTCAGGCCTAGGAGCAGGGAGGACCTGTCCTCCCCACGCCCAACCCATTCATTCAGGCATCCAGGGGAACATGGGGCCCTAGCGTGACTCAGAGGAGGGGGAACCCTCAGTTCAGCCAGGGGCCGGACGGAGCCTGAGGCCAGGAGGAGCAGCCATCATGCTCCAGGTCTGGACTGTGTTGCCCAGGGACTCGGATGCATCTAGGCTGTCAGGGTGGGAATGGCCTAAGGGGCAAAGCCTGAGGTCTCCCCCGTCAGCCTCCTGTCCCAGGCTACGGCGGGAATGTCCTGGGGCCTTGGCCTGGCATCTTGCCCAGAGCACTGCCAACTGTCACCAAGTGGCAGCCAGAGGGGTGGCCACAGCCACTCGGGGCGGTCAGTGTGAGACGGTCCCACTGGGGTGCGTTCCAGAACCTCAGCCGCGTGTGTGCCTTTGTGCATGTGCATGTGTTTTCCTTCTGTGGGACCCATCAGCAGGCCCCTGGACCCTCAAGGGTCCCTGGCTATTCAGGAAGCAGCAGACGTTAGCGGTCAGCCTGTCACAGGTCTTCCCTCAGCCGGGTCACCTCTCTTCCCTGCCAAGAGTCACCTGAGGAAACCTCATCCCGGCTGTTCAAGCTCCACGGGGTGACCCATGGCTACAATAAACATCTCTCTGTCTCCCCCGAGCGATTTCGTGGTGTCATTTGTCCCCTGGGCCTTCGGTCCCTTCGTTCCTGCCTGTCTCGCAACATTCGCAATCCTTCCCGTGCCTGTGCCCGAAACGGGCTGCGGAGACACCAAGACGCCCACCTGCAGCTCCCAACTTGGCACAGACACACGCACAGCCCTCACTCACCCTCCCCACACACAGCCACCATCACTGGTGGAGGCGCTGCTTGTGTGAGCACTCCTCCAAGGGGTCGCGGGGATGCCCAGGGACGCACACTCCACGCACGCGATCTGGCCGTGACGGTGTCAGCTGAGGCCTAATTCACCCCTAACCCCGATCCTCGTGGGCGGGCAGTGAATCTCCCCACTCCTCCCTCATGGTCGCCTCCTCCCTCTATGCTTGTCTCCCTCTATTTCTCTAAATCTCTCTCTCTCTTTCTCTCCTCTGTCTCTCTGTCTCTCACTGTCTCTCTCTGTCTCTCTGTCTATCTCTGTCTCCTGACCCCTCTACCTCATTTTCTCTCACAGGTAGACACACACAGAGGTCACACTGTCACGGGAGCTTCCTTTGCAACTTACTGTCTGGTCATTGAACCTCAGGAAAGGAATGTCGGTGGAAAATTTGGAAGAACAGGGGGGTGGGGGCGGTCGGTCCCTTCGGGTTTACTATGCCCCTGACATGTCCCACACGCCTTGGAGATGAGAGCTGACATCCTCATCTGAGGCCTCCGGATCCAACACGTGGGTTTCAGCGTTTGCGAGGAAGCGGAGTTCTGAGAGGTGGCCCTTATACCCCAACCTCTCTGCCTCCCCTAGTCACCTCTGTGCACACATGCGTGTCCACCATTATCTGTATCTGCATTTCCTTTTCTGTGAAATGCTTTAGAGATTTATGGGGGTGCATGGTGAGAGAGAGCGAGCGAGAGAGCTCGCGCACTGGCAGGAGAGAAGCAGGACCCCACTGAGCAGGGAGCCCCACTTGAGGCTCCATCCTGGACCCTGGGATCATGACCTGAGCCCAGGCGGACACCCAAGCGACGGGGCTGCACAGGCACTCGGGATGTCCCTTTCTATGTGCATCTGGCTCCATGGGAGGGATTGTGTGGACCTGTCCATAGGTAGAGCCGATGCTAGACACCCTCCACCCATAGTTTCCATAGACACAGTGGGTGGGTCCGGCTCCTTCCCAGAACAGAATGGGTTGCGACGACGGAATCCATGGTGTCTGGCGAGGGTGGCCTCGGGACAGATGGGGCTTTTGCTAGGTCTAGGGAAACCCCGGGGAAGCACGGCCCCCTTGCTGAGGTGGGAGGACTGCTCTCTCAGTGTGCTGAGGAGAGGTCCCTGGACCCTCGGCCATGGCACGTCTACACCCATGTCGCGGAGGTACAACCGGGGTTGCACTCACACTGGATCTCAAGGGCACACGTCAGCCCTGGAGGCTGTCCCGCCCACCGGTGGCCTGAGCCATCCCTATCCCTGAGCTTTCCGGGGGCCCTGGCATCTGTGCAAACCATAGCCACCACGCTGGGAATGAGCCTGGAGGAGAAGGTGTCCAGGTGGGAGCTGGCAGGATGGCTGAGGGTCGTGGCCTTGGAGGCAGGGACCAAGGGCCTTGAACTGGTAAGGACCACCTCACCCCACTGTCCACCCAAATGGGGATCCTCCAAATGATCCTATGGTTCCAGCCCAGCCTGAGAACTAGGGACCAGGGTCCACGGGGCTGGTAGACATCCTCCAGGGGCTGGAGGGCTGCTCCCGGCCCTGGTGCTAGTCCTCCGCGGGCACTGCCTGGCAACCGACCACCCACAACGTAGGCAGAACAAAGTCCCTGCAAGGGCACTTAGCGACGCCCGTGGCCCTTTGCCGCCATCAGCTCCAATCAGGTTTTGGCCCCTGGAGCTCCCTCGGGGGCGCACCCGCTCCTGAAAGGCTCTGCATTTAGGACACCGCCCGCAGGAAAGTCCGTGGTCCCCTCGGTGGGGGCCCCCCGCCCTCCCAGCTCTTGCACTGCAGCCCCAAGCAGACGAGCCCAGCAGGAGACGGACGTCGGAGAGGTGCCCGCTGCCTGCACGGGGTCATCCTTAGGGATCCCAGGAGACGCCTTCCCTCCGTCTCTGCAGACGAGGTGCCCTTGAGCCACAGCCCTGGGGCTCCCGGACCGACACGCAGGCGCCACAGGCACGCACCTGACACACACGGCTCCCGCCCACCGTGACCAGATGCCCATGAACGGCCATCCGCCCGGCCATCGGGTCCCTTCAGCACACGTTCCTCCTGGCTGCCCCTTGTCCCCTTGTGCTTCACCTACTGCGGAAGTGGAGGAGACACTCCCGGGCAGCAAGAGCACAGGTCTCCAACAGGGGAGGCCCTATATTTTGGAGTTTTGAAACTCAGTCCCGCATGTGAGATTACATTACAAGAAAAGCTGGGACACAGGCAGGGTGAACGCAGGGTTCTGACACAAACTGCGGAGACAGGGATCCCTGGGTGGCGCAGCGGATTGGCGCCTGCCTTTGGCCCACGGCGCGATCCTGGAGACCCGGGATCAAATCCCAGGTCGGGCTCCCGGTGCATGGAGCCTGCTTCTCCCTCTGCCTGTGTCTCTGCCTCTCTCTCTCTCTCTCTGTGACTGTCATGAATAAATAAATAAAATCTTAAAAAAAAAACAAAAAAACAAAAAAAACAAAAAAACCCTGCGGAGACAAGAGCGCTTGATGGCTCTTCTGTGAAGGCTGACTGCAGGCTGCGGGGAGGATGTTCAGCTTCAGGGCAGGGAACGCAGGGCCCCCACACTCATCCCACCCATCAGCACTGATCCTCAGGCAGCAGCACAGCGCCACCTGCTGGTGGCCAGAGGCGCTTACACTGAGCCCCGCCTCTGAGACCTGCAGGTGCATCTTCAGTAAGGAAGAGGACACCTGAGAATCAGAGCGATGGGCCCTTCCCCAGAGGACTGCACAGACCACTGGGTCCCACCAAGAGTACTGATCACAGAGGCCGGCAAAGCCTCATTTCTACGGGGAAAGTAGGATCTAGCTCCTTTAATACTTTGTGTTTTCTTAATATTTTTATTTATTTTCTGCAATTCTTTTTTTATTAAGTGCTTAATTTTAATTGTTATGTATATATTTATATTTTTTATATTTTTATTATTTTTATTACTTTCATTGTACTTTAAATTTCTTTTTTAAAAATAAATTTATTTTTATTGGTGTGCAATTTGCCTACATACATAACACCCAGTGCTCATCCCGTAAAGTGCCCCCTCAGTGCCCGCCAACCAGTCACTCCCACTCCCCGCCCTCCTCCCCTTCCACCACCCCTAGTTCGTTTCCCAGAGTTAGGAGTCTTCCATGTTCTGTCTCCCTTTCTTTTTTTTTTAATTTATTTTTTATTGGTGTTCAATTTACTAACATACAGAATAACCCCCAGTGCCCGTCACCCATTCACTCCCACCCCCCGCCCTTCTCCCCTTCTACCACCCCTAGTTCGTTTCCCAGAGTTAGCAGTCTTTACGTTATGTCTCCCTTTCTGATATTTCCCACACATTTCTTCTCCCTTCCCTTATATTCCTTTTCACTATTATTTATATTCCCCAAATGAATGAGAACATATAATGTTTGTCCTTCTCCGACTGACTTACTTCACTCAGCATAATACCCTCCAGTTCCATCCACGTCGAAGCAAATGGTGGGTATTTGTCATTTCTAATGGCTGAGTAATATTCCATTGTATACATAAACCACATCTTCTTTATCCATTCATCTTTCGTTGGACACCGAGGCTCCTTCCACAGTTTGGCTATTGTGGACATTGCTGCTATAAACATCGGGGTGCAGGTGTCCCGGCGTTTCATTGCATCTGTATCTTTGGGGTAAATCCCCAACAGTGCAATTGCTGGGTCGTAGGGCAGGTCTATTTTTAATTCTTTGATGATCCTCCACACAGTTTTCCAGAGTGGCTGCACCAGTTCACATTCCCACCAACAGTGTAAGAGGGTACCCTTTTCTCCGCATCCTCCCCAACGTTTGTGGTTTCCTGCCTTGTTGATTTTCCCCATTCTCACTGGTGTGAGGTGGTATCTCATTGTGGTTTTGATTTGTATTTCCCTGATGGCAAGTGATGCAGAGCATTTTCTCATGTTCATGTTGGCCATGTCTATGTCTTCCTCTGTGAGATTTCTCTTCATGTCTTTTGCCCTTTTCATGATTGGATTGTTTCTTTGGTGTTGAGTTGAATAAGTTCTTTAAAGATCTTGGAAACTAGCCCTTTATCTGATACGTCATTTGCAAATATCTTCTCCCATTCTGTAGGTTGTCTTTTAGTTTTGTTGACTGTATCCTTTGCGGGGCCAAGTTCAAAAAGGGTGTTGCCTGTGTTCTCCTCTAGGGTTTTGATGGACTCTTGTCTCACATTTAGATCTTTCATCCATTTTGAGTTTATCTTTGTGTATGGTGCAAGAGAGTGGTCTAGTTTCATTCTTCTGCATGTGGATGTACAATTTTCCCAGCACCATTATTGAGGAGGCTGTCTTTCTTCCAGTGGATAGTCTCCTCCTTTATCGAATATTAGTTGACCAAAAAGTTGAGGGTCCACTTCTGGGTTCACTATTCTGTTCCATTGATCTATGTGTCTGTTTTTGTGCCAGTACCACACTGTCTTGATGACCACAGCTTTGTAGTACAACCTGAAATCTTGCATTGTGATGTCCCCAGATATGGTTTTCTTTTTTAAAATTCCCCTGGCTACTCGGGGTCTTTTCTGATTCCACACAAATCTTTAGATTATTTGTTGTAACTCTCTGAAGAAAGTCCATGGTATTTGGATAGGGATTGCATTAAACGTGTAAATTGCCCTTGGTAACATTGACATTTTCACAATATTAATTCTGCCAATCCATGAGCATGGAATATTTTTCCATCTCTTTGTGTCTTCCTCAATTTCTTTCAGAAGTGTTCTGTAGTTTTTAGGGTATAGATCCTTTACCTCTTTGGTGAGGTGTATTCCTAGGTATCTTATGCTTTTGGGTGCAATTGTAAATGGGATTGACTCCTTAATTTCTCTTTCTTCAGTCTCATTGTTAGTGTATAGAAATGCCACTGACTTCTGGGTATTGATTTTGTATCCTGCCATGCTACCAAATTACTGTATGAGTTCTAGCAATCTTGTGGTGGAGTCTTTTGAGTTTTCTCTGTAGAGTGTCATGTCATCGGTGAAGAGGGAGAGTTTGACTTCCTCTTTGCCAATTTGAATGCCTTTATTGTCTTTTTGTTGTCTGATTGCTGAGGCTACGACTTCCAATACTATGTTGAATAGCAGTGGTGAGAGTGGACATCCCTGTCTTGTTCCTGATCTTAGGGGAAAGGCTCCCAGTGCTTCCCCATTGAGAATTATATTTGCTGTGGGTTTTTCGTAGATGGCTTTTAAGATGTTGAGGAATGTTCCCTCTATCCCTACACTCTGAAGAGTTTTGATCAGGAATGGATGCTGTATTTTGTCAAATGCTTTCTCTGCATCTAATGAGAGGATCATACGGTTCTTGGTTTTTCTCTTGCTGATATGATGAATCACATTGATTGTTTTACGGGTGTTGAACCAGCCTTGTGTCCCAGGGATAAATCCTAATTGGTCATGGTGTATAATTTTCTTAATGTGCTGTTGGATCCTATTGGCTAGTATCTTGTTGAGAATTTTTGCATCCATGTTCATCAGGGATATTGGTCTGTAATTCTCCTTTTTGGTGGGGTCTTTGTCTGGTTTTGGAATTAAGGTGATGCTGGCCTCATAGAACGAATTTGGAAGTACTCCATCTCTTTCTATATATCTTCTGTCCCGTTTTCTCTGTCGTCTTCTGGTAGTCCCATTATGCCTATATTACATTTGGCCCATAGTCCTTTGCCATTCTGTTTTATTTTAGTCATTGTTCTATTTGCTTTTAGTTTTGGAGGATTCTCTTGAGGTACCTTATAGCTACAGGATTCCTCAGCTATGTCCAGTGTACTAACAAGCCCATCAAATGCATTCTTCATTTCTGTTACTATGTATTTTTATTTATTTATTTATTTTTTTAATGTTTATTTATTTATGATAGTCACACACACACACACACAGAGAGAGAGAGAGAGAGAGAGGCAGAGACACAGGCAGAGGGAGGAGCAGGCTCCATGCACCGGGAGCCCGATGTGGGATTCGATCCCGGGTCTCCAGGATCGCGCCCTGGGCCAAAGGCAGGCGCTAAACCGCTGAGCCACCCAGGGATCCCTGTTACTATGTATTTTTAACCCGAGAATTTATTTTTTATTTTTAGGATTTCCAGCTTTCTACTTATACTGGCCATCTGTTCTTGCATGCTGTCTACTTTATTCATTAGCTTTAACATATTAACATATTAATAACATAACATATTAACATATTAATATGTTAACATATTAATCATATGCTTTGTTTAGAATTTCTAGTATGATAATTTCAACATGTCTGGTGTGAGGCTTGTTTTGTTTACATTTTATTTTATTTTATTTTGTCTTTTGGTAGGCTATTTATTTTTGGCCTTGTAAATTTTTCTTGGTAGCTGTGCATGATGTACCAGAAAAGTAACTGCTATCTATAGGCTTTTAGTAATGTGATGGTGATGTGCAGGGGGAGCAAAGTACCTTATGGTCCTGTGATTAGGTCACAATGTTTTTCACTTTTTTCTCATCATTTAGATAGGTTGGGGTAGTTGGAATAGGTTGCAGTTGGGTATACCTTTCCCCAGGTCCATTAAGTTCTGATAATACTCCAGCAGTTAACCTCTGATTTGCTGTTTTTCTCAGATGACAGGCCTTGTTAAAAACAGAATATTCTCATCTATTTCAAAATGGTTTCTCTTTTCCTTTCTTCCTGACAGAACCCAGGAGGATCTTTTCTTGGGAACCTGGTCAAGTACCAGGTAAATCTCACAATATTTTGTAGACCACTGATAACTGGCTCCCCCTGAGGTTTTTAACTTTCACAATTGTCCATAGTGAGCTTCCAACAGCTTGTCTATTACACTTCAGGTTTTACTGTTTTTCACAATACTGAAACAAATCTGGGATTTTGCTCATGAGTCTTTGTCCTGATAAACCTTGATGATCTGTAGTCATCTGCCTCTCCAATCTTGGAGGCAGGGTTTTTTGCCTTGTAGCCTTTGCCCTGTCTTATGGATCAAAGAAGACTTAATTTTTCAGTCTGTTCAGCTTACTTGTTTAGACAGATTGGTGACTTTCAGACCCCTTATGTAGTGTACATTTTTATTTTTTTATTTCTTTAAAGATTTACTTATTTAAGAGAGAGGGAGGGAGAAAAGTCTTAAGTCTAAGTCTGAAGCAGGCTCCGCACTGAGAATAAAACTTGATGAAGGGCTCTATCTGATGACCTTTAGATCATGATGCATTTTTAAACCTCTCTCCTCTCCTCTCTCCCTCCCTCCACCTTCTGTCTTTCCCTTTTATATACACAGAAATGTTTTTCTCAGAAGGACTTTTATTTATTTATTTTTTAAAATCTTTTTATTTATTTATGATAGTTACACACAGAGAGAGAGAGACAGAGACACAGGCAGAGAGAGAAGCAGGCTCCATGCACCAGGAGCCCGATGTGGGATTCAATCCCGGGTCTCCAAGATCACACCCTGGGCCAAAGGCAGGCGCCAAACCGCTGCGCCACCCAGGGATCCCTCAGAAGGACTTTTAAAAGCATTTAGTTTGAAAATACAATGTCCAAGGAATAAAATTACACACCATCAAATATATTGTGAGTCTATCACCTTTTAAAGTATGTGTGTTGGGACGGCTGAGTGGCTCAGTGGTTGAGTGTCTGCTTTCAGCCCAGGACGTGATCCTGGGGCCTGGATCGGGTCCCACATCAGGCTTCCTGCATGGAGCCTGCTTCTCCTCCCTCTGCCACCTATGTCTCTGTTATCTCTCTCTCTGTCTCTCATGAATAAGTAAATAAAAAATAGTATGTGTGTCCATACATACATATATATAGACACACATATACATATATTATTTATATGCGGTTATATATAAACCTTATATATATATGTTATATATATATTACATATATTATTTATATATGGTTATATATAAACCTTATATATATGTTATATATAAACCTTATATATATGTTATATATATAACCTTATATATATGTTATATATATAACCTTATATATATAACCTTATATATGTTATATATGCCTTATATATAACTTATATGTTATATATACCTTATATATAACATAAAAATATGTTATATATATAATTTATAACTTATATAACAAAAAGTAACTTATATAAAATATATATGTGTGTGTGTGGTGTGTGTGGGTGTGTGTAACTGTGTGACAGGACAGAAGGCCTGTGGTCTTGGTTCAATTTCTGTACTATATTTGAATAGAGAATCAGAACCAAAGAGTGATATCTCTGTTCAGAAGACCTATCAGGATAAGTGTCCCTGGACTTTATTCTACTACAGAGACTTGTTATTCAAAGTGTGCAGTATCAATATCACCTGATTGCAGAACAAATAATGATGCTTCAAAGATACCAATGTGTAATCCTGAAAGTCTACAAATAAGTTATATGACATAGCAAAAAAGATCCTACAGAAGTAATTAAATTAAGATCTTGGCAAGACCAATATAATCATAAGGATTTTTACAAGAGGGAGGCAAGATTGTCAGAGAATTGGGATGTGGCTACAGAAATGGAGGTAGTTGTGATGGGAGGCCATGAGCAAAGGCATGCAAACAAGCTGGAAAGGGCAAGTTAACAGATACACCCTCAAAGCTTCCAGAAGGAACTCAAACATCTGCAAACATTAATGGAACTGATTTTGGATTTCTCATCTCTAGAACTGTAAATTAGAAGTTTGTATTGTTTTAATTCAGTATGTTTGTGGAAATGCGCTATAGCAGCAACAGGAAATTAATATGCCCACCTTGGAATTGATTAAAAATGCTGTGTCTCAAGCCCCTCTACAGACTTACTGAATAAGAATCTGCATCTTAATAAGCTATCCAGCTAATTCATATGCACGTCAAAGTTTGAGAAACACTGCTTAGCTTTATAATCTTTTAAAAATGTAGATTAAATCATTCACTTATCCAAGCAAAAGACTTAATCATGGACCAGTCAGGTAGTTGCCAATGTATTAAAACCTTTGATGTGACATGGTAAAGCCATTTAAAATCAATGAGAAAAATATTGATCCAAAGGTTTCTTTTGTTTGCAGATCCAAGGTATTTATTTTGATTTTCTTACTCTCTCGGATGCATGGGAAATTTAAAAAAAAATTTTTTTTATTTTTTTATTTTTTTATTTATGATAGTCACAGAGAGAGAGAGAGAGAGGCAGAGACATAGGCAGAGGGAGAAGCAGGCTCCAAGCACCGGGAACCTGATGTGGGATTCGATCCTGGGTCTCCAGGATCGCGCCCTGGGCCAAAGGCAGGCGCCAAACCGCTGCGCCACCCAGGGATCTGCATGGGAAATTTTTAACTGAATTAAATAATAGGAATCTACAGAATATGAACAAGAAGGGGGAGGGGGCAAAAAACCTGCTAAACATTCAGATGTTTACATCTGCAGAGCCAGATACCTAATTAGCTAGATTTTTTTTTTTCCCTTTGGATTCAGATGTTTTGTCATAGTTACAGTTTAACTTAATGAGCAATAATAGACAGCTCTTGTCTTTGGTTTCAAACTACTAAGGGAAGAATTACATCACTGTAATAGGGGATGATCTGCAGTATCGACTTTATCACAAGACAAGCAGTTAATTCTCAGTAAATACTCATTGGCAATAACAAAGCCACAATTAAACCGTAAGCACCTTCGACTGTGTTTGTGCTTGGCCTAAGTGGTTGACTAGGCATTTTTACTCTCTGACCCTTATGTTTGGCAGCCACATCTATGAACCCATGTGGTCGTAAAATAACTATTGACTTCAAATAACTATTTGACTACCAGTAACAACTACTTTGATAGAACTATCTTCTTCTGAATATCAAACTGTATGCCAATGTGTATTTTTTTATTCAGGGAAAATTCTTTTTTTCCCTTTCCTTCATAAAGTGCACGTATGTAAAGTGCACATATGTAAACATACAATGGATGTTTTAAATAGTTTATACTCCCGTACCAATCTTCAAAATCCAAAATCAAGATGAGTATAGATCCCTCACTTCCTCAAATTTGTGTCTTTTTGTAACCTTCTGCTCAATTCCTCAACCCCTCAACTTTAAGCAATCTCTGATTTGCTTTTCTGTCTCTATAGTTATCTCTGTCGCTAAATATTTAGTTTCCATTTTTTAGAATTTTATGTGAATGCAGTCACACAAAATGTACTTTTTCATTAGCTTCCTTTTCTCAAAATAATTAAAGATTCATCTATGTTGTTGCTCAAGAGTTCAATTGTACTGCCAGGCAGCACCCCATTATATGTATATACCACAATTTATTTATCCATTCACCTTTTGATGAATGTTTGAGTTGTTTCTAGGTTTCTGCAAGTTATTGCAAATGAATGTATATGCTCAAGTCTTTGCATGGCTGTATGTTTCCAATTCCCTTGGGCAAATACTTAGGAGCAGAATGTCTAGGTCATATGTTAATTACGTGTTAAATTTTAAGGAAAACAAGGGAGGGTCTACAAAGTGTTGTAGCATTTTACACTCCCACAAATAGTTCTTTCAGGACCTTATAACATTTGATATCCTTAGTCTTCTTAAATTTTAGATATATTAATAGACATGTAGTTATATCTCATTGAATTTTCATTTCCCTAATGACTACTTAGGTTTACATCTTTTCATATGCTTATTTGCCATCCACATAGCTTCTTCAGTGAATTGTCAAAGTATTTTGTTTGAGATGTTTTCTATAATTCTTGAATAATCTTTATATATTTTAAAGAAATCTTTTATCAAATTATGTGATTTTCAGTTTTTTTTCCAGATTGGTAGCCTGTCTTTTTATTTTTTTTAACAATATCTTTTACTGAACATGAAAGTTAATCTTAAGGAAATCTAACTTATCATTTTTAAATTTATTTTGTTGTGTCATATCAAAGAGATTTTTTGCCTAGCTCAGGTTATAAAGAATTTGTCCTCCCCCCCACCGCCCAGAAATTTTATAGTTTTAGGTTTAACATTTAGACTCATAGGGCAAGTGGGAGGCTCATTCAGTTAAGTGTCTGCCTTTGGCTCAGGTCATGATTCCAGGTCCTGGGATTGAGCCCCACATCACAGTCCCTGCTCAGTGGGTGTCTGCTGCTCCCTCTGTCCTTCCTCCTCATTCATGCATGCTTCTGTCATTCTCTCTGAAATAAATACAATCTTTATATATATATAAAGTTAATACTAGTGTATAGTACAAAGTATAGATTAAACCCTTTATTCTTTCTTCTTCAAATTGTCTTAGTAGCTAGATTAGGGTTCTCCAGAGGAAAAAAATCAATAGGATGAATTCCAGGTACAGTGATTGTACAATTCCATTCATCATGCAGGGCTCTTCACAACAAATGCACTTTTTAAGATTTATTTATTTATTTGAGAGAACAGGGGAAGTGGCAGAGGGAGAAAATATCCAAGCACAATCCTGGTGAGTACAGAGCCCAACACAGGGCTTCATTCCATAACCCATGAGATCAGGACTCAAGCCAAAAACCAAGAGTTGATCATCCAAGAACTGAGACACCCAGGTGCCCCAACAAGTATGCTTTTTAATCCCATGTCCTATTATAATGATCCTTCTACCAATAGCTCTGATAACCAATAGCTAAGAGTCTATTTCTTGGTTTGTCCTTTTCCACTTTGCTCATTTGTTTCTTAAATTCTACATGTGAGTGAAATTCTATGGTATTGGTCTTTGTCTGACTGACTCATTTCACTTAGCATTGTACTCTCTCTCCACCTCTGTCCATGTTGTTGCAAATGGCAAGAGCTCATTCTTTCTTAAGGCCGAGTAATATTCCATTTTATGTACATGACTCATCTTTTTCATCCATTCATTTTTGGTGTACAGCAGGGCTGTTTCTATGATTTGGCTATTGTAAATAATGCTGGTATGAATCTAGGGGTGCATGTATCCCTTCAAATCAATATTTTCGTATCCTTTGGGTAAATACCTAGTAGACTGGTTACTTGATAGTAGAGTGGTTCTATTTTTAACTTCTTGAGGAACCTCCATACTGTTTTCTAGACTGGCTGCACCAGTTTCCATTCCCATCAACAGTTTTTTTTTCCTTCACATTCAAAAGTTGGTTTTCTTCGTTTTTGATTTTAGCCATTCTGACTGGTGTGACATATCTCATTATGCTTTTGATATGCATTTTCCTGACGACAAATGATATTGAACATCTTTTATGTATCTGTTGACCATTTGGACATATCCTTTGGAGAAATGTCTGTGTCCTCTGTCCATTTTTTAATTGGACCATTTGTATTTGAGGTGTTGAGTTGTGTAAGTTCTTTTTTTTTAATTTATTTTTTATTGGTGTTCAATTTACTAACATACAGAATAACCCCCAGTGCCCGTCACCCATTCACTCCCACTCCCCGCCCTTCTCCCCTTCCACCACCCCTAGTTCGTTTCCCAGAGTTAGCAGTCTTTACGTTCTGTCTCCCTTTCTGATATTTCCCACACATTTCTTCTCCCTTCCCTTATATTCCTTTTCACTATTATTTATATTCCCCAAATGAATGAGAACATATAATGTTTGTCCTTCTCCGACTGACTTACTTCACTCAGCATAATACCCTCCAGTTCCATCCACGTCGAAGCAAATGGTGGGTATTTGTCATTTCTAATGGCTGAGTAATATTCCATTGTATACATAAACCACATCTTCTTTATCCATTCATCTTTCGTTGGACACCGAGGCTCCTTCCACAGTTTGGCTATCGTGGCCATTGCTGCTATAAACATCGGGGTGCAGGTGTCCCGGCGTTTCATTGCATCTGTATCTTTGGGGTAAATCCCCAGCAGTGCAATTGCTGGGTCGTAGGGCAGGTCTATTTTAAACTCTTTGAGGAACCTCCACACAGTTTTCCAGAGTGGCTGCACCAGTTCACATTCCCACCAACAGTGTAAGAGGGTTCCCTTTTCTCCGCATCCTCTCCAACATTTGTGGTTTCCTGCCTTGTTAATTTTCCCCATTCTCACTGGTGTGAGGTGGTATCTCATTGTGGTTTTGATTTGGAGTTGTGTAAGTTCTTTATGTATTTTGGACACTAACCCTTTATTCTATATGACATTTGCAAATATCTTCTCCCATTCAGTAGGTTGCCTTTTAGTTTTGTTGATTGTTTCCCTCACCATGCAAATGCTTTTCATTTTGATGAAGTCCCAGTAGTTTATTTTTGCTTCTTTTCCCTTGCTTTAGGAGACCTATCTAGAAAAATGTTGCTACCATTTGTCTAATATGTTTAATATCAGAGACATTACTGTCTGTGTTCTCTTCTAAGAGTTTGATGGTTTCAGGTCCCCCATTTAGGCCTTTAAATCATTCTGAGTTTATTTTTGCATTGACCAGTTTTCCTAGCACTTGAAGAGTGTCAAAGACAGTTGAAGAGACTGTCTTTTCCCCCGTTGGATGTTCTTCTGCTTTGTTGAAGACTAATTGACCGTCTAATTGTGGGTTTATTTCTAGGTTTTCTCTTCCATTGATCTATGGGTCTATTTTTGTGCCAGTACTGTACTGTTTTAATCACTACAACTTTGTAACATAACTTGAAGTCTGGAATTGTGATTCCTCTAGCTTCATTTTTCTTTTTCAAGATTACTTTGGCTATTTACAGTCTTTGGTAGTTGGATACAAATTTTAGGGTAATTTGTTTTAGTTCTGAGAAAAATACTGTTGGTATTTTAATAGTTGTATTTTATGTGTAGATTGCTTTGGGTAGTATAGATATGTAAACAATTTTTTTTCCTAATCCAAGAGCATGGAAATCATCTCATTTCTTTGTATCATCTTCAATTTCTTTCATCAATGCTTTACTGTTTTCAGAGTACAAGTCTTAAAGTTTTCAGAGCACAGTTCTTTCCATCTCTTTGGTTAGGCTTATTCCTAGGTATCTTATTATTTGTGGTGAGATTATAAATGAGATTACTTTTTTCTTTCTCTTATTACTTTATTATTTTTTTTTTAATTTCTCTTTCTACTACTTCATTATTAGTCTATAGAAATAAAACAGATTTCTGTACATTGATTTTTGAATCCTGTAACTTTACTGAACTCATTTATTCTAGTAGTTTTTGGTGAAGTCTTTCAGTTTTTTTTTTTAAAGATTTACTTATTTGATAGAGGGACAGAGAGAGACCACAAGCAGGGGGAGTGGTGGGCAGAGGGAGAGGGGGAAGCTGGCTCCCTGCTGAGCAGAGAGCCTGAAGTGGGGCTCCATCCCATGATCCTGGGATCATGACCTGAGCCAAAGGCAGATACTTAAGGGATAGAGACACCCAGGCACACTTAGGTATTTTATATGTAGTATCATGTCATATGTAAATAGTGAAAGTATTACTTCTTATCAATTTGGATGACTTTTGTTTCCTTTTATTGTCTGGTTACTGAGGCTGGGATATTCCTAGGAATATATTTAAGCATTTTTTGGAGAAATAGTTAAATAGAAACAATTTGATACTTTTAGTTCTGGCTTCTGTGTTTTCTCAGGAGAGTCTGGAGCAGCCGCTAATGTATGACGTTTTCTTATTACCGAGGCAAAATACAACTGAGTACTGTTCCATGACTTACACTGGCCCTGTGTGAGGTCTGAGAATTGTATCTACAATTTTTGCCCAGTAGTTTTTTTTCCCCCAGATGTGGTAGTTCCTCTCATGAATACACTTAGTACCTTCTGCATGCCTCTGGATCTTTACTTATTCCATTTCTCTCTTAAAAAAAACTTATTAAAAAATGGGCAGAGAACCTGAATAGATATTTTTCAAAGAATACATACAGATGGCCATGACACATGAAAAATGCTCAGCATCATCAATCATCAGGGAAATGCAAATCAAACCACAATGAGATATCTTACTACACCAGTAAGTGGTGAATGGCTAAAATCAAAATGACAAAAAATAATGAGTGTTGGCTAAGATATAGAGAAAAAGGAACTCTTGTGCACTGTTGGTAGGAATCTAAATTAGTACAGCCATTGTGGAAAAAGGTATGAAGGTTCCTTAATTAAAAATAGAAATAGGGCAGCCCAAGGGGCTCAGCTGTTTAGCACCACCTTCAGCCCAGGGCCTGATCCTGGAGCCTGGAATTGAGTCACATATCAGGCTCCCTGCATGGAGCCTGCTTCCCTCTCTGCCTCTCTCTCTCTCTTTCTCTCTGTGTCTCTCATGAATAAATAAATAAAACCTTATGAAATATTTTCATTACTGCTATTTACCCAAGAAAACAGAAATGCTAAGTTGTAAAGGTATATGTCCCCTTATGTTTATTGCAGCATTATTTACAATAGCCATGGTATGGAAGTAGCCTAAGTGTTCATCAGCAGACAGCTAAAGAAGATATGGCTGTGTAATATTCGCCTGAAGATCAGAAAAATCAGTGTTTCTAGCCAGGGGTTGAACACTAAACTCAGTACTACAAAAGAACTAAGGAGCCAAAATTGGAATCAACTAATCAAAGTGCCCCATGACAAAAGTAAATGCCTGGGGCAGTGCATTATGATAATTTAGTGTGTAGAATTTACTTGATTCTGATTCTGAGTATAGATTTTGAGATACATAATTGATTTACTAACATCTTTTCCAAAGGTGAAAAAACTCAAATTAATGTCCCAAGTGACTCTAAACAAATCACAATTTCAAAAATGTTAAAATATGAAAAAAAAAATGTATCTTACAAGCAGGAAGAGGTAATAAATCATAACATATCTATGCTTTTAGGGGCAATAGCCATAATATACAAATATCTAAAAAGGCAGAATGTTCCAGATAAAGACAGAAGGAGTGTAGTAATATTTATTTCACAACATTTTAGACTGCAAGAAGTTATTTCCATTAAAATTACCTGTATGAATACTAATTAGGGAACTTCACAGATCTTAAAACAGTGACAACTCATTAAGATTTGATCACTACCTATTCCTAAAAGGGAATATTATATACTTCTAATAAACTTCCAAGGGTCCTCATCTGATTTAGTAATTTAAAACCTCAGAGAGAATGTCCTATATTATAATTATGAAAACTTCAGAGTATCATATGATCTTGCATTTAACTAAAGATTAGCCAAAGCTTTCAACAAGAATGGGTATGCCGTGTACACACACACACACACACACACACACACACACACACACCTCCTATGACAGCATAAACCCTGACCAAACACATTCATGTTCCTTCAAAACGAGTATCAAAGAGAAAAAAAAATGCTGTTCTCATTTTTTAATTCGTTCCTCTATATGGTGAATCCACACCACGTAAAAATGACATACAAACAGACAAACCCATCTTTCAAGTTTGCAACTCTGGTTTTCAGCTGCCTGCTATGTATCTCCAATCTGAATACACGGCGGTCATTGTAAATCCAGCACAAACACTGAAAGCCTCATCTTCTATCCCACACTGTAATCCGTAATCCCTGTAACTTCCTCTTTCTTCTGTGTTCTCTATCTTGGTTAATAAAACACCACTTTCTAATGATGCATCCAAATCACAAATCTAAAGTCAACCCTCACCATGCCAAGTCACACTCATGGCAACAGTGAGCAAGTCTCAGCTCCACATCCCCTGGGTCTCTCCTCCTCTACCCATCCATCTTTCTTCCCTTACTTAATGATTTCATCATCCATTTTCTGAACAATTAAAAGAAAGATCCTAACTGACCTCGATGTCTCTAAGTATTCTAAATTCAGCCATGAACTATGGTGAAGACATACTATGCATAAGGTAACCACATGACTTTTTATACAAAATATAGATAACACAAGACAGAAAAGGGGCTACCAGACAAGACATTAGGACAGCAGAGATGTAGCTTCTCGGTTGCTTCAGTAGAAAAATCTGCGAGAAAAAAAGAAAAAGGAAAAGAAAAATCTACGAGAATACACACCATAAGCTACATTCTACAACCCAGGATGAAAATAAATAAATAAATAAATAAATAAATAAATACCCCATCACTCTTTGTTAAATAAAAGCGTCCACCAAGAAGATGATTATTTTCAATATCTGACTTTACTTTAAACAAAAGAGCCACGACTGTAGTTGAGTACTACCGTCAACAGGTATTCAAAATAGAATAAAGCACGAATCAGGGTATCTCTGGAAAACACTACCTTGAACTAAATAAAACTCGTTTTTATAGGAAAAACAAAGACAGCAATTTCATGTATCTCAACCTAATTAAGCTACTAGTCTCATCACTCTGTAAATTATTTCTCACTGTATATTCTATAGTTTCAAGATACTTTCATGAATATGGCTCTCTTTTTTCCATTAATTTTAACATAAGAGTTGATGACTAAAAGCTTTCCCTCTTTCACAAAAAGCCTCTTTAGGGACAAAAAATTACTTATTCATTAAAGAAATAGGCCCAGAGCAGTAAAAATAAAATAGGTTTTGACTGTTAGCTTACTTGATAGGCACTAAAGGGAACCCAATGCCATACAACCCAATTTCAATATGCCATGGCTTATGGGTACAAACAGCAGGTTCCATTTTTGTATTCACTTTGGAAAATAGCGCACATGACCCCAGGAAAACAGGCTAAGCATGCTAAGATTGCAGAGCACCCCTACAGCTGCTTGCTCAGGACCACCTATTTGGGATGATTACTGTCCCAGTAGGTGCCCAGTAGCATTTAGGGATATGCTGAAGACATAGGACAGTGGGGCTACTGGGGACCATGGCACCTCTGTTGTTCTGCTTTGCTCGTTGCTGCAGAGGAAACCTCAATGCACCACGTCTGACTGTTGTCAAGGCCCCCTTCACCTCACTAGTCCCACGGCCCCACCCGGGATCATATGTACTTCCTCCCAGGTAGACACTCTCGGAAATTTCCACGTATGGTCTCATTTACTCCCCACAGGCCTCTATAAGGCAGACACTTAGAGATGAACACGAGCTCTAGCAAAACAAAGCCACAGCAAGGGTCACTCCAGGAATACAAAGTCATATGTGACTGCACACCCATGTTTTACCTCTTCATACAGAGTGGCAAATGTACAATTTTCTAACTAGATTATACTGTATGAGAGTCTTTGACAACCATCTACTATTCAAGCATACATAAAAGAACAAAGGCCCCATGGAGTGAGGAAAGGTGACCCAGCTTGAAAAGGGGAAGCATGGAAACAGACACCAGGTCTACTAAATTGCCCTCAGAGATCTTTTCCCACTAATGCAGTAGACAGGGGCAGCATTCCTGTTATGCAGACTAGGAGTAGGAGAGAGAAAAAAAGAGGTCATTAGTCTTAGGGACAACTGCTGATGGCTTTCTAAAAATCACGGCTTAATAAGTGGGATATGTAAAGATAAGAATACAGTTGATCCTTGAACAACAGATGTTGGAATTGCATGGGTCCACTTCTTTATACAGTACAGTACCATATATGTGTTTACTCTTGTGATTTTCCTTTTTTGAAGATTTAGTTACTTATTTAAGAGAGAGAGAGAATGAGAAAGAGTGTGTACACATGAGTAGGGGGACAGAGGGAGAGAATTACAAATAGACTCACTCCTGAGCATGAAGCCTGATGCAGGGCTTGATCCAAAGATCATGAGATCACGACCTGAGCCAAATCCAAGTGTCAGACACTTAACCAATTGCATCAGCCAGGAGCCCAACGATTGCACGACCCAGGCGCCCCTCTTCCTTATGATTTTCTTAATAACATTGTCTTTTCCACAGCTCACTTCATTGTAAGATACAGTGTATTTTGTATATATAAATATATGTAAATATTTCATAACAGATCCTGTTATGAAAGTATCTCATGCATGCATGCACACACACCATCTGTACAGAGCCTTGTGTGGGCTCCTTGTTTTCTACTCGATGCCAGAGAAACTTCCCTGTTTTATCCACAAAGGTCACATTTCCAAAGCCAACCAACAGCACTGAAAACATGGACTAGTGGTAACAGGAGTGAGGGATGTCTTAGTCCACTTAGACCAGAGAAGTGGCAAACACTCTTTGCACCAAAACCAACGGAAAACCCTTTTACAAATGATGGTCACAAACGACATTTCCCTATGAAATAAAAGTAGCATCCTGTTGTCTTGTCCACAGTCTCTATGGCCACAAGCAATGGAGAAGCTTCCAGCTTTCCTGCATTTACTTGCTTCCCTTACGTTTGTGACCTCAGATACGTGACTTTTCTTTTGTGCGGCTCAGATTTTGATGTTTTTGTAACTTCTTCTAAAACTTTAAGGTTTTGTTGTATTAATTTTCTTCAAAGAATATCAAAACTTTCTAGCTAAGGATCTCCTACAAATGACTGTGTTGTCTTTACTTCAAATAATTAATAAACTTCCTTTGTGCTTAAGAATCATTAGGCACCATGACAATTCACTGGTTAGTTCTCAACATTTTGCAATTCAGATCACTAGTCAGCTTTCTTCCTGGTCTTCAGACCTGCTTCAATAAAATAGGGAAGTTGAAAAAACAACTTTCATCGGTCCCATAGGAGTTCAGGATTGTTGCACTCTAAGGGATACATTGAAGCAAATGTGTATTTCTAGAAGACAATGAATTAATGGCTAGAAAAAGATACAGCACCTCTAAATTGAAGAGCTTCTTCCTCAAAAGTATAGCTAACAAAAAAAGTCATGGCATACGTACAAAAAAAAAGCCTTAAACAAGGGAGGAAAATAAGTATAACATGTTAAAAAGATGGCCAAATGAGAGGCTTCCTGCCTCTCAGGATGATTTCCTTAACTTTCACTGCATTTTATAAATATCATAAAATAATGATGATTATTTTATTTATTTAAAATTTTGTTTGTTTGTTTATTTATTTATTTATCTATTTAATCATGAGAGACACAGAGAGGGAGAGAGAGGCAGAGACACAGGCAGAGGGAGAAGAGGCTCCTCGCAAATCTCCAATGGGACATGCAGGAACACTTCACGTAAACTCCTTCCAAAGACAAAATTATTTTCACGCTTTCTAGAGGTATTCAATATTTTATATTGATGCCTGGAGGAAAGGTCTTAAGTACTACATAGGCTCAGACATTGTAAAAAATGATGTAGTACTGCCACATCTACCATCAATTCTATCTAAATGGGTGCTATTTTATGGTGTTAGTTATTACTATATATAAAAGTATTGAAGACCAAGATTCTTTGGACATTGTCTTACAGTTTCCCCAAATGTATAAGATGGCAATAGGACTTTTTTGAGCATTCAGTTTTCTCCCTCCGTATTCACTAGCATCTCTCAAAAATAAGCTCTAGGGAATCATGAAGTCCATTAGATAATTTCCTAAACACCATAAATTACATATAAGACTGTCATGTTGATATATATCTACTAAAATTGTGATGGAATTATTTAACTTAGATTATGAGCAGCTACATTTACCAGTTCTTCCAATCTAGGACCTCATTTCTAAGTGTGTGGGATTGTTCTCCTGTTTTAATAATAACCAATTTAACAATCAGCTTGGCAGTCAACTACTTCAGAGTTAGTTTCACTAATGGTAGCTCTCTTCTCATTTATACATGAATTGACTGATACTGTGGGACTACTTATTTTTCTAATATACTTGTAAAAGGGCTCTGTATTCAACTTAACAAGCCTTCTGGAAGAATGAGCTCTGGCTCTTTTGTTTAAACTCAATCTTTAGAACATGAACGTATATTTTAGATTTTTTTCCAATAGTTTAGGACTCAATTAAACTTCTAGTCATAATACACGATTTCCTGTTGTTGTTGAAAGGAGTTAGAAATGCAACAAAGTTATGAGCCTGAACTTTTACGTTATTTGAATGTCAGTAAAAACCAGACAGAAGAAAGGAGGCAACAAATGTTCAAGAGGATGTGGAGAAAGGGGAACCAGCTTGCACTGTTAGTGGGAATGTGAACTGGTTCAGCCACACTGGAAAACTGTGTGGAGGTTCCTCAAAGAGTTAAAAATAGATCTGCCCTAAGGCCCAACAATTGCAATGCTGGGGATTTACCCCAAAGATACAGATGCAGTCATACACCAGGACACCTGCACCCAGATGTTTCTAGCAGCAATGTCCACAATTGCCAAACTGTGGAAGTAGCCTCGGTGTGTATCAAAAGATGAATGGATAAAGATGTAACTTATGTATACAATGAAATATTACTCAGCCATTAGAAACAACAAATACCCACCATTTGCTTCAACGTGGATGGAACTGGAGGTATGCTGAGTGAAATAACTCAATCGGAGAAGGACAAACATTATAGGGTCTCATTCATTTGGGGAATATAAAAAATAGTGAAAGGGAATAAAGGGGAAAGGAGAGAAAATGAGTGAAAATATCAGTGAGGGTGACAAAACTTGAGAGACACCTAACTCTGGGTAGTGAACAAGGGGTGGTGAAGGGGTGGTGGAAGGGGAAGTGGCCGGGGGGTTGGGGTGACTGGGTGATGGGCACTGAGGGGGGCACGTGGCGGGATGAGCACTGGGTGTTATGCTCTATGCTGGCAAATTGAACTCCAATGAAAAAATAATAATACTAAAAATCAAAAACAAAGAAACAAAGAAAAAAAGTACCCAACCAAAGTCTAGGACCGCAGCTTCACAGGTGAATTCCACCAAACATTTAAGGAGACGATAGTTTCTATTATTCTCAAACTATTTCCAAAACTCAAATGGGAAAGAAAGTTTCCAAATTCATTCTGTCATTACCCTGACACCAAAATCAGGTAACATCACTACAAGAAATAGAAACACAGGTCAACATCTGATGAATACAGATACAAAATCTTCAACAAAATATGAGCAAACAGAACCCAACAATACATTTTTTTAAAAAAATCACTCATCACAATGAAGTGAGGTTTATTCTTGGGATGCAAGAGTGGGTTAAAATTCACAAATCAGACAACATGAAACATCACATTGACAAGAAAAAGAAGAAAAACCATATGAACACTTCAATAGGTTCAAAAAGGCATTGGAAAATGTATAGCATTTATTCATGTTAAAACACCATCCACAGGGCAGCCCGGTTTGCTCAGTGGGTTTAGGGCTGCCTTTGGCCCAGGGTGTGGTCCTGGAGACCCGGGATCAAGTCCCATGTCGGGCGCTCTGCATGGAGTCTGTTTCCCCCTCTGCCTGTGTCTCTGCCTCTCTCTCTCTCTCTCTCTCCATGTGTCTCTCTCCAATAAATAAAATGTTTAAAAAAAAAACAACACTCCACAAAGGAGGTTTACAGGGAAACTCCTCAACATAATAATGCCATATATGAAAAGCCCAAAGCAAACATCATACTCAATTGGGGGAGTATATTAAGAGCTCTCCCCCAAGGTCAGAAAGAAGACAAAATGTCCACCCTCACCACTTCGATTCAACATAGTACTAAAAGTCCTAGCCACGGCAATCAGACAACAAAAAGAAATAAAAGGAACCCAAATTTGTAAGGAAGAAGTAAAACTTTTACTATTTGCAGATGAAATGATGCCATACATAGGCTATCCTAAACACTCTACAAAACAGGAACAAAAACATAAAACAAAACAAGCCTACTCGAATTGATACATTCAGTAAGACTATAGAATACGAAAGCGATATACAGAAATCCACTGCATATCCATACAGTAATAATGAGGTAGCACAAAGAAACATTAAAAATCCCATTTATAATCGCAGCAAAAATAAGGAAATACCAGGGAATAACTTAGCCAAGGAGGTGAAAGACTTGTACTATGAAAACCGTAAGACACTGATGAAAGAACTTGAAGACAACGCAAGCAAATGGAAAGATATTCATACCCACGGACTGGAAGAACAAATATTGTTAACATGTGTACATGAGCAAAAGCAATGTGGAGATTTAATGCAATCCCTATGAAAAACCAAAATACCAACAGTCCTTTTCACACAGAGGTAGGATAAACAAGACTGAAATTTGTAAGGAACCACTAAAGTCCCCCAAGAGCCAAAGCAATCTTGAAGAATAACAAAATCAGAGGTATCACAACAAGATTTCAAGATATACAACAAAGCTGTAGGAATCAAAATAAAATGGTACTGGCCTTCTGATCATGCGAGACTCCTAACTCGGGGAAACAAACAAGGGATAGTAGAAAGGGAGGTGTGCGGGGAGTTGGGGTGACTGGGTGATGGGCACTGACAGGAAGGCACTTGATGGGATGAGCACTGGGTGACATGCCATATTTTGGCAAATTGAACTCCATGAAAACAATTTAAAAAACGAAAAAAAATGGTACTGGCACAAAGATAAACACATAGATCAAGAGAACAGAAAAGAAAGGCCAGAAACAAACCTACAATTATAGGGTCAATTAATCTTCAACGTATGACCTAAAAATACACAATGGAAAAGATCTCTTCATCAAATGGTATTAGGAAAACTTAACAGCAACCTGCAAAAGAATGATATTGAACTGCTTTCTTGCACCAAACACACACACAAAAAAAAAACCCCAAAATTGATTAAGGACCTAAATGGGAGACCTGAAACCATAAAAATCATAGAAGAGAACAAAGGCAGTAATTTCTCTGATGTCGGACACGATGTTTTTGTATCAGTGTCTCCTGGGTCAAGGGAAATAAAAGCAAAAATATACTATTGGGACTACATCTGAATAAAAAGCTTCTGAACAGCAAAAGAAACAATCAACAAAATATCTGATAAAGGGTTCCTATTTAAATATATTAAGAACTACTGCAACCACAAAAAACAAAATAATCCAAAAATTTTTTTATTTTTTATTTTTTAAATTTTTATTTATTTATGATAGTCACAGAGAGAGAGAGAGAGAGAGAGAGAGGCAGAGACACAGGCAGAGGGAGGAGCAGGCTCCATGCACCGGGAGCCCGACGTGGGATTCGATCCCGGGTCTCCAGGATCGCGCCCTGGGCCAAAGGCAGGCGCCAAACCGCTGCGCCACCCAGGGATCCCCAATTTTTTTTAAATGGGCAAGAAGGCATGAACATACATTTCTGAAAAAAAAGAAAAAAGACAAACACATGGCCAACAGACACATGAAAGGATGCCCAACATCAATCATCAAGTGAATGCAAATCAGAACCACAATGAGTGGCCAAAAACAAGTTGTATTGAGAAAAGGAGAAAAAAAGAGGAGAGAAAGAAGGAAAGAAAAGAGAAAAAGAAAAAAGAAGAAGGGAAGAAAAAAAGAAAAAAGAAGAAAAAGAAAGAAAGGAAAAAAGTGGGATGGGGGAAGCAAACAAATCAAAAAGCAAAAAAAAAAAAAAAAAAAACCACGGGGGAGTATCTTCTGACTCTGTGTACTTTAAGTCCCTTGACTTCCCCTGGACCTTGTCCGTCTAGCTGGTCTTCTGCGGGAGGGGCCTGTTGTCCTGATTTTCAGGTGTTAGCAGTTGGGGGAGCTGCTCTGCCCCCTGCCTGGTGCAGGGCTCAGTGGGGGCTGTTTACCCCGTGAGGCCCCAGGGGGAACATCCCAGTGGCGGGGCCAGCTCTGCAGCCCTGGAGTCCGCTCCTGCAGTAACTCCGGAGCTCTCGGTCTGCAGGGCCTGGAGGCTCGGGGCGGGGCCGCTGACCTGCTCAGCTCGGGGCAGGAGCGTCCTTGCTGTCCTGGGCCCTCCCGGCCTCTGCCTGTTCCGCGGGGAGGCCGGATCTTGGGCTGTGTCCCGGCGCCCTGTGCTCCCTGTCTGCACTATTGGATTCGCGCTCCCGCCCCGCAGCCCCCTCCGCGGAGCCGCCGCCAGAGCCCCTCTGAGCTGCTCCCGTGTCAATGCGTGCATGTGCTGCAGCCCTTTAGGGAGCTCGGCCGCGGGGTGTGGCGCACTCTCCCCGGGGCGCAGGTGTCTGTTAGTGTCCCAGGGAGCCTGAGGGCATCCCCGCCCTCCTGGGTCCTGCTCTAACTCCTTGCGGGCGCCTTTCTGCCCAGGAAGATTGGTGAAGATCCTGATTCTCTGGGACGGGGCTCTCCTGTCCTGGGGACACTCGCCCCGGCCTTAGCCCGGCTCCTCGCGGGGCCCCTCCCCCTTGGATGCCTTTTGTTTCTTTATTTCTTTTTTCCCCGTCTTCCTACCTTGATAGAAGCGTGAACTCTTCTCACTGTAGCATTCCAGCTGTTCTCTCTTTAAATCTCAGGCCGAATTCGTAGATTTTCAGGATGATTTGAAGGTTATCCAGGTAATTTGGTGGGGACAGGTGATTTGGGGACCCTACTCTTCCGCCGTCTTGCCCCTCCTCTCTGTTTTTCATACTCCTTGACCTTAATGTAGAGAACACATCTTAACCATTTTAAAAACCTTATTTAATGCCCTGTGCATATAAAATGCTCCATATATGGAGTACTAAACTAAATCTCAGAAAAATGTAAGGAAAATAAATATGTGTATGCATGGATGTGTATATATCTGTAATTTAAATGAGAGGTAAGTTCAAAGCTTTATGTGAAATGGTGTTTTTTTAAAGATTTTATTTATTTATTCATGAGAGACATAGAGAGAGGCAGAGACACGGGCACAGGGAGAAGCAGGCCCTGTGCAGGGACCTCGAAGCAGGACTCGATCCCAGGACCCCAGGATCATGCCTTCAGCTAAAGGCAGGTGCTAAACTGCTGAGCCACCCAGGGATCCCAGAAATAGTGGGGTTTTTTGACAAAGATTCATACAAAAGTATAAAACTTGTATAAATTGGGTATGCAACACTGGCTGTCTGAATATTAGACAAAAAATAGAAGACACAATTAACCCCTCTTCTTCTCATGCAAAAGCAGTGAATAAAGGAAAAATACCAAGCCAAGGCTTTCTGTGGTAAAACAGGTTAAACCAGGGCACGTGGGGGGCTCAGGTCAGGATCCTGGGGGCCTGAGACCAAGCTACTGTGCAGGAGGCTCCAGCAGCTGGGTGCTGGGCACTCCCACTCCCCCCACTGTGCTCACTCTCTCAAACACATAAATTAAATATTTTTTAAAAAAAGGTTAAACAAAAATCCTGACTACTCTTTGTCCCTCCAATGCTACTTATTCTCAGCCCTGTATTTCAGATAATTGCTTTGCATCCAATTCACTTTACCTCTCAATTTGTTAATTAACCTGATTATCTGATGTCATTAGCCAGCTCTAGCCTAATCATTGTTACGGCAGGGTTGTAGGGGAGGTCACTCCCTCTTTTTCCCAGTTTTCTGCCTATTGGAGTGAGGTTCTGATTTCTCAAAAGTACTGGGGAGTCTTTCCTGTTCTGTCTCCCTTTCTGAGGTGGGCACTTGACGGGATGAGCACTGGAGCACTGGGTGTTATTCTATATGTTGGCAAATTGAACACCAATAAAAAATAAATTTAAAAAAAGTACGGGGGAAACTCCCACATCTGAATGGTGTGATCTGGAGAAGGAGACAGTTGACTTATCAGGAACCGCAGGTTTTCTCCCTACTGCCCACTCCCCAAAATGCCCCCCCAGCTCACCACCTTCCCAGCCCCCCCCCCACTGGCTGCCCACTGCCTGCGGGGCTGCCCATTGCCCATCCACTGGCCGATTGGCCACCACCCACCACCGCACTGGGGCCTGAGAGACTAAGTTGTTTGTGTTTCCAGCCTTTGAGATCATTTACCCATTAAGCACCTTACAATGGTGCACCTTTTGTCACAAAGGCCACCCAACATTGGGTCAAAAGTCCAGGTAGTCATTGGCCATTCCACACTTCTTTCATCCTGAAATAGTATCATTAAGAAGGTCACAGATTATAAAAACAACACAACTCTGAAAAGATTTCTAACTCCACCTCCCTCATCTTCTGCACCTCAACACACTTTGCTAAGATGCTCTTATCCCCCAGGTATGGAACACTCTAGCTCAGAGGTCTGAGTACAGAGAGATGCTGACTGGAGAAAATGTGGATGGATAGCTCCTAGGATGAGACACACTAATGTGGGGGACTATAGGGAGAGCCAAAACTCTGACATCTGGGCGGGAACATCATAGAGTCTGGGTGCAGAGCAGGAGGGACACTAATGATCTGTGGTCTTTTGGAACCATCCTGGAAGCTTCTTCACAAAGAAAAACATCCCAGTGCAGCTTTCGCAGACGATCACAAACTGCTTGATTTAAAGGACTCTTAGATCCACCCACTGCCGCCAAATGGTGGTGACCAGCACTTGGTATCTACTCTCTCTAATGTCACTGAGAAGTCAATCAGAAATAGGGGGTGATCCTAACCCCTGCATCTCTCACACAAAATGGCTATCATCACCATTACATGTCTTTCCACCTCTATTCCCACCTCAATCACTAGGTCATGACATGGGATGGATGAACGCCACCTAGCAGGTGGTGTAGACAAACACTTGATGACAGACTAGCCTCATGCAATCCCTCCAAAGACACAGGCTGAACCAGAATTGGGAACACTAGGATTTAGCAGCTGGTCAGGAAGGCAAACTGGAGCCTGTTCCCCTATGTCCCCTCACTGACGTAGGTCATATTTGCAGTGAAAAACAACTGTGGTTAACACCTTCCTTCCGGGGGCACCTGTGTGCCTCTGGGACTGAACTACTTCTGTGGAAACTAGACATTGACTTTTCTATACTTGCTGTAATTTGTAGGTAAGGAGTGATCATAAGAGCTCTTCAAGTGCTTAAGAAAACAGCACCAGTAGATCATGTGGCTCCCAGGTGCCTGGAGATCTCTCTGGGATAGGACTCCCTTAGTTATTTGGAGAGTTCCAGAAGGAATGAATTACTCACTGTACATGAACTTGTTGGTGCAGTTATCCCTACAACAGGAGCCATCCAGTCAGAAAATGTAGTAAGAAATGTGTCCCTGAAATTCAGCTGAAACTTGAGATGAAAGTATCAATGATGCCATTTTGGACACAGAAGCCATTACAGGTCAGTTTTAAGCCACTGGCCAGAACTGCTAAGGCACACAGAACTCTCCCACACAGTCGTCCTTCAAGGCCAAGGTGCACCCGGTGCGGCCACTTACACATTGCTGTGCCTGGATTAATTCCTCTGGAAGGGTGGCAAGGGCAGTGCAGAGAAATAAATAGGGAGTCCTGTGTCTATAATCATGTCTCTGTTTGTGGGATTTCCTCAGCCAGCTTAGTCTGGGGCCCCAGAGGTCATAGATAGTCAAGACTGCAGGTTGGCTCCATCCTGCCACTTGCAGAATAGTAGTGGCACATCCTGCCACTATCAGTATAGTAGTTTAAATAAATGTTGTCTGAGACAAATTGAACAAATACAGGTCGAGTTCCTATGGATGGAATGAATCTGAATAGTCCACAGGGTGGCCTGCTCCCATGCCCACTGTGATTGGCGGCAAATGCAGAGGGCCACGGGAGGTGGGGGGAGAGGCAGGGTGCCAGGGCTCTGAGTAGCCCTGCACGTTCCTGCTGAGCGAGCCAAACTGGAACCTTACCCACCTCCTGATACTGAGCAGCTTTCTTAGCTTGTTACATACTAACTAAGTAGGCCAATCCACTAGCGGGTGACAGCCATGGGACTGCTTGCTCTCCTGTGGAAGGCGAGTCTGTCTGTTTTGCCATTTGCTAGAGTGTTTGATGCTGGCTTGAAAAGCGCTTTGGCCCTGGGTCCCTCGGCTGTGAAACGAACCCACTGCATGTGTGATGTCTATCTGGACCCGTTGTGTGGCCTCCCTGGGACCTGGGGGGCCAAGGGACATGCAAATATGTTGATGCTCATGCTCCTTGCTGTGCCAAGAATGAGACGGCTCTTGGTCTGTGACCAGAGAGTCCTGGGGCCTCTGCCCGAGGGGCTGGTCACAGGCCGGCTCACAGAGGGCAACGCCACACCGCACGTTCACAGTGCCTGAAGGAGACACTGTGAATCTTGAATGGGCCAGAACTGTATTCTATTTAAGCATCTTTTAATCCTCTTCCAATTTTTTTACATATCCTTTCAATTTCTAAAAAGCATATTAGCTAGAAAAATAGCCGGACTAGGATATAAACGAGACAATCTGGAACCAGAGCATGTTTTTGTTCTCCTATATTTCTCTACATGTCGATGTGGTTTAAAAGTATTGGAACATCTTGCATTTTATTTAGTAAGTTTCCCATGTCTCTCTTTTTAAAAAGATTTTATTTATTTATTCATGAGAGACACACAGAGAGAGGCAGAGACACAGGCAGAGGGAGAAGCAGGCTCCCTGTGGGCAGCCTGATGTGCGACTAGATCCCAGGACTCCAGGATCAGGTCCTGGGACAAAGGCTGACGCTCAACCGCTGAGCCATCCAGGCGTCCCTGCCATGTCTCTCTCTTTTTTTTTAAGATTTTATTTTTTAATTTTTATTTATTTATGATAGTCACAGAGAGAGAGAGAGAGAGAGAGAGAGAGAGAGGCAGAGACACAGGCAGAGGGAGAAGCAGGCTCCATGCACCAGGAGCCCGACGTGGGATTCGATCCCGGGTCTCCAGGATCATGCCCTGGGCCAAAGGCAGGCGCCAAACCGCTGCGCCCCCAGGGATCCCCCTGCCATGTCTCTTTTATGTGATTCTATTTAAACTCATTTTAACCATCACTTTTTTAAAGTCCTATTTTCTAAATTGTTAATAACCTTAAATTTTACCATTTTCCTTAATTTGCAAATGATAAACATTTTCAAAACAAACTAATTCTAACATGCCCGTGTTTCATGCCATCACTATCATTTGAATATAACGAGCATTTAAAAGGAGGTTGATTCGATATCAATTAAAAACTAATTTAAATCTAGTTATAGCCCTTTAATTGAAAAATTCCAGAAATCCAGATCCAAAATTTTACAAAGTAAAAACATAATCTTTTAGTTACACCTTGTTCCAATTTGTAATTCATAGAATGTGCCTACTTTGAAATTATCCCTGTACTATCATCTACTACTTAACTAGGAAAAGAAAAAAAAATTACAATTATTTCAAAGTGTTATGAAAATGTTTTCTGAAACAGAAGTAAAAAAGACATGGATATTTTATTTATGAGCCCAAAATAAGCCAACTTCCCAAGACGCTTACTTCATCTTAGCCTAAGGCTACTCTATTCAAGTTTTTGCTCCTCGCCAGCCACTTACATCATTTCAGCAACTGAGCTACCCCAGACCTACAGCAGGAAACACAAGAAGGATATCCTGCCCCAAGTTCCCATCACTTCCTTTTAGCCTCTGCTTAGTCTGTTACGTCAGGGTTTTTACCAAATACTGCGCATCTATGACTATTTTTAAAACCATTCCCTGCCAGTTAAGTCTACCTCTTATGTACACACACATATAGAGTATGATGTTTCCCCTACACGTCTATTCCAATTGCTGAATGGACTTCTTAATAAAATTCTGTGTTTCTTCTCAGAATTCCATTTGTTTTTCAAAGTACTCAGAAGGCCCTTTTTGGGACTGTAGCTATATACTTCCCTGTCCCTTCTGATTATACTAGCTTTTCAGCACCTTTAAAGCAATTTTAAATGTTATTTCTTATCCTTATCTTTAAAAACTGATTTGGAAATGAACTGTTGGGACATAATCCATGTGTACCTTGGAGGCTATCTAGAATTTTATATTAAAATATAGAAAATTTCAAATGATATACTAATGGAAAATTGATAACATGTAAATAGTTAATATTATAGACTATTACGTCAAATGTTTAATAAGGTTAGGACCATGGCAAACATTGGCAAACATTTCTACAGGTGAGAATATGCCACTGAGTTAAACTGACCCAGATTTTAACATCAGTGCCATTACTTTTAGTATGTGAACATGATTAAGTGCTTTAACTCTCTCTGTTTTGGGTTATTCATCAAAAAAGTGCATAACACCTATTTTACAGGGCTGGATGCTATGTCAATGCACCTTGCATGATACCTGTCACAGAGGGTGATGGAAATCTAAGCTATTATCTGATGACAAGTTTAGCAGAAAATCTATCATGAGAATATGGTAGTATATGAATATACGGTCCTTCATTCTTACTCATTGACTCCTTCTTCACATATATAATGTGAAATATTTGCTAGACAATTGGGATCCAGAGTTTTTGCAAATATGAACAATAAAGGAAAATTAAGAAGGATGTGTGACTAAAAAGCAAAGCAAGTGACAATATCAGAAATAGCTCTACAGTAAATTCCCTTATTTAGGTGTTTAGTTAAAACTGGCATTTTCAGTTAAGTTGACACTATAACTTTATAACTATTTCCTTAGAGATATCTCACCAGCAGGTACCCCTGGATTCAATGTCTACCAATATTTTGTGCCACACACTGTGCTGGGCTACTTTTCATGTATTATCTTTCATATGTCTGAAAAACTACCCTTTGGAATAGATATCATTTTTACTATTTTTTAGGATTTATTATTTTAGAGAGAGTGTGTGTGTCAATGAGTGCAGGGGAGTGGGGGGCCTGAGAGAAAGGGAGAATTAGAATCTCAAGCAAATTCCCTGCTGAACAGGAAGCCAGAAGCAAGGCTTGCTCTCAGAACCCAAAGATCATGACCTGAGGTGGAATGATGAAACTGAACCTCCAAGCATCCTTATTTTTACTATTTTATAATTAAAATCAATGCAGAAAAAGTAAAATGTCTTGAGAAAAATCATAGCTAATAAAATTCTAGGACTCCAAATTTTGCAAAAGCCCCCCAAACCCTGAAATCCTTCTTAGAAATATAAAAGCTTTAAAAAAAATAAGCTTAAATAGCTTAATATACAATGAATTTTAATGATAATCAGATACTAACACAACTCTTATATTTTGTAAATTTTCTTGTGCTTTTTAATAGTTTTTCTTCTGTTCAAAAACAGCACTTAAATAGCATGATTTTCTTTAGCAAGAACACCATTATTATTCATGTACAATGTAATCAACATTATTTACTCATTTTTTTATTACACCCCAGCTCAAAATCAGTATTAATATTGACTACATTTCATTTCCATGCTACAACATATCTTCATTGTAATAGATAGCTTGTTAATGAGACTCTCTAACTTTTCATTCTGATTTCAAATCAGACAGAGAAAACTATGTCCACATACCCCCATGTCTACATATGTATTTTAATAGCCAGGATTTAAATCCTAGGTTTCTGGAGATATGATTGGAAATTCATAATTGAGTTCAAGACTAATGGATACAATCATAATTAAGGACAGGCAATCTAGATTGTCCTAGTCCTTCTCTGAAGCAATTTGCTCAAAACCACCATGGAAATATGGAAAACTGTCAATATTGACTGTAAGTATATGTGAGATGACACAACCAAGTCACAACAGGGACCGGATCAGACAACCTCCACTCTGCTTCAGGTCCCTCACACAAGCTACACTGAATCATGCCACCTCATGTGAGGACTCCTCTCTCGTTCCAACAGCACCTTCTATCCTGAACCACAGACCATCAGCCCCAAATCTGAGGGGAAGGAGAACAAAGGTGTATCATCCTATTTAAACATCAATACCATTTGAATTAGGGAACACCGTAGTAACCAGGGTAGTAAATGCTGACAAGAATAAGTCAATGAATAAATGAGATGCCTTTATCAGCACCCTCTATCATAACCCTTTGGAAGACTGTTTCCTCTCATAAAACTTTTCTTTGCATCACTGTGTAGCTCATCCCTTCCTTTATACACATTACGGACAGCTGTACAGTAACCAATCTCTTCTAAATGCAAAGCTCATATACTACTCATGTCTTTTAAATGCCCAGCAAATATATACCCCATTAACACTTAAAATTCCTCCGCTACCAACATGAGAATTTCTGTTCAAGTAGTGAGTATGGTATTTGATCAACATAACCACAATGCAGTAAGAGCAGCCCTCATTCCTGACTGAGTACATCCTGGTATAAAAGGTACACGAACCTCTTTCCCTGTGGAATACACACTAACTCTGTGGGACCAGCACACTTCAGGAGCAAGCAGTCTTCAAAATAACAAATAATCTTGAGAAATAAAAAGCATCATTTGAACCAGTACAAGAAGTACACTATGCTTTCAGACCAGAGGGCAAGAACAATTTTTTAAAAGCCTCATAAGGGATCCCTGGGTGGTGCAGCGGTTTGGCGCCTGCCTTTGGCCCAGGGCGCGATCCTGGAGACCCGGGATCGAATCCCACGTCGGGCTCCCGGTGCATGGAGCCTGCCTCTCCCTCTGCCTGTGTCTCTGCCTCTCTCTCTCTCTCTCTCTGTGACTATCATAAAAAAAAAAAAAAGCCTCATAATGAGCAATGAGCTTCCCAACACTAAACATAAAGAGGAAAACTCACTTATAGAGGATATGTAATGGTCCACAGACATTTTGGTCCTTAAGACCAAAATGACAGGTTGTTTCAGAAAAGCACAACCCTTCCTGGAATTAAAACCATACAGAAACTGGCCCCTGAAACTCACTGGAACATCTGACCTATCTTCATGAGCAGCAACCTGAGCACTATCTCAATAATAAAGATATGCATTTTATAAGGTTACTTCTTTAAACATCTTTAAGTGTCAGTCATTACCACAAAAACAAACAAGTCCATTCCACCTTAGAAAACAAAAGCAAGGCAGTGAGGGCAAGGGGCTCTCTTGCGACGGTGCTAATGGAAGGGTGAGTGGAAGCACATGAAGAAAGGAATAGAAGGAATATGCACTCAGGACAGCACGGTCAACCATGGCACAGGGGTCCGGAGGCCAGCACCTCCCTGCAGCTCCTGAACACTCTGCTGAAGGAGGAGCAGGGCCACCACTGCTCCACGGAAGTTGTGGAGCCAGAGGCAGGCAGGAGCCTGAAAGAGGGATTTCCATCTCCTTGGGGATGAGCCCTGAGAATTAAATCTAACTCGGTCCAAATCCCTTGCCAAAAAGTAAGTTGGAGACTTCAATCAATAAATGAGGATTTGAGAACCTGACCTTCTAGACCACTGACACCTCTGTCCACTTCCGCAAGGAAAATTCATTAAGATACAGTTAGAAAGTACTCATTTCAGCAAGAAAACAGTTGTCAGGAAGCAACCATAGAACATTTAAATTACCCATTTAATTGAGAAATATTTCCCAGACACGGACAAGATAGCTTTCATGGAAAATATATACTTATCTCTGTAGGCACCTTAGTAAATTGTCAGTTCATATCAGTAACGTAGAAAAGGAAATTTTCTAAAACTAATAAATAACCTTGGTTTTAGATGAATTGACGTGACTTCTATCTATCTATCTCTCCGCATAGAAGTGATAACTTAGCAGGGCTATATGTCTGCTCAATCCTATTTGTTCACAATAAAACCGTGGCAAATGATGAGAAGATACTAATTCTGTTCTACCCTGGATACTGTCTGCAGATGGAGAAATGGGAAAAGACAGAAGAAAAAAGTCCTGAGCTCATGCAATAGTGAGGCAATAAAATATGACAACCTCTCACTCCTTAAAATAAGCAAGCCGAGGTGTAAAGAAGATATGTTTTCCTCCATTTTGGCTTGAGAGTTATTTCTGGTATAAATGTATTTTTTTTACAATACAAAGGAGCCTATAAACACTCTATTTTTCTTAAAATGGGCCATCATTACAAAAAAGATAGACAAGAAAAAAATATTGCTAACCATTAGGGTAAGAGAAGAAATGAGAGGGGAAGACCAATATGCAGTGGGCGAGTCATGGTGACAGCCTGAGGCCATAAGGAATAAAGTGACCCACAAGTTTTACCAAGAACACTCCATAGACATTACACGATGGTAACACAACACAGAGTAAAATACCTCAATGCATCCATGAGAATAAGGTACCCATTTCAGTGGTACAACAGAAAACGGTATTTACCCTACAGGCATTCATAAGGAATAAACACTGAGGAAGATGACAAACCTTTTTTTTTTTTAAAGTAGACTCCATGTCCAGCACCCAGCATGGAACCTAATGTGGGGCTTGAACTCAAGATGCTGAGATCAAGAGCAGAAAGCAAGAGTCTGAGGCTTAATCCTCTGAACTCCACCCCCACCCCACCCCACCCCACCCCACCCCACCCCCGGGCACCCTGATGATGATCCTTTAATACAGAGAATGAAAGCAATGATGACAACTTAACCAAAGGAACATAGTTCTTTCAAATGGACAATCAAGTGACAATAACAGGAGTTAATCTCATACTCTTCCGATAGGAAAAACTTGAATCTCTTTAGATAAGCATAATTCAGGATTTTTATAAACTGTATTATCCTTTCATTTATTTTTTTATTATCCTCTCATTTAAAGGTAATGTAAGTTTATGGGGTGCCTGGGTGGCTCAGTCGGTGAAGTGTTTCCCTTTGGCTCTGGTCATGATCCCAGGTTCCTGGGATCCAGCCCCACGTGGGGCTCCCTGCTCCATGGGCAGCCTGCTTCTCCCTCTCCCACTGCCCCTCTTCCCTGCTATACTCTCTCTGATTAACAAAATCTTTCAATAAATAAATGTCATTGAAGTTTCTAACCAACCCAAATTACTGTTAGCAAACTTGCAAAGACAACTGCATGTGCACATCGATATGCTTTTCTCTAGGAATGTTTAAGTTTGGGACACTTTCATGTTTTCAAAAAAAAAAATATGTTTCCATCTACACCAAAAAGCAGGTAAAAATGATGCTTTCATAAAATTTTAACATTTCAATGTAATCATTTCTGAAAAAGGAGAGAAAGGAAAGGAGACAAGCAAGACCCCAAAGCCCTATAGGTCTCATGTCTGGTCCTAATGGCTTACAGCAAACCAGAACCAAGTATCAGAGCCACCAGGACTTCTATTGCACAGTTGGTCTAGGTCACACCTGGTACGGATAAAAATGTGGGGGCCAGATTTTACTTATCAATAAGATCAAAGATACTATGAAAAGGAAGACAGCTAATCACAAATCCCAAGTGTCTGGTAAAAAAGAGACAGAGCCAGCATCAATGAAAAGAGCTCAGGGATCTGAAACAGGCCTAGGGAAAACTCATTCACCTGAACAAAGGCCCTAATCAATCCTGGGCTCACCCTGGGGCCTAAAGACTCCCCATGTCAACCATCACACATTATTTGACTTTTACACAACCTGAGTAGATGCCTCCCAAATTGCTTCCCTAAGCAAATACTAAGGTTTTTATCTAGATATTCATTAATTAGCAACTTGAAAGAAAGAGGTACATTATTTTTTTACATTTTGGCAAAAGATTTTTCTAAAATCTTTTTATTGGAGTTCAATTTGCCAACATATAGCGTAATACCCAGTGCTCATCCTGACAGGTGCCCCCCTCAGTGCCCATCACCCAGTCACCCCCACCCACCTCCCTTTCCACTACACCTTGTTCCTTTCCCAGAGTTAGGTGCCTCTCATGTTTTGTCACCCTCACTGATATTTTCACTCAGAAATAGGTACATTTCCTTTGTTATGAAATTATTTAGCTCTTAGACTCTCCGGCACATGGATCCAATTTAAAACCCTCTAGTGGAAAAAGTAGTTGGGGCGTAAAAGCCCCCTGGAGATGCTGTCAGGGCAGATAACTTTGCTGCACTGCTAATAACAATGCAAAGTGACTACTGAGATCATGCACATGAAAACAACAAAAACAGTATTGTAAATGTTTTGCTTCCACTTCCTTATACACTCACGAAACAAAACTTTGACAAGTTCCAACTTAGCATTTAGGTAATAAAGAATTTGTGGATTTGAAGAATAATGCACTCAGGATATGTTCACTACATAGAGTTTGGCCCAAATTAAATATAATGCTGCAAAAGTACCAGACATCAAAAATCAGGAGTAGGTACACATAACGCTCAATTCTTTGACAAAATGGTCGCGTCCAAACTAACATGCCAAAGAGAATATTATGCCTTCAAAGAAGAGACAAGTTTAACTGCTTTTAAACATAGAAAATATAGGTAAGAGCATTTTACGTTTTTTTTTTTTTTTTTAAAGATTTTATTTATTTATTTATTCATGAAAGACTGAGAGACAGAGAGAGCCAGAAACAAAGGCAGAGGGAGAAGCAGGCTCCATGCACCGGGAGCCCGATGTGGGACTCGATCCCGGGTCTCCAGGATCGCGCCCTGGGCCAAAGGCAGGCGCCAAACCTCTGCGCCACCCAGGGATCCCCATTTTACGTTTTTTAAAAAGGGAATGAAACTTGCAAATAAGGAAGAGGTCCTTGGAGATCCTAAGCTGCAGACTTGTAGAACAAACTGCATCATTACTGGCATCTTGAAAATGTACTAAGAACCTAAAGTTTCCAGGAGTCTCTGTAGAGTTTCAGATGCCATCTTAGAGCATCGGGTGGGTGGGGGGATAAATATCCTCTGTCTTTGAAGGAAAGAGAGAGGAATTTTCACTAGCTCTGAGTTGTACATTTTGCAGATTCAAACATTTTAGAGGTAGCCATACTCCCCTATTGACTTTGCTCTATTTCTGCTCACCTAATAGAATTCAGTCTATGTGAAGAAGCTAATTATGATACAGTAGCAGGGAAAAAAGAAAGCCTGGCTGTTGAGGACATAATCGTTGTGTTATTTTTCATGACATGGCAACTATAGTATTATTTCGGGGATGACACAAGATGTATTTCTTTTTCAGTGTCAGCAATGTTTACTTGTACACTAAGAATTTGAAACTACCGCTTTAAAAACAAAAAACACAGGAAGAAATAGACAAAGTTTACTTTTACATCACTATTTTTGCTCATTCAAACACATGTGCAGAGGTCAATCCCTCCAAATAAACTTTTCTTCTGTTTCTTTTTTTTAATTTTTATTTATTTATGATAGTCAGAGAGAGAGGCAGAGACATAGGCAGAGGGAGAAGCAGGCTCCATGCACCGGGAGCCCAACATGGGATTCGATCCTGGGTCTCCAGGATTGCGCCCTGGGCCAAAGGCAGGCGCTAAACCGCTGCGCCACCCAGGGATCCCTCTTCTGTTTCAATGTTATTTCACAATTCCACAAATTCAAAGTCCTTCAAATTGTTGCAATTTTTAGATCAGAATTTTTGTCTTTCTCTCCCTTCCTGTTGCTTGGTGTCTCCCTCCCTGTCTCTGTGTCTTGCCCCTTCTCGGTCTCTCCCCCATCTCGGTCTCTCCTCTCTGTCTCGATCTCCCCCTTCCTGTCTTTGTTTCCTTCCCTGTCTGTCTCTCTCCCTATCTCTGACTCTCCCTCCATTCTTGACTTCCCTCCCTCCCTATCTAACCACCTCTGTCACTAGTTATCTCCCTCCCTGCCTCTGTGTCTCCCTCCCTGTCTCTTGGTCTCTCCCCCCCATCTCTCGGTCTGTCCCTCCCTGTCTCTGTGTCTCCCACCACACCATCTTGGTCTCTCCTGCCCATCTGGATCTCTCCCTCCCTGTCTCTCTGTGTCTCCTTCCCTGTAGCTCAGTCTCTCCCTCCCTGTCTTGGTCTCTCCCTCCCTATCCGTCTCTCCCACCCTGTCTAGATCCCAACCTCCTTGTCCCTGTGTCTCCATCTGGGTCTCTGTGGCTCTCCCTCCCTGTCTCTCCATCTCTGTCTCACAGTCTCTGTTTTTCCCAGTCTCTCTGACTCTCCTTCCTTGTCTGTCTCTCTCCCTCCCTCTCTCAGTCACTCCTTGTCTCCATCCTCCTTCCCTGTCTGTCTATCCCTGTCTTGCCATTCTCTCCCTCCATCTCTCTGTGTCCCCTCATCTCTATCTCTCCCTCCCTGTGTCTCCCTTCCTCTCTCTTGGTCTCTCCTTGTCTCTCGGTCTCTCCTTTCCCATCTCTCAGTGTCCCCTCCCTGTCCCTGTGTCTCCTCCCTGTCTCCATCTCTCCCTCCCTGACTCTGTGTCTCCTTCCCTGTCTGTCTCCTTCTCCCTGTCTCTCTGGCCTTCCCTCCTTGTCTCGGTCTCTCCATCCCTGTCTCTTGTCTCTCCCTTCCTGTCTCTGTCACTCAATCCTTGTTTCTCATTCTCCCCTTCGCTGTCTCCCTCTCTGTTTCTCAGTCTCTCCCTCCCCATCTCTTTCCCTCCTGTCTCAGTCTCCCTGCCTCTTTCGGTCCATCCCTCCCTTTCTCTGTCTCTCCCCCAACTCTATCTCTCCCTCCCTCTGTCTCCCTCTCCTTCCATGTCTCTCTCTCCCTGTCTCTGTGTCTCCCTTCCTATCTCTTGGTCTCCCTCCTGGTCTCAGTCTCTCCATCCCTGTCTTGGTCACTCCCTCCCTATCTCTGTCTCTCCCTCCAGTCTCTCTGTGTCTCCCTCCCTGTCTCTTGGTCTCTCCCTCCCTGTCTCTCCATCTCTCCCTCCCTGTCTTGGTCTCCATCACTCTGTCTCGGTCTCCTTTCCTGCCTCTATCTCTCCCTCACTATCTCTGTCTCTCCCTACATTTCTCAGTCTCCAACCCTGTCTCTGACTCATTCTCTATCTCTCCCTGTCTCTGTCTCTCCCTCCCTGTCTCTCCGTCTCTCCCTTGCAGTCTCTGTTCCCCCGTCTCTATCTCTCCCTCGCTGTCTCCCTCCCTGTGTCTGTCCATCTGTTTCTCTGTCTCACCTTCCCTGTCTCATTCTCTCTCTCCCTGTCTCTCGCTCTCTCCCTCCCTAACTGTCAGTCTCTCTCTCCCTGTATCTGTGTGTCCCTCCTTGTCTGTTTCCTTCCCTGTCTCTCGGTCTCTCCCCCTGTCTCTATCTCCTCTCCCTGTCTCTCCCTCTGTGTCTCTTTCCCTCACTTTCTCTGTCTCTCCCTCCCTTCCTCTAACTCTACTTCCCTGTCTGTCTCTCCCTTCCTGTCTCCCAGTCTCCCTCCCTGTCTCTGTCTCTCACTCCCTGTCTCTCCCTCTCCCTCCCTGTCTGTCCCTAGCTGTCTCCCTGTCTCTCCCTGGTCTCTATATCTCCCTCCCTGTCTGTGGCTCCTTCCCTGTGTCTGCCTGTCCCTCCATTTCTCTGTCTCTCCCTCCCTGTCTGGGTCTGCCTTCCTGCCTCTTGGTCTCCTCCCTTGGGGGCGACCTTTGCCATTTCCTTTTTTTTTTTTTTTTTTTTTAAATATTTTTTTTAAATTTTTTTTATTTATTTATGATAGTCACAGAGAGAGAGAGAGGCAGAGACACAGGCAGAGGGAGAAGCAGGCTCCATGCACCGGGAGCCTGATGTGGGATTCGATCCTGGGTCTCCAGGATCGCGCCCTGGGCCAAAGGCAGGCGCCAAACCGCTGCGCCACCCAGGGATCCCGACCTTTGCCATTTCCTAAACAAAAGTCCACTTCCACTTCCTTTGGCTTGCGTGGCGCTCAGCGTAGCGCTCCCCTCTTCCTGGCCTGTGTGACCTCGGAGGGTCACCAAAGTGCCCGAGCCCTCTGGCCAGGTCCCCCGCTGCGAAGACGCTGCCCTTGCACTCTAGTCCTGGTTGCACGCGGGGCACCTAACAAGTAACCCGCTGTGTGGCGAAGGCTGACGCTAGGAGACTTCGGCAACCGACATGCCCAGGTCCTGAGAAGCGGGGTGCACGAGCTCTGGCTGAGACTGCAGGGACACGGACGGACGGGGTGCGCATCTCCGAGGAGCATGCAGTGGCAGCGGCACACAGGACCCTCCGATCCCGGCCTGGGGGCCGCCAGCCGAGGGACACTGCACACAGGACCCATCTCACAGGCCAAAACCTACCTCGCCGGGACACCCGTGATGGCTGCGAGGGGCAAGCGGCCCTGAAAAGGGCCAAGCAGGGCCTCGGGGGGCCGATCCTGACCTGGATCAGAGCACAGGGAAGGCCGAGGGCCCGGAGCGCAGGGGCGGCCACCCTCCCGGCGGGGCTCGGGGCACCAGGCGCCGCACGCCCGCCCCCCCAAGGCCAAGGAGACACCAGCGGGCCTTGCAGCGACTGCCAGCGCCTCCCTGGCCACACATGCGTGCAGCCCCCACCCCGCAGAGGCCGGCCCAGAAGCTCCGTAGCATTAACTGTTCCCCGCAGCCTGGGCCGCACGGGGCTGAGGGCGGCTCCCCTGGGCGAGGCCGTGTCCAGTGGCGCGGCTGCTCGGAGCCCCTCCCGGGAAGGGCACCAGAGGGCTCTGGCCTGAGCGCCTTGTCTGAGGGGCCCAGGGGGCGACGCGGGCCTGGGGGCCGGTGCTGAGGTGGGGCCTGCACCAGTATTAAGCTATAACTAATATTATGATTTAGAATGCACTAGATAGATTATTTTTAGCAAACTACTATTTTACATCGGGATTTTGTTTTAAACAGAAATACGTCTCCTTCCATTTCTTCAACTTTTTCTTATATCCTTCTGTAAAGTTTCATATTTTTTGTGTACCTTCCACATTCCTTCTTAGATTTATAAGTATTATGTAGTTTGTGTTATAGTTTATGTCATTATTATGAATGGATTTGATTTTTCCCATCCCATTTCCTAACTGGTTATTGATGTAGAAAAGGAAAAGTAATAGTTTTTCTTCTGTTACTTTTATAATGGCAATTGCACACTTTAAAAAAATCTTATCACTATGAGTACAACAAAATGTTCTGTCTGTACTCAGTAATATTTTCTGCTGGCACTCAAGATAACATCCAGCCACGTCCTTTTTAGAGATCTAACATGGTTTCTTCTTGTCACAAAGAGATGACAGGAAATTCTTAGTCATGCATCGTATTCTGGAAAGGCAGTTGGTAGAGGTAAGGACCCTCAATGATCTTTAGGGTTTTACTAACATCCCAGGGAGCCATATTTTGCCCAGAAAACTTGAAGAACTTTGGGGTTAGTGAGAATTGGTTGCTGCAGCGATGTTTTCTGACCATGTTCATGCAGTTCATTTGAAGTTGAACTCCTTTCCTGCCTGGGGCACTAGAATCTTTCACTTTATTTCCCAAAGCCATGAGCCTTGGTATTCAGCTCCCAGGAGCTACAAGTCACATCATCAAACATCTGGGAGAGTTCTGGGCTCAAAGTTTTGCCATTTCTATGACCTACAGCTATAAAGCCCATTTCTCTTGAGATAGTATTCCATGTTGGGCTACTTGTCCTTTTCAAATTACAGCAATAACATTTTTGAAACACAGGAATGAAATTGTAAATCCTCTCCTTATAGGAGGGCAGATGAGGAGCAGTATAAAGAAAGCTCAGACTTTTAGAAACACTAATGTTGTGCCTTACCACCTCACTCCACCCTCGCTTTCCAGAATCTGAGCACAATCCCCTAAGATTCATTCTTGTTTAATGGTCCACAGGGAAGGGGCATCCCTGGTGGTGCAGCGGTTTGGCACCACCTGCAGCCTGCGGTGTAATCCTGGAGACCCTGGATGGAGTCCCACGTTGGGCTTCCTGTAGGAAGGCTGCTTCTCCCTCTGCCTGTCTCTCTGTCTCACTCTCTCTCTGTGTGTCTCTATGAATAAATAAACAAAATCTTTTAAAAATGGTCCACAGGGGAAAAAATTACTGTATACTAAGCTTCTTTTTTGTATACTAATCTTCTTCCTAAAGACACACCTTGTTATGTAAGTTTTCTTTTGAAAAGATAAGCAAAAAAATGTGAAGTAGAATACTAATTAAATTCTTAATTTCCCTCCCCAAGAATTCTTTAGTCTTATATCTCACAGCTCTCCTATTTTGCAATTAATTCTATAAGAACTAGAGAATATTGCCCTAATCACACTGATAAATGAGTAAAAGGAGTAAATGTTAATAGTGCAAAAGACATATATTTCATGACAAGTATAATAGTGACTTCTAAAAAGAGACAGTATTTTCAGTCCATTTATTACTTAATAGACTAGAGTACAACTCTAAAGCAGTACCAGTGAAAGTAGCAATGAAAAAGTACTATAATTTTCATACATAGCAATTATCATACAAAAAATAATGTTCTATTATTGCTCATTTAGATAAAAACTTGCCCATAAAAATCATGGTGTAATTACTTAGTAAAATTTATTTCCCAATGATTTTCCAGGAAGTTATAGCAACAAAACAACCAAGGAAAGAGTTTGCAGCTTATTAATTTCCTATATTGCTTCAGAAGCCTTAATGAATATTCTTGTGTCCACTATGATCATCTTCAGAATAAATAAATTTCAGAAATATATGGGTGTGTGTACACACACATACACACACACATATATAATGTATGTATGTATACCCTTACCACCAGTAGCGATAAACGAAGTAATGTTAGTAAACACCTTTATCATTTCAGTATATGTTCGTCTAAGAATAAAAAATTTCTTTATCGAATCTTTATGAATGGATAAAGAAGATGTGGTTTACGTATACAATGGAATATTACTCAGCCATTAGAAACGACAAATACCCACCATTTGCTTCGATGTGGATGGAACTGGAGGGTATTATGCTGAGTGAAATAAGTCAATTGGAGAAGAACAAACATTATATGGTCTCATTCATTTGGGGAATAAAAATAATAGTGAAAGGGAATAAAGGGAAAAGGAGAAAAATGAGTGGGAAATATCAGAAAGGGAGACAGAACATCAGAAACTCCTAACTCTGGGAAACGAACTAGGGGTGGTGGAAGGGGAGGTGGGCGGGGTTGGGTGTGAGTGGGTGACAAGCACTGAGGGGGGCACTTGATGGGATGAGCACTGGGCGTTATTCTATATGTTTGCAAACGGAACACCAATAAAAAATAAATTTTAAAACAAAGAATGCAAAAAAAAAAAAATCAAACATTTCATGAATTTCCCTGAGAGGCAACCAGCAAGTAGGTTAGACTAAATACATTTTACAAATAAAAAAAGTTCAGACTAGATATACTTAACCCTGCTCCTCTGGTTGAACATAACTCAAAATACTAAACACTACATATAAAGAAAACAAAAAATCCTTGAAAGCTGGAGAAACTGAAAAAGTCAAAATGGCAGTGGATCCCAGGGACCAAAGTAAGACATCCAACTAATTCAGTGTTGGTTCCTTTATTTTCTTTTTTAAGATTTTATTTATTTACTTATTTATTTGAGAGTGAGGGAGCAAGAGAGAGAACAAGTGGGGGCAGAAGGAAAGGGAGAAGAAGAATCTCTGCTGAGCAAGGAGCCCAGATTCGGACCCCATCCCAGGACCCTGAAATCATGACCCAAGCCAGGGGCAGACACTTAACCAACTGGGCCACCCAGGTGCCCCAATTCAGTGAGTTTTCTCCTTGCTGCATATATTCCAGACTTGAAGCCAAGAACTGGCAACTGAGAAACTCCAATGGGCACAGAATTAAACACCCCAAAATAAGTCTGCTTTCTCTACCCAAAGGACAAGGACAATGGCAGTCCACTAAGACAGAGAGTCAAACATCACCGAAAAACTTTTGTTCTGCCCCACTTGCATCTGCAAAAATTAAGTGAGGAACCTAGATTTCCATCCTTATTGGATGCTAACAGATTATCCCCAACCTCCTGCTAGAGAGGTCACACAGAAAACTGAGTAGATGCCTCCCACCTTCACCCTTGCTGTCAGAGGAGACCACAGGTGGAACCTGGACTTCTACCCCCAGTTGGTAGTAACAAGGTACCCTCCTCCTTCCTTCTTTTGTGATGGCAGTGAGAGTGTCACAGTGTAGTGTCATAATGTCAGGGAGGCCTACTCAAAAGAAAGAATTTTCATCTGTAACCATGACAACCCCTTCAGCTCACAGAGTCAGTAGAAGCCACCTGGGGAGCAAGAAACTGGCATTCCTATACTTCCCAGCCATGGATGTATTAGCGGAGGCCTAGTAGGGGGGACAGAATTGCAATCCCTGCCTAGCAGTAAGGAGGGCACTCCACTGTCACAATAGGGTGAGTGAGAACCCTTGTCTCATAAAAAGTCCATTAGTCATACCAAGAACCAGGAAGGTCTCAAACTGAATGATAAAAGACAACCAACAGATCCCAAAACAAAACAACAACGACAAAAACAAAACAAAAAAAACAAAAAAAACAAAAAAAACAGACATATTAGAATTATCTGAGAAAGAATCTAAAGCAGATATCCTAATAATTCTTGAATGACCAGTTGATAAAATGCTTGAAAATACGGGGGGGGGGGGAGGGGGTAGGGGGAGTACCAGCAGACATACAGCAACTATAAAGATAAAATGAAATTTTGGAAGTGAAAACACAATAATTGAAATAAAAATTACCAGGGACAAAGAAGAATATCAAATAATGGTAAAAGAGCCAATCCACCAAGAAGACTAACAACTCTTCATGTGTATGTAACAAACATAGATGAAGACTACATTAAAAAAGAGAAAAAAGAAAACTACGTGAAACAAAATTTGATAGGATTAAAAGGAGAAATACACAAATTAACAACTATAGTTGGAGACTCCAAAACCCCTCTTTCCACAACTCGTAAAATAACTACACAGAAGTGTAAGAAGGATACAGAACAACTAGAAACATCATTCATCAATAGGATCTAATCAACATTTACAAAATATTCTACCAATCAACATCAAAATATGCATTCCTTTCCAGGACCCACAGAACCTATACCAAGATAGAGTATACACTGGGCTATAAAACAAACCTCATCAACTTGGAGAAATTTGACATCATGCATCATGTGTGCACCAACTACCACCAAAAATCAGCGATGGAAAAAGAGAAGGAGGGGTTCTAGCTAGGGTGGCTTAGTCAGGTTAGCATCAGCCTTAAGCTCCTATCATGATCTCAGGGTCCTGGGACCAAGCCCTGCACTGGGCTTCCTGCTCAGTGGGGAGTCTGCTTCTCCCTCTTTCTCTGATGCTCCCCCTGCGTGTGCTCTCTCACTCAACACACACACTCTCTCCCTCATATGAATAAAATCTTAAAAAAAAAAAGATAACAAGAAAATTTCCAAATCCTTAGAAGTGAAACAACAAACTTCTAAATAATTCATTGGTCAAGTGGAAGTTGTAGGAAAATCAAAAGAGTACACTGAACTAATGAAAACAAAAATACAATGTATCATATGTAGTCCAAGACAACTAAAGCAATGCTAGACTCAAAATTACAGCAGGAAATGCATATATCAGAAAAGAGCAAAGTACCTTATCTCAAGGACCTAGAAAAACAAAAAACAAAATAAAAAAACAAAGTAACCAAAAGAGAAGAAATAATAAAGAGCACATGTCAATGAATTGAAAACAGTAAAACAACTCAAAAAAATAAACGTTACAAATAGCTGTTTGTTTAAAATGATCAATAAAAGTGACAAATCTTCATCAAGATCGAGCAAAAAATGAAGATACAAATGGCCAATATCAGTAACAAAACAAGGGACTCCGTTATAGACCCTGTAGACATCAGAAGGTTAATAAGGTAATACTACAAACATTTTACACACAAAAGATTGACAACTTTGATAAAATGGAATAATTCCTTAAAAAAAAAATTAACGGGATGCCTGGGTGGCTCAGTGGTTGAGCATCTGCCTTCGGCTCACAGTGTGGTACTGCGGACCGGGAATCAAGTCCTACACCAGGCTCCACACAGGGAACCTGCTTCTCCCTCTTCCTACGTCTCTGCTTCTCTCTCTGTGTCTCTCATGAATAAATAAAGTCTTAAAAAACAATAATAGTAAAATAAACTAATACAAAAGAAAATAGAAAATTTGAGTATTTTAGTTGTAAAGAAATTGCATTCCTAGTTAAAAACTCCTAAAATAGGTATCTTCAGGCTGGTTGCACCACAGAATTCTACAAAATATTTTTAAAAGAATTAATACCCGGCAGCCCGGGTGGCTCAGCGGTTTAGCGCTACCTTCAGCCCAGGACCTGATCCTCGAGACCTGGGATCGAGTCCCAAATCGGGATCCCTGCATAGAACCTGCTTCTCCCTCTGCTTGTGTCTCTGCCTCTCTTTGTCTCTCATGAATAAATACATTCTTTAAAAAAAGTACAAATTTCCAAATAATCCCTTACCAAAATATAGAAGGAAAAAATTCATTTAATGAAGTTATATTACCCTAATGCCCAAATAAAAACAGTAAAATCCAAATAAATCGACAGATCAATATCCCTCATGAATACAAATGCCAAAATCTCTAACAAATATATGCAAATAGAATGCAACTACATATAAAAAGAACTATTCCAGGAATGCACGGGTAGCTCAATGTTTAAAAATCAATCAATATAATCCTATATTAGCCTGCCAAGACAATTAATTTATCATATCGATACCAAAAAATATTTGATAAATATCCATTCATAATAAAAACACTCAGAAAAATAAGAATAGAGGAAAGATTTTGTCACCTTTATAAAAAACTTCTACAAAAACTATATGTAATGCTATGTTTAATGTTCAAACAACTAAATGCTACTAAGAAAGGAGAAGAAAGGAAAAATGTCCACACCAGGAGCTCCTGGGTGGCTCAGTAGGTTGAGCGCCTAACTCTTGATTTCAGCTCAGGTCATGATCTCAGGGTTGTGAGATCCAGTCCTGAATCTGGCGCCTCTCAGCGGGGAGTCTGCTTGAGATTCTCTCTCTCTCTCTGCCCCTCCCATCACTGTTCATATGCATTCTCTCTCCAAAAAAAAAAAAAATCCACACCAATAAATGGTATTCAACAGAGTGCTAGAAGCTCAAGAAACATAACTGTACAATTATGCAAGAAAATAAAATGCATTCATATCAGAAAAAAAGCTTTATAAATAAAACTGCTTTTTCAGACATGATTTTCTATATAGAAAATCGCAACAAATAAACCCCCCCCTTTTTTTTTCACCTTTCTTTCTTTTTCTTTTTTCTTTTTCCACCTCGTTCACCCTATGGAGCTCTCCGTCTGCAGGGCCTGGAGGCTCCGGGGCGGGGCCCCTGATCTGCTCAGCTCGGGGCCGGAGCGTCCTGCGTCTTCCTACCTTGATAGAAGCCTGAACTCGGGATCCCTGGGTGGCGCAGCGGTTTGGCGCCTGCCTTTGGCCCGGGGCGCGATCCTGGAGACCCGGGATCGAATCCCACATCGGGCTCCCGGTGCATGGAGCCTGCTTCTCCCTCTGCCTGTGTCTCTGCCTCTCTCTCTCTCTGTGTGTCTATCACAAATAAATAAAAATTAAAAAAAAAAGAAGCGTGAACTCTTCTCACTGTGGCATTCCAGCTGTTTTCTCTTTAAATCTCAGGCCGAATTTGTAGATTTTCAGGATGATTTGAAGGTTATCTGGGTAATTTGGTGAGGACAGGTGACTTGGGGACCCTACTCTTCCACCTTCTTGCTCCTCCTCCTATTTTGTAGTTTTTTAGCATACAGATCCTGTATGTGTTTTGTTAGATTTACTTCTCAGTATTTTTAATTGATCATAAATGTTTCTGTTTTTTTTTTTAAATTTGGGTGTTTATGTGTTCATTGCTTGTCTACAGAAATCAAATAGATATTTTTATATTGATATTCTACTGTAATATAGACAGTTTCTACCACCCCCATCGAGAGATGTGGTATTTGGAGGGGGCCCTTTGGAGGTTGATTAGCAGTAGTGTCCTTATAACAGAGACCCCCAAAATGCTCTGTTACCCCTTCTGCCATGCAAGAACACACGAAGAGATGGTTATCTGTGAACCGGGAAGTGGATCTACACCAGACAATAAAGATGCTGGTGCTTTAATCTTGGACTTCTTAGTTTCTAGAACCATGTGAAATACATTTCTGTTTGTTTATAAGCAGCTCAGTCTATAACAATTCTGTTAGCAGCCTGAATAGACTACCACATATTGTAACCTTGCTGAACTCACTCAATGGTTCTAGGAGGTTTTTAATTTTTTTTCTTTTTCTCTTTTCTTTCCTTCTTTCTCTCCTCTCTTTTTCTTCTTTTCCCAATACAACTTGTTTTGGGCCACTCTGCACTGAGCAAAATGACTAGAAGGAAAACCTCACCTCAAAAGAAGGAATGAGAAACAGTCCTCTCTCCCACAGAGTTACAAAATCTGGATTACAATTCAATGTCAGAAAGCCAATTCAGAAGCACAGCTACTGGTGGATCTAGAAAAAAGCATAAAGGACTCAAGAGACTTCATGACTGCAGAATTTAGATTCAATCAGGCAGAAATTAAAAATCAATTGGATGAGATGCAATCCAAACTAGAAGTCCTAACGACGAGGGTGAAATTAAGGAAGAATTAAAAAGATTCATGGAAACTAATGAGAATGAAGATACAACCGTTCAAAATCTTTGGGATGCAGCAAAAGCAGTCCTAAGGGGGAAATACATTGCAATACAAGCATCCATTCAAAAACTGGAAAGAACTCAAATACAAAAGCTAACCTTACACATAAAGGAGCTAGAGAAAAAACAGCAAATAGATCCTACACCCAGCAGAAGAAGAGAGTTAATAAAGATTCGAGCAGAACTCAACGAAATCGACCCAGAAGAACTGTGGAACAGATAAAAAGAACCAGGAGTTGGTTCTTTGAAAGAATTAATAAGATAGATAAACCATTAGCCAGCCTTATTAAAAAGAAGAGAGAGGGATCCCTGGGTGGCACAGCGGTTTAGCGCCTGTCTTTGGCCCAGGGCGCGATCCTGGAGACCCGGGATCGAATCCCACATCGGGCTCCCGGTGCATGGAGCCTGCTTCTCCCTCTGCCTGTGTCTCTGCCTCCCTCTCTCTCTCTCTCTGTGTGTGACTATCATAAATAAATAAAAAAAAATTAAAAAAATTTAAAAAAAGAAAAAAAAAGAAGAGAGAGAAGACTCAAATTAATAAAATCATGAATGAGAAAGGAGGGATCACTACCAACACCAAGGAAATACAAACGATTTTAAAAACATATTATGAGCAGCTATACGCCAATAAATTAGGCAATCTAGAAGAAATGGATGCATTCCTGGAAAGCCACAAACTACCAAAACTGGAACAGGAAGAAATAGAAAACCTGAACAGGCCAATAACCAGGGAGGAAATCGAAGCAGTCATTAAAAACTTGCCAAGACACAAAAGTCCAGGGCCAGATGGCTTCCCAGGGGAATTCTATCAAACGTTTAAGGAAGAAACCATACCTATTCTACTAAAGCTGTTTGGAAAAATAGAAAGAGATGGAGTATTTCCAAATTCGTTCTATGAGGCCAGCGTCACCTTAATTCCAAAACCAAAGGCCCCACCAAAAAGGAGAATTACAGACTAATATCCCTGATGAACATGGATGCAAAAACTCTCAACGAGATACTAGCCAATAGGATCCAATAGTACATTAAGAAAATTATTCAACATGACCAAGTAGGATTTATCCCCGGGACACAAGGCTGGTTCAACAGTCATAAAACAATCAACGTGATTCATCATATCAGCAAGATAAAAACCAAGAACCATATGACCCTCTCATTAGATGCAGAGAAAGCATTTGACAAAATACAGCATCCATTCCTGATCAAAACTCTTCAGAGTGTAGGGATAGAGGGAACATTCCTCAACATCTTCAAAGCCATCTACGAAAAGCCCACAGCAAATATCATTCTCAATCGGGAAGCACTGGGAGCCTTTCCCCAAGACCAGGAACAAGACAGGGATGTCCACTCATACCACTGCTATTCAACATAGTACTGGAAGTCCTAGCCTCAGCAATCAGATAACAAAAAGACATTAAAGGCATTCAAATTGGCAAAGAAGAAGTCAAACTCTCCCTCTTCGCCGATGACATGATACTCTACATAGAAAACCCAAAAGCCGCCACCCCAAGATTGCTAGAACTCATACAGCAATTTGGCAGTGTGGCAGGATACAAAATCAATGCCCAGAAGTCAGTGTCATTTCTATACACTAACAGTGAGACTTAAGAAAGAGAAATTAAGGAGTCAATCCCATTTACAATTGCACCCAAAAGCATAAGATACCTAGGAATAAACCTAACCAGAGAGGTAAAGGATCTATACCTTAAAAACTATAGAAGACTTCTGAAAGATATCGAGGAAGACACAAAGAGATGGAAAAATATTCCATGCTCGTGGATTGGAAGAACTAATACTGTGAAAATGTCAATGTTACCCAGGGCAATTTACACATTTAATGCAATCCCTGTCAAAATACCATGGACTTTCTTCAGAGAGTTGGAACAAATTATTTTAAGATTTGTGTGGAATCAGAAAAGACCCCGAATAGCCAGGGGAATTTTAAAAAATAAAACCATACCAGGGGCATCACAATGACAGATTTCAGGTTGTACTACAAAGCTGTGGTCATCAAGACAGTGTGATACTGAAAAAAAGCAGACATGTAGATCAATGGAGCAGAATAGATAATCCACAAGTGGACCCTCAACTTTATGGTCAACTAATATTCGATAATGGAGGAAAGACTATCCACTGGAAGAAAGACAGTCTCTTCAATAAATGGTGCTGGGAAAATTGTACATCCACATGCAGAAGAATGAAAGTAGACCACTCTCTTGCACCATACACAAAAATAAACTCAAAATGGATGAAAGATCTAAATGTGAGACAAGATTCCATCAAAATCCTAGAGTAGACCTCAGGCAACACCCTTTTTGAACTTGGCCACAGTAACTTCTTGCAAGACACATCCATGAAGGCAAAAGAAACAAAAGCAATAATGAACTATTGGGACTTCATCAAGATAAGAAGCTTTTGCACAGCAAAGGATACAGTCAACAAGACTAAAAGACAACCTACAGAATGGGAGATGATACTTGCAAATGACATATCAGATAAAGGGCTATTTTCCAAGATCTATAAAGAACTTATTAAACTCAACACCAAAGAAACAAACAATCCAATCATGAAATGGGTAAAAGACATGAACAGAAATCTCACAGAGGAAGACATAGACATGGCCAACATGAACATGAGAAAATGCTCTGCATCACTTGCCATCAAGGAAATACAAATCAAAACCACAATGAGATACCACCTCACACCAGTGAGAATGGGGAAAATTAACAAGGCAGGAAACCACAGATGTTGGAGAGGATGCGGAGAAAAGGGAACCCTCTTACACTGTTGGTGGGAATGTGAACTGGTGCAGCCACTCTGGAAAACTGTGTGGAGGTTCCTCAAAGAGTTAAAAATAGACCTGCCCTACGACCTGACAATTGCACTGCTGGGGATTTACCCCAAAGATACAGATGCAATGAAACGCCGGGACACCTGCACCCCAATGTTTCTAGCAGCAATGTCCACAGTAGCCAAACTGTGGAAGGAGCCTCGGTGTCCATCAAAAGATGAATGGATAAAGAAGATGTGATCTGTGTATACAATGGAATATTACTCAGCCATTAGAACTGACAAATACCCACCATTTGCTTCGATGTGAATGGAACTGGAGGGTATTATGCTGAGTGAAATAAGTCAATCGTGAAGGACAAACATCATTCATTTGGGGAATATAAATAATAGTGAAAGGGAATAGAAGGGAAGGGAGAAGAAATGAGTAGGAAATACCAGAAAAGGAGACAGAACATGAAAGTCTCCTAACTCTGGTAAACGAACTAGCAGTAGTGGAAAAGGAGTAGGGTGGAGGGTGGGGGGTAAATGGGTGACGGTCACTGAGGGGGGCACTTGATGGGATGAGCACTGGGTGTTATTCTGTATGTTGGCAAATTGAACACCAATGAAAATAAATTTATTATTAAAAAAAGAAAAACTGTAACAGCAATTCAGCTGTAATTTATATTGAAACACCAATAACACCAGAAGAATAAAAAGATCAATTCCACATATTATACTTTTCCTCAAAATTCTACTTGAATCTGAAACCTGAAATTAAAAAAAAAAAAACAACTGTACCTCTTCAATAAACAAATCCGGCCAGTCCTTTATGACTTCCACATCTGCTTTCAAAAGGAGAAACCTAGCATTTAAAAATTCCAAAGCCATACTACTACTACTACTACTACTAATATTATAATAATTATAATGTAATTATAGGATGGCATTTGTAGACCTAATAGCCTCAAGTACAGTATACTCTAACTAGTCCCGATTACAATAATGGGGATTCGGAACACAACTTTGTTTCAATTTTCAGATTAAAAGGAGTAGGTACAAAGTAAAACTGGAATTCCCTCCAAAGAGAAAACTTCATCCTCCTATTTATTTGACACTCTGTAGTAAGAAAATCAACATTTTTTATTCAGTCAAGAAGTAAAAAAGGGACAGCAATAACTTGAATGTACATTCTTAAATTAGGAAAAGTCACACTCACATACATCCACTGAGACAGAATTCAATATTTCAACAAATACTCATAATAATTCCCACTGCTGTATTTCTTTGAAAGAAATAGCAGTTTTATTTTGTGCAACATACTCATGAAAATGTACACTCATTGATATCTCCTTCTGGCCCCCCCCACCCTCTCTCTTTCTCTCTCTCTCATCTCTCATGAATAAATAAATAAATCTTTAAAAATAAAAATAAAAATATAAATAAACCTATTATTCAGACCAAAAAAAAAGACAAGTGAAATTAGACTTCTATAAGAAAGAATATATTAATGTGTGGTGTTTTAGTTAAAGAGAACTAAAGAAACATTTTAGAATAATTTGGAAAAAAATGACTTTTCAATTTTATGTTATATGTAAATGTAGACAAAATTATCTAATAAATACATATACAATTAAATATTCACCGTTACAACTGCTGTGCAGTAAGATTATGCTAGAATTTTAAAGATTTTCTTTAATTTCCAAATATTCTCTAATTAGTGTCTTAATTCAACAATCTTAAAAACATAATAAATAAAAGAAGTGAATTTTTCTGGATATCCCTTCCAGCACTGTCCACTACAGGGGTGAAGGTTCAGTGAGTCCATAGGATCTTGGACTCTCAAAAAGAAAAGCAGGTACTGGACCATAGGTCAGGTCAAATTTGTGAGTCAAGCCACCAGCCCATTTCCATGCTCACATTTAGCATGTGCCACTTCACGAGGTTCGCTCTGGAAATACAAAGATGAACAGACATTCCCAGCTTCAGAAGGGAAGTCAGCACACAACAATTGAGGGATCATTTCCCTAAGTAGATGACAGATAGACAAAGATTGTTGGAGGAATCATGAGTTCATTAAAAAATTCTCAGTGTTGGGGATCCCTGGGTGGCGCAGCGGTTTGGCGCCTGCCTTTGGCCCAGGGCGCGATCCTGGAGACCCGGGATCGAATCCCACATCGGGCTCCCGGCGCATGGAGCCTGCTTCTCCCTCTGCCTATGTCTCTGCCTCTCTGTGTGTGTGTGACTATCATAAATAAATAAAAATTAAAAAAAATTCTCAGTGTTAATCTATCGCCTGAAGATCAGAAAGATCAGTGTTTCTAGCCAGGGGTTGAACACTAAACTCAGTACTACAAAATAACTAAGGAGCCAAAATTGGAAAAACTAATGAAAATGCCCCATGACAATAGTAAATGCCTGGGGTAGTGCATTATGATAATTTAGTGTGTAGAATTTACTTGATTCTGATTCTGAGTATTGATTTTGAGATACATAATTGATTTACTAATATCTTTTCCAAAGGTAAAAAAACTCAAATTAATGTCCCAGGTGACTCTAAACACATCACAATTTCAAAAATGTTAAAATATGGAAAAACCATATCTTACAAGCAGGAAGAGGTAATAAATCATAATATATCTATGCTTTTAGGGGCAATAGACATAATATACAAATACCTAAAAAGGCAGAATATTCCAGATAAAGGCAGAAGGAGGGTAGTAATATTTCTTTCACAACATTTTAGAGTGCAAGAGGTTATTTCCATTAACAATACCTGTATGAATACCAATTAGGGAACTTCACAGATCTTAAAACAGTGACAACTCATTAGGATTTTATCGCTTCCTATCCTAAAAGGGAATATTATATACTTCCAATAAACTTCCAAGGGTCCTCATCTGATTTAGTAATTTAAAACCTCAGAGAGGATGTCCTATATTATAAATATGAAAACTTCAGAGTATCATATGATCTTGCATTTAACTAATGAGTAACCAAAACGATCAACAAGAATGGGTATGCCTTGTACACACACACACACACACACACACACACACACCTCCTATGACAGCTTAAACCCTGACCAAACACATTCATGTTCCTTCAAAATGAGTATCAAAGAGAAAAAAAATGCTGTTCTCATTTTTTAATATCGTTCCTCTATATGGTGAATCCACACCACGTAAAAATGACATACAAACAGACAAACCCATCTTTCAAGTTTGTAACTCTGGTTTTCAGCTGCCTGCTATGTATCTCCCATCTGAATACACGGCGGTCATTGTAAATCCAGCACAAACACTGAAAGCGTCATCTTCTATCCCACACTGTAATCCGTAATCCCTGTAACTTCCTCTTTTTTCTGTGTTCTCTATCTTGGTTAATAAAACACCACTTTCTAACGATGCATCCAAATCACAAATCTAAAGTCAACCCTCACCATGCCACGTCACACTCATGGCAACAGTGAGAAAGTCTCAGCTCCACATCCCCTGGGTCTCTCCTCCTCTACCCATCCATCCTTCTTCCCTTACTTAATGATTTCATCATCCATTTTCTGAATAATTAAAAGAAAGATCCTAACTGACCTCGATGTCTCTAAATATTCTAAATTCAGCCATGAACTATGGTGAAGACATACTATGCATAAGGTAACCACATGAGTTTTTGTACAAAATATAGATAACACTTACAAGACAGAAAAGGGGCGACCAGACAAGACATTAGGACAGCAGAGATGTAGCTTCTCAGTTGCTTCAGTAGAAAAATCTGCGAGAAAAAAAAAAAAAAAAGAAAGAAAAAGAAAAATCTACGAGAATAAACACCATAAGCTACATTCTACAACTCGGGATGAAAATAAATAAATAAATAAATAAATAAATAAATAAATAAATAAAACGGCATCACTCTTTGTAAAATAAAAGGGTCCACCAAGAAGATGATTATTTTCGACATCTGACGTTACTTTAAACAAAACAGCCACGAGTGTAGCTGAGTACTACCATCAACAGGTATTCAAAATTGAATAAAGCATGAATCAGGGTATCTATGGAAAATACTACCTTGAACTAAATAAAACTGGTTTTTATAGGAAAAACAAAGTCAGCAATTTCATGTATCTAAACCTAATTAAGCCACTAGTTTCGTCTCTCTGTAAATTATTTCTCACTGTATATTCTATAGCTTTAAGATACTTTCATGAATGTGGCTCTCTTTTTTCCATTAATTTTAACATAAGAGTTGATGCCTAAAAGCTTTCTCTCTTTCACGATAAGCCTCTTTAGGGACAAAAAATTACCTATTCATTAAAGAAATAGGCCAAGAACAGTAAAAATAAAATAAGTTTTGACTGTTAGCTTACGTGAAAGGCACTAAAGGGAACTCAATGTCATACAAAGCAATTTCAATGTGTCACGGCTTATGGGTACAAACAGCAGGTTCCACTTTTGTATTCTTTTTGGAAAATAGCACCCATGACCCCAGGAAAACAGGCTAAGCATGCTAAGATTGCAGAGCACCCCTACAGCTGCTTGCACAGGACCACCTATTTGGGATGATTACTGTCCAAGTAGGTGCCCAGTAACATTTAGGGATATGCTGAAGACATAGGACAGTGGGGCTACTGGGGACCATGGCACCTCTGTTGTTCTGCTTTGCTCGTTGCTGCAGAGGAAAAGTCAATGCACCAAGTCTGACTGCTGTCAAGACCCCCACCACCTCACCAGTCCCACGGCCCCACCCGGGATCATATGTACTTCCTCCCAGGTAGACACTCTCGGAAATTTCCGCATATGGTTTCATTTACTCCCCACAGTCCTCAATACAGTAGACACTTAGAAATGAACACGAGCTCTAGCAAAACAAATCCTACAGCAAGGGCCACTCCAGGAATCCAAAGTCATATGTGACTGCACATCCATGTTTTACCTCTTCATACAGAGTGGCAAACGCACAATTTTTCAACTAGATTATACTGTGTGAGAATCTTTGACGACCATCTACTATTCAAGCATACATAAAAGAACAAAGGCCCCATGGAGTGAGGAAAGGTGACCCAGCTTGAAAGGGCAATCATGGAAACAGATACCGGGTCTTCTAAATTGCCCTCAGAGATCTTTTCCCACTAATACAGAAGACAAGGGCAGCATTCCTGCTATGCAGACTAGGAGTAGGAGAGAGAAAAAAAGAGGTCATTAGTCTTAGGGACAACTGCTGATGGCTTTCTAAGGATCGCGGCTTAATAAGTGGGAGATGTAAAGATAAGAATACAGTTGTTCCAAAAAAAAAAAGAATACAGTTATTTCTTGAACAACAGGTGTTGGAATTGCATGGGTCCACTTCTTTATACAGTACAGTACCATATATATCTTTACTCTTGTGATTTTCCTTTTTTGAAGATTTAGTTACTTATTTAAGAGAGAGAGAATGAGAGAGAGTGTGTAAACATGAGTAGGGGACAGAGGGAGGGAATTCCAAGTAGACTCACTGCTGAGCATGAAGCCTGATGCAGGGCTTGATCCAAAGATCATGAGATCATGACCTGAGCCAAATCCAAGAGTCAGACACTTAACCAATTGCATCACCCAAGAGCTCAATGATTCTAGGACCCAGGTGCCCCTCTTCCTTCGGATTTTCTTAATAACATTGTCTTTTCCACAGCTCACTTCATTGCAAGATACAGTATATTTTGTATATATAAATATATATGTAAAAATATTTCATAACAGATCCTGTTATGAAAGTATCTCATGCATGCATGCACACACACCAACTGTGCAGAGCCTTGTGTGAGCTCCTTGTTTTCCACTCTATGCCAGAGAAACTTCCCTGTTTTATCCACAAAGGTCACATTTCCAAAGCCAACCAACAGCACTGAAAACATGGACTAGTGGTAACAGGAGTGAGGGATGTCTTAGTTCAGTTAGACCAGAAAAGTGGCAAACACTGTGGACGTCAAAACCAATGGAAAACCCATTTACAAATGATGGTCACAAATGACACTTCCCTACAAAATAAAAGTGGCATCCTGTTGTCTTGTCCACACTCTCTATGGCCACAACCAATCGAGAAGCTCCCGGCTTTCCTGCACTTACTTGCTTCCTTTACGTTTGTGACCACAGATACGTGACTTTTCTTTTGTGCAGCTCAGGTTTTGATGTTTTTGTAACTTCTAAAACTTTCTAAGGTTTTGTTGTATTAATTTTCTTCAAAGAATATCAAAACTTTCTAGCTAAGGATCTCCTACAAATGACTGTGTTGTCTTTACTTCAAATAATTAATAAACTTCCTTTGTGCTTAAGAATCATTAGGCACCATGAAAATTCACTGGTTAGTTCTCAACATTTTGCAATTCAGATCACTAGTCAGCTTTCTTCCTGGTCTTCAGACCTGCTTCAATAAAACAGGGAAGTTGAAAAAACAACTTTCATCGGTCATTGGTGAAAAATCCCATAGGAGTTCAGGATTGTTGCACTCTAAGGGATACATTGAAGCAAATGTGTATTTCTAGAAGACAATGAATTAATGGCTAGAAAAAGATACAGCACCTCTAAATTGAAGAGCTTCTTCCTCAAAAGTATAGCTAACAAAAAAAGTCATGGCATACGTACAAAAAAAAAGCCTTAAACAAGGGAGGAAAATAAGTATAACATGTTAAAAAGATGGCCAAATGAGAGGCTTCCTGCCTCTCAGGATGATTTCCTTAAATTTTACTGCATTTTATAAATATCATAAAATAATGATGATTATTTTATTTAGTTCTTTTAAAGGTTTATTTATTTATTTATTTATTTATCTTTTTCTTAAGATTTCATTTATTTATTCATGATAGTCACACACAGAGAGAGAGGCAGAGACACAGGTAGAGGGAGAAGCAGTTTCCATGCAGGGAGCCCGACGTGGGATTTGATCCAGGGTCTCCAGGATCATGCCCTGGGCCAAAGGCAGGCGCTAAACCGCTGTGCCACCCAGGGATCCCTCTATCTATTTAATCATGAGAGACACAGAGAGGGAGAGAGAGGCAGAGACACAGGCAGAGGTAGAAGCAGGCTCCTCGCAAATCTCCAATGGGATATGAAGGAAAACTTCACGTAAACTACTTCCAAAGACAAAATTATTTTCACGCTTTCTAGAGGTATTCAATATATAATGTTGATGCCTGGAGGAAGGGTCTTAAGTACTACATAGGCTCAGACATTGTAGAAAAGGATGTAGTACTGCCACGTCTACCATCAATTCTATCTAAACGGGTGCTATTTTATGGTGTTAGTTATTACTGTATATAAAAGTATTGAAGACCAAGATTCTTTGGACATATTCTTACAGTTTCCCCAAATGTATAAGATGGCAATAGGACTTTTTTGAGCATTCATTTTTCTCCCTCCATATTCACTAGCATCTCTAAAAAATAAGCTCTAGGGAAACATGAAGTCCATTAGATAATTTCCTAAACACCATAAATTACATATAAGACTGCCATGTTGATATATATCTACTCAAATTGTGGAAGAATTATTTAACTTAGATTATGAGCAGCTACATTTACCAGTTCTTCCAATCTGGGACCTCATTTTTAAGTGTGTGGAATTGTTCTCCTGTTTTAATAATAACCAATTTAACAATCAGCTTGGCAGTCAAATACTTCAGAGTTAGTTTCACTAAAGGTAGCTCTCTTCTCATTTATACATGAATTGACTGATACAGTGGGACTACTTATTTTTCTAATATACTTGTAAAAGGGCTCTGTATTCAACTTAACAAACCTTCTGGAAGAATGAGCTCTGGCTCTTTTGTTTAAACTCAATCTTTTCCTTGTAGAACATCAATGTATGTTTTAGAATTTTCTTCCAATAGTTTAGGACTCACTTAAACTTCTAGTCATAATACATGATTTCTTTTTGTTGTTGAAAGGACTTAGAAATGCAACAAAGTTATGAGCCTGAAGTTTTATGTTTTTTGAATGTCAGTAAAAACTGTGTAAAAACCAAACAGAAGAAAGGAAGCAACAAATGTTCAAGAGGATGTGAAGAAAGTGGAACCCTCTTGCACTGTTAGTGGAATGTGACCTGGTACGGCCACTCTGGAAAACTGTGTGGAGGTTCCCCAAAGAGTTATAAATAGATCTGCCCTATGGCCCAACAATTACACTGCTAGGGATTTACCACAAAGATAGAGATGCAGTCGTACACTAGGACACCTGCACCCCGATGTTTCTAGCAGCAATGTCCAAAGTCTAGCCAGACTGTGGAAGGAGCCTCGGTGTCCATCAAAGATGAATGGATAAAGAAAATGTGGTCTATGTATACAATGGAATATTCCTCAGCCATTAGAAACAACAAATACCCACCATTTGCTTCAACGTGGATGGACCTGGAGGGTATTATGCTGAGTGAAATAAGTCAATCAGAAAAGGACAAACATTATATGGTCTTATTCATTTGGGGGATATAAAAATTAGTGAAAGGGAGTAAAGGGAAGGAGAGAAAGTGAGTGAAAATATCAGTGAGGGTGACAAAACATGAGAGACACCTAACGCTGGGTAATGAACAAGGGGTAGTGGAAGGGGAGGTCGGTGATCATTCGGGTGACTGGGTGATGGGAACTGAGGGGGACACGTGGTGGGATGAAAACTGGGCGTTATGTTATATGTTGGCAAATTGAACTCCAATAAAAAATGTTAAAAACGTAAAAATAAAATAAAATCTCCACCTAGGGACAGCCCCGTTGGTCAGCCATTTAGCGACACCTGCAGCCCAGGTTGTGATCTTGGAGACCCGGGATCGAGTCCCACTTTGGGCTCCCTGCATGGACCCTGCTTCAACTTCTGCCTGTGTCTCTGCATTTCTCTCTCTCACACATGAATAAATAAAATACTAAAAAAATTAAAATAAATACATAAAAACATCACTGAGAAAAATCAGAGAGGATGACAAAACATGAGAGACTCCTAACTCTGGGAAATGAACAAGAGGTAGTGAAAGGGGAAGTGGGTGAGGAGATGGGGTGACTGGTGATGGGCCCTGAGATTGGCACTTGATGTGATGAGCAGTGGGTGTCATGCTATATGTTGGCAAATCGAACCCCAATAAAAAATACAAACAAAAAACCCCCAAAATCTCCACTTAAAAACAGGAAACAAGAAATTCAAGGAATTAAATTAGAATACAACCATTCTTCATTTCACAGGACTCGCTCTATGGTTAATCCTCACGACAATGAACACAGAAAGGAAGCTACTCCCTTACTGTATAATGAAAATCATGGTTTTTATTTTTTTTTATTTTTTTAAATCATGATTTTTATAATGCTTTTCCAAATCAGAAAGCTATCGAAACTAGTTCTTTCTCTCTCCTCTTTCCTGATTTTCAGGAAAAGACCCTTATTAGTATATGATCTGGTACATAATGAGCACTGCTGGTTGGCTGCACACACATGTACAACAACATGAACCCAACAAGTAGAACCAAAGGCCACTCTCATTTCACGGTTCTCCAATTCTTTTCAATTACTAGACATTTGAAGTTACAAGGCAGAGATTGAAGGTTGACTAAAATGAAGTAAAGCCCCTCCACTCTTTCAGGGATCTCTTTTGCCCTTCTTGTCGCCTTCTGAGCCTGGCCCCCTGAAGGCAGTAGAGCACCCTGTTCTCTTTATATGGGTCACAGATGGCCTGAGCCACATGCTTTACTCCACTGTCATCCATCCAGCACCACTTGGCTTTTCTTCCTTCTGGTATTTCACTTGCAGACCTTGCCTTTCAATCATTAGTCCTGTGACTCAATGCCCTTAGACTCGTCCTAGTTCTATCTCCCCTCCATTGCTTTAGGGCCAACCCTCCAGGGTTGGCAAAACTCTGAATATCTTTTACTGGCTAACTTTCAAAACTGCCTTCTGAGCATTCATTCAGAAGGTGTACCTGCTGGGTCCTCTCACATTCCTTATGAATGAGGACCTTAAAATAACATCTTCTTATCGCTTTTTCTCATACTTTCCCATGCTGACAATTCTAAGCATAGGATTCTGAATCTGTAATTTTAAGCACATTTTAAGAAATTGGAATTTTTTGTAAACCTGTTAAGATTTTGTTTTCAGTATTTCTTACAAAATAGATTACCATCACTTAACATATTTAACATCCATGTTTTTCGAAGCGTAGGTTGACTGAGAAATAAGGCAATACCTATTCCAAAATCCATTCTAAGATAAACATATAGACAAATATTAAATGTATCATCCAGACGAATTTAGTCACTCCTCAAAAATATTTGTCTGTCTAATGATATGAATGCATGTTACGTGAAGGAAAGAGGAAAAGAAATCATCTGTACCGTAAGTAACCTAGGGTCCAGAGAGAGACTGCATTCCCCAGCAGAGGGGGTGACACACCTCATACTCAGGAACACTCAGCACTTGGACGGGCACTTTGTCCATCTGTGGAAGCTCAGGGAAGGCCTCTGAGAAGCATTTCTGGAAGATGAGCAGAATTTAGGCATGCAAGAACATAGAAGAAAACAAGGCACAGTAAGAGAACTGGACGGAATTTAGCATGGCTCTAGCTAACAGGGAGAGGACGAAGGCAGGAATGAAAGGGAAGTTGAAGAGGTAAACAGGTCAGATCACAAAAGCTCCTTAGCCCATCACTTGAGTTGAGAGGGTAATAAAGAGTGTAACCATTTTACACTCTTCATTTTGTAACCAAAACGAACCAAGTTCATTTTCCTGAAATCTAATACCTCTATCTATACTGATTTTTTTCCTGACCTACCTTTATTATTTAGGCTAAACGGTATATTTAACAAAAGATGAAATTAACTTTTTTTTTGGCCAGGCAATTGCTGAGGCAATGTCACATTTATTATTTGAGGTATAAATAAACTCAAATGGAAAAACAAAGCTTATCTCTTTGAGGAGCTATTACCCTAAAAGGTGAAATCTGCACATCCATTCAGACATTTAACACTTATTAAACTGTTCTAGCCCAGACCCAGGTCATGGAAAAGGGGAGAGAAAGACCTAAGCAACATTTTGGGATTCTTTGAGTACAATTTCATTCCACCCATGGTAGATATAAAGTTTTACAGACTTGAGTAAACCATACTATTAAATAAAATCAGATTTTGTAGTTATCTGCGTATGAAGAATGTGGAAAACAGAAATCCTTCACTGGGCTACTGTAGTCTATAAAACACTTATAATTATTACTTTTAAACAAATAAAAAGGTAAAGATGGAAGACTATCTTCTATTTTGTTAATTTATCAGAAAAGATACATCTCCCTGTTGGAAATTAATTTTAACCCCATGTAATCTCGATTTGATAAATTAAAGTTGATCAAAAGATACAGAATTTAGAATTAATATTTATTTTTACTTACTAAGCTCTTTGGCTTACCTCAGTGGAGAGTTAAATTCTCTTTGTTCTTAAGATTTATTTACTTATTTATTCATGACAGACGGAGAGAAGAGAGAGAGAGAGACAGAGAGAGAAAGAGAGAGAGAGAGAAAGAAGCAGGATCCATGCAGGGAGCCCAAGGTTGGACTCCATTCCGGGTTTCAAGGATCACACCCTGTGCTGAAGTCGACGCTAAACCATTGGGCCACCGGGGCTGCCTGGAGGGTTAATTTCTAATGAAGATGAAGTAGCAAGTGCTCCAAAAGTGGTAATTAAATTACTACAAAAACAAAAATATAAAACACATAAGCCTGATACAGTTATCCAACAACAGGTTATGTTTTAAAGCATCACCCACTTTGCTCAGCTTTGTAGACTGATGGGAGAAGAATTTTCCTATCTAAGGCCCATCTTAGTCTATCTAAGACTTAGTTATGAAATTGTACAACAAGAAAAAGAACCATTTATGTAAAATAAGCAAGCATTTGTTTAACTGATGTATTCAACAAGTCAAATAGATGGAAATAAATGACATTAAAAACATAAAGACAACCAGGGAAATCTTCAGGGGTCTAAAGAATGTCATTGTTTTTCAAAAGATATCCAAATGATATAAACAGGAACAACACAAGTACAGAAGGAAAAGGTGCCAGAGACACCGACATGAACAATTTCACTACTACATTAAATGCCGTATATCATTATGAGAATGATGTGAATGCATTCGTAAATAATAATTTTAAATCTTGGGCACAGTACATTTTTTTTACATAAGCAATTATGAAATAATGTATTTCAAATATGAAAAAGTACATGTAACAATGTTATAATGGAGTTTCGAAGAGGCTGTAAATTTATGGGCCAATACATAAAACTGAAATTGGTTATTGAATTAGATTCAGGATACTTTTACTAGATACCGTCATTTCTATCACATTTGCTAGGTGGTTAGGCAATTCAACAATTTATCAAAGAAGATCTCAAAGAGCTGAGAATTTAGCATATTAGGTAAACAAAAAAATCTTAAGCAACTTTTTCAAAAAATAGTAATGCATCAATGGCTGAATGAAACAACCCAGAGATTAGGGATCCCAGGGTGACGCAGCGGTTTGGCGCCTGCCTTTGATCCTGGAGACCTGGCATCAAATCCCACGTCGGACTCCCGGTGCATGGAGCCTGCTTCTCCCTCGGCCTATGTCTCTGCCTCTCTCTCTCTCTCTCTCTGTGTGTGTGTGACTATCATAAATAAATAAAAATTAAAATAAATAAAATAAAAAATGAAACAACCCAGAGATTAAAGAATTCTAATTCCTAAAACAATAGACTATGAAGAAAAATTATGAAATTTGTCCAAGACATAATAAACAATTATAATCTGGAGAGTACATTTTTATGATGAGAGAAACAACATTTACAATTTTAGGACTGCAGCCCTAGCAACAGGGAGCAAATTTACTCGTGAGATACTAATGAAGGACCCAGCTTCGACTGAACCTGACATTTTTAAGTGACATTTGGGATACTTGCATCTAAAAGGAAATCTGGAGGACTGCCTATATCTCTTTCTCAGTGACTTTCATCACTGAAATTCCCAAAACTTGTGCACAAGGCCCCAAAACAACAATGTACCTTTAGGAAAAAAATCTGCGGGCCTTCTCTGCCTCAGGTACTGTTGTAGGCACTTGGGTGGACACAGACCATAGATAGGAAACAAATACATAAAGTGCACTGTTCTACAATTATTAATTATTTTAAGCTCCCAAAATGATGCCAACCAGCTCACAAAATTTCCTTGGACTTTCACATCAGCTTGCCTTGTCCGAGCTGGCTCAGGCACATCATGACATGAGAAACGAGGCAAGAATGATGCGGACAGCACAGAGGAAACGAGGCAAGAATGATGTGGATAGCACAAGGGCACAATTCATATTGTGAATCTCATAGACAGGATGTGGGATGTGGACAGGGAGAAACCCAGGACACCTCCAAGTTGGATGGTCCACATAAGCACAAGTGGAATAAAGAAGTCTATCATGGAACACTGGGGTGGGGGGCCTGAGGTGGAGGAGAATCATTTTGTTTCCATAAGTTAAATTTGAGATGTCCATTAGACACAGAAGTGAAAAGACAACACCAAAGGTTCAACCAGTAGTGGACTCAGGTAGGGGATCCCACACAGTGAGGTCACTTCTTTGACAACAGAGCCCATCAGAACTTGGAACCCCTGCAACCAGGCACCCACATTCTAGTGCAGCCCCACATCAGGCTCACTTGGCTGGAGACATCCCCTAGTGAAAGATGTTCTCTTGCTGCCTGCCAACTTCCCGGGGCTCTGGCTTCCAGAAAGCCCAGGGATGTGGCTCTTTCACATGCTGTAGACTTTGGTTCCACCATTACACCCCTCGCCTCAGGGCGTTTGCCAGGAGGTGCCCTAGGTAATATAGAGCAGCCCAGGCCAGGCCAGGCCACCTGTGCCAGTATCCTGGGAAGCCCCATCCCTTCCTCTTCAGTTTCAGGGGACCAGGGATGTGTGGGCAGGTCCCACCTAGGCTGGAGGAGGTTGCAGGGCAGCAGGTTCCCCAGTAATCCCTGCATGGTCACACTGATGTCATGGTGGGGAGGGTGGAAAGACGACTCCTGAGGTGCCTCTTACCCATCCCAGAGTTAACCCAAGGTCCTAGAGCTGCATCCCTTTTCTCTCTTTGGGGGAGATGTGTGCTGACTGTGGAGTGGTGTGTTTGGAATGGAGTCAGCTGGGTGTGGCGGCCCAGCCAAAGCAGCCAGACCGGGCGATGAGGCCTCCTGCCTGGGTGCCGGGCACTGTCGTTACAGAGCTCCACACAGGAGATGGGGCAGGAGTGTGAGGAAGAGAACCTCTGCTCCACTTCCTTGAGGAATGGGATAGTGCCCTGCACAGCTAAAAGAGACCAGCGCAGACTCGAGGTGAGTGAAGGGCCTGAGGTGATCTAGCTGGGCAGGGCTGCTGGAGTTGAGTGCCTGGCTCGAGCCGAGAAGCCAGGTGCTGAGTCCAAGCCAATTCAGGTGATGGTAACATCTCTGACTCACTGTTCCAACTTGAATAGCTATCTGCACCCTTGGCGACCCAGGAGGAAGAGCTCACCATGGTGCAGGCTATTGGGGTACCCAACATGCTGGAGCAGCCACCTGCTTCAGTGGAGCACGCAGCTTCGGCCCTCGAGCAACACCCTGAATCACATCAAGAAGCCGCCCCAGCTACTATTGTGGGGCCTACTGAAGCTTCAGGCCCTGAGTTGATCAAGCCAGTCAAGGCTGCTGCAGCTGGGTGCTTGGCCCGATCCGAGATGCTAGCTGCTGAGTCCAAGCCAATGCACGAGGCGGTCACACCTCTGATTCAGCGTCCCGACAAGAAGGACCGACCTGCAACCTTGGCTACCCTGGAGGTAGATCACGTCCTGGCACATGCAATCTGGTTCTCCCACATGCTGCAGCAGCCACCTGTCTCAGGGGAGCAACTAGCTTCTGCTCCTGAGCAAGATCCCAAACCACCTCAACAGCCTGCCCCAGCTCCTACCACGGGGCCTGCTGAAGCTTCAGGGCCAGAGGTGATTGAGCCAGTCAAGGCTGCTGGAGTTGAGTGCTTGCCAGGGGCCGAGATGGCACCTGTTGAGTCGAAGCCACTGCAGGTGTTGGTCACACTTCTGATTCACTGTCCCCACCTGGAGGTGCTGCCTGCACCCCTGGCCCCTCCAAAATGTGAGGCAGGCCTCAGTGCCCGGCCTCGAGTTCATCGAAGGGCCGGTGCATCCACCTGCCTTACTGGAGCAGCCAGCCTCTGCCCCCAAGCAGCAGCTGATCATGGCTGCACCCCAACAGAAGGCTTCCCCTCCCCTCTCATTGCGCTGTCTAATTTTTGTTGTGGTTGTCATCAACGTCTATAATTCCTTCATGCATTTTGTTTGTAATAAAGGATAAGTTAACTTCGGACAAAAACTAACTCTGATGCTTTTAAATTACACGTCGTGGTACTTTAGGTCTATTGCCAGTGTTGCACAGGGAGACCAGTGTACTTTCAGACCACAGTGCTTTGAAGCAACTCAATCAGAAGAAGCAATTTGGAAAGAACTGCAATACATGGAGGCTAGACAGCATCTTACTAAAGAATGAAAGGGTCAACAAGGAAATTAAAGAAGAATTTTAAAAATTCATGGAAGAAAATGAAAATAATAACACAACTGTTCAATACAGTCAGCAGGGAGATAAGGCAGTCCTAAGAAGGAAGTATACCGCAACAAGCCCTTCTCAAGAAACAAGAAGGTCTCAAATACACAACCTAACCTTATACCAAAAGGAGGTAGAGAAAGAACAGCAAAAAAAAGCCAAAAACCAGCAAGAGAAGACAAATAATAAATTTGAGCAGGAATCGATGAAACAGAAAACAAAGACTGTACACAAGATCACAAGACTGATATGCTGCTTATAAGAGATTCCTGTGAGCTTGAAGAGAATAAGATCGATAACCTCCTGATCAAAGAAAAGGCTTTCCAGAGGAATTCTACTAAACATCTAAAGAAATACTACCTATTCTTCTGAATCTGTTTCAAAAAATAGAAATGGAGTAAAATAGGAAAAGAGTTCCAAACTCTTTTTAGAAGGCCAGCATTACCTTGATCCCAAAACCAGACAAAAACCCCACAACAAAAGAATGATAGGCCAATATCCCTGATGAACATGGATGCAGAATTTCTCACCAAACAACTAGCTAACAGGATCCCACAGTACATTAAAAGGATTATTCACCACCACGTCGTGGGATTTATTCCTGGGCTGCAAGAGTTGTTCATCATCTGCAAATCAATCAATGTGAGAGATCACATCAATAAAACGAAGGACAGGGGATCCCTGGGTGGCGCAGCGGTTTGGCGCCAGCCTTTGGCCCGGGGCGCGATCCTGGAGACCCGGGATCGAATCCCACATCGGGTTCCCGGTGCATGGAGCCTGCTTCTCCCTCTGCCTGTGTCTCTGCCTCTCTCTCTCTCTCTTTGTGACTATCATAAATAAATAAATAATTATTTAAAAAAAATAAAATAAAACGAAGGACAAGAACCATATGATCCTCTCAATAGATGCAGAAAAAGCACATGACCAAGTACAGCACCCTTTCTTGATGAAAAAACTCCACAGTGTAGGGATAGAGGGAAAGTGAAAAGACAACACTGAAGGTTCAACCAGGAGTGGACACAGGTAGGGCAGTGAGGTCACTTCTTTGACAACAGAGCCCAACAGAACTCGGAACCCCTGCAACCAGGCACCCACATTCTACTGCAGCCTCACATCAGGCTCACTTGGCTGGAGACATCTGCTAGTGAAAGATGTTCTATTACTGCCTGCTGACTTCCCGGGGCTATGGCTTCCAGAAAGCCCAGGGACGTGGTGGCTCTTTCACATGCTGTAGCCTTTGGTTTCACCATCACACCCCATGCCTCAGGGTGTTTGCCAGGAGGCGCCCTAAGGTAATAATCTCAGGCCAGGCCTTAGAAAAAATGTAAGTCTGTAGTTTTCAATCATCTGGTAATGAACTCTACTGTTAATGATTTTATCAGTTAACTGTCCTAACTCACAAAGGCCTTAAAATATAAGCTTTCCATTTGTACAAGATTCACATTAATTTTACCTTTTCAAGAGTTTGGCACACCTGATTTAAAGTAGTCACTGTGAATACAGGTGAAGTTTTATCTGAAACCATCAGAACAATTAATCACTGTATAAACTAATCGTGAAGAGGTCTGCCACTATCCGACTTGTGACTCCATAGAGCAGGGCACATATGAAACATACAAAGAGATACAGCACAGTATTCTGAGTCTGCCTTACTTCATTCAACATACTCGTGAAATCCATCCCTGCTGCTACGAGAAGCTACACATCATTCATTCCCTTTGCTACATAGCATTCCAATGTATGAATAAACACAAAGCACTCTATCATTAATGAGAATTTGGGAGTTTCTCATTTGGAGTTTATCACACAGCTCTGCTACAAATATTTTAGTCTTTTGGTGAAGAGTATACACTGGCTATATATCCTGGGGCAGAACTACTGGTTCTGAAAGTATGAAGATCATAAAGTTTACCTCCCAAAGCTCCTGCTGGAGAAGTTTCCAAGATGGCTCTATCACTTTACGCTCCCACTCCGTCCACAAAATTTCCATGGCCTTGTAGAATGAAGGAAGCAAGTGCAGAGAATAAGGAAGACAGGGAGGGGGTCTCTTCATAGTCAAAATGCATGAGCACTTCATATATGCATATGCATATGTACACGTAAGGTCAATCTGGGTTGACGCATACATTTTCCATCAATCCAGCACTGACTATTTCTGGTGAACATAGGCATTTGTATAAAACCTATAAATAAATTACAAAGAAGAACAGTGTAGAAAGGTAATTATGTAATCAATATTAATATCTAACGCAATTTTTAAAAGAAAAAAGAGAGGAGTAAAAATAAAGACCTGAATAAAATATGCTGGAAATTTCTGCTATTACCAGTTATTAATACTGATGTTTGAACAGAGGTAGCTGTTGAGATTTTTTTTTTTTATTTCCCAAGTATTGTCTACTACAGATTTAAGAACATGTAGTCACCTTTTTAGGACTGAGCTAAATTTGAAACATATGTTGAAAAAGCTAAGAAGAACCTCTTAGGGAGAAAAAAATGATACAGGAAAATAATTTATAGAGAAATATGGCTTTCAAGGAAATGTTTATATCAAATAGAAGTGAAATCAGGCAACTCTTCTCAGATCTGCCTGACTCTGGGCGGGGGGACAGCAGCTAGTCCTGCATATTCAACATGCCATAAATACACAAGCCTTGCTTCTGGGTAAGTCACGGTGCCTGCTTTAACTCTCCTATCTATTTATGGCTGTGATGTTTGAGAAGTAAGGAAAAATAATTTTTATTAATGTAATATATTGAAGGATTTCCTCTCTTATCAGACATTATTCTTTATATTCTATACATTCACTGTGACCTATATGACTAGCATAGCAGGCACTCTATATTTATTTGAAAGCTTTGCTAGTAATGTATGGAGTTACATCTGTCCCCCTGGAATGGAGCGATGTCATCTTTGATAAAAAGTCAGACACTTAAGTAAAAAACATGGGAAATCATGACATTTAAAAAGTGAAATAATTTAATTTAAAAAGTTAAGTTACTTCTTTAAAATAATGTGTATCAGGTAATAATCCTGACAGAAGTGTTGAGGCATTAATGACAGGGTGGGAGAGAATGTGATAAGACAAGAATTCATGACATGGTTTAAAGAGACATGTGGTCATTGATCAGTGAGGGGCAGCTCTGTAGACAGCACTACCAGTTAATTAATACACACATCTTTAAAAGCTACAAGTTGTGAAGTTGTGACTATTCATCCAGGGCAAGTAAGCTCAATTTTGGAATATATTGTAGAGACAATGCATTTATGATGTTTACATATGAGGAAGGTGCCAGTTGACACCATCAGAGTTTATAACTCAAGCCATCCCTGAGTCTTAACACCTTGTACTGAGGGCAAAAAGGTTGAGTTGACAAGATCAGTATGAAGAGTTACATATTTCAATCTTAATGTGAAACCTGATTCAGCTCACTGGATAATATCAACACCAAATACAGGTTATTTCATATTTTGCTCAGCAATTTATAAAACAGGTCCCAAATAATAACAAATACGTCTTGAATAGTGGTTAATTAGTACATCTATCTAAACCTGCACCCTACCAGAATTCCCTGAAGTAGGCAAAAACTTATTTAAAAAGCTGGGGGGATGAATTAAACTCTGGATCTTAAATAAATTCTGCCAAATAGAGTATAGAAAGTATCAGACAATAGAAAGAGGACTCTGGTCCGTGATTCCAGGTATGATGAAAAAGTCTGTTTGGGATACAAGTAGAGCAGACCTCAGAGGTTGAGTAACCACACGCTCTATCTTGAGAGGTCATGGGCGGTGGGTTCTTTGCAGCTGTTCTTTGGGTCGAGGCTTCAGAGGGCTTCCCCTGGTTTGTGCTTGGAAAGACCACTATGCCAGCAGAAACAGGGGCTGATGTGGGTAAACAGGCTTACAAAATGAGGGTGGACTGCCCCTCCCCACTACTAAATATATGAAACTCATAAGCTATCCCAACACACCACTTGGTAGTGTGAGTTCCAGCTACTTACTAGCTGTGTAACCTAGGTTAATAAGTTAACGTGACGTCCTTACCAACATCAATTCCTGCATCTGAAAAACAGGAATGATAATAATACTAACTTGTGGATACTGCCTGGGTTGGTGGAGACACAGAATGTAAAGCAGTAAAATATATGAGACACATAGGAAGAGCTCAATAAATATTGGTTAAGATCATTATTAATGTTCATAACATCTATAATGAAGCTTTTATTGTCCTTTGTGTGGCTTCACTATGTCATATGACAGGCAAGTGGACATAGGATCTGGCAAAGTAGATGACAGACAAACTATTTCATATCTCTTCACCAGATTATGGAGAACTATGCTTAATTCCAAACAAAATTCTGTAGAGTTTATATCAACTTCCAATAACTGTGCCTACACGAATGAGAAAACAGAAAGGTCCCAGTTGCTTTGTTAACAAGAAAAGATTCTTAAAAAAAAAAAAAAAAAGATTCTTTACTCTGAAACAGGGGGTTTACCCTGTAGAACCACTGTTTTACTGTGAAAGCAACGTCCTACAAGAAGTACGAAACAATGTTAGAAAATTTCTAATTTATCTTCTCAACAGAATTCAAAAGATTCTTCAGCTTTCACAATACAGCACTCATGATACACTAGGAAAGCTTAGAGATTTTTTAAAGGTTGCTTTAAAAGTATAAATATATATGGTATATAAAGATATGTAACCTATTTGTTCTAAGTTTTTTCTTTACTCTTTTTTTTTTTCAACTAACAAACTGGATACACTCTGTGCCCTACACACTATGACACAGCAGTGTGTCAAAATTTCATTGATTATATAACTGCCTGTATGGTCTACTGTGCTTTTGATTAATTTTTGATTAGTTAATTGCATTAATTTTTGAGATCACTTTGAACAAAAGTTTTCCCTTTTTAATATTCACTCTTCTTGTCCAGGACAACAGCATTCAAATTTTGTATAATAAACAGTCAATAAGCATTTATGAAATGAATAAATAAATGCCACCCGATTATTTTTTACAATGCTCTTAATAAAGGTCCTAACATTTCTCTTCAAGGTTATTTCAAAGCATTTTGTGTTTTTGGTCAATTAAATCTTTTTCTTCCTGCAGAGTTTTCTATTAAACTGTCACTATTTACTAACTTAAAGGATGCTGAGCAGAACTTTTTCCTTTGGCCAACAATTGGCAGCATAGGAACAACTTTTTATGAAAACCCAAAGGAAGCTGTAAGTAATTTTCATTTTAAAGAGAATTACTTGCAACAGGGCTAGATCCTTCCACCCAACTAGTCAAGTGTGCCAAAACTGCACAATACCACCGGATCCAGTTCTCCTTCTACTATCCCATTTCTCTAAGTTGGCTGAAAAGCACGCTAAGAATTTCTTCTCACCTGGACATTTCTGAAGAAGGCTGTCCTACTGGAGCAACTCATACTGGGAAGGGACAACGGTGTGGTTAGCTGACAGGGACCAAAGGGAGACAAAACTGCTACTCTCCAACGAAATGAGGGGTGGGCTTGAAACCAAGTTGAAAACTGTCCCCAAATACTCTTATCTTTACTGAGGACATTCCTTTCTTGGCAAAGACTCCAAACACATACAGAACCAATTCAGAGTCACCACCCTCTCATCCCTATCTCATTTAACATCACCTGTTACTTAACACCTATCATATCTCCTGTCTCTCCTTTGACCATGCATTCCAGACGATTTAGAAGGGGTGGGGAGAGATGTCCCCCAAACACACTTTTTCCCCACAAGACTCTGAATGGGTATACCGTGGTCTTTCCCCACTCAGGTCCCTCACTTAAATTGGACTGTGGCTGGGTTTTAAATAAGTTATTATTTGTGCTTAGTGTTTGGCACTTATTAAATATACAATCAAGGTAATGAATTTATAAATGTGAAGAAAGTTATCCAAGCTTTATCTCACATGGGAACAAACCTAGTCATTCTATTTCCACTCTGGAAAAGAGGATGCAAAAGACGTCACAACAAAATGTTCCAAAATAACATTTAATTAGAATAGTAAAATATGAGCAATAGCAAATAAAATGTCTTCATTCCGACAGTTTTTTAAGAGGTTGAAACCAAAGCATTTGCCCAGAAAGTTTTATGTATCTAGATCTCAGACTGTACCTATCATGGTTTCTTTTTAGTTCATCTAATAAATGGCCTAGCCACAATGAGTTCAAACAAATATTTAAATTAGATGCCCATTTAGTAATTTTGGTTAAATATTTATTTTTTGATTCATCTGTACTTTAGTACACTTGTGGATATTTTTCAAAGGGTAAAACAACTGCTATAGTACCATTTAATGATTTCATTAATATAAATTTGTTTGGGAAGCCAGGTTTAAGATGGAGAACCCCCCCCCCCCCCCCCCCCGCCGGCGTGCATGGTGTGCTAGTCTCTTCTGTGGCAGATGCTCCAGGCCCCTGCCCCAGGACGTGCAGCCATGTATCTTCCCCGGCCTCTCCTCTCCGCACAAGGTAGGTGACCAGGTGTGCCACTGAAGGCTTTTCCTAGCGCCAGCCTTTTCTGTGACCACTGTTCTTCAAGGACACCTTATGTGGTCCTAGAGTGTATCATGGTCCTTTTCTATCTTGCACTTACCCAAGGGTCTGTGAGCCAATTCTGACCTCTTCAGACTCCACTGGCTGGTCACCCAGGAGTATCCTTGGGTGTGATATGGAAGGAAGGTACAGGTAGGACACTGGGGGCCTGATATGGCGGTTGGCCTGCTTACATAGCTCGCTTTCACTTTCCGGTCCTGCTCTCACCTGGTCCTGGGGGCACCATGTCCAGATGGTAGGGCGATCCATCTTACGGGGTCTGCCTTTGGTTCTGCCTGACGGTAGGACTTGGTGGATCTAAGGAGATCCAGCTCATGTTGGCTGGTCCCGGCGAGTGCCCATCTGTTATCCCACAGTTACATCCCGTCTCTTCCAGGGTACAGCCGCAAGCCCAGATAAAATCTCTTCTTCAAATGTGCATGTGATTCCGTGCTGCAGATGGTTTGTCCTTGGTCCCAGATCCTGGGTGTCCCCATCATGATGGAGCATTGCGAAGAACCACATACAGCCTTTCTTTGGGCCACACTCAGTACTGAGTAAGAACAGGACTTTCCACGTGTGGAGTTGCTGCCTGAAGAGCCTGAGGAAACCTGACAAGTGTTGTGTTTCTTCCTGGTGCTGGGAAGTACTGTCCTAATAAGTTGTTCTTAATTTTGGAGATGGTGCTCAGGCACGTCTAGACCTCTAGACACCTAAATAACACTGAGTGTCTTTCAGAACACCTTCTCACTAGTGCATTTCTTATTAGGTTAATAAATTTAATGTCCTTGGAGTGTTCTTCAAACATAGTCAACTGGTGGGGTTTTGACCTCTTTGCTTTATCCACTTTTATTCCCACTGCTCTGAGTCTTTCATCCTTCTTCTGCTACATGCTCTGAAATCCTGACACTTCAATTCTCTTCACGTGGACCATCACTCTTCCAAAACTTCTAGCAAATTGAGCAGCAAAGGAGGACCATGGACCCTGAGCCCTGATGTGAGATTCTTACCAGAGGAGTTTACTCCCATTTCATTACGTTCTTCCTCACTAACTTTGTATGCAATCCCCCTTGATTCAATCCATTCTGATTCGGTCTCATGACTTCCAGAGCCTACCATACACATTGGGGGCAGCTACTTCAGCATATAGTACTTTTCTCTCTTTAGCCATTCCAACACTTCCGCATCATGACTGGACCCTAGTGCCTGGTATGATGATGAGGAGGTATTAGAGTTGTTGCCTTGCAAGGCAGCAGCCTTTATAATGTTTTCAAGTACCAGCCTTCTGCCAGGAGGAATGGGAGACTTCTGCAGAGTCCGAAGGCTCAAAGGAACCTCGAATGAAATTTACCTACGTATCCCGACTCCCAATTTCAGGGCCCCATGCCTTTCTAATCAAGTCCTACCAAGCCAAGACAACGTGAACAGGGTAAAAAAAGCTCAGCCAGTGTTGAGAATTTCAACTTTTCTGGAGTTCTGTTCCTTAAAGAAAGTCTGGGTCTGATTTTTACCATTTCCTGCCCCCTGCCTATAGAGGAAAAGTGTCTGCATATGGTGCCAAGGAGACATTCTGGCTTCCACGTGTTTCTTTCTACTGTGATTAATCACCACCTACCTTTAACTGTCTTCTTCCAATGCACTGAATGATCCCAACAAAGGCTATCAAATTCCATAGTTCAAAATAATTGTTATTTCTTCCAAATGTTTATAATACCTGATACTGCCATTTCTAGTGTGTGCAAATGTTCTCACAAATGTATTCTCTTCCAGCATCCCAGCGCAGATCATCACCAGTGAGAGTTTTAATATCTCACTACAGTGGGCCCTCGCTGGCAGCCTCCAGGGGATGATGCATCTCCAGAATCCCATTTTAGAGTTGGTATCCTAAGATCACATCCTGTATCAACTGATGTGTGTTGAGTTCCCAGGGAAACAGACACCAACTTTCTGAGATTTGCATACAGAAAGTTTATGGAGAGGTGCTCTGAAACAACACCCTTAAGAGATGAGAGAAATTGTTGTGGGTACAAGCAAAAGTTAAACAGTGATGCAACTGCAAGAGGGATCTCATCAGCCTATCCTACTGGAAGCTCTGGAGCTGAGATGCTCTTCAGAGATGTCCCCACAGAAACCAGAAAGGCCTTTGTAAAGCTGGATTCGTGAATCTCTGGATGCATCTGTCCCCTTGGGAGGGGATAATCTTGAGTGGGCCAGCTTCCTTCAGGAGACAGTCATTACTGGAGAGAGTCAATGAAATATCAACCAACACATCTGCACATGCGGTCAGTCTCAAAGGCAGCCAGGCAGCCCACCACAACATCCTCTCCTGGAGGTACAATAACCAGACTGTTTCCGGCCCTTGTCTCATTACGGGCACCACAGGCAAATGAAAATGCCTGATCCTCTGAGTCAGACACCTAAGAGTCCCTACTCAGAGTATTCAACAACAACAAGTCTCCAGTAGGGCTAATCACACCCATAACTCAGACTTGTTGAGAGATTCACTCTATACAAAAATGTGTTAATAATCTGTTCTGAGACAGGCACTGATCTGCTTCTTGCCCTCATGGAGATTTTAGCACAGTGAAAGGCTAGGAAATTCTCACAGACTGTGGTGTTAAACAAACACAGAGAAGGGACCCTGAGCTAGACCTGAGGGCCTTTGGATGTTTTCCCAAAGGAAGCTGGGAAAATGCCCGCAGAGTGTCTGGATTTAGCTTCTCAATAAACGAAACCCCTGGGCTGCTTTTCCTGAAGGTTTCCCTGTCCCCTAGGGTGTCAGACATGGCTCTGTATGCAGCAGGCCTCCAGGCAACGAGTGTGCACATCATGGGTGAATGGTCTTGCTCTCTCAGATGCAGTATCTGCCTGTGACGTGGCTGAGACAGATGGCACTCGGGGGCTCTGTGGACAGCTCATGACTGTGCGTTAGCCAGGAGCATGGCAGGCCGCTGCTCCCTGCTCTGGGATCTGGGTCTGAGTCCCTCTTTAACCAGGGCAGCCGGTAAGAGAGGGAGTGAGCATGGCTGTGGGGAGGAAACCACAGCATCCCTAAGGGATGGCACACTGCCGAGAAGGGATAGAGAACTGTATCTAGATCCCTGTCAGGCACAGTAGGCTAATAATGTGTTTTCAAAGTGTTCTTGACAGCAAAATGTCTTGAAAATAGAGACATTTAGGCCCTCCAGCCAATGGGGAAGCTAGCATCCCCTTAGGAGTTGAGCCCCCACACTGGAGCTCCTCTGAACTGAGAGAGATGTCTTTGGGGCCCAAGCTGACTGCTGGGAGCCTGCTGCAAGCAGCTGAGGGAGGGTGGGAGGGAGGGCACCCAGGAGAAGGAGCTGTGTAACCTTGCAGATGCAGGTCTAAGGAGTCAGTCTGGGGTTCCATCCCAGGGCTACCACATATCTCTAGTGCACACTTCCTCTACTTGGGTCTCACAGAGTTACTCACTTAGCTGCTGAATGTGGAGAGGGGCATAGAGTCACCCAGAGAGAGCAGGAAGTACAAACCAGTCAGCCCCAGAAACACGTATCTTCTCCCAAGAGGGCCCTTGGCAGTACGGAAAAATGGGAATGTTTCTCCTTGACACTTGTGTGGGCCCCTCTGCCCCCGAGCCTGCCCTCTTATCCCTGCCAGCTGCTCTAGGCTGCACTAGATTCCCCATGCCATGCAGGCCCGACTCGCCAGATGATGACTGTCACAGATGTTCCCGTAGACCTTTCAGTCCTTCTATGCCAAGTACTGCCCCATATTAATTCAACCTTCTTACATAGTGTCTGTTCTGTCACATTGGCCCTCACTCTCCTACACACACCCTGTGCCTTCTGCGTCCTCACTAGTCTCCTTTGTGTCTTTGTGTGTTGCCTGTCCTTTAAAGGTCACGTCAGCACCCAACTGGTCAGGCTTCCTGATCAGCAGATAAAACAACAAATTATCTTCCCTCTTCTGACAATTCAACATGCAATAATTATAAGACCTATTCATCACTTCCCATCCGAGGCCTAGGACTGTGGTGTTCATTTGTACCATAACTCTCTGGCTAATGCTCAGGTCCTTTGATAGCAGAAGCCTCATTTACATTTCTGTTCTGGCTCCCTAAACCTTAGCGGGTGTTTGGGAAAAGGATGAGCATTGGCTTATGCCTTCCAAAGATCTCTTAAAGATTAAAAAGGGAAAAAAACTATACCCAAGTGAAGGTTGAAAGTAGTAGAAAATGTAAAGCTTGTTTCGAAGAGAACTGTTTCTCCCTAGTCACCTATCGTGTCTTTTTGAACCCCACTAATACATGAGCTGTCTCCACAGAGGCCAGAACTGAAGGTCAATGATATGGTCCTAGCCTGTGAACAAGCAAGGCCCTGAATTCCTTACCTAAGGTGTTGTTACACAGCCCAAGACACCATCTGGTTTATACTAGTTCTCAGAGCATGCCCTCAGCTCTTTCTCCTTATGCTAAGACAACCTTCTGACATCAGGGGCTGAATTTTGCATAATTTTGGTGTTGTGTCCACCCCAGAGTGAACAATGGATATATGTTACACATATGTTGACTCAATGTACATACTCCATCTTTCCTCATGAATTATCATAAGCTTCCTTGCCCTTTTCATCAATATATATGTAACTACAAACCCCTATGATTATAAAAAAAACTTGTTCTCTCCTGTTTCAGGGAGGCAGAAGAGGGGAAGCTTGCTCTCCTTGTTTGGCTGCCTCTCAAAAACCCTTTCCTTACTGCACACCTGATGTCTCAGTGATTGACCTTGCTGCACATTGCACAGACAGACTTGGGGTCAGTTACAAAAGGAATATATTTCTTTATAGTTAACATTTTCAGTAATGATATAAATGAAGTGAATTTTAGTAAATTAGGCCATCAAACTGGCTTTCCAATGAAACCCACAGGGTTCAGAAGGTCCTGAATGTTTTAAAATTAACCAAAATGAGTTTACTTGGTACGATGTTCTGCATGTAGCCCCAGGCACCTCAACAAGAAGCATGAGCTGGTTAACTCAGAGTAAAGTGTGAATGAAGGGATTGTACTTGAGAGTAAGCTGCCATTGATTACACTGCGATGGAGTTTCGAGAAATGAATCCATTCTGTGTTGATAGAAAGTTCAGTTGCTAAATCTAGGGCAGGTGGGCAGGAAAACCATGCACCCAATTCCAGGACAAACACTCAGGAATGGGGCCATTGCCAAGCAAAAATAGATGAGTTGAATTATGATGGTGCCCCCAGGTTATGACAGGTTTTTTTTTTTCCCCCTGTAAGTGAAAGAAAAATCATCACTTTCTCTAGGCTAAAGGAAATCTGGAACAGGAATGGGTTTGAGAAAAGAGGCATATTCAAATTCCGTTGCCAGGCCAACACATAAAGAGTTTAGAATTCATTGCTCCTGTCCTCACAATAAGCAAAAAGGCTGAACAAACTGAAAACAACTCTTCTTAGATGTGTCAGAAAACTGAGGCCTCAAGCAAACAGTTGACCTAATACATATATATAGTATTATAAGTATAATATATTATAATATAATTTAATATATTTAGAATATAATCTAATGCAATATTATAAATATATAGAGGTATAATAGATTATATAGAAAAATTTACATATAAATATATATTCAATAATATATATTCAATAACATATACTAACATAAATATATTTAATAAGTATTTATATTTTGGTATTATTTAAATTGAACTTTAATAATATTTAATATTCATTTAAAATAAATATTGGTATTTATTTTATATTAATTTAATTAATATATTTAATATTAATGTATCGACTATATTTTAATAGATATAATATACATTTAATAAATGTATTAAATATTTTAAATATAGGGAAGCCCGAGTGGCTCAGTGGTTTAGTGCCACCTTCAGCCTAGGGCATAATCCTCTGTCTCTCTCTCTCTCTCTGTGTCTCTCACGAATAAATATATAAATATATATATTAAATATATATGAATATATAATTTTAAAACTCAATTATAACTATCATACAGTGTTACATTAATTTCAGGTGTACAATATAATGATTCAATAAGTGAAGTCGTTTTTCTAAAAAAATGTTTTATTTATTCATGAGAGATACAGAGAGGCAGAGACACAGGCAGAGGGAGAAGCAGGTTCCCTGCAGGGAGGCCGGTGTTGGACTCGATTCCAGGGCCCCAGGATCACACCCTGAGCCAAAGGCAGAGGCTCAACCACTGAGCCACCTAGGTGTCCCTCAAGATGTGAATTCTTAATCCCCTTTGTCTATTCCACCCAATTCCCCACCAACCTTCCATCTGGAAGCCACTGGTTTGTCCTCCATATTTGATTCTGGTTTTTTTTTTTTTTTTTGTCTCTTTGGTTTTTTGTTTATTTGTCTCTTAAATTCCACATATGAGTGAAATCATATGGCGTTTGTCTTTGTCTTGCTGACTCATTTCACTTAGCATAATAACCTCTAGGTCCATCCATGGTGTTGCAAATGGGAAGATTCATTCTTTTTATAGCCAAATATAATCTTGAAAAAGAAGAACATAACTGGAGGTGTCACAATCACTGATTTCAAGATGCACTTCAAAGCTGTAGTAATTAAAATAGTACAGGGATAGCACAAAAATAGGCACACAGATCAATAGAACAGAAAGAAGAGTCCAGAAATAAACCCATGCTTTTATAATCAATTAATCTATGACAAAGGAAACAGAATATACAATGGGAAACACATTTTCTTCAACAAATTATTTTGAGAAAAATAGGACAAATGCATGCAAAAGATGAAACCGGACCATTTCCTTACATCATACACACACACACACACACACACACACACACACACACCTCAAAAAAGATCAAAGAGGCAAATGTGAGATCTGAAACTATAAAACTCCTGGAAGAAAACATAGGTAGTAATTTCTTTGACATTGGAAGTAGAAACGCTTTTCTAGCTATGTCTCCTGAGGCAAGAGAAACAAAAGTAAAATTAAACTACTGGGACCATGCCAAAATAAAAAGCTTTTGCACAGCAAAGGAAAATATCAACACAAAAGGGCAACCTATGGAATGGGAAAAATGACATATCTGATAAAGAGGTTAAAATCCAAAATATATAAAGGACTTAAGCAACTCAACAGAACCCCCCCCCAAAAAAATACATGACTTTTTTTAATTTATTTTATTTTTTAAAGATATTTATTTATTCATGATAGACAGAGAGAGAGAGAAGCAGAGACACAGGCAGAGGGGGAAGCAGGCTCCAGGCCGGGAGCCCGACGCAGGACTCGATCCTGGGACTCCAGGATCGCGCCCTGGGCCAAAGGCAGGCACCAAACCGCTGAGCCACCCAGGGATCCCCTACATGACTTTTTAATAAAAAAAAATTTAACAAGCATTTGATAAGTTGTATTCATGATGGAAGATATCCTAACAAATGAGGAATAGAAAGAAGCATCATTGATCTTATAAATTGTAGCTGTATGTTGAATCATATGAACTTGCCATTTTTGTATATCTAATCCCTAAAACAAATATCATATTTATAGTAAATTATTTTAAAATAAAACAAGAAAAGTTTGCCTATTTTGACTGCTGCTATTGAATATCGTATCAGTGTCTAAGACAAGAAAAAGAAATACATTACATATGAATTTTGGGAAGAGGTACATAAGGCGGACCTACAAGCAGCAAGACTGAAAATAGAACCAGAATTCATACAAAAAATTTTAGAATTAATGCAGTTTTGTTGTAAACACACGCTCTCACACTTCCTTGTCGAACATAGATCCTGCGTAATAGACACTCAATATGAGTTTGCTGGGTTGTTATGTAGGGTCATCTCCAAGAGGGCACTTGTGTCATTACTGGGAAGGCAGCATATGGTCCATGACTCAGGATGGCTAACGTCCAAGTGGCCACGGATGTATCAAATTCAGGCTATCAGTCCTCCATCTCCACCCTCTGAAATGTGGGAAATTTCATGCTGCTGGTATGATGAGGGATGTCAAGCAGTTGGGGACTAAATGGTATATAAGTCGTTATGGGGGAGAGCCTTCACTCTGCAAGCACCCACTTGCAAGGGTGCTTGTCTGTCCTCCCTGCAGGATTATGAATTTTGAGGACAAGATCTGTTCATTTGGCTATCCCCGGAATCTGGTGAAGCCTTGGCTTTATAAAAGGGAGTTGTTCAAAAATAAATAAATAAAAGGGAGTTGCAAATGTTTATGATTATTGAACAGTTGTAAGTTATTTATCTTACTTCTGAAATGGAAATATAAAAATAAATCCCTTTTAGGCAATAGATCCACAGGGCAATTAACTGCAAAAGTTACCTAGCTCTAGAGCCCACATCCCTTATGGTGTTACCTACACATGGTGTCCACACTGACCTGACATTTGCAAACCAAGGCTGTGTACTATCCCATCCTATAATGTACTCAGTCTGCAGTAGGGTGTCGGCTTCCAAGGCCACTTAAAGCTTTTAACACTGTATGACCCGGTGGCCATCTCTGAATTAGAACATACCCCCATCGTCTTGAGAAAATATTCCACAGAGTAAAGGAAATTTATAAATCTTAGAAAGAAAGAAACTTTATAAAGTCCGTTCAATACAGGACTTTATACAGTTCATTAAATGTCTCTCTGTACATTCACTAAGCCCATTCACTAAGATCTTTTATGCATTCAAACAATTAAATCAGGGGCTCTACCTACATCAATGGTTAGATTGTTGAAGCCAATCAAAGGTTCAAAGATACTACAAAAGGAAAGGAACTTCAATTGTCCCTGAGGGATCAATTCACACCTTGAAATCTTCATCTAAAAACCTTTCTTAATGGGTTGCTGACTAATATATGCTTAAATTCTAATGAGGACGATAATAGAAACATAATAGAGCTGTCTGGGTTACTTTTTTAATGGCAGTACCCGTTGGTTAGTCTACAATGAGCAGCAGATAATCCAAGTAGGAGGAAGAATCTAACTTTAAATCCATAAGTACAATTGAGCATGTAGAAACAAAAGAAAAATGGGTCAGCAGTAAAAACCTTTTTTCATGAATCACTTCTGGCTGGATGCTTTGTCCATAATAGGGTATGCAATCACGTCAGTTTCCCAGAGTTACTGAGCTGTATTTCAGGGTTCATGAGTTTTTTCATAAACTTTTATTTTTTATTTATTTATTTATTTATTTAAACTTTTAAATTGATGAGTAAAGTACCGACATAAAGGCGTACTGATCGATGCATCTTCAGGTGAGTTTCGGAGAGAACACACCCATGTGACCAACCACCTCCAAGAACCATAGATAGAATCCGCTCTCCTGTCCCAGTAACTACTCACAGTCCCTCCCCAGGTAATGCAGTCCTGACTTGTGATAGGACTAGATAGTATAGATTCATTTGGCTGTTTTAGATCTTGAGAAGCAGTGTATTGCCCTCCGTGTCTGGCTTCTGTTTCTCACCACTTCCTTGGTGATACACATCCCTACCGTTGGTGGTAGTAGCAGTTTCTTAGGTACCTGTTCCTGGGTTTCTGCTGGGCAATTTCTGGATCACCATAGCCGAAACATGCACTTTAGTAGGGTCAGCAGGCAGCGTTCCTCCTGGCTTTACCAACTCATACTCCAAATACCTCAGGAATGAAAATTCCAGTTGTTCCATGTGTTCTTCAACACTTGACAGCAGCACGTTTTCTGTTTCACCCATTCCGGAGAGTACGCAGTGTTACCTGATTGTGACTTCAATTTGCATTTCCCTGATGAAAAACTAGTTTGAGTGCCTTTTTATATATTTATTATCTATTTGGATATTTGTTTTATGAGATACCTATGCAAAGTACTTTGCCCCCTTTTTTCTATTCTACATATTTGAAAAGCTCTATATGAACTCTGGATAAAAGCCTTTTGTAACATAAATAATGTAGGTATCTTCTCCTACAGTCTGGCCCACCTTTTCACTCTGGTAATGGTCTATCTGAAAAACATTTTAATGTGGCCCAATGTATGAGGCTTTTGCTCTGTGTTTCATGCCTTCGCACCTGTGTTCATAATCCATGTTGCATGCTAGAAGCTCTTTTATTTTACTCTTCACAATTTGATCTACAATCTTGGAAATTATTACTGCTTGTTCGGTAAATTAAAGGTTAAGATTGATTTCTCCTTTTCAGCCTCTCTGTTTCTTGTAGTTCTTTCTTCATTTAAAAATTCTATACTTCTTTTTCAGTTTCATTGCCTCCTTTCTGAGATTTTCTAATCCTTTTTTTATACTGATTATTCATATCTTACAATTCCTTAAGTATTTGAAATAGGTTTTGAAATAGGTTTTGAAATAGGTTTTGAAATATGAGGTCATAGTTTTCCTGTATTTTACAAGCATGTCTTTCTGATATTCTTTCTTTGACTGTAAGGATGTTATCCTGTTCCTTGCATTTGTCTCATAAAAAAAACATTATATGGGATTCAGCTATCATCCTTTGCTCTAACTCATTTTTATATGAAACTGGTTTTCATGGAGTTTTAGAAGGGAGTTCAGGAGAACATTTTTAGCTTCACATCTACAGTTGTTTTTGTTGGTTTTGCTGCTGCTGCTGCTTTAGTGAAAGAGGTAAACACATTGGTTTAGTGCTTTCTGCAGTCAACAAGCTCTGTCTCCTTCCACACTTTTATCTGAACCTCTGATTTCTTTGCCCATTGTCCCTCATATGGCCTCTCTTCCCAGTAGGTTATGTCCTCCGTGTGGAGCTCTATCTCAGAAGGGATCTTCAGCTGGGTAGTTTTACAGGTGGTGAGGCCTGGATTGCTCAAGCCCTTAAAATATTACAGAAGATGCCCTGAACTCTCTCATGAATTAAAACAGGCCACAGCCACCCCAGTTCCAACTGCTCTTCTCAAATTGCCCCACTGGGTTTACCCGTGTTCACCAGTTGGCTGCTATGGGTTCTGCTCTTAGGTCCATCAGACACCCTCTTCCTTTCCTGTTTCACCCCAAACAATGCACAGAGGACGTGGAACAGTTGAGGCTTTCTGTACCTGAACACATCTTGTGATGCTAAGGGATGATTTGTCAGTTAGTTCTGTGGTATATATTGTCTTCCATTTCTGGTTTCCTGTACATTTATACAAATGGTTTCAGGGATATTCAAAACCTAAGCTTGTGCTGCTGTCACATTTTCACAAAATTTTTTCATGAGACTCTTTTTTAATTTCCTCAAAGTTTTGGAATTTGCCACATCCCAAGCGAGGTGGGAAAGAAGATACTTTCTGTCTGCTGTGAGCCCTTCCCTCTTTAAAATTTCTAGCCTACTTCCTCTCCACAGGGCCTAGGGAACCTAACTTGGAAATTTACCAATTAGAGATTCTGGAGACTATGTTTTGAAAATTGAAAACTCATTCCAGAGCAGGATCTAACATATTTTCCAGCACAACTTGGTTAACTGTCAAGCCTGCACAGTGCACCTGCCTACCCTCATACGAGGAAATGAACAACTACACTGTGTTAGATCATATAGTGGCACTTTGCTGCCCCGTGTCTTCTGGCATCATTTGCTATTGATTGTAGTATATTAACTCCATATTTCATTGTACCCTGCTGGTTGTAGTACAACTCTCAGAAAGATGTGGTAAATAAAGGGAAAAGAAGAATATAAACACTGGCAAGCTGACTTTAAAACCCATTGTGAGGGGATCCCTGGGTGGCTCAGTAGTTTAGCGCCGGCCTTTGAGTCCTGGGATTGAGTCCCGCGTCAGGCTCCTGGCATGGAGCCTGCTTCTCCCTCTGCCTGTGTCTCTACCTCTCTCCCTCTATGTCTATCACAAATAAATAAATAAATAAATAAATAAATAAATAAATAAAAATCTTAAAAAAAAAATAAAACCCATTGTGAGCACAGGGAGGTTAGGCATGTTCCCAGAGCTGTGCCAACAGCATTTGCAGACGAAATAAACAAAGTTAGCTTGCAGGGGATTTGGATATTACTAAACCAACAGAGACAAATAAATGCAAGCTTTCATGGAGGAAGGTTATTAAATTGTAGAACAGGATATCCTGGGGAGTCTGAAGTCTTCCATGAAAAATCTTAAAAGTAAACAAGAAATTGATTGTCTAGGACCTAAGAGGCATAGGAGTTGAGCCCGACAATGTTGAAAAGCACAAATCAGGCTGCCTAGGTAAATGTTTGTAGGCCAGGGCAGGCTTCAAGCACAAGGATAAATAATAAGAAGCAAGCTGTGTCTGGGGATCTTCTCTGAAATCGCCGCAATTCTTTCCCTCTTGCCAGTCCTCCGATAGGATATTCCCATTCTCTCACATTCAATCCATCCTTATTCCCATTCCTTGTTCCTATTCTAATCCCACGATGTTAAGTGACACCACAGCAATGGCTAATGTGTCACCTAAAAGTAAGGCATAATCCTGAGACAATTACTAAGGATGCTTACATTTTAGGAAGCTCTTCCAGAGTTTTACTTTTGATTCCAGGATTAGCCATCTAGTTGAATGTTTCTTACCCGGTGATGCAGGCTGAAGGAAAACGGGAGTCAAGGTAGCTCTCGGAGAAAAAGATGTTAGTGTGGACAACAGGTTTGGGCAGCCTAACCTTCTTATTGAGACCATCGGCCCCTCCCGCGCACCGCCCGCCGCGGCTGCGCTACCTGCGGCCAGAGCCCTCCTCCCTTGGCCCGGCCCTGGCGGGAGCGGGAGCGCGAGGTGCTGCGGCTGCGGGAGGCGGCGGCTGCTCGCACCGGGGCGGCCTCCGGAGCTTCTGAACTGAAGTCGCGCCCCACCCGCCCGGCCGGGCTCTGGGCGCCCGGAGCCCCCGACAGGGCAGAGGCGGCCTGTGCGTGGCCGCCGGGGGCTCTTCGCAGTGCGGGCCGCGCGCTCCAAGCCCCCTTAGTCTCCCTCGGGGCTGGAAGGGTTAAGGCTCGGCGCGGAGCCCGGGAGCCCCACCGCGCATGCGGGAGGCCGGCTGCAGGAGCGCCCCCGGCGCATGCGCCCTCGGAGCCCCCCGGCGGCCCAGCGCGGTGGCCGCGGCTGGGAATCCAGTCAGAGCCCGTCCGGCTCAGGGCACCGTCGGGCCTTAGGGGCCTCGCTGCGGACGCCTCAGGCCGAGGACCGAGGGGCGTCGTCACCCTGTCCGCCTGGTCCGGGACACGGCGTCGATGGCGGCGGCGGCAGGGGCAGCGGCAGCGGGCCGGAGTCCGCCCTGTGTCCCGGAGGCCGGTGGGTGAGGCGCGGTCCCAGGCCTGGGGTGGGGGCGGCCGCGGTGCCTGATGGTGTCCTGCGGCCCCCCGGGGTCCGGACAAGGGCGTGAGGTGGCGGCCCGACTCCGTGCGTGGGGAGCCCCCGACAGGGCCGAGACAGCCTGTGCCTGGCCGCCGTGGTCAACGAGGCCCCGCCGGCCGCGCCCTCCCAAGGCCCCCGAGCCCCCCTCGCGGGCTGGCAGGGTTAAGGCTCCGTCCGCGCGGAGCCCGGGAGCCCCCACTGCGCATGCGGGAGGCCGGCCACAGGAGGAGCGGCCCCGGCGCATGCGCACTCGGAGCCCTCGAGAGCGCCGCCGCGCCACCAGGGGAAAGCCCGTCAGAGCCCGGCTGGCTCCGGGGACAGTTGGTCACTGGTCGAGGCGGTAGGGTCGTTGTCACCCGTGGTGGCGGGTGGTGGCCCGGTAGCAGTGGGCGGAGTCCGCATGTGTCCCCGGAGGCCGGTGAGTGAGGCGCGGGCGTGGGCGCAGGCTTGGGGGTGGTGGTGGGCGGCCAAGGTGCTGGGTGGCCCCTGCATCCCCCGGGGTCAGGACGAGGGCGGCCTTGGCGGGTGGCGGGCGGAGCCTGCTCTGTGTCGGGGGAGGTCGGTGAGTGACGCGGGCGCAGGCCTGGGGTTGGGGTTGGGGTTGGGGTTGGGGTGTGGGTGTGGGTGGCCGTGGTGCCAGTTGGCCTCTGCACCACCCCCGGGGTCGGTGGAGCGCGGGAACGGTGGCGGCAGGCAGAGCCCGCTCTGTGTCTTGGAGGCTGGTGAGTGACGCGGGGTCTCAGGCCTGGGGTGGTGTTTGGGGTGTGGGTGGGGGCGGCCTTGGTGCCCTGTGGCCCCCTGCGCTTTCACCAGGTGGCTCCCGATCAAGGCCGGATCCCAGGATCCCAAGATCATGACCTGAGCGGAAGCCAGGTGCTTTACCAGCTGAGCCACCCAAGTATCCTTCAATTTCTTTAATAGTTGTAGGACTATTCTGATGTTTAAATCTTGTGTCAGTTTTAGGAAATTTTGGTTTCCTAGGAATTACATCTTTTATCTAAACTTGAAATGTGTCACTCCATTCTAATTGATAAATATTGATCACAATGTTCTCTCATGATTGTTTGATCATTTAGTATTTTAGATTTCTTCTTTAAAGAGTTTATTTATTTATTTATTCATGAAGGACACTTAGGCAGTGGGAGAAGCATGGCCCCTGCAGGGATCCCAATGGCGGGACTCAATCCCAGGACCCCAGGCTGAGGATCTGAGCCAAAGGCCGACCCTCAACCACTGAGCCACCCTGGTGTCCCTAATTTCATTTTAGGTTTCTAAGGGACATCTTCATTGTTATGTATTAGCTTTTTTCCCCCCTCTCTTTTTTCTAAGTCGATTCTTACCAGTGATTTCTCAATTTAGTTAACTCACTATTTTTTTTTCTGTTTTCTCTTCATTTATTATTATGTTTTCTTTATTTCCTTCCATATATTTAAGGTGGATTTAATTTATCGTATTTCTAACTTCTGGAGATAATTCGTTTAGCTTAATTTGTCTGCGTTTCTGCTTCTCTTATATAAGCATCGGATGGTATACATTTCCCTTAAAGCAAGGATGTTGTGTCCCATTCTGTTTTGTACATCCTATATGTTTAGATATCTCATACAGTTTTTATTCCATTTAACGTATTTCCCAAAAGCTCTGGTCTATTGTGTTTTACAGGTGTATTGCCTGGTTTCCAAACATTTGGGGAGTTTCCAAATTTTTAAATACTGATTCTAGGCTTGTTGGCCTGCAGAGAAACCTTGGTTTTAGTCTTTTGAAATGTTTTGAAACATGATAAATGGCTCAGAATTGGTTCCATTTTTTATTTATATTTTTTGAGAGGTTTTATTTTATTTTATTGGTGTTCAATTTGCCAACATATAGAATAACACCCAGTGCTCATCCCGTCAAGTGCCGACCTCAGTGCCCGTCACTCCCACCCCCTTCCCACCTCCCCTTCCACCACCCTAGTTCATTTCCCCGAGTTAAGAGTCTTTCATTTTCTGTCTCCCTTTCTGATATTTCCCACTTGTTTTTCTCCCTTCCCCTCTATTCCCTTTCACTATTTTTTATATTCCCCAAATGAATGAGACCATACAATGGTTGTCCTTCTCTGATTGACTTATTTTACTCAGCATAATACCCTCCAGCTCCATGCACATCGAAGCAAGTGGTGGGTATTTGTCATTTCTAATGGCTGAGTAATATTCCATTGTATACATAAACCACATCTTCTTTATCCATTCATCTTTCGGTGAACACTGAGGCTCCTTCCACAGTTTGGCTATTGTGGACATTGCTGCTAGAAACATCGGGGTGCAGGTGTCCCAGTATTTCATTGCATCTGTATCTTTGGGGTAAATCCCCAGCCGTGCAATTGCTTGGTCGTAGGGCAGATCTATTTGTAACTCTTTGAGGAACCTCCACACAGTTTTCCAGAGTGGTTTTAATATTTATTCATTGGAGACAGACACAGGCAGAGAAGAACCAGGCTCCATGTAGGGAGGCTGATGTGGGACTTGATACCAGGTCTCCAGGATCATCCCTTGGGCCGAACGCAGGCACTAAACCGCCGAGCCACCCAGGGATACCCTGTTCTGTTTTTCAAAATATTTTCTATGCATGTGACAGGAATGCCTGTGGTGTGATCCTTGGTTGCTCTCTTCTCTATATTTTATTCAGGTAAAACTTATTAAATCATAGTGCGGAAACTACACTTAAAATTATTGTACTTGTTCTTTCGGTTACTTAGATGTTAATGTCTCACACTATGATGATGAATTTGTCTGATATTCACTGTGAGTCTGGTAGTATTTACTTTAAAATTTTTGAAGCTCTTTTTTTAGGTACAAACAAATTAGAATGCTATCTCTCTGAAGAGGGACACTATATCATACTTAAAGGGTCTACCCAACAAGAGGACCTAAAAATTATGAATAGTTATGCCACTAATGTGGGAGCTGCCAAGTATATCAATCAATTCATAACCAAAGTAAAGACCTACTTAGATAATAATACACTAATAGTTGGAGAATTCCACACAGCAATTTCTGCTAATAAACGATCTTCTAAACACTACATCTCCAAAGAGACAAGAGCTTGAAATGGTCCACTGGTCCAGATGGATTTCACAGGCAGAGGGAGAAGCAGGCTTCATGCAGGGGGCCTGACCTGGGACTCAATCCCTGGTCTCCCAGATCCCACACTGGGCTGGAGGTGGCGGTAAACCACTGAGCCACTGGGGCTGCTAACACCTTTATTTTTGAAGCATGTGTTTGCCTAGTACAAACTTCCATGTTAGAAATAACTCAACAATTTGAATAGACCATTTCACATTTCATTTTAAAGGTCTGTTACCAATCTTCCTGTTAACTTTACTAAAGATAATGTATTTTACTATCTCTGGCTGGTCTCAAAATTTTTTACTTTGATTTTGATCTATTTTACTGTGATGTGCTTAGATATCTTTTGTTTTATCCTGCTTAGTGTGTGTAGGCCTCCTAACATCTTGAATTGTTGACTTTCACAAATTTTAGAAAATTCTTAGCCTGTATATCTTCCAAGAAACCATTTGTTCCATTATCTTTGCTTTTTCTTTTGAAAGTTCATGTGCAAGTATGTTAGGTTTTCTCAGAGTAGCTTGTTTTCTGGTTCTTCTGTTCTGTTGTGTATTTTCTGTTACTTTCTCTTTCATAGTTTATTCTGGATTTTTTTCAGAATTCTAAGTCTCATTCTTTTTTCAGTTGTATCCAGTTTGTTATGAAACCCATCCACTGGATTCTCATTTTATTACTGTAAGTTTGGATTGTATGATTTACGTTTAAATCTTTTTTTTTTTAAAGATTTAATTTATTTATATTTATTCATGATAATCACAGAGAGAGAGAGAGAGAGAGAGAGGCAGCAACACAGGCAGAGGGAGAAGCAGGCTCCATGCACCAGGAGCCCAACGTGGGATTCGATCCGGGGTCTCCAGGATCACGCCCTGGGCCAAAGGCAGGCGCCAAACCGCTGCGCCACCCAGGGATCCCACGTTTAATTCTTTTTAATAAATTCTTTTTAATAATTTCTAGTCCTCTGATTCACGTTATTGTCTTTTATGTCCTTAAGTATATTTTAGATTTTATATTTTAGATACTTATTTTATATTTAGATGTGTTTTGGATTCTGATGACTTCTTTTTTTTTTTTTAATTTTTATTTATTTATGATAGTCACAGAGAGAGAGAGAGGCAGAGACATAGGCAGAGGGAGAAGCAGGCTCCATGCACCGGGAGCCTGATGTGGGATTCAATCCTGGGTCTCCAGGATCGCGCCCTGGGCCAAAGGCAGGCGCCAAACCGCTGCGCCACCCAGGGATCCCTGGATTCTGATGACTTCATTGCTGTATATCGCTCATGAGTCTGTTTCTCTTGGATTTGGGCAACATTATCTTGGAACGTCCTGTGTCATTCATGAATGGAGGGGTAGACTTTTACGTGAAAAGTCCCTGAAATAGTTTGAGGCCATGGGAAGTACAATCTTCCATACGGGACTTCTGTTTGCTTCTAACATGAATGAGGAATACTAGCAGTCTCAGATGTCTTCATTCCAGTTCTGAGATTGAAGCTGATTGGAACTGGCCCTCCTTCCTTCTGAGGAGCAGCCTAATTTTGGTTTTCCTTTTCTCTGAGGGTGTGTAGCCCTTTGTGATCTCATCCAAAAGCATGGGTGTTTGTCCCGGCTGTTCCTTACCGCTACTCATTTTTGGGCATGGAACTCTGTTTTTATACCCTCACTCCCATAGGAATAGCTTTGCTGAATTTCTTCTTCAAGTCTTATCCACAGCATCATCTTGAAGCAACAGGTCTCCCCTCCCCGCCCCTGGAAGAGCCTCCACAATACTGATATCGTTTCTTGTCTTGGATTTTGGCCCAGTGTTTTTTTGTTCATTTATTAGCTCTCCAATGCCTTTAAGAGATGCTACTGGATATGCTATCCAGCTCTAATTGCTGTCAGCTAGAATTTGCCTTGCTTAGTCTGCTAGTACTGGAGATAGAAGTCTTACCATGGATTTTTAAGTATTAGATAGGTTTATGTTTCTTTGCTTTTGGTTCCATTTCAGTTGTTTACCAATGGTTCCTATTTATGTCTGGTTTATAAATCATTCTAACAATTGAATGAAATTACCAAGAATTATACTTGGAATCACAATGGCTTAGTGGTTTCTCAATCTCAGTATGTTAAGTTTCTGTTTCATTTTTAAATTATTGACAGAGAGACAGAGAGAGAAGAGAAAGGTCCCAACCAAGGGGAGTGGCAGAGGGAGAGGGAGAAGCAGATTCCTCCCTGAGCAGGGAATTCAATGCAAGGCTAGGTCCTAGGAACCTGGGATGATGAACTGAACCACTGTTGGGCACTTAACCAACCGAGGTACCCAGGCGCCCCAATTTTTTTGCTTTAAATTACTGTCTGGTTCAGTTTTAACTCCTCTTTATCATCTCTTTAACTCCTGAAGATTTTTGTTTACTTGATAATCCAACTGTGAATAACCCAGTACTCTATCATTAAAGTTGTTACCAAGTGTCCTTTATTTAATGAGGGTATTTAATCGGTATGCCATTAACTTTTAGCTGCTGTGAAATTTTATGTAAACGTCTAAAGATTACACTAATATGTACATGTTCATGGAACTGAGTAAATTTATCTGATGTGAATTTTCTTCTCTCTAGGACAATTTCTTCATGGGTAGGAAAGCCCAAAGAGACAAAACACAAGCTACCAACTGGTGGTGATTCTGTACATAGGATAAGCACCATTGCTTCAGCCATTGCAGATGCATCAGTGAGTACTGATCCTTCCCGACTTGCTGCCATGTTCAAGGCCCTTTCAAATGAAACCAGAGAGAAGACTTTTCAGGAGGATAATGAACAGAAGGACTATTCCACTGAGTCTCATTTCTTCCCTAGTGGTATAGAAAAAAGTAGTGGCTCCAGCATGTTTGATATGGAGAAATACCTTACCAGAACAGAAGTTAGTAGATATGAATGCGGACCGGAAAACTTTTCAAGAGCCAGTAGTACGTCTGATATTTGGGATTTATTTTTGCCGAAAGAACAGACTACACAAGACATCCATACAGTGGACTTGGGTGCTTTCTAATAAAATCCAAAGGGAACCGGAAGAAAATGTAGTATTTACTTTTTTTTTTTTTTAATTTATGATAGTCACAGAGAGAGAGAGAGAGAGAGAGAGGCAGAGACACAGGCAGAGGGAGAAGCAGGCTCCATGCACCGGGAGCCCGACGTGGGATTCGATCCCGGGTCTCCAGGATCGCGCCCTGGGCCAAAGGCAGGCGCTAAACCGCTGCGCCACCCAGGGATCCCCTAGTATTTACTTTTTATGGTGAAAATGGAAAGAGTGAGAATCAGGAATCATTTACAACAAACTTACCACATTCACTTCTTACAAATAGAAAAGAGAGTGAACATATGGTAGTTGATGTGAAGTCATATCCTATTGACAGCAAATTACCAGATATTAGTAACAGTGTAACAGCCCCATCAGTATCCACTCCAAAATCTGATAGTGATTCATTAGTAAGGAATCCTGGCCTAGCATGTGTTTGGCTGTCAGGAAAGTGTGAAGAAATACCAAATAATGAAGAAAATCATAGGGAAAATAAATGTACTAGTGAATCAAGCAACAGTGAAAAACATGTGACTTTTGTTGGAAAACAGTGCATAGTTGCACCGAAGAATGTTGGTAAGTGTTGAAGTAATTGTTCACGTTCACAGAATTATAAGCAATTGTGTTCTTCTCATTGAAAAATAACACCTTTCTGATAGTTTTGCAAAAATTCCTCTCTGAAGATGGTGGACATGGCTCAGACGATGACCAAGATAGCTTCAGACCTTCCTCTTCTCCATGAGTCATTCTTCTCCTAGCGAAATTTCTGGAACAAGTTTATGAGGATAGGTACTTACCTTTTTTTTTCTTTAATAAAAATATGTGTTCAGTATAAGAGAATTGGGAAGAGCGAACAGAAGAAAAATATCACTTATAGGTTCATTTCTCAAAGGTAACTGTTGCAAATATTTTTTGAATTTGTTTCAAGCCATTTTTCTCTGCAAATTTTTATAGTTTCTTGTTTTCACTTATTATAATGATTTTTTGTATTTAAGAGAAAAGTAATAATGTTACAGCCTACATTGTAAATCAGGGATTTTTGATGACCCTGGTGGGTAGGGGTTGATGCTATAATTTACTACGTTTTGCCATTTTATTTTATTTATTGTGTGTTTTGCCATTTGAGATGAACAGCTTTGCCTATAATTTTTTTTTAATATTTTGTCTGACTTCCTAAGGCTAGATACCTAGAGGTGAAATTATTAGCACATTATTTTCTAAATAGGTCTTAAAGACTCATGTTCTCACCTCAGTGTATAAGGAGAATATCCATCTCTCTGTTTTCTTATCAGCATTTGAAATAGCTTAAAGGAGGGAGGGGCAAGATTGCGAAAGAGTAGGGTCCCCAAATCACCTGTCCCCACCAAATTACCTAGATAGCCTTCAAATCATCCTGAAAATCTACAAATTCGGCTTGAGATATAAAGAGAGAACAGCTGGAATGTGAGAAGAGTTCGCGCTTCTATCAAGGTAGGAAGACAGAGGAAAAAGAAATAAACAAAAGGCATCCAAGGGGGAGGGGCACCGCGAGGAGCCGGGCTAAGGCCGGGGCGAGTGTCCCCAGGACAGGAAAGCTCCATCCCAGAGAAGCAGGAGCTTCACCAATCTTCCCCGGTGGAAAGGCGCCCGCAGGGAGTTAGAGCAGGACCCCAGGAGGGCGAAGATGCCCTCGGGCTCCCTGGGACACTAACAGACACCTGCCAGCCCAGGAGAGTGTGCTGAGCTCCCTAAAGGGCTGCAGCGCGCGGCTGGACCTGGAGCAGCTGGGAGGGGCTCGGTGGGTGGCTCTGCGGAGGCGGCTGCCTGGCAGGAGTGCCAATCCAACAGCACAGGCCCCAGAGCACAGGGCGCTGAGACACAGCTCAGGATCCGGCCTACCCCGCCCCCGACAGGCAGAGGCCGGGAGGTCCCAGGACAGCAGGGCACTCCTGCCCCCGGAGCATCCAGGTCCTGTGGACCGAGAGCTCCATGGTTCCTGCGGGGGCTGAAGCCAGGGCTCCAGAGCTGGCCCTGCCACTGTGGTTGTTCTTCCTGGGGCCTCATGGGGTAAACAACCCCCAATGAGCCCTGCACCAGGCAGGGGGCAGAGCAGCTCCCCCAAATTCTAACACCTGAAAATCAGCACAACAGGCCCCTCCCCCTGACCAGCTAGAAGAATCAGTTCCAAGGGAAGTCAAGGGATTTAAAGTATACAGAATCAAAGATACATCCCTGTGTTTTGTTTTTTTGTTTGTTTGGTTTCTTTTGTCTTTTTTTTTTTTTTTGCTTTTTGATTTCTCTTTGCTTCCCCCACCCTTTTTTCCTTTCTTTCTTTTTCTTTCTCTTTTTCTTCTCTTTTTTTCTATTTTCTTCCTTTTTTCTTTTTCTCTTTTCTTTCCTTCTTTCTCTCCTCTCTTTTTCTCCTTTTCCCAATACAACTTGTTTTTGACCACTCTGCACTGAGCTAAATGACTAGAAGGAAAACCTCACCTCAAAAGAAAGAATCAGAAACAGTGCTCTCTCCCACAGAGTTACAAAACCTGGATTACAATTCAATGTCAGAAAGCCAATTGAAAAGCACTATTTTACAGCTACTGGTGGCTCTAGAAAAAAGCATAAAGGACTCAAGAGACTTCATGATTGCAGAATTTACATCTAATCAGGAAGAAATTGAATGAGATGCAATCCAAACTAGAAGTCCTAACGACGAGGGTGAAAGAAGTGGAAGAACGAGTGAGTGACATAGAAGACAAGTTGATGGCAAAGAGGGAAACTGAGGAAAAAGAGACAAACAATTAAAAGACCATGAGGATAGATTAAGGGAAATAAACGACAGCCTAAGGAAGAAAAACCTACATTTAATTGGGGTTCCTGAGGGCGCCGAAAGGGACAGAGGGCTAGAATATGTATTTGAACAAATCATAGCTGAAAACTTTCCTAATCTAGGAAGGGAAACAGGCATTCAGATCCAGGAAATAGAGAGACCCCCCCCCAAAATCAATAAAAACCGTTCAACACCTCGACATCTAATAGTTAAGCTTGCAAATTCCAAAGATAAAGAGAGGATCCTTAAAGCAGCAAGACACAAGAAATCCCTGACTTTTATGGGGAGGAGTATTAGGGTAACAGCAGACCTCTCCACAGAGACCTGGCAGGCTAGAAATGGCTGGCAGGATATATTCATGGTCCTAAATGAGAAGAACATGCAACCAAGAATACTTATTCAGCAAGGCTCTCATTCAAAACGGAAGGAGAGATAAAGAGCTTCCAAGACTGGAAGCAGGAACTGAAAGAATATGGGACCTCCAAACCAGCTCTGCAAGAAATTTTAAGGGGGACTCTTAAAATTCCCCTTTAAGAAGAAGATCAGTGGAACAATCCACAAAAACAGGAACTGAATAGATATAATGACACTAAACTCATATCTCTCAATAGTAACTCTGAATGTGAATGGGCTTAATGACCCCATCAAAAGGTGCAGGGTTTCAGACTGGATAAAAAAAAAAAGGGACCCATCTATTTGCTGTCTACAAGAGACTCATTTTAGACAGAAGGACACCTACAGTATGAAAATAAAAGGTTGGAGAACCATTTACCATTCAAATGGTCCTCAAAAGAAAGCAGGGGTAGCCATCCCTATATCAGATAAACTAAAATTTACCCTGAAGACTGTAGTGAGAGATGAAGAGGGACACTATATGATACTAAAGGATCTATCCAACAAGAGGACATAACAATCCTCAATATATATTCCCCGTGTGTGGGAGCTCCCAAATACTTAAATCAGTTAATAACCAAAGTGAAGAAGGACTTAGATAATAATACACTTATACTTGGTGACTTCAATCTAGCTCTTTATATACTAGATAGGTCTTCTAAGCACAACATTACCAAGGAAACGAGAGCTTTAAATGATACACTGGACCAGATGGATTTCACAGATATCTACAGAACTTTACATCCAAACTAAACTGAATACATATTCTTCTCAAGTGCACATGGAACTTTCTCCAGAATAGACCACATACTGGGTCACAAATCGGGTCTGAACCGATACCAAAAGATTGGGATCGTCCCCTGCATATTCTCAGACCATAATGCCTTGAAATTAGAACTAAATCACAACAAGAAGTTTGGAAGGACCTCAAACACGTGGAAGTTAAGGACCATTCTACTAAAAGATGAAAGGGTCAACCAGGAAATTAAGGAAGAATTAAAAAGATTTGTGGAAACTAATGAGAATGAAGATACAACCATTCAAAATCTTTGGGATGCAGCAAAAGCAGTCCTAAGGGGGAAATACATTGCAATACAAGCATTCATTCAAAAACTGGAAAGAACTCAAATACAAAAGCTAACCTTACACATAAAGGAGCTAGAGAAAAAACAGCAAATAGATCCTACACCCAGCAGAAGAAGAGAGTTAATTAAGATTCGAGCAGAACGCAACCAGAAGAGATCGAGACCAGAAGAAATGTGGAACAGATCAACAAAACCAGGAGTTGGTCCTTTGAAAGAATTAATAAGATAGATAAACTATTAGCCAGCCTTATTAAAAAGGAGAGAGAAGACTCAAATTAATAAAATCGTGAATGAGAAAGGAGAGATCACTACCAACACCAAGGAAATAAAAACGGTTTTAAAAACATATTATGAACAGCTATATGCCAATAAATTAGGCAATCTAGAAGAAATGGACGCATTCCTGGAAAGCCACAAACTACCAAAACTGGAACAGGAAGAAATAGAAAACCTGAACAGGCCAATAACCAGGGAGGAAATCGAAGCAGTCATCAAAAACCTGCCAAGACACAAAAGTCCAGGGCCAGGTGGCTTTCCTGGGGAATTCTATCAAACGTTTAAAGAAGAAACCATACCTATTCTCCTAAAGCTGTTTGGAAAGATAGAAAGAGATGGAGTACTTCCAAATTCGTTCTATTAGGCAAGAATCACCTTAATTCCAAAACCAAAGACCTCACCAAAAAGAGAATTATAGACCAATAACCCTGATGAACATGGATGCAAAAATTCTCAACAAGATACTAGCCAATAGGATCCATCAGTACATTAAGAAAATTATTCACCATGACCAAGCAGGATTTATCCCCGGGACACAAGGCTGGTTCAACACCCGTAAACAATCAATGTGATTCATCATATCAGCAAAAGAAAAACCAAGAACCATATGATCCTTGCCTTCAATGCAGAGAAAGCATTTGACAAGATACAGCATCCATTCCTGATCAAAACTCTTCAGAGTGTAGGGATAGAGGGAACATTCCTCGACATCTTAAAAGCCATCTACAAAAAGCCCACAGCAAATATCATTCTCAATGGGGAAGCACTGGGAGCCTTTCCCCTAAGATCAGGAACAAGACAGGGATGTCCACTCTCACCCCTGCTATTCAACATAGTACTGGAAGTCCTAGCCTCAGCAATCAGACAACAAAAAGACATTAAAGGCATTCAGATTGGCAAAGAAGAAGTCAAACTCTCCCTCTTCACAGATGACATGATACTCTACATAGAAAACCCAAAAGCCGCCACCCCAAGATTGCTCGTAACTCATACTGGCAATTTGGTAGCATGGCAGGATAAAAAAATCAATGCCCAGAAGTCAGTGGCATTTCTATACACTAACAATGAGACTGAAGAAAGAGAAATTAAGGAGTCAATCCCATTTGCCATTGCACCCAAAAGCATAAGATACCTAGGAATAAACCTCACCAAAGAGGTACAGGATCTATACCCTAAACACTATAGAACACTTCTGAAAGAAATTGAGGAAGACACAAAGAGATGGAAAAATATTCAATGCTCATGGATTGGCAGAACTAATATTGTGAAAATGTCAATGTTACCCAGGGCAATTTAAACGTTTAATGCAATCCCTATCCAAATACCATGGACTTTCTTCAGAGAGTTGGAACAAATTATTTTAAGATTTGTGTGGAATCAGAAAAGACCCCGAATAGCCAGGGGAATTTTAAAAAAGAAAACCATATCTGGGGGCATCACAATGCCAGATTACAGGTTGTACTACAAAGCTGTGGTCATCAAGACAGTGTGGTACTGGCACAAAAACAGACACATAGATCAATGGAACAGAATAGAGAACCCAGAAGTGGACCCTCAACTTTTTGGTCAACTAATATTCGATAAAGGAGGAAAGACTATCCACTGGAAGAAAGACAGTCTCTTCAATAAATGGTGCTGGGAAAATTGGACATCCACATGCAGAAGAATGAAACTAGACCACTCTCTTTCACAATACACAAAGATAAACTCAAAATGGATGAAAGATCTAAATGTGAGACAAGAGTCCATCAAAATCCTAGAGGAGAACACAGGCAACACCCTTTTTGAACTTCGGCCACAGTAACTTCTTGCAAGATACATCCACGAAGGCAAAAGAAACAAAAGCAAAAATGAACTGTTGGGACTTCATCAAGGTAAGAAGGTTTTGCACAACAAAGGATACAGTCAACAAACTAAAAGACAACCTACAGAATGGGAGAAGATATTTGCAAATGACATATCAGATAAAGGGCCAGTTTCCAAGATCTATAAAGAACGTATTACACTCAACACCAAAGAATCAAACTATCCAATCATGAAATGGGCAAAAGACATGAAGAGAAATCTCACAGAGGAAGACATAGACATGGCCAACATGCACATAAGAAAATGCTCTGCATCACTTGCCATTAGGGAAATACAAATGAAAACCACAATGAGATATCACCTCACACCAGTGAGAATGGGGAAAATCAACAAGGCAGGAAACCGCAAATGTTGGGGAGGTTGCAGAGAAAAGGGAACCCTCTTACACTGTTGGTGGGAATGTGAACTGGTGCAGCCACTCTGGAAAACTGTGTGGAGGTTCCTCAAAGAGTTAAAAATAGACCTGTCCTACGACCCCGCACTTGCACTGTTTGGGATTTTTCCCAAAGATTCAGATACAATGGAACCCCGGGACACCTCCCCCCGATGTTTCTAGCAGCAATGTCCACAATAGCCAAACTGTGGAAGGAGCCTCGGTGTCCATCGACAGATGAATGGATAAAGAAGATGTGGTTTATGTATACAGTGCAATATTACTCAGCTATTAGAAATGACAAATACCCACCATTTGCTTCAACATGGATGGAACTGGAGGGTATTACGCTGAGTGAAATAATAAGTCAATTGAAGGACAAGCATTGTATGTTCTCATTTATTTGGGGAATATAAATAATAGTGAAAGGGAATGGAAGGGAAGGGAGAAGAAATGGGTAGGAAATATCAGAAAGGGAGACAGAACATGAAAGACTCCTAACTCTGGGAACAACTAGGGGTGGTAGAAGGGGAGGAGGGAAGGGGGTGGGGGTGAATGGGTGACGGGCACTGAGGGGGGCACTTGACGGGATGAGCACTGGGTGTTTCTGTATGTTGGTAAACTGAACACCAATAAAAAATAAATTTATTATTAAAAAATAAATTAATTAATAAATAAAGATACTCTTCCATGCCCACTGCCACCCCGATTAAAAAACCAACAGGTAAATAAAGAGAAATTTTAGTTGAGATGTCAAACTTCAAAGAAATTCACAGCTGCCAAGGCGCCAGCCACACAGATACCATACTCATTTTACCATAATGAAAAAGTACAAGGAGGGCTTCAATTAAAAAACACAAAATCAAAGTCGATGTTAGCAGCAATAAAAAGCGTGATTTGTGCTACAGAAAATCAGTGATGCAGAGGATGATGAATCCTTGAATAGCTACCCCGCAGTAGAGTGAATGTATAAAAAATGAAAATTAGGGAAAAGAAAACAGTCCTAAGTGACTAGAGAAGGGAGTGTTAACTAATGAGAAACCATTAATTCCTCAAAAGGAAGAGATAATAGATGGAACCCAGCCAATTACCAAAAGTAACAGAAAACAAAAAACTTCCTCAGCTGAAGAAATTAACTGTGTATAGAGTTTATCATAATCCTGGAAAACCAACTAAGAAACTGACACAGGCATTTCAAGGTGATAAGGGAAAAAAGGAGAGAAAGCTGCAGTAGGAACCTAAATTAACAGAGCTGGAAATGAGGCTTAGATGACAACGCATGTTATGCGACAGGAGAACAGATACACAACATGGCCACAGTCACTCGACGGTGCACTCCAACAGCTCCTCCAACACGAGGAGCTACTGGTACAGGTAACCACTGGATGAATCTCAAAAACATGTGAAGTGGAGGAAGCTAGACACAGAAAAATGTATGAATCCATTCAAATGTAGTAAGAGCCAAAACTAAATTAGGATGATACAAATCAGAAAATGAGTGGTCGAGAAGGGATGGGGAAGCAGGAGAACTTACATGAAAATGGCAAAGGACTGCAAATGGCAGGGGGGTGGGGGGGACGTATGCGTTCTATAGATCTTAGGTGGTTAAGCTGCCCAGGTTGGGACACCTGGTTATGGCAGCCATGGGAAACTAATAAACTTGGGACTCAAAGAATATCACTTAAAATCTGGCAAAGCAAATGTCAGAAGCAGAAGCATATTGGACAGTACAAAGATAAATGCTCAGATAACTTTACAGACAAATATGAGAGGGGAGACCAAGAAAAATCAGTAGATGACATCAGTCATGACAAGTCAAGGACAGGTAACGTTCAAATTTCGTTGGGCTAGATGAATTTTAATGTGTTACACACTTAAATTGCGGAAATGAGGCTGTGCATATGAAAAAATGTTAAGATGAGGTATCTAAGTGTCACTGAACCATGGAAGAATTTTAGCCCTCTACTAATAATTCTAGCTTATCCATACCATTTCAGACAAATATGCAAAACTCCAATGACAACTAGGGAACAATTTAGTAGGTAACCTTGAAGTCAGACTGAATTTCAACTTGTTTCTAATTACTGAACATTTTTGATAATGTCACTGTTTAGGTAAGTTTTTCTATTCATTAAAATCTTCCAAAGGGAAACATACAAAAGATCTTTTATAAAGCCATAAGAGTGGCACCAAGGGAACTCAGGTGGTGTCTGACTCTTGATTTTGGTTCAGGTCATGATCTCAGGGTTGCGAGACTGAGCCCCACATAAAGCTTTACGCAGGCACAGAGACTGCTTAGGATTCTCTCTCCCTCCCTGCCTGCTTTAAAAGAAAAAAGAACATGAAAGACAAATTGGGAAATTTAATAATAAATTTCTATATGGCAAAAAATACAAGCAAAGTAAAACAAAAAAAATTTCTGAAGACTAGGAAATATAACTCCTTCTTTACAAATAGCTATTCATTCTCCCTAATACATCACTCAAATTGGAGGCCAAAGAAGACTAAAAGTCCATGAAAAAAAAGGAGCAACAAACATGGATAGTCATAGCAAATACACAGGAAGTGATGCTCAAAATCACAGCCCAAAAATTTGAATTAAAGTTATACCGAGATACTATTTCTTTTGCCTATCAAAATGTCAACCATGCAAAAGTTTTATAAATCTTCTGTTGACGAGGGTATGGGAAAACAGGCCATCTCTAAAACTGTTGCTAGGAAAGCTAAACAAGTACCTTTATGAAGTGGTTCTACTAATTTAATATGAACAGGAATACAAATACTCTTTGATCCAAAAATCTCATTTCTGAGAACTTACCCTATAGACCTATTTCACATGACCAAAGTGATGATAATACAAATGAAGCTGTAATAAGTAACCTTATATGGCCAAACATCCACAGTAAGGATATATATTCATATTTGGTTAGGCAGGCATAAGGAAACTCTAGGATACCTGAGAAACTAATAACAGCAATTCCCTGGTGGGAAGGGATTCGGGAACAAGGAGACAAGGGACACGTAACGAAGGAAAATACAACAGGTGCACGAGTGCATCTACACGCAAATACACATGTAGACATTTCATAAAGCAATGAATTTACACTGTTCAAAAGATACACACACATATACCTATATATGTAGACAATTTTCGAATAATGCAAATTACAGCCTTTTAAAATATGACGCTTTAAAAAGCCCTTATAACTTGATGGTTAAATTAGTTTACAGGTTCAGTTAAAATCTGTGAACTATCAGTATTCTTCTAGTATTTACCAATATCAAGGCTTAAAACCTCAAATAAATACTACATATGATAGAGAGAGGCAGAGACACAGGCAGAGGGAGAAGCAGGCTCCATGCTGGGAGCTGGATGCGGGATTCGATCCTGGGACTCCAGGACCGTGCCCTGGGCCAAAGGCAGGCGCCATACTGCTGAGCCACCCAAGGATCCCTGCATTTTTCTTTTAATCAAAGAACTAGACTAGGCACCTGGGTGTCTCCATTGGTCAAGCATCTGCCTTTAGCTCATGTTGTGATCCTGGGTTTCAGAGATTGAGCCCTGCATTGGGCTCCCTGCTCATTGAGGAGCCTGCTTCTCCCTCTCCCTCTGCCCCTCAGCCCCACTCATGTTCTCTCTTTAAAAAAAAAAAAAAAAAGAAGAACTAGGCTAATACCGTATATCACACCAATAACCCAGACGTGTTTCGTGCTGTGTCATGGTGTGTGTGTGTGTGTGTGTGTTGTGTCTGTGTCTGTGTGTCTGTCTGTGTGACACTGTGTGTCTGGGTGTTTGCGCATACGCATGTATGCACATATGGGAACCCATGCAGACACATGTCATGTGTATGCTAAAATAGGACTGAAGCAATTTTGTTAATGTTCTGTGTCCATTGGTTAGAAATTTACTAACTAGATTTTGTCAATATCACTGTCTTGATTTTGGGGCTTTTTAAAAATCCAAAATTCAGAATGAGATTCTCTTTGTGTTTGTTGCCCAGCTTGGTATTCAGAACTTTGTGCAATAAGAGGGGCTTTGGTAAAATTCTGTCCAGTAGGGTTGAATTGAAACTAAATGGCAGCGTGTACATGCAGCAGGTGCAGCAGCTGATAGCAGCAACAGTAGTGCTTCCTGTCCCTTGGGACTGTGCCATTCTCTTCAGGTGGTCCTGCCTCTTAGCTCTTATTGCGTTGGGCTAGGCAGACTCTGTGCTGGGGATTGGGTCACAGAAGGTGGTGTGTATTTGAGATCCATGTGGCATCTTAATGTATTTGTTGCTTTCTAATCTTTTTTGTAATGTCCTAAACATCTTTCAGAGTCAAAGGGTAGTACTTGACAGCATGATTTAAAATAGCTGAATAGTGTTTTATTTCATGTTTGTGCCATAATTTCTATAGCCTAATTTCTCTTACATGTTCATATCTCCCCTTTTGGCAAATCTTTATGGTCATCGTTGAATTTTTTCCCTTAGGATTAATTCCTAGACATAAAATGTCATAGTCGATGTGGCTTTGGTATGCATTGCTTAATTGCTCAGTCAAAAGTTGTCCCACTTCATATTCCACTCAGCAATGTAGGACTGATTGCATTTCTTAGCACTTTACTACATGATTCTTTCTTTTATCTGTGCTCCTTGAGGCCAGGAACTCTTGAATGCTCTACTCAAAGCTTTATATCAGGTATTCAAAAAGTCTTTATCAAGGGCAGCCCAGGTGGCTCAAGGGTTTAGCGCCGCCTTCAGCCCAGGATGTGATACTGGAGACCCGGGATCAAGTCCCACATCGGGCTCCCTGCATGGAGCCTGTTTCTCCCTCTGCCTGTGTCTCTGCCTTTCTCTGTCTCTCATGAATAAATAAATAATAAAATCTTAAAAAAAAAAGTCTTTACCAAATGAATAGCTAACATTGTTAGGCAACTATGTATGAGGTTTATTAATGAAAATGCCACAGACTTCGGATGCCTGGGTGACTGAGCGGTTTAGCGTCTGACTTTAGTTGGGGATGTGATCCTGGAGTGCCGGAATCAAGTCCCACATTGGGCTTCATATATGGAGCCTGTTTCTCCCTCTGCCTGTGTCTCTCATGAATAAATAAATAAATAAATAAAAACTTTTTAAAAGGCCACGGCCTTTTTCTTTTATAATAGTCATTCAATAGGAATATGATTTAGAATTTTAGATAACTAAGACTGAAAATCCATGGTTTAGTTATCATATATGGCAGGTAGAGCAGAGCCTAAGATGAACAAGCCCATTGGGCAGACAGAAAAGGCTTTTTGTTAGTGGAGATAATGTTATATAAGGGAATGGAAGACTAATCATGAGATGTTCTCCCTTTCAGGTGAGCTTTAGAGTCTTTTGGTTCAGCAGCTCCTCAGAAGTGCCCCTGTGGGAGTGAGTCATCTCCATTGGTGTGTCCACAAGTCAGTGTGGGTAGGCTTACTTACGTGTCTGAACAAGAGAGCACCTGTCCCGCTACAGCCTCAGATCATGGCCTTGAGGATCGCAAGGTGGGCAGCATTTCTGTTATTTCTTTAGGAAGGCTTATGAGTTTAAAGTGATACTAATGTAGCAGTTAGACTCAAGTTTAGGCCTGTGTAAATTCTGTTGCTTGTTTTACCTTAAAGGTGTGTGCGTATGTGTGTGTGTGTATGTGTGTGTGTGTGTGTTTTGATCAAATAACTACTCATGCTGGTTAGGCAGTAGAAGTACAGCTCTTTAGTATCTGCTCTCTAAAATCTTTCAGTCTGGTGGAGGGTACTTGGCAGGCACAGTGGAATGAAGTACACTGTGATCCACCTATGCTTAGATTTGGAGGGAGGTAATTACAAATGTGACCGGACTTGGTGATGGTTGAACAGAGCTCTATGGAGGGATAAGTAATGAAGTAATGTATTGAAGCCATATTTTGTAAGACTACTTAGCAGGGAGTCAGAAGATAAACAAATGGGGGAAGGTATGGATTGTAAAGTAAACAGTGCGTTTGAAGGAGCCCCGGAGCTTTGGAATGTCTGCAGTGGATTGTATATGGTGAAAGGAGGAAAGACCAAACAGGAAGAGTCTCATATATAAAGTTTGGAAGTTCAACGGCTTAAGCAGGACACTGATGTGATGTTGATGTTTAATTTTTAATTTTTATTTTTTTTAAAGTTTTATTTATTTGACAGTGAGAGTGCAAACTTGTGTGTGAGTGAATGCAGGAGCCAAGGTGGGGGAAGGGAAGTGGCAGAGGGAGAGGAAGAAGCAGGCTCCCCCCCTCAGCAGTTCCACCCCAGGACCCTGGGATCATGACCAGAGCTAAAGACATGTAATTAACCAGCTGAGCCACCCAGGCACCCCTGTGTTGATGGTCTCATTCATTTGGGGAATATAAAGTGTTCTGAAAGGGAATAAAGGAAATAAAGGGGAAAGGAGAGAAAATGAGTGGGAAATACCAGTAAGGGAGACAGGACATGAGAGACACCTAACTCTAGGAAATGAACAAGGGGTGGTGGAAAGGGAGGTGGGCAGGGAATGGGATGACTGGGTGTTGGGCACTGAGGGGGTCACTTGATGGGATGAGAACTGGGTGTTATGCTATATGTTAGCAAATTGAACTCCAATAAAAATGTACATAAAAAATTAAAAAGCTCATGCCGTGAGCACTGTGAGGGAGGCATGGAGCAGGGGCAAGGTTACAATCAGGAGACTTTGACACAAGGCTGCTATATTCAGGCAAATGTGGTGTGAGCATGGATTAAAGTAGTGGCAGTGGGGTTGGGAGAGAAGCATGTAGATATGAGAGTTCTATGTGGAAGAAGCTAGAGATTTCCTTATTTTTATTTTTTAAAGAATTTCTTTATTTGAGAGAATAAGTGAGGGAGAGAGAGAACATGAGCAGGGGGATGGAAGAGGAAGACACAGGCTCCCCACTGACCAGGGGGCCTGATGCAGGGCTCAATCCCTGGACCTCGGGATCAGGACCTGAGCTGGGAACAGACACTTGACCAACAGAGCCACCCAGGCACACCAAAGCTAGACTTTTATTATCTATGTGTGTGTTTTGTGAATATGACAGTATTCAAGTTTTTGTTATCGTGGGCTGAATATGAATATGGTGTGCAATATAGCTCTACTCCACCAAACCCTTAGTAAATATATCCAGGAAAGTTACTATAAGTATGGTTTCATGTTGGACAAATCATTGAAAGCCATCTTTTTGATGACGCTGTTGAGTGTTGGGTCTCTGTGTTCTTAGCTAGTGGTTTTTTTTTTTTTATTAAATATGGTCTTTTTAAAAATTTTATTTATTCATTCATGACAGACCTGGAGAGAGAAAGAGCAGAGGCACAGTGAGGTATACACTCCTACCATATTTTATATATGGCAGATGAAGCTGACTGTCAGAAGTTAAGTACTTGCTTAAAGTCACACAGCTAGCTAATGGTGCATCCAAGCTAAGAACCCGTGCAGTCTGACTCTAGGCCACGTGCTGATAGGAAGGATACTGCACTGCTTGATTATCTACAGGACTCTATGAACCTATGTCATGCCACATTTTCCTTATTTCTCCTATAGAGAAATAAAAATATATTTTGTTTAACTTTGTTATATCATTCTCCAATGTTGTATTTTAATAGATATTTTGCTTCCTCTCTGCACCCAATTCAGGCTTTTTATTTCTTCATTTGATCTTTAAATGGATGACAAGGAATTCATTATGTTAAAAATTATGAGAATTGAATCATTTTATTGATATTGGGACATGTATTTTCTTCGTTAAAATCTTCTGGTTATGGAAGTAGCTAGACTTGGATAAATTTGAGCAAAAGTTTTTATTTCACAATGTCTATGTGGAAACTCAGAGCTGAAAATGTAATTTATAGTATTGGCTTGAGGTTCAAAATGGCATGTGACACATAGTTTAAACTCCCCATGCTTCCACGAACCTCATTGAAAAGGCAGAAAAATATATGTGCGGAGAAAGCTGGCTGCAAGGATCCTGGTAAGCAGGAAAGGATACACCCAGAAAATGAGACAGTTCGATACATTTCTAAAATGTGTTCAACAAGTGGGGTGAAGGAGAAATCAGAGGAGAAAATTTAAAAAAAAAATTGAAGCTGAAATTGGCTTCAGAGCAAAGAGACATCGTTCACTATGGAACTCACAATAGATTTCTTCCCCCCAGAGAAGAGTCTGCTAAAGCATTGGTCCCCAGGCAGCCCTCTGCTCCTCTGCTGAGTTCAGGGTTTGTGACCTTGGTAAACCTAGGAGAACAGTTGTTGAGGCCAAGAGAGAATTTCCTTGTTCTGGTTTAAGGGAAAGAGACTAAAAGAAGAGCAAAACAAAGCTGTCCGAAACCTCAGTACTTCACATCTGATGACCAGAGTTACTTTCCTGTTTGAAGGGGATTCTCAGATTAGTTCATGATACTTAGGATGAGAAAGAAATGAGTCAGGAAGAGGAAAATATTACAGCAAATGGATAGACAAAGGTATATCAAGCAAAAGGAACTCAAGGATTAGAAAATATCAGGTAATAGAGACCGTTGCATTCAACAGAAAAATACAGTTGTCAAAGAAAGGTACAGTATGTTAGATGATAGTGCTGTTGCCTTTTAGATGACAAAATAGAAGAGACTCAAAAACAACTATAAAAGAATACAACCTATGAGAATACAAGGGCAATTTTACAAATCTACAATGATACAAAATTTCTGTCCAAAGTAATAAACAACAACAACAACAAAATCTAATTGGGATATATATAAAGGATGTTATCACAAAGGTTAGGAAATTCATTTTATTAGATGCATTGTACAGGGTTGTACCTTATTAAGAATAACTTTTTAGAGGATATTTGCAGACATCACACATACATTAGGTCATGGAGAGAATCCCATTGTATTTCCAAAATTGATGCTCATTGGCCACATTTATTGCTACTGTGAAATACAAATAAAAGTTCAGAGTAAATCGGGCACCTGCATGGCTCAGCGATTGAGAGTCTGCCTTCAGCTTAGGGTGCGATCCCGGGATCCAGTGCCACGTCTGGCTCCCTGCATGGAGCCTGCGTCTGTCTCCCTCTGCCTGTGTCTCTGCCTCTCTCTTTGTGTCTCATGAATAAATAAGTAAAATATTTTTAAAAATTCAGAGCAACAAGATCCATTCTTTGCCTCCCTATCCCAAGTCTGTATCTCAGAAAGGAGCACTGAACTCCAGGCTTGATTTGTTCAAATGGGCAAGAAGATCGATGGATTACTGGCAAGTCTAAGGGAAGGAGGGAGAGAATTCACTGTGTGAAGTGCTGTTTCGGAAGAAAAGTGAATAGCAATCCTGACATCGGCAACAAATCCAGTAGAATGAAGAATGCATAGTATAATTGTGGAATCACGTTTGGTACAAGACACACTTCCATGTTATTTGTTGGTTCTATTTATCTTACTTTGAAGTTTTTTAAAATTGAAATCACAAAGGATTGGCTGAATTACTGATTTCAGATTATAAAGAAAGGTTCCTAAGGAAAATAAAGACACTTATGTATTGCAGAATAGCTCCAGATGACTTTGTTTCCTGAAATAACATTGCTTTAATGAAAAATACTTGAATATATTCAGATTACAGATTGTATTCTTTTATCTGTGGTCTTTTTTTGTCATAAGACAAAGTTTCTGTGTCTATTAAATTACTGATAACTATATCCCATACTTATTTATAATTATAGATTTCTAGAATAGCTTCATCTTTGCTAAAATGAGCTATAAAAAGTACATATTTGCAAAGAAAGGGTTATGTATGTGACAGTTAAAGTCATAATATTTATAGCAATGAATCTAAGTGCCAAAAATTGATATGTGATAATAGGGTGAGTATGCTGATGAAAGGGCTTAGAAATTAACATGAATACCTCTTAGGTTCTTTATAGTATTGAGCTAGACCTAAAAAAATCAAAGACTCAGTCAACTGCTTTACAATCATGATGTTTCTTCATAAGGACAGTTTTCTCATTAAATTTCTTACTCAGATTTTGTGGAACTATATTTGATATTTCCCTTAGGAAGGCTAGTATTGGGTTTAGCATCAACTCACCTGAGTCCACAAGATCTGGATCTGGGCAAACTCATGAATTTCATAGGCATTGATTAGAATACTCATTTTAAAAAGCATATTTACTGTTTTAAAAAAGCACAAAATCATATTTAAAGTAGAAATATGATAAATGTAAGCTGTTACCTTTTTAAGTTTGTAAGGCAATTTAAATTGTAGAATACAAAAGATGATTTAGTAACCTGAATATCATTTTTGGCCTAGGGAACAAGACTTAAATTTAGACTTGATTCTTCTTCTTTCTTCTTTCTTCTTCATCTCATTTGCTCTTTATAAAACGCTATGTTTAAAATCTTCTAACTTTATCAATGGAGAATCCCAGAACTTCGACATTCAGAAACTTGTGCAAAGGTACATAGTGAATAAATGTTGGAACAAGTCATCATGCTATACCGCTGACCTGTTTATTCTTGAACTTGATGTTCATAATGGTACTATTTATAATATACTTTCTTTTGCAATTGTATCTTTATTACACTTTTAAATCCTCTGGTCAGATTTGATGCAGTGCTTTTCCCAAGAACTGACTATTTCTTGGTGGGTCCTCCATAAATATTCATCAGTTGATTTCTAGTCCACATTGGTCCCTGGAGGGAGCAGGGTAGCTTTGTCATGTGGCAGCTAACCTTTAACCACTTGAAGATGGAGAAGTGCCATCAGGAGTAAGGTAGCCAAGTGCTTGAAACTCCCAGGCATTTTCATTTTCCTCTTCCCTATGTCTGCTTTTTGTCTGTTCAGGCAGAAATCTTAAAATTTTGGTTTGACCTTTTGATGGAGATCGCCTATACTTGACCTTGTTTCTGACTTGGCTTTTTCTCCTGATCTGCCTCTTTTAGAACAGTCAGCCCTTCCTTTCTGATTACTTCTTTCATTTCAAGCATTTATTTTGACTCTATCCTGTCCTTTTACTCTGATTAACTCAGGCAGAGTGGCTCAATAGAAAGGGTGTGGGCTTATTTCTTGCCAATTTCAGGAGCGATTAACATTTTTGATCTTTAATTTTTTAAATTAGACTTTTTATTTTGAGATAATTGTTGATTCATATGCTCTTATAAAGACATACTGGAGATCCCCTGTACCCTTGACCGTGTTTCCCCTAAGGGACATGCAAATACAAAACCACAGTTCAGTATCCCAACAAACTGACACTGGAACAGTCAAAATACAGAACATTTCCATCACTACGTGGCTTGCCCACTTTGCCCATTTAGAGCCATCCCTGCTTCCCTCCCACATTCTCCTTTTCTGTAACACCTGATCCACTAACCTGTTCTCTAATTCTCTAATTTTGTCACTTCAAGACTATCATGTAAAAAGAAGCATACAACATGTAACATCTTATGATTTTTTTTCCCACTCAGCACAATTCTCTGGAAATTCATCCTGATTGTTTTGTGTTTCACTAGTGTAGTTTTCTGTTTGTTTTTGCATTGTGAGTACAATCTTATGGTATCAATCTAGCACACTATGTTTAACCGTTCACCTTTTGGATGATATCTGAGTTTCTATTTTTTAGCTATTATGAATAAAGCTTCTAATAAATATTCATTTATAAGTTTATGTATAAATAGAAATTTTTAATCTCTCTGGATGACCAAGAATGCAATTGTTGGGACATATGTTTTTTTCTTTTTTTTTTTTTTAACAAAGTGCCAACCTGTTTTCCATAATGTACCATTTACATCTTTGCATCTTTGCTAGTATTGATGTTGATGAAATTTTTAATTTTAGACATTCCCATAGGTGTCTCATTGTGGTTTTAATTTGCATTTGCCTACTGGTTCACTGTACTGAATGTATTTACCATCTGTAAATCTGTATATCCTGGGGCACCTGGGTGGCTCAGTAGTTGAGTCTTAGCCTTTGGCTCAGGTCTTGATCCCAGTATCACGGGATGGAATCCCACATTGGATACCCCAAAGGTAACCTGATTCTCCCTTTGCCTCTCTCCGTGTGTCTGTGTCTCTCATGAATAAATAAATGAAATTAAAAAAATAAATCTGCATATTCTTTTCAGTGAAACGGATAATTTCCTTTCCCTGTGTTCTAATTGTATTTTCTTAATTCTTGGATTTTGAAATTTCTTTATCTATTCCAGACATTAGTTTGAAGGTACTCTTTACAGGGCCTAAATTTTTTAATTTTGATGAGATCCAATTTATCAACTTTACCCTTTACAAATGGTGTTTTTGGTGTTGAGTATAAGACCTTTCCCTAGCCTTAGATCCCAAAACATGTCTTCCATTTTTTTCTAACAGTTTTTTAGTTTCACATTTTACCTTTAAATCTCTTATCAATATAAATAATAGTGAAAGGGAATATAAGGGAAGGGAGAAGAAATGTGTGGGAAATATCAGAAAGGGAGACATAACGTAAAGACTGCTAACTCTGGGAAACGAACTAGGGGTGGTAGAAGGGGAGAAGGGCGGGGGGTGGGAGTGAATGGGTGACGGGCACTGGGGGTTATTCTGTATGTTAGTAAATTGAACACCAATAAAAAATAAATTAAAAAAAATAAAATAAATCTCTTATCAATTTTGAATTAATTTTTTATAAAGTATGAGATTTAGCTCAAGCTTCATTTTCTCGTGTGTGACAATGGATGTTGAATTGCTGTAGCAGCATTTATTGAAGGGGCCATCCGTTGAAGTACTCCGTTGAAGTACTCCATTGAAGTACTCCGTTGAAGTACTTTAATAGTTCTATTGAAATTGGGCATATGTGTGTGCATCTGCTTCTGAATATTCTATTTCACTGATCAATGCTTTTCTTTGACGGTACCAAATAGTCTTAGTTTCTATAGCTATAGAATAGTCAGGTAGACAGAATAAGATACTTTATTCTTCCTTCAAAGTTATTTTGAATATTCCAGGGTTTTTTGCCTTTTCATATAAATTTTAATGTAATCTTATCATATCTATAAAACATCTTGTTAGGATTTTAAAATAAATTGTTTTAAACATATAGTTCAATTTGGAAGATAATTGAGATCTTTATTATTTCTCGTCTTCCAATTCAGAAACAAGGTATGTCTCCCCATTTATGTGTATCCTTGATTTATTTCCATCACATTTTGTAGTTTTTTTAGCATACAGATCCTGTATGTGTTTTGTTAGATTTACTTCTCAGTATTTTTAATTGATCGTAAATGTGTTTTTTTTTTAATTTGGGTGTATGTGTTCATTGCTTGTCTACATAAATCAAATAGATATTTTTATATTGATATTCTACTGTGATATAGACAGTTTGTACCACCCTCATAGAGATCCAATCCCCAAAGATGTGGTATTTGGAGGGGTCCCTTTGGAGGTTGATTAGCAGTAGTGTCCTTATAACAGAGACCCCAAAAATGCTCTGTTACCCCTTCTGCTATGCAAGGACACAACGAAGAGATGGTTATCCATGAACCGGGAAGTGGATCTACACCAGACGATAAAGATGCTGGTGCTTTAATCTTGGACTTCTTAGTTTCTAGAACCATGTGAAATACATTTCTGTTTGTTTATAAGCAGCTCAGTCTATAACAATTCTGTTAGGAGCCTGAATAGACTACGACATATTGTAACCTTGCTGAACTCACTCACTGGTTCTAGGAGGTTTTTAAGTTTTTTTGTTGTGATTTTGTATATAGAAAATCATGTCTATGAAAAGCACAGTTATTTATAAAGCTTTTTTCTGATATGAATGCATTTTATTTTCTTGCATAATTGTACAGTTATCTTTCTTGAGCCTCTAGCACTCCGTTGAATACCATTTATTGGTGTGGATTTTTTTTTTGAGAGAGAATGCATATGAATAGTGATGGGAGGGGCAGAGAGAGAGAGAGAGAGAGAGAATCTCAGGCAGACTCCCAGTTGAGAGGTGCTAGATTCAGGACTGGATCTCACAACCCTGAGATCATGACCTGAGCTGAAATCAAGAGTTAGGCGCTCAACCTACTGAGCCACCCAGGAGCTCTTGGTGTGGACATTTTTGCTTTATTCTCCTTTCTTAGCAGCATTTAGTTGTTTGAACATTAAACATAGCATTACATATAGTTTTTGTAGAAGTTCTTTATAAAGGTGACAAATCTCCCCTCTATTCTTATTTTTCTGAGTGTTTTTATTATGAATGGGTATTTATCAAATATTTTTTCGGTATCAATCGATATGATAAATTAATTTTTTTGGCAAGCTAATATAGGATTACATTGATTGATTTTTAAATATTGAGCTACCCTTGCATTCCTGGAATAGTTCTTTTTATATGTAGTTGCATTCTATTTGCATATATTTGTTAGAGATTTTGGCATTTGTATTCATGAGGGATATTGATCTGTCGAAATATTTGGATTTTACTGTTGTTTGGGTATTAGGGTAATACTAACTTCATTAAATGAATTTTCTCCTTCTATATTTTGGGAAGGGATTATTTGAAAATTCGTATTCTTTTTTTTAAGAATGTATTTATTTTTTCATGAGAGGCAGAGACACAAGCAGAGGGAGAAGCAGGCTCTATGCAGGGAGCCCAATGTGGGACTCGATCCCAGGTCTCGAGGATCAGGCCCTAGGCTGAAGGTGGTGCTAAACTGCTGAGCCACCCGGGCTGCCCGGTATTAATTCTTTTAAAAATATTTTGTAGAATTCTGTGGTGCAACCAGCCTGAAGATATCTCTTTTAGGAGTTTTTAACTAGAAATGCAATTTCTTTACAGCTAAAATACTCAAATTTTCTATTTTCTTTTGTATTAGCTTATTTTACTATTATTGGTTTTTAAGACTTTATTTATTCATGAGAGACACAGAGAGAGAAGCAGAGACGTAGGAAGAGGGAGAAGCAGGTTCCCTATGTGGAGCCTGGTGTAGGACTTGATTCCTGGACCGCAGTACCACACTGTGAGCCCAAGGCAAATGCTCAACCACTGAGCCACCCAGGCATCCCGTTACTTTATTTTTTTTTAAGGAATTAGTCCATTTTTTCAAAGTTGTCAATCTTCTGTGTGTAAAATGTTTGTAGTATTACCTTATTAACCTTCTGATGTCTAAGGGTCTATAACGGTGTCCCTTGTTTTGTTACTGATATTGGCCATTTGTATCTTCATTTTTTGCTCGATCTTGATGAAGATTTGTCACTTTTATTGATCGTTTTAAACAAACAGCTATTTGTAACGTTTACTTTTTGAGTTGTTTTACTGTTTTCAATTCATCGACATGTGCTCCTTATTATTTCTTTTCTTTTAGTTACTTTGTTTTTTGATTTTGTTTTTTGTTTTTCTAGGTCCTTGAGATATGCATTTCCTGCTGTAATTTTGAGTCTAGCATTGCTTTAGTTGTCTTGGACTACATATGATACATTGTATTTTTGTTTTCATTAGTTCAGTGTACTCTTTTGATTTTCCTACAACTTCCACTTGACCCATGAATTATTTAGAAGTTTGTTGTTTCACTTCTAAGGATTTGGAAATTTTCTTGTTATCTTTTTTTTTTAAGATTTTATTCATATGAGGGAGAGAGTGTGTGTGTTGAGTGAGAGAGCACACGCAGGGGGAGCATCAGAGAAAGAGGGAGAAGCAGACTCCCCACTGAGTAGGAAGCCCAGTGCAGGGCTTGGTCCCAGGACCCTGAGATCATGATAGGAGCTTAAGGCTGATGCTTACCTGACTAAGCCACCCTAGCTAGAACCCCTCCTTCTCTTTTTCCGTCGCTGATTTTTGGTGGTAGTTGGTGCACACATGATGCATGATGTCAAATTTCTCCAAGTTGATGAGGTTTGTTTTATAGCCCAGTGTATACTCTATCTTGGTATAGGTTCTGTGGGTCCTGGAAAGGAATGCATATTTTGATGTTGATTGGTAGAATATTTTGTAAATGTTGATTAGATCCTATTGATGAATGATGTTTCTAGTTGTTCTGTATCCTTCTTACACTTCTGTGTAGTTATTTTACGAGTTGTGGAAAGAGGGGTTTTGGAGTCTCCAACTATAGTTGTTAATTTGTGTATTTCTCCTTTTATTCCTATCAAATTTTGTTTCACGTAGTTTTCTTTTTTCTCTTTTTTAATGTAGTCTTCATCTATGTTTGTTACATACACATGAAGAGTTGTTAGTCTTCTTGGTGGATTGGCTCTTTTACCATTATTTGATATTCTTCTTTGTCCCTGGTAATTTTTATTTCAATTATTGTGTTTTCACTTCCAAAATTTCATTTTATCTTTATAGTTGCTGTATGTCTGCTGGGACTCCCCCTACCCCCTCCCCCCCCCCCGCCCCGTATTTTCAAGCATTTTATCAACTGGTCATTCAAGAATTATTAGGATATCTGCTTTAGATTCTTTCTCAGATAATTCTAATATGTCTGTTTTTGTGTTTTTTTTTTTTTTTTTTTGTCGTTGTTTTGTTTTGGGATCTGTTGGTTGTCTTTTATCATTCAGTTTGAGACCTTCCTGGTTCTTGGTATGACTAATGGACTTTTTATGAGACAAGGGTTCTCACTCACCCTATTGTGACAGTGGAGTGCCCTCCTTACTGCTAGGCAGGGATTGCAATTCTGTCCCCCCTACTAGGCCTCCGCTAATACATCCATGGCTGGGAAGTATAGGAATGCCAGTTTCTTGCTCCCCAGGTGGCTTCTACTGACTCTGTGAGCTGAAGGGGTTGTCATGGTTACAGATGAAAATTCTTTCTTTTGAGTAGGCCTCCCTGACATTATGACACTACACTGTGACACTCTCACTGCCATCACAAAAGAAGGAAGGAGGAGGGCACCTTGTTACTACCAACTGGGGGTAGAAGTCCAGGTTCCACATGTGGTCTCCCCTGACAGCAAGGGTGAGGGTGGGAGGCATCTACCCAGTTTCTGTGTGACCTCTCTAGCAGGAAGTTGGGGATAATTTGTTAGCATCCAATAAGGATGGAAATCTAGGTTCCTCACTTAATATTTGCAGATGTGAGTGGTGCAGAACAAGTTTTTCGGTGATGTTTGACTCGCTGTCTTTATTTGGGGGCATTTATTTCTGTGCCCATTGGAGTTTCTCAGTTGCCAGTTCTTGGCTTCAAGTCTGGAATATATGAAGCAAGGAGAAAACTCACTGAATTGGGGCATCTGGGTGGCCCAGTTGGTTAAGTGTCTGCCCCTGGCTTGGGTCATGATCTCAGGGTCCTGGGATGGGGTCCGAATCTGGGCTCCTTGCTCAGCAGGGATTCTTCTTCTCCCTTTCCTTCTGCCCCCACTTGTTCTCTCTCTTGCTTCCTCACTCTCAAATAAATAAGTAAATAAATAAAATCTTAAGAAAATAAAGGAACCAACACTGAATTAGTTGGATGTCTTACTTTGGTCCCTGGGATCCACTGCCATTTTGACTTTTTCAGTTTCTCCAGCTTTCAGGGATTTTTTGTTTTCTTTATATATATATAGTGTTTAGGATTTCGAGTTACGTTCAACCAGAGGAGCAGGGTTAAGTATATCTAGTCTGAACTTTTTTTATTTGTAAAATGTATTTAGTATAATCTACTTGCTGGTTGCCTCTCAGGGAAATTCATGAAATTTTTTATTTTTAGACAAACATATACTAAAATGATAAAGGCGTGTACTAACATTACTTCCTTTATCGTTACTGGTGATAAGAATATATATACATACATTATATATATATGTGTGTGTGTGTGTATACACATATATGAATATATATATAAGATTTATTTATTTTGAAGATGATCATAGTGGACACTAGTATATTCCTTAAGGCTTCTGAAGCAATAAAGGAAATTAATAAGCTGCAAACTCTTTCCTTGGTTGTTTTGTTGCTATAATTTCCTGGAAAATCATTGTGAAATAAATTTCCTAAGTAATTACACCATGATTTTTATGGGCAGGTTTTTATCTAAATGAGCAATAATAGAACATTATTTTTTGTATGATAAATGCTATGTATGAAACTTGTAGTACTTTTTCATTGCTACTTCCATTGGTACTGCTTTAGAGTTGTACTCTAGTCTATTATTTATTTATTTATTTATTTATTTATTTATTTATTTTAAATTTATTTTCTATTGATGTTCAATTTGCCAACATATAGAATAACACCCGGTGCTCATCGCATCAATTACCCACCTCAGTGCCCATCACCCACTCACCCCCACCTCCCGCCCACCTCCCCTTCCACCACCCCTAGTTCGTTTCCCAGATATAGGAGTTTCTCATGTTCTGTCTCCCTTTCTGATATTTCCCATTCATTTTTCTCCTTTCCCATTTATTCCCTTTCACTATTTTTTATATGCCCCAAGTGAATGAGACCATATAATGTTTGTCCTTCTCCAATTGACTTATTTCACTCAGCATAATACCCTCCAGTTCCATCCACATCGAAGCAAATGGTGGGTATTTGTCGTTTCTAATGGCTGAGTAATATTCCATTGTATACGTAAACCACATCTTCTTTGTCCATTCATAAAGATTAGATAAAGAAATTTTTGATTCTTAGACAAACATCTACTGAAATGATAAGGCATTTACTAACATTACTTTCTTTATCACTACTGGTGGTAAGGGTATACATACATACATTATATATATGTGTGTATGTGTGTGTGTATATACACACCCATATGTATATGTTATATATAAGTATATATATACGCGTATATAATTCTGATATTTATTTATTTTGAAGATGATCCTAGTGGACACAAGAATATTCATTAATGCTTCTAAAGCAATATAGGAAATTAATAAGCTGCAAACTCTCTTGGTTGTTTTGTTGCTATAACTTCCTGGAAAATCATTGTGAAATAAATTTTACTAAGTAATTACACCATGATTTTTATGGGCAAGTTTTTATCTAAATGAGCAATAATAGAACATTATTTTTTGTATAAGTGCTGTATATGAAAATTGTAGTACTTTTTCATTGCTACTTTCACTGGTACTGCTTTAGAGTTGTACTCTAGTCTATTAAGTAATAAATGAACTGAAAATACTGTCTATTTTGAGAAGTCACTATTATACTTGCCATGAAATATATGTCTTTGCACTATTAACATTTACTCCTTTTACTAATTTTCAGTGTGATTAGGGCAATATTCTCTAGTTCTTATAGAATTAATTGCAAAATAGGAGAGCTGTGAGAGATAAGACTAAAGAATTCTTGGGGAGGGAAATTAAGAATTTAATTAGTATCCTACTTTACTTTTTCTTTTGCTTATCTTTTCAAAAGGAAACTTACAAAAAAAATAAAAAAAAAAGGAAACTTACGTAACAAGGTGTGTCTTTAAGAAGAAGATTAGTATACAAAAAAAGAAGAAGATTAGTATACAGTAATTTTTTTCTCTGTGGACCATTTTTTTTAAAGATTTTGTTTATTTATTCATAGAGACACACACAGAGAGAGACAGAGACACAGGCAGAGGGAGAAGCAGCTCCCTACAGGAAGCCCGACGTGGGACTGGATCCAGGGTCTCCAGGATCACACCCCAGGCTGCAGGTGACGCCAAACCACTGAGCCACCAGGGATGCCCCTTCCCTGTGGACCATTAAACAAGAATGAATCTTAGCTGATTCTGCTCAGATTCTGGAAAGCGAGGGTGGAGTGAGGAGGTAGGGTACAACATTAGTGTTTCTAAAAGTCTGAGCTTTCTTTATACTGCTCATCTGCCCTCCTATAAGGAGAGGATTTACAATTTCATTCCTGTGTTTCAGAAAGGTTATTGCTGTAATTTGAAAGGGACAAGTAGCCCACCATGGAATACTATCTCAAGAGAAATGCGCTTTATAGCTGTAGGTCATAGAAATGGCAAAACTTTGAGCCCAGAACTCTACAGAGACCAGAAGGAAGGCCGGCCAGATGTTTGATGATGTGATTTGTAGCTCCTGGGAGCTGAATACCAAGGCTCATGGCTTTGGGAAATAAAGTGAAAGATTCTAGTGCCCGAGGCAGGAAAGGAGTTCATCTTCAAATGAACTGCATGAACATGGTCAGAGAACATCCCTGCAGCAACCAATTCTCACTAACCCCAAAGTTCTTCAAGTTTTCTAGGGAAAATATGGCTCCCTGGGACCTTAGTAAAACCGTAGAGATCATTGAGGGTCCTTACCTCTACCACCTGCCTTTCCAGAATATGATGCATGACTAAGAATTTCCTGTCATGTCTTTGTGACAAGAAGAAATAAGCCATGTTAGATCTCTAAAAAGGACGTGGCTGGATGTTATCTTGAGTGCCAGCAGAAGATACTACTGAGTACAGAAAGAACATTTTGTTCTACTCATAGTGATAATATTTTTTTTTAAAGTGTGCAATTGCCATTATAAAAGTAACACAAGAAAAACTATTACTTTTCCTTTTCTACATCAATAACCAGTTAGGGAATGGGATGGGAAAAATCAAATCCATTCATAATAATGACATAAACTATCACACAAACTACAAAATATAAATCTAAGAAGGAATGTGGAAGGTACACAAAAAATATGAAACTTTATAGAAGGATATAAGAAAAAGTTGAAGAAATGAAAGGAGACATATTTCTGTTTAAAACAAAATCCTGATGTAAAATAGTAGTTTGCTAAAAATTATCTATCTAGTGCATTCTAAAACATAATATTAGTGATAGCTTAATACTGGTGCAGGTCCTGCCTCAGCACCGGCCCCCAGGCCCATGTCGCCCCCGACGCCCCATCCGACAAGGTGCTTAGGCCAGAGCCCACTGGTGCCCTTCCCGGGAGGAGCTCCGAGCAGCCGCGCCACTGGATGCGGTCTCACCCAGGGGAGCCGCCTTCTGCCCAGTGCCGCGCTGGTGGCGGGGAACAGTTAATGTTGCTGAGCTTCTGGGCCGTCCTCTGCGGGGTGGGGGCTGCACGCGTGCCTGTCTAGCGGGTCGCTGCCCCAGGTCCCTGCCCTGGGAGGCGCTGGGAGGCGTTGCAAGGCCCGCTGGTGTCTCCTTGGCTTGGGGAGTGCGGGCGTGCGGCGCCTGGTGCCCCGAGCCCCGCCGGGAGGGTGGCCGCCCCTGCGCTCCGGGCCCTCGGCCTTCCCTGTGCTCTGATCCAGGTCAGGATCGGCCCCCTGAGGCCCTGCTTGGCCCTTTTCAGGGCCGCTTGCCCCTCGCAGCCATCACGGGTGTCCCGATGAGGTAGGTTTTGGCCTGTGAGATGGGTCCTGTGTGCAGTGTCCCTCGGCTGGCGGCCCCCAGGCCGGGATCGGAGGGTCCTGTGTGCCGCTGCCACTGCATGCTCCTCGGAGATGCGCACCCCGTCCGTCCGTGTCCCTGCAGTCTCAGCCAGAGCTCGTGCACCCCGCTTCTCAGGATCTGGGCAAGTCGGTTGCCAAAGTCTCCTAGCGTCAGCCTTCTCCACACAGCGGGTTACTTGTTAGGTGCCCCGCGTGCAACCAGGACTAGAGTGCAAGGGCAGCGTCTTCGCAGCGGGGGACCTGGCCAGAGGGCTCGGGCACTTTGGTGACCCTCCGAGGTCACACAGGCCAGGAAGAGGGGAGCGCTACGCTGAGCGCCACGCAAGCCAAAGGAAGTGGAAGTGGACTTTTGCTTAGGAAATGGCAAAGGTCGCCCCCAAGGGAGGAGACCAAGAGGCAGGAAGGCAGACCCAGACAGGGAGGGAGAGACAGAGAAATGGAGGGACAGGCAGACACAGGGAAGGAGCCACAGACAGGGAGGGAGATATAGAGACCAGGGAGAGACAGGGAGACAGCTAGGGACAGAGAGGGAGACAGGGACACAGGGAGAGGGAGAGACAGGGAGTGAGAGACAGGAGACAGGGAGGGAGACTGGGAGACAGGAAGGGAGAGACAGACAGGGAAGTAGAGTTAGAGGAAGGGAGGGAGAGACAGAGAAAGTGAGGGAAAGACAGAGAGACACAGAGGGAGAGACAGAGACAGGGAGGGGAGATAGAGACAGGGGGAGAGACCGAGAGACAGGGAAGGAAACAGACAAGGAGGGACACACAGATACAGGGAGGGAGAGACTGACAGTTAGGGAAGGAGAGAGCGAGAGACAGGGAGAGAGAGAATGAGACAGGGAAGGTGAGACAGAGAAACAGATGGACAGACACAGGGAGGGAGACAGCGAGGGAGAGATAGAGACGGGGGAACAGAGACTGCAAGGGAGAGACGGAGAGACAGGGAGGGAGTGACAGAGACAGGGAGAGATAGAGAATGAGTCAGAGACAGGGCTGGAGACTGAGAAATGTAGGGAGAGACAGAGATAGTGAGGGAGAGATAGAGGCAGGGAATGAGACCAAGACAGAGTGAGGGAGACCAAGACAGGGAGGGAGAGATGGAGAGACAGGGAGGGAGAGACCAAGAGACAGGGAGGGAGACACAGAGAGACTGGAGGGAGAGACAGAGACAGGGAGGGAGTGACCAAGACAGGGATGGAGAGACGAGACCAGGAGGGAGACCAAGAGATAGGAAGGGAGACACAGAGACAGGGAGAGAGAGACATGGAGGGAGAGGGAGACAGAGGGAGGGAGAGATAGAGATGGGGGAGAGACAGAGAAAGGGAGGGATGGACCGAAAGAGGCAGGGAGACTGAGACAGGAGGGAAAGAGATGGGGAGGGAGAGACTGAGAAACAGAGAGGGAGACAGCGAAGGGGAGAATGAGAAACAAGGATTGAGTGACAGAGACAGGAAGGGAGAGACAAGAGACAGGGATGGAGAGACCGAGACAAGGAGGGAAGGCCAGAGAGACAGGGAGAAGGAGACAAGACAGGGAAGGAGACACAGAGTCAGGGAGGGAGAGATGGAGACAGGGAGGAGACACAGGGACAGGGAGGGGACACTGAGAGATGGGAAAGGAGAGACCGAGAGACAAGGAGAGACCAAGAGAGAGGAAGGGAGACACAGGGAGGGAGAGATAGAGATGAGGGGACACAGAGAGATGGAGGGAGAGAATGGCAAGACAGGGATAGACAGACAGGGAAGGAGGATGGAGACAAGAAGTGACTGAGAGAGGGAGGGAGAGAGACAGACAAGGAAGGAGAGTCAGAGAGACTGGGAAAAACAGAGACTGTGAGACAGAGATGGAGAGACAGGGAGGGAGAGCCACAGAGACCCAGATGGAGACACAGGGACAAGGAGGTTGGGATCTAGACAGGGTGGGAGAGACAGATAGGGAGGGAGAGACCAAGACAGGGAGGGAGAGACTGAGCTACAGGGAAGGAGACACAGAGAGACAGGGAGGGAGAGATCCAGATGGGCAGGAGAGACCAAGATGGTGTGGTGGGAGAGACAGAGGTGTATGGGAGACACAGAGACAGGGAGGGACAGACCGAGAGATGGGGGGGAGAGACCAAGAGACGGAGGGAGACACAGAGGCAGGGAGGGAGATAACTAGTGACAGAGGTGGTTAGATAGGGAGGGAGAGAGGTCAAGAATGGAGGGAGAGTCAGAGATAGGGAGAGAGACAGACAGGGAAGGAAACAAAGACAGGAAGGGGGAGATCGAGACAGAGAGGAGAGACCGAGATGGGGGAGAGACCGAGAAGGGGCAAGATACAAAGACAGGGAGGGAGACACCATGCAACAGGAAGGGAGAGAAAGACAAAAATTCTGATCTAAAAATTGCAACAATTTGAAGGACTTTGAATTTGTGGAATTGTGAAATAACATTGAAACAGAAGTGAGGGAGACACAGAGACAGGATGGAAAGAATGAGACAGGGAGGGAGATAGGGGGAGAGACAGTGACAGAGAGGGAGATGCAGACAGGGAGGGAAAGATAGAGACAAAGGAAGAGACAGAGACAGGGAGGGAGACAGAAAGACAGTGAAGGAGACTGAGAGACAGGGACGGAGACCAATACCGGGAGGGAGAGAGAGAGATGGGGCAGAGACAGAGAAACAGGAAGGGAGAGACAGAGACAGGGAATGAAACAGGGAGGGAGAGTCCGAGATGGGGGAGAGACAGAGATGGGAGGAGAGACAGAGATGGAGAAACCAAGACAGGAAAAGAGACACGGAGAGACTGGGAGGTAGAGACAGAGCAGGAGGTTTGCATGAGGATGAGCTCTGGGGTGGTAGGCCAGGGGCCACGGGACCTACCCTGGGTCCTGGGTCTGCAGCTGTGGGTGCAGCTCCCAGCGCAGTGGTTCTTGCCTCTTTCTCAGGTGCCCGGGGGCCTGGGATGACTCTCCCTATGAGGGGAAAGGGCAGGCTGACTTTTCCCAGAACCCCCATCCTGGGGCAGAGAGAGGCTTCCTGCCTCATCCAGCAGGAGCATAGGGGGCCTCTGAGCTCCTCAGGTCTGAGCCGGTGATGCAGTGCCTTGGGCCCAGACTGTTTGGGCAGCCAGGGTGTGCAGGCAGCTCAGGGAGGATGTGGGTCCCGTCCATGTGGGCTCAGGGAGGGTGTGGGTCCCGTCCATGCACACCCAGAGGGGTGGAGGCAGGCACCGTCTAGCATCAGGGCAGGGCTTGGGGCAGGTGGCTTGAGGGCCAGGGCCCAGGCTGCTGGGCAACAAAACCCCAGCCAAGGCCCTTTGCTCTTCTCCTTCCCCCTCCAGCCCCTCCACTTCCCTCTGCCCCTCTCCACTTGCCTGTCCTTCTGGAAGCCCTGCAGCATTACTGGACACAGGCCAGTTAATTTAAACACAGTTATTTCCTCTGATTTTAGGTATGACCATACCTTTGATCTATAGATAAGCCTCTCATTTACCAGGAGTGCCACTGTATTAATGTGCATTTTCGTCTTGTATCCACATATAAATGCCCGTTTTGAAATACTTTATGGAAAATTTTTAGCAGAGAGTCATGTTTAGTTCTATAATTATTCTTATTTCTTTCTTTAGTGTTGCGTTTGTAATGAAGAAGCATTTAAATACTCATCTACTAGGCAAAAAAGGAGGTGGCACCTGGAAGAAAGGTAATTTTCACTCATTTTAAAAACCGTAACAAATACAATTATATTTGCCTTTTAGGCTTTGTTTAATGATGTGACTTCTAGAATGATTATCAAATCAGTTCATCATGCTTTACGTTTGTGGTACTCCATTGTTGAATATGACATTTCATACCATTCTTCCACAAACATTTAATGTCCTTGTAATTCTAAAAATTCTGATCTAAAAATATTTGCAACGATTTGAAGGACTTTGAATTTGTGGAATTGTTAAATAACATTGAAACAGTAGAAAAGTTTTTTTGGAGGGGATTGACCTCTGCACATGCGTTTGAATTTGCGAAAATAATGGTTTAAAAGTAAACTTTGTCTATTTCTTCCTGTATTTTTTGAGTTTTTAAAGCAGTAGTTTCAAATTCTTAGTGTAGAAGTAATCATTGCTGACACTAAAAAAGAAATACATCTTGTGTCATCCCCGAAATAATACTATAGTTGCCATGTCATGAAAAATAACACCACAATGATCATGTTCTCAAATGCCAGGCTTTCTTTTTTCCCTGCTACTGTATCATAATTAGCTTCTTTTTTTTAATAAATTTATTTTTTATTGGTTTTCAATTTCCCAACATACAGAATAACACCCAGTGCTCATCCCGTCAAGTGCCCCCCTCAGTGCCCATCACCCATTCACCCCCACCCCCCGCCCTCCTCCCCTTCCACTACCTCTTGTTCGTTTCCCAGAGTTAGGAGTCTATGTTCTGTCTCCCTTTCTGATATTTCCCACACATTTCTTCTCACATAGACTCAATTCTATTAGGTGAGTAGAAATATAGCAATGTCATCTATCAGGGGAGTATGGCTACCTCTAAAATGTTTGAATCTGCAAAATGTACAACTCAGAGCTAGTGAAAATTCCTCTCTCTTTCCTTCAAAGACAGAGGATATTTATCCCCCCACCCACCCGATGCTCTAAGATGGTTTCTCAAACTCTACAGAAACTCCTGGAAACTTTAGGTTCTTAGTACGTTTCCAAGATGTCAGTAATGATGTAGTTTGTTCTACAAGTCTGCAGCTTAGGACCTCCAAGGACCTCTTCCTAATTTGCAAAAGTTTCATTCCCTTTTTAAAAAACATAAAATGCTCTTACCAATATTTTCTATGTATAAAAGCAGTTTAACTTGTCTCTTCTTTGAAGGCATAGTATTCTCTTTGGCATGTTAGTTTGAATGTGACCATTTTGTAAAAGAATTGAGCGTTATGTGTACCTACTCCTGATTTTTGATGTCTGGTACTTTTGCAGCATTATATTTAATTTGAGCCAAACTCTATGTATTGGACATATCCTGAGTGCATTATTCTTCAAATCCACAAATTCTTTATTTTTTTTCACAAATTCTTTATTACCTAAATGCTAAGTTGGAACTTGTCAAAGTTTTGTTTCGTGAGTGTATAAGGAAGTGGAAGCAAAACATTTACAATACTGTTTTTGTTGTTTTCATGTGCATAATCTAAATAGTCACTCTGCATTGTTATTAGCAGTGCAGCAAAGTTATCTGCCCTGACAGCATCTCTGGGGGGCTTTTACGCCCCAACCACTTTTTCCACTAGAGGATTTTATTTTATTTTATTTTTTTTAAATGTTTATTTATTTATGATAGTCACAGAGAGAGAAAGAGAGAGAGGCAGAGACACAGGCAGAGGGAGAAGCAGGCTCCATGCACCGGAAGCCCGATGTGGGATTCGATCCCGGGTCTCCAGGATTGCGCCCTGGGCCAAAGGCAGGCGCCAAACCCCTGCACCACCCAGGGATCCCCACTAGAGGATTTTAAATTGGATCCATGTGATGGAGAGTCTAAGAGCTAAATAATTTCATAACAAAGGAAATGTACCTATTTCTGAGTGAAAATATCAGTGAGGGTGACAAAACATGAGAGGCACCTAACTCTGGGAAAGGAACAAGGTGTAGTGGAAAGGGAGGTGGGTGGGGGTAGGTGTGTGGTGGTGACTGGGTGATGGGCACTGAGGGGGGCACCTGTCGGGATGAGCAAAAAAGAATGCTATATGTTTGCAAATTGAACTGGGTATTATGCTATATGTTGGCAAATTGATCTCCAATAAAAGGAATTTTAAAAAAGCTTTTGCCAGAATGTAAAAAAAAAAAAAAATGTACCTGTTTCCTTCAAGTTGCTAATTAATGAATATCTAGATAAAAACCTTAGTATTTGCTTAGGGAAGCAATTTGGGAGGCATCTACTCAGGTTGTGTAAAAGTCAAATAGTGTGTGATGGTTGACATGGGGAGTCTTTAGGCCCCAGGGTGAGCCCAGGATTGATCAGGGCTTTTGTTCAGGTGAATGAGTTTTCCCTAGGCCTGTTTCAGATCCCTGAGCTCTTTTCATTGATGCTGGCGCTGTCTGTTTTTTACCAGACACTTGGGATTTGTGATTAGCTGTCTTCCTTTTCATAGTATCTTTGATCTTATTGATAAGTAAAATCTGGCCCCCACATTTTTATCCATACCAGGTGTGACCTAGACCAACTGTGCAATAGAAGTCCTGGTGGCTCTGATAACTTGGTTCTGGTTTGCTGTAAGCCATTAGGACCAGACATGAGACCTATAGGGCTTTGGGGTCTTGCTTGTCTCCTTTCATTTCTCTCCTTTTCAGAAATGCTTATATTGAAATGTTAAAATTTTATGAAAGCATCATTGTTACCTGCTTTTTGGTGTAGATGGAAACGTATTTTTTTGGAAAACATGAAAGTGTCCCAAACCTAAACATTCCTAGAGAAAAGCATATCGATGTGCACATGCAGTTGTCTTTGCAAGTTTGCTAACAGTAATTTGGGTTGATTAGAAACTTCAATGACATTTATTTATTGAAAGATTTTGTTAATCAGAGAGAGAGTATAGCAGGGAAGAGGGGCAGTGGGAGAGGGGGAAGCAGGCTCCCCGCTGAGCAGGGAGCCCCTCGTGGGGCTGGATCCCAGGAACCTGGGATCATGACCAGGGAAACACTTCACCGACTGAGCCACCCAGGCACCCCATAAACTTACATTACCTTTATTTTTTTAAATAATAAATTTATTTTTTATTGGTGTTCAATTTGCCAACATACAGAATAACACCCAGTGCTCTTCCCGTCAAGTACCCCCCTCAGTACCCGTCACCCATTCATTCCCACCCCCCACTCTCCTCCCCTTCCACCACCCCTAGCAGCAGTGTCCACAATAGCCAAACTGTGGAAGGAGCCTCGGTGTCCATCGAAAGATGAATGGATAAAGAAGATGTGGTTATGTATACAATGGAATATTACTCAGCCATTAGAAATGACAAATACCCACCATTTGCTTCAACATGGATGGAACTGCAGAGTATTATGCTGAGTGAAATAAGTCAATCGGAGAAGGATAAACATCATATGCTGTCATTCATTTGGAGAATATAAATAATAGTGAAAGGGAATAGAAGGGAAGGGAGAAAAAATGGTAGGAAATATCAGAAAGGGAGACAGAACATGAAAGACTCCTAACTCTTACATTACCTTTAAATGAGAGGATAATAAAAAAATAAATGAGAGGATAATGCAGTTTATAAAAATTCTGAATTATGCTTATCTAAAGAGATTCAAGTTTTTCCTATCATAAGAGTATGAGATTAACTCCTGTTATTGTCACTTGATTGTCCATTTGAAAGAACTATGTTCCTTTGGTTAAGTTGTCATCATTGCTTTCATTTTCTGTATTAAAGGATCATCATCAGGGTGCCCGGGGGTGGAGCTCAGTGGATTAAGCCTCAGATGTTTGGTAGAATTCCTCGGAGAAGCCTTTTCTTATGATCTTGTGTACAGTCTTTGGTTTCTGTTTCATTGATTCCTGCTCAAATTTATTATTTGTCTTCTCTTGCTGGTTTTAGGCTTTATTTGCTGTTCTTTCTCTACCTCCTTTCGGTATAAGGTTAGGTTGTGTATTTGAGACCTTGTTTCTTGAGAAGGGTTTGTTGTGGTATACTTCCTTCTTAGGACTGCCTTTTCTCCCTGCTGACGGTATTGAACAGTTGTGTTATTATTTTCATTTTCTTCCATGAATTTTTAAAATTCTTCTTTAATTTCCTCGTTGACCCTTTCGTTCTTTATTAAGATACTGTCTAGCCTCCATGTATTGGAGTTTTTTCCAAATTGCTTCTTCTGATTGAGTTGCTTCAAAGCACTGTGGTCTGAAAGAATGCAGGGGTTGATCTCAACCTTTTGGTACTGGTTGAGACCTGATTTTGACCCAGTATGTGATCTATTCTGGAGACTGTTCTGTGTGCACTCACAAAGAATGTGTGTCTGTTGCTTTATGATAGAATGCTCTGAATAGGGAAGCCTGGGTGGCTCATTGATTCGAGTGTCTGCCTTTGACTCAGGGCCTGATCCCAGAGTCCTGGGAGGGAGTCCCACATCGGTCTTCTCGCAGGGAGCCTGCATCTCTCTCAGCCTCTGTCTCTGCCTCTGTGTGTGTGTGTGTCTAATGAATAAATAAAATCTTTACAAAAAGAATGCTCTGAATATATCTGTGACATCCATCTGGTCCAATTTGTCATTCAAAGCGCTTGTTTATCTTCTTTTAGGTGACCTGTCCATTGAAGTGAAGTGGGGGGGTGGGTTACAGTCTCCTCCTTTTGTATTATTATCAATGTATTTCTTTAATTTGTTATTAATTGGTTTATATAACTGGCTGCTCCCATGTTAGTGGCATCAATATTTGCAATTGTTCGAACCTCTTGTTAGATGGACCCTTTAACTATGCTATAGCATCTTTCCTCGACTCTTATTACAGTCTTTGGTTTAAAATCTAATTTGTCTGATATAAGGATTGCTACACAAGGTTTCTTTTGATGCATATTAGTATGACAAATGATTCTCTACTCCCTCTGCCTTCCAATCTGGAGGTGTCTTTCAATCTCAAATGAAACTCTTATAAGCTGCATATCAGTGGGTCTTGCTTTTCTTCCAGTCTGGTATCCTTTGTGTGTTGACTGGGGCATTTATTCTGTTTACCTTGAGTATTGAATGATAAGAATTTAGGGGTGCTTGAGTAGCTCAGTTTAGTTAAGCCTCTGCCTTCAGCTCAGGCCATGGACTTGTAATCCTGGGATCAGGCTCTTTATTGGGCTCCCTGCTCAGTAGGGACTCCATTTTTCCCTCTTTTCAGGGCTCTCTCTCTCTCTCTCTTTCTCTTTCTCTCTCTCTCTCTCGTAAACAAAAAAAATATTTCTCAAAAAGATATGAACGTAGTGCCATTGTATTACCTATAAAGTCATCTCTCTGTTCCTTTCTTGTCTTTTTTACTTTTGGGATCTCCCTTTGCTTAAGGGATCTCCTTTAAGACTTCTAGCAGGGCTTATTTAGTGAGCCCCAATTCTTTTAGTTTCTGTTTATCCCGAAAGCTTTTTATCTCTACTTCTATTTTGAATTACAGCCTTGCTGGATAAAGTGTTCTTGATTGCACATATTTTTCTCAAACATCACACTCAATATTTATTGTTGGTTTCTTGCGTTTTTTTACTTTAGTAATTCTGACCATATGAAGTGACATCTCATTGTGGTTTTGATTTGCGTTCATTTGATGATTGATGTTGAGCATCGTTTCATGTGTCTGTTGGCCATGTGTGTGTCTTTTTTTTTTTTTTGCATAAATGTATGTTTGTGTCTTCTTGCCCATTTAAAACAATTGGATTATTTTGTTTTTTGAGGCTACAGTAGTTCTTCATATATTTAAATAGCAGCCCTTTATCAGATATTTTGTGGATTGTTTCTTTTGCTGTTCGGAAGCCTTTTACTCTGATGTAGTCCCAATAGTTTATTTTTGCTTTTATTTCCCTTGACTCAGGAGACCCTGGTACAAAAACATCATGGCCGACATCAGAGAAATTACTGCCTTTGTTCTCTATGATTTTTATGGTTTCAAGTCTCCCATTTAGGTCCTTAATTGATTTTGAGTTTTTTTGTGTTTGGTGTAAGAAAGTGGTTCAGTTTCATTATTTTGCAGGCTGCTGTTCAGTTTTCCTAACACCATTTGGTGAAGAGATCTTTTCCATTGTGTATTTTTAGGTAATACATTGAAGACTAATTGACCCTATAATTGTAGGTTTGTTTCTGGCCTTTCTTTTCTGTTCTCTTGATCTATGTGTTTATTTTTGTGCCAGTACCATTTTTTTTTTCGTTTTTAAATTGTTTTCATGGAGTTCAATTTGCCAAAATATGGCATGTCACCCAGTGCTCATCCCATCAAGTGCCCTCCTGTCAGTGCCCATCACCCAGTCACCCCAACTCCCCGCACACCTCCCTTTCTACTATCCCTTGTTCATTTCCCTGAGTTAGGAGTCTCGCATGATCAGAAGGCCAGTACCATTTTATTTTGATTCCTACAGCTTTGTTGTATATCTTGAAATCTGGTTGTGATACCTCTGATTTTGTTATTCTTCAAGATTGCTTTGGCTCTTGGGGGACTTTAGTGGTTCCTTACAAATTTCAGTCTTGTTTATCCTACCTCTGTGTGAAAAGGACTGTTGGTATTTTGGTTTTTCATAGGGATTGCATTAAATCTCCACATTGCTTTTGCTCATGTACTCATGTTAACAATATTTGTTCTTCCAGTCCGTGGGTATGAATATCTTTCCATTTGCTTGCGTTGTCTTCAAGTTCTTTCATCAGTGTCTTACGGTTTTCATAGTACAAGTCTTTCACCTCCTTGGCTAAGTTATTCCCTGGTATTTCCTTATTTTTGCTGCGATTGTAAATGGGATTTTTAATGTTTCTTTGTGCTACCTCATTATTACTGTATGGATATGCAGTGGATTTCTGTATATCGCTTTCGTATTCTATAGTCTTACTGAATGTATCAATTCGAGTAGGCTTGTTTTGTTTTTTGTTTTTGTTTCTGTTTTGTAGAGTGTTTAGGATAGCCTATGTATGGCATCATTTCATCTGCAAATAGTAAAAGTTTTACTTCTTCCTTACCAATTTGGGTTCCTTTTATTTCTTTTTGTTGTCTGATTGCCGTGGCTAGGACTTTTAGTACTATGTTGAATCGAAGTGGTGAGGGTGGACATTTTGTCTTCTTTCTGACCTTGGGGGAGAGCTCTTAATATATTCCCCCAATTGAGTATGATGTTTGCTTTGGGCTTTTCATATATGGCATTATTATGTTGAGGAGTTTCCCTGTAAACCTCCTTTGTGGAGTGTTTTTTTTTTTTTTTAACATTTTATTTATTGGAGAGAGACACATGGAGAGAGAAAGAGAGAGAGAGGCAGAGACACAGGCAGAGGGAGAAACAGACTCCATGCAGAGCGCCCGACATGGGACTTGATCCCAGGTCTTCAGGACCACACCCTGGGCCAAAGGCAGCCCTAAACCACTGAGCAAACCGGGCTGCCCTGTGGATGGTGTTTTAACGTGAATAAATGCTATACATTTTCCAATGCTTTTTTGAACCTATTGAAGTGTTCATACGGTTTTTCTTCTTTTTCTTGTCAATGTGATGTTTCATGTTGTCTGATTTGTGAATTTTAACCCATCTTGCATCCCAAGAATAAACCTCACTTCATTGTGATGAGTGATTTTTTAAAAAAACTGTATTGTTGGGTTCTGTTTGCTCATATTTTGTTGAAGATTTTGTATCTGTATTCATCAGATGTTGACCTGTGTTTCTTTTTCTTGTAGTGATGTTACCTGATTTTGGTGTCAGGGTAATGACAGAATGAATTTGGAAGCTTTCTTTCCCATTTGAGTTTTGGAAATAGTTTGAGAATAATAGAAACTATCGTCTCCTTAAATGTTTGGTGGAATTCACCTGTGAAGCTGCGGTCCTAGACTTTGGTTGGGTACTTTTTTTCTTTGTTTCTTTGTTTTTGATTTTTAGTATTATTATTTTTTCATTGGAGTTCAATTTGCCAGCATAGAGCATAACACCCAGTGCTCATCCCTCCATGTGCCCCCCTCAGTGCCCATCACCCAGTCACCCCAACCCCCCGGCCACTTCCCCTTCCACCACCCCTTCCACCACCCCTTGTTCACTTCCCAGAGTTAGGTGTCTCTCAAGTTTTGTCACCCTCACTGATATTTTCACTCATTTTCTCTCCTTTCCCCTTTATTCCCTTTCACTATTTTTTATATTCCTCAAGTGAATGAGACTCTAAAATGTCCTTCTCCGATTGACTTATTTCACTCAGCATAATACCAGTTCCACCGACGTTGAAGCAAATGGTGGGTATTTGTCATTTCTAATGGCTGAGTAATATTCCATTGTATACAGAGACCACATCTTCTTTATCCATTCATCTTTCGATGGACACTGAGACTCCTTCCACAGTTTGGCTATTGTGGACATTGCTGCTAGAAACATTGGGGTGCAGGTGTTCAGCCTTTTCACTACATCTGTATCTTTGGCTAAATCCCCAGCAGTGCAATTGCTGGGCCGTAGGGTAGGTCTATTTTAAACTCTTTGAGGAACCTCCACACAGATTTCCAGAGTGGCTGCACCAGTTCACATTCCCACCAACAGTGCAAGAGGGTTCCCCTTTCTCCACATCCTCTGCAAGATTTGTTTTTTCCTGTCTTGTTAATTTTCCCCATTCTCACTGATGTGAGGTGGTATCTCATTGTGGTTTTGATTTGTATTTCCCTGATGGCCAGTGATGCAGAGCATTTTCTCATGTGCTTGTTGGACATGTCTATGTCTTCCTCTGTGAAGTTTCCCTTCATGTCTTTTGCCCATTGCATGATTGGATTATGTCTTTGCTGTTGAGTTTAATAAGTTCCTCATAGATCTTGGATACTAGCCCTTTATCTGATAGGTCATTTGCAAATATCTCCTCCCATTCTGTAGGTTGTCTTGTAGTTTTGCAGCCTGTTTCTTTTGCTGTGCAGAAGCTTTTTATCTTGATTAAGCAGTTGGGTGCTTTTTGTTTACCAATTCAATTTCTTTGCTGGTAACCATTCTGTTCAGATTTCTCTTTTCTCTTTTCCTGATTCACTTTTGGGAGGTTATGTTTCTGTGAATTTATCCGTTTCTTCTTGTTTGTCCCAGTTTGTTGGCATGTAATTTTTCATTATATTCTCTTATAATCCTTTGTATTTCTTTGTCAGTTTTTGTCTTTTTTTCAACCCTGATTTTGTGTTCTCTCTCTCTCGCTCTCTCTCTCTTTCTCTAAATAAGTGTTGCTAAAGATTTATCCATTTTGTTGAACTTTTCAAAGAATCAGCTTCTGGTTTCTTTGATCTGTTCCATTGCTTTTTTAGTTTCTATTTCATTTATTTCTACTCTATTCTTTTTTTCCTTTTACTGGTCCTGGGTTTTGCTTACTTTTTTTTCTAGGTCCTTATTTTGTGAAGTTAGGTTGTTTATTTGAGATTTTTCTTGCTTTTCGAGGTAGGTCTGTGTTGTTTTAAAGTTACTCCTAAGAACAGCTTTTGCTGCACCCAAAGGTTTTGGATTGTTGTGTTTTCATTTGTATTTGTTCATGTATTTTCTTAATTTCTCTTTGATTTCTTGGTTAACCCATTCATTTCTTAGTATCAGGTTATTTAACTTCTGTATATGTGTGTTCTCTCCAGATAGTTTCTTGTGTTTGATTTCTAGTTTCATACATAGCCTTGTGGTCAGAAAAGATGCAGTGTGTGACTTCAGTCTTTTTGAGTTTGTTAAGACTGGTTTTGTGGCTTCAAATATTATCTATTCTGGAGAATAGTTTGGCTTGCAAAGTACTCTGCTGTTTGAAGATGGAATGTTCTAAATATATCTGCAGATCCATCAGGTCCAGTGCGTTATTCAAAGTAACTGTTGATTTTCTTTTTTGATGATCTGTCCATTGCTATACATGGGGTGTTAAAGCCTTTACTGGTACTGTGTTATTCTTCATTCCACTTTGCATATCTGTTATCAGTTGATTGGCGTATTTGGTTCCTCTCACGGTGTGTGCATATATATTTGTTAAATCTTGTTGGATTATGCCCTTTATGTAGTTAGTGTATGAGCATGGAACCTGATATGGGGCTCCATCTCATGACTCTGAGAGCATAACCTGAGCCAAAATCAAGAGTTGGACCCTCCCTCAGTCTGAGCCACCCAGGGGTCCATACGTTTTACTTTTTAGTGCAATCTGGTCATCTGTTTTTGAGATGAGCTAGTTAATCCTTTAACACTTAGTGTAATGGTTAATATTCTTGATTTTTCAAAACTTTACTTCTTTTCCTCAAATGAATGAGACTCTAAAATGTCCTTCAAAACTTTACTTTTTCAAAACTTTACTTCTTTTTACATTTACATTATTTGGTCATGTTTTAAAAACATTTTTTTTTAAAGATTACTTGTGTTGGAGTGAGAGACTGCCAGAGAGTGCAGAAGAGAGGAAGGATAGAGGCAGAAGCAGGCTCCCCACTAAGCCAGGAGCCTGATGATGGCCTCAATCCCAGCACCCTGGGATCATGACCTGAGCCGAAAGCAGACACTTAACTGACTAAGCCACATGTGCTAACTAACCCCTTCAAAATGTTTTATGGTACTATTTAGCCTGCTCTCCCCCTCTGCCTTCCATCTTCCCTCCTTAAGCATTTAGAATGTTTTTGATTTTTAAAAAATTGATTTGAAGAGTCATATTTTTCATATTTTAGCACTTGTGAAATCAATACGTGTCATATAGCTATTATATGTCATAGTGGAACACTCTTAGTGGTACATACAACAATGGCATCTTAAAACTCAATGTTTAGATTCTATGAGGGAGGCTGGTTTTTCATTATCTAGAGGGTATTCTTTCCCTTCCTTAATTCTTTCTCAGACATAGTTTTCATCCATTATTTGAGATGACATCAGCATGTTCCGACCAGGGCACCTTGTTGCCTTTTTGTTTCTTCTATTAGATGCTGGTAAGAGGAGACTTTCAAATAATTTTTGAAACTTTCAAATAAACCTATTTATTTGAGAGAGCGAGAGAGAGCGTGAGCGAGAGCATGTGCAGTGGGAGAGCTGCAGAGGGAGAAGGAGCAGCAAACTCTCTGCTCACCATGGAGCCCGATGTGGGGCTTGAATCCAGGACCCCGAAATCATGACCTAAGCTGAAGGCCAATGCTGAACCAAGTGAGCCACCCAGGCTCTCTCAAACAATTTCATTATCTCCTCTCGAAACCCTCTGTCCTAAGAGAACTTTAGGTTGATTTTCCTTTTTCTTTCTCCTCCCATTTCCTAACTCCAGTGTTGGTGGGAGAGTTACACTGTTAGAATATAAACAAAAACCTATTTTGTGTTTAGGTTTATAAACGATCAAAGCAGTTGCACCTGTCTTTGTATTATTTATTATTGTTTATTAGATCACAGCAAGGAAGTTCCTCTGCTATGGAGGGAACCTCAGCTCACACGTGGGTAATCTATGAAAGGGTTTAGTACCAGACTTCCCAGTGACAGTACATGTGTGTGGGTTTGCTGGGCTGACTCTTGAGACCTCATGTCACCGTGTTGTCATTCAGCCTGGGTGGGATTCGGACATAGAGGCTTGCAGTCATAATCCCACAAATGCTAGCGTGTCACCGTTGCCTCCTCAGCCAGTCACATAAAGGGATCACATGCATTCTATCAGCAAGAGAAGGGACACTGGAGACTATCACGGGACTGCATTTTTTATTCAAGACTGTTGTAAGTAGCTTTACTGAGGAGATAGCTAGTTGGCAGCATTCTGACATTTATTTTTAAATTGAAGTATAGCAGACCTACAAGATTATTTTGATTTCAGAGGCACAACATCATGATTTGATGATTGTGTAGTGTCATGATATGCTCACCTTCCTAAGTGTAATTACCTCTGCCGCCAAAGTTAGGATGATATTACTGTATTTTCTGCGTAGTACTTTTTATCCCTGTGACTTACTTACTTTATACCTGGAAGTCTATACCTCTTAAAGCCCTTCACTTGTTTTATCCAATATCCTTTGACCCTCTTCTCATCTGGCAATTACCAGTTTATTCTCTGTATTTTTATGGGTCTGTTTCTGTTTTGTTTTTTAGATTCCACAAAGAAGTGAAATCATATGTATGGCATTTTTCTTTTTCTGAATTATTTTACTTAGCACGATGCCCTCTGGGTCCATCCATATTATCACAAATGGCAAAATCTTTCTACAACTGAGTAATAATCCTGCATGTGTATGTGTGTGTCTGTGTGTGTGTGTGTGTGTGTGTGTGTGTAAGCGACATCTTCTTCATCCGTTCATCTATTGATGGATACTTGAGTTGCTCCCATACCTTGGCTATTGTAAATAATGCTGCAGTCAACATGGAGGGTGCATAGATCTTTCTGAATTAGTATTTTCATTTTCTTTGAATATATACCCACCCATTGGGATGGCTGAATCATATGGTATTTCTGTTTTTAATTTTTGGAGGAACTTTCATACTATTTTCCATAGGGCCTGCACCAATTTACACTCCCACCCAACAGTGCACAAGTGTTCCTTTTTCTCCACATCCTCACCAACACTTGTTTCTTGTGTTTTTTATTTTAGCCATTCTGATGGGTATGAGGTCATGTCTCATTTTGGTTTTGATTTGCATTTTCCTAATGAGGATTGATGTGGTACATCTCTTCATGGGTCTCTTGGCTCTCTATAGGTCATCTTTGGAGAAATGTCTGTTCATGCCTTCTTTCCGTTTTTCATTTGGACTGAGTTATTTTTACTGTTGCATTTTAGGAGTTCTTTGTATATTTTGGATATTAACACCTTTTGCATATAAGACTTATTTATACCTTCATTTATTTAGTAGATTCCTTTTTTATTTTGTTGATGTTTTCCATCACGGTGCAAAAGCCATTTGATTTCATGGACTCCCAATTGTTTACTTGAGCTGTGGTTTCCTTTGCCTAAGGACACAGATGTAGAAGAATACTGCTAAGGCCGGAGTCCAAGAGATTATTGCTCCTCTTTTCTTCTAGGAGTTTTATGCTTTCAGGACTTCTATTTAGGTCTTTCATTGGTTTTGAGTTTATTTTTTGTATATGCTGAAAGCAGGTGTTCCAGTTTCATTCTTCTGCATGTAGGCGTCCAGTTTTTCTAATACTGTTTACTGCAGATATGTTTTTCTTACTATATCTTCTTGCCTCTTTGTCATAGATTAATTGACTATATAAGTGTGGGTTTATTTCTGGACTTTCTATCTGTTCCTTCAATCTTTGTTAAATTTTGTTCCAGTACCATACCTGTTTCCCCTGCCTGCCTGCCTTCCTTCCTTCCTTTTTCTTTCTTTTCTTTTCTTTTCTTTTCTTTCTTTTCTTTCTTTTCCTTTCTTTCTTTCTTTCTTTCCTTCCTTCCTTCCTTCCTTCTTTCTTTCTCTCCTTTCTTCTCTCCTTCTTTCTTTTCTTTCTTTCTTTCTTATTCTTTCTTTCTTTCTTTCTTTCTTTCTTTCTTCTTTCTTTCTTTCTTTCTCTTTCTTTCTTTTTCTTCCTTCCTTTCTTTCTTTCTTTCTTTCTTTCTTTCTTTCTTCTTCTCTCTCTCTCTCTCTCTCTCTCTCTCTTTCTTCCTTTCCTTTCCTTTCCTTTTTTTTTTTTTTTAATTTTCAAGTATTCTTGATACGTAACATGGATCTTGAACTCACAACCCGGAGATCCAGGGTCTCATGCTCTACTTGAGCTAGCTAGTTGTCCTGTAACTGTTTTGATTACTATGCTTTGTAGCATAGTTTGAAATCTGGCATGGTAATATGTCTAGCTTTTTAAAAAAAATTTATTGTTTTAAATTAAATTCAGTTAATTAACATGTTATAGTTTCAGAAGTAGAATACAGTTTTTTTATCAGTCGTATACCCTGTGCTCATTATATCACATACCCTCCTTAATGTCCATCATCCAGTTACCACATCCCACCACCTCTCTTCCCTCCAGAAACCCTCAGTTTGTTTCCTATGATTAAATCTCTTATGGTTTGTCTCCATCTCGGATTTCATCTTGTTTTGTATTTTCCTCCCTTCCCCTATGATCCTCTGTTTTGTGTCTTAAATTTCCCTGTATGAGTGAGATTCTATGATATTTACCTTTCTTTCATTGACTTACTTCACTCAGCATGATACCCTCTAGCTCTATCCATGTCTTGCAAATGACAGAATTTCTTCTTTTAAGATCTTATGTATTTATTCATGAAAGACAGAGAGAGAGAAAGAGAGTGAGAGAGAGAGAGAGAGGGAGGCAGGCAGAGGCACAGGCAGTGGGAGAAACAGGCCCCATGCAGGAAGACTGACGAGGGACTCTATCCCGGGTCTCCAGGATCACACCCTGGACTTAAGGCGGCGCTAAACCGCTGACCCACCCAGGCTGCCCTCACATTATGGCTAAGGAGGGTTCCATTGTGTATGTCTATATGACATCTTTATCCATTCATCTGTCGATGGACATCTGGTCTCTCATAGTTTGGCTCTTGTGAACATTGATAGTATCAATATTGGGATGCAGGTGCCCCTTCGGATCACAATACATTTATCTTTGGGGTAAATACCTAGGAATGCAATGGCTGGGTCATAGGGTAGCTGTCTTTTCAACTTTTTCAGGAACCTCCATCCTGTTTTCCAGAGCGGCTCTACCAGCTTGCATTCCCAGCAACAGTATAAGAGGGATCCCCTCTCTCCACATCCTCTGTTGTTTCCTGACTTGTTAATTTTAGCCATTCTGACTGGAGTGAGGTGCTATCTCATTGTGGTTTTGAATTGTATTTCCGAGATACCGAGTGATGGTGAACATTTTTCCATGTGTCTGTTGGCCATTTGTCTGTCTTCCTTGGAGAAATGTCTGTTCACATCTTCTTCCCATTTCTCAGTTGTTGGATTATTCTTTGGGTGTTGAGGTTGATACGTTCTTTATAGATTTTGGATACTAGTCTTTTAACTAATGAGACACTTGCAAATATCTTCTCCCATTCTGTCGGTTGTCTTTTGGTTTTGTCGACTGTTTCCTTTGCTTTGAAAAGCATTTTATCTTGATGAAGTCCCTCCCAATAGTTCATGTTTTTGCCTTTTCCCCCTTCCATTTAGAGACGTGTCTAGCAAGAGGTTGCTGCCTTTGTTCTCCTCTAGGATTTTGTTGCATTCCTGTCTCACATTTAGGTCTTTCATCCATTTCCAGCTTTGTTCTTTCTCATGATTTCTTTGGCGATTTGGAGTCTTTTGTGGTTTCACACAAATTTTAGGATTGTTTGTTCCAGTTCTGTGAAAAGTATTATTGGCATTTTGATCGGTCTTACATTAAATCTCTAGATTGCTTTGGGTAGTATGGAGATTTTAACAGTATTATCACAGTCCATGAACATGGTTTTTCTTTCCATTTATCTGGGTTGTCTTCAGTTTCTTTCATTAGTGTCTTAGAGTTTTCAAAGTATAGATCCTTTATTTCCTTGATTAAATTTATTCCTCAGTATTTTATTCTTTTTGATGCTATTATACATAGGATTTAAAAAAAACATTTTTGCTACATTGTTATTAGTGTACAGAAACACAACAGATTTCTGTATATTAATTTTGTATCCTGCATCTTTACTCAGTTTATTAGTCTTAGTAGTTCTTGGTGGAATCTTAAGGTTTTCTCTTTGTAGTATTATGTTATGTGCAAGTAGCGACAGTTTTTTCTTTTAATTGGAAGATGTTTACTTCATTTCTTGCCTGATTGGTGAGCTGAGCCTTCCAATAATATGTTAAGTAAAAGTGGTGAGAATGGATATCCTTGTCTTTTCCTGCTCTTAGAGGCAAAGCTTCCAGCTTTTCAACATTGAGTAGTATTCAGTTGTTGGTTTCTCGTAGATGGTCTTTATTATGTGTATGTTCCCTATACAACCTCTCTTAGAGACATTTTTTATCATGAATGGATATTGAGATATGGACAATATTTCTCTCTGCATCTGTTGAGATGATTGATATTTATCCTTTATTTTGGTAATTGCCTTGTTTTGGTAATTTACTTTGATTTATGAATATTGACCTACCCTTCCACATCGGGAACAAATCCCACCTGATCATAGTAGATGATCATTTGAATATGTTGTTGAAGTTCATTTGTTCATATTTTGTTAGCGATTTTTGGATATATTTTAATCAGGAAATGGGTCTATAATTTTGGTGTCCGGTTAACGTTGGTCTTGTCGAATGAATTTGGAAATGGTACTTCTTCTAGTTGTTTTGAATTAGTTTAAGAAGAACAAGTGTTAATTCTTCCTTAAGTATTTGGTAGAATTCACCAATGAAGTCAGCTGGTCTTGTATTTTTGTTTGTTGGGAGTGTTTTGGTTACTGATTAATCGGTTAGTATTAATCAGTATACCTAGATTTTCTATGAGTTCATGGTTGAGTCGTGGAGGATTGTATGTTTCTAGAAATGAATTCTTTCCTTGCAAGTTGTCTAATTTGTTGGCTTATAAATTTTCATAATATTGTCTTATAATCCTTTGTATTTCCATGCTGGGGGTTGTAACTTCTTTCATTTTTTGTATTTCATGTATTTGATTCTCTCTTTGTCTTGATAAACAAAACTGACAAACCTTTAGAAAGGCTTATATTGTCAGAGAATCAACACTTAGTTTCACTGATTTTTTTTATTTAAATTCAATTTGCCAACATACAAATCTTTTGTTTTTCTAATCTCTATTTCACTCTAGTTCTTTTTAATTTTTGCTAGTATTATATAGCAAACATTGATTCCTTTTTTTAAAATGGCCATTCTTTGTTTCCTTGTCCTTTTCTTTCTTTTGGAATACTCCTCATTTAACTATTCTATTTATAAACTTTCTGTGCCGAGATAGTTTGAATCTACACATTTAATTTATTTACTTATTTGGCTCAAACTATTGAAATTTATTTTCTCATATTTCTAAAAATGTCTGAAATTAAAGTTTCAGCAGGATTGCTTTCTCTTTGTGCTTTTCTCCTTGCCTTATAAATGGCCTTTTTTCCTGTGTCTTCAGATGGCCTTCCCTCTCTCAGTCATTAGGCATTTTAGGCTTTATGTATCTATTTTTAAAGATTTTACCTATTCATGAGAGACAGAGAGGTGGAGACAGGGGCAGAGGGAGAAGCAGGCTCTCTGCAGGGAGCCTGATGGAGAACTCGGTCCCGGGACCCTGGGATCACAACCTGACCTGAAGGCAGACTGTCAACCACTGAGCCACACAGTGCCCCGAATTTTACATTTTAATGTTTTATTTGTTTCATAGGGCTGCTAGAATAAATTGCCAAAATTTGGTAGCTTCCAACAATTGGAATTTATTCTCAAAGTTCTAGAGGCCTAAAGTTGGAAATCAAAGTATTGGAAGAGCTAGACTCTCTCCAAAGGCTCCTTTCTTTCCTCTTTCAGCATCTGGTGGGCTCCTGGTTTTCCTTAGCTTCTGCCAGTTTCACTTGAATATTTGCCTCCATCTTCCCATTGCCTTTTTCTCAGTGCCCCTGTGTCCTACTATATCTTTTTTCTCTTATAAGGACATTGCTAATTGGGTTAAAGGCCCATTGTAAATCCAGGATGATTTTATTTCATGATCTTTACCTTAATTAGATATGGAAAGACCCTTTTCCAAATAATTAGGCTCCTAAATTAAAGGACCAGTGGTTAAGTCTGATAAATGTTTAGCCCACCAGAGTGTTATATATGGATGTTATCTACTGAAGAGCATACAACTGTTCATCTGTATTCTCCTAGCACTTTTGCATCTAAATCTGTAAGCCATCTGGAATTTATTTTGATTTAAGGTAGGATATAAGTTTATTTTTTGTATAACATTATTGGCAGATCACGCATTTAATAAGGATAGGATTTAAACCTATGACTTTGGGATCCCTGGGTGGCTCAGTGGTATAGTGCCTGCCTTTGGCCCAGGGCGTGATCCTGGAGTCCCGGGATCAAATTCTGCATCAGGCTCCCTGCAGGGAGCCTGCTTCTCCCACTGCCTATGTCTCTGCCTATCTCTCTCTCTCTCTCTCTCTATCATGAATAAATAAATAAAATCTTTTAAAAAATACATAAATAAACCTATGACTTCTTTTCAAAGTCAGCATCCTTAAACTACCTGTTTTTAGTACTTTAACTTTAAAAAAGCTTGCCTGTGAGGCTGTTTTTGTCATCATACATCTCATAACAGAAAAGACTACTATTACAGGCCTTGTTGGTATTTGAAAGTATGATGGTAGCTAAAAATCTGAAAAGAGTTTTGTCAGCACTTGGCGCCCCCAACCCCCGTCCTTCCCTTAAGCATTTCTTATTCCAGGAAAGAAGGAGAAATGCCAATTGGGAAAGTATGTTGGAGAGCATGGTTTGAGATGCTGGCTTATGTTGCTGTGCCTGATGTAGTTGTGATTGGACACCTCATGGACATCTGTAATATATGCTGTTTAGTCCTGTTAAAAGATATTTTGGGATCTTTTTCAAATTTTTATTTACATTCTAGTTAGTTAATGTAGAGTGTAATTATGGTTTCAGGAGTAGAATGCAGTGATTCATCACATACGTATGACACCTGGTGCTCATCAGAACAAGTGCCCTCCTTAATACCCATCACCCAGTTAGTCCATCTGACACCCAAGTCCCTCCGTTCACTGTGTTTTTTATCTGTTAAGAGGCCTTTATTGATTGTTTCCCTCTCTCTTCTCATCTTCTCATCTGTTTTGTTTCCTAAATTCCACATATGAGTGAAATTGTGTGGTATTTGTCTTTCTCTTATTTCACGGAGCATAATACATTCTAGCTCTATCTCCATCAGTGCAAATAGCAGGATTTCATTGTTTTTAATGGCTGAGTATTGTATGGTGTATCTATGCACATCTTCTTTATTCATTTATAAGTCAATGGACACTTAAGCTTTTTCCATAGTTTGGTTATTGTTGATAATGCTGCTGTAAACATTGGGGTGCTTGCAGATTCAGTGTCCTTACATAGTAGTACAATTGCTGTGGGGAAGTTTTACTTTTAACTACTACTTTTAATATTTTTTCCATAGATTTTATTTATATTGAGTGGGGCAGGTAAGCAGGGTGGGAGAGCAGAGGCAGAGAGTAATAGATAATCTCAAGCAGACTCCATGCTGAGCATGGGCTCCAACGTGAGGCTTAGTCCCATACCTATGAGATTGTGGCGACCTGAGCCAATATCAAGAGTTGAGCTTAACTAACTGAGCCACCCAGGAGCCCCTCTATTTTTGACTTTTTGAGGCATCTTCATACTCTTTTCCAGAGTAGCTGCACTGTTTTGCATTCCTACCAATGCTGTAAGAGGGTTCCCCTTTCCCTACATCCTTACCAACATCTTCTGTCTCCCCTATTGTTAATTTAAGCCATTCTGACACGTATGAGGTGATAGCTCATCATGGATTTGATTTGCATTTCCCTAATGATGTGTCTAGTCTTTTAGTCATGTGGGTGTCTTCTTTGGAAAAGTGGTTATCCATGTCTTCAGCCCATTTCTTTTTTTTTTTTTTTTTCAGCCCATTTCTTAACTGGATGGTTTTTCAGTGTTGAGCTTGATAAGTTCTTTATAGATTTTGGATACTACCCCTTTATCAAATATATCATTTGCAAATGTCATGTGGTATTTGTCTTTTCTCTTTCTGATTCATCTCCCTTTTCTTTTTTTTCTGATTTTCTGATTTTCTTATTTTTCTGATTTTCTGATTTTCTTTTCTGATTTGACTCCCTTAGCATGTCTCGTTGGCTATCATGAAACCTGTGGCAATGAAAACAGGCACGTGTGTATCGTTATCAGTTACCAGTTTCAGTCCTGGAGGACTGAACCACGTACAATGAGCAGTTATTCCTTGGTAATAGAAGGTAAATGTCCTCTTTTCTTTCTGTTGGAATCCTCATTTAATTAAGTAAATACCGTCTGTCTGAAACCTTAAGGAACCATTTACTTTATTACCTGACACATGACATTGAGGGAACCCTATCCCAGAAAATGGAAATATTTCATTTGGGGGCTTCACATGATCTTTGTTCACTCAGGAATATGGCTTTGAAATAAAAATATGTTTCTTAACTACTGGGAGCAAGCTGAGTTGCTCTCGTGTCTCCGGCAGAGACAGGAGGCCACACCAAGGACGTCAGGCACATGCATGTCCCAGAGGAGGAAAGGCAGCAGAGACAGAGAGAAAGGCAGTGGCTGCAGGGACAGCAGGGAGGAATGGTCAGTCGTCGGTTGTCCCTGCAGCCAACAGTGGATATGTGGCCCATGTACCTTCTGGTCTCGCCTGTGCAACACTGGCAATGGACCTAAAGTACCACGATGTATAATTTAAAAGCATCAGAGTTAGGTTTTGTCCAAAGTTAACTTATCCTTTATTACAAACAAAATGCATGAAGGAATTATAGAAGTTGATGACAACCACAACAAAACTTAGACACAGCGCAATGAGAGGGGAGGGGAAGCCTTCTGTTGGGCTGCAGCCATGATGAGCTGCTGCTTGGGGGCAGAGGCTGGCTGCTCCAGTAAGGCAGGTGGATGCACCGGCCCTTTGATGAACTCGAGGGCAGGCACTGAGGCCTACCCCACGTTTTGGAGGGTCCAGGGGTGCAGGCGGCACCTCCAGGTGGGGACAGTGAATCAGAGGTGTGACCAACACCTGCAGTGGCTTCGACTCAACAGGTGCCATCTCAGCCCCTGGCAAACACTCAACTCCAGCAGTCTTGACTGGCTCAATCACCTCTGGCCCTGAAGCTTCAGCAGTCCCCGTGGTAGGAGCTGGGGCGGGCTCTTGAGGTGGTTTGGGATCTTGCTTAGGAGCGGAAGCTAGTTGCTCCCCTGAGACAGGTGGCTGCTGCAGCATGTGGTGGAACCCGATTGCATGCTCTGGGACGTGATCTACCTCCAGGGTGGCCAAGGTTGCAGGTCGGTCCTCCTTGTCGGGACGCTGAATCAGAGGTGTGACCGCCTCGTGCATTGGCTTGGACTCAGCAACTAGCATCTCGGATCGGGCCAAGCACCCAGCTGCAGCAGCCTTAACTGGCTTGGTCAACTCAGGGCCTGAAGCTTCAGTAGGCCCCACAATAGTAGCTGGGGCGGCTTCTTGATGTGATTCAGGGTGTTGCTCGAGGGCCGAAGCTGGGTGCTCCACTGAAGCAGGTGGCTGCTCCAGCATGTTGGGTACCCCAATAGCCTGCACCATGGTGAGCTCTTCCTCCTGGGTCACCAAGGGTGCAGATAGCTATTCAAGTTGGAACAGTGAGTCAGAGATGTTACCATCACCTGAATTGGCTTGAACTCAGCACCTGGCCTCTCTGCTCAAGCCAGGCACTCAACTCCAGCAGCCCTGCCCAGCTAGATCACCTCAGGCCCTTCACTCACCTCAAGTCTGCGCTGGCCTCTTTTAGCTGTGCAGAGCACTATCCTGTTCCTCAAGGAGGTGGAGCAGAGGTTCTCTTCCTCGCACTCCTATCCTGTCTCCTGTGTGGAGCTCTGTAACGACAGTGCCCGGCAGCCAGGCAGGAGGCCTCATCGCCCAGTCTGGCTGCTTTGGCTGGGCCGCCACACCCAGCTGACTCCATTCCAGACAAACCACAGCACACTCGGCACACATCTCCCCCCAGAAGAGAAAAGGGATGCAGCTCTAGGACCTTGGGTTAACTCTGGGATGGGTAAGAGGCACCTTAGGAATCATCTTTCCACCCTCCCCACCATGGCATCAGTGTGACCATGCAGGGATCACTGGGGAACCTGCTGACCTGCAACCTCCTCCAGCCTAGGTGAGACCTGCCCACACATCCCTAGTCCCCTGAAACTGAAGAGGAGGGGATGGGGCTGCTCAGGATGGCTGGCACAGGTGGCCTGGCCTGGGCTGCTCTATATTACCTAGGGCACCTCCTGGCAAACGCCCTGAGGCGAGGGGTGTAATGGTGGAACCAAAGTCTACAGCATGTGAAAGAGCCACATCCCTGGGCTTTCTGGAAGTCAGAGCCCCGGGAAGTTGGCAGGCAGCAAGAGAACATCTTTCACTAGCGGATGTCTCCAGCCAAGTGAGCCTGATGTGGGGCTGCACTAGAATGTGGGTGCCTGGTTGCAGGGGTTCCAAGTTCTGATGGGCTCTGTTGTCAAAGAAGTGACCTCACTGTGTGGGATCCCCTACCTGAGTCCACTACTGGTTGAACCTTTGGTGTTGTCTTTTCACTTCTGTGTCTAATGGACATCTCAAATTTAACTTATGGAAACAAAATGATTCTCCTCCACCTCAGGCCCCCCACCCCAGTGTTCCATGATAGACTTCTTTATTCCACTTGTGCTTATGTGGACCATCCAACTTGGAGGTGTCCTGGGTTTCTCCCTGTCCACATCCCACATCCTGTCTATGAGATTCACAATATGAATTGTGCCCTTGTGCTATCCACATCATTCTTGCCTCGTTTCCTCTGTGCTGTCCGCATCATTCTTGCCTTGTTTCTCATGTCATGATGTGCCTGAGCCAGCTCGGACAAGGCAAGCTGATGTGAAAGTCCAAGGAAATTTTGTGAGCTGGTTGGCATCATTTTGGGAGCTTGAAATAATTAATAATCGTAGAACAGTGCACTTTATGTATTTGTTTTCTATCTACTGTCTGTTTCCACCCAAGTGCCTACAACAGTACCTGAGGCAGAGAAGGCCCGAAGATTTTTTTTCTAAAGGTACATTGTTGTTTTGGGGCCTTGTACACAGATTTTGGGAATTTCAGTGATGAAAGTCACTGAGAAAGAGATATAGGCAGTCCTCCAGATTCCCTTTTAGATGCAAGTATCCCACATGTCACTTAAAAATGTCAGGTTCAATCGAAGCTGGGTCCTTCATTAGTTTCTCATGAGTAAATTTGCTCCGTTGCTAGGGCTGCAGTCCTAAAATTGTAAATGTTGTTTCTCTCATCATAAAAATGTACTCTCCAGATTATAGTTGTTTATTATGTCTCGACAAATTTCATAATTTTTCTTCATAGTCTATTGTTTTAGGAATTAGAATTCTTTAATCTCTGGGTTGTTTCATTCAGATATTGATGCATTACTATTTTTTTAAAAAGTTGCTTAAAATTTGTTGTTTACCTAATATGCTAAATTCTCAGCTCTTTGAGATCTTCTTTGATTCATTGTTGAATTGCCTAACCACCTAGCAAATGTGATAGAAATGACGAGTATCCAGTAAAAGTATCCAGAATCTAATTCAATAACCAATTTCAGTTTTCTGTATTGGCCCATAAATTTACAGCCTCTTCGAAACTCCATTATAACATTGCTACATGTACTTTTTCATATTTGAAATACATTATTTCATAATTGCTTATGAAAAAGTACTTAGCCCAAGATTTAAAATTATTATTTACGAATGCATTCGCATCATTCTCATAATGATGTACGGCATTTAATGTAGTAGTGAATTGTTCATGTCGGTGTTTCCGGCAACTTTTCCTTCTGTACTTGTGTTGTTCCTGTTTATATCATTTGGCTATCTTTTGAAAAACAATGACATTCTTTAGACCCCTGAAGATTTCCCTGGTGGTTTTCATTTTTTTAATGTCATTTATTTCCATCTATTTGACCTGTTGAATACATCAGTTAAACAAATGTTTGCTTATTTTACATAAATGGTTCTTCTTCTTGTTGTACAATTTCATAACTAAGTCTTAGATAGACTAAGATTGGCCTTAGATAGGAAAATTTTTCTCCCATCGGTCTACAAAGCTGAGCAAAGCGGGTGATGCTTTAAAACATAACCTGTTGTTGGATAAGTATATCAGGCTTACGTGTTTTATATTTTTGCTTTTGTAGTAATTTAATTACCACTTTTGGAGCACTTGCTACTTCATCTTCATTAGAAATTAACCCTCCAGGGAGCCCCAGCGGCCCAATGGTTTAGCGCTGACTTCAGCCCAGGGTGTGATTCTTGAGACCCGGGATGGATCCTACCTTGGGCTCCCTGCATGGAGCCTGCTTTTCTATCTCTCTCTCTCTTTTCTCTCCGTCTGTTATGAATAAATAAGTAAATAAATCTTAAGAACAAAGAGAATTTAACTCTCCACTGAGGTAAGCCAAAGAGCTTAGTAAATAAAAATAAATAGTAATTCTAAATTCTGTATTTTTTGATCAACTTTAATTTATCAAATCGAGATTACATGGGGTTAAAATTAATTTCCAACAGGGAAAGGTATCTTTTCTGATAACAAAATCAACAAAAATAGAACATAGTCTTCCATCTTTACCTTTTTATTTGTTTGAAAGTAATAATTATAAGTGTTTTATAGACTACAGTAACCCAGTGAAGGATTTCTGTTTCCCACATTCCTCATATGCACATAACTACAAAATCTGATTTTATTTAATAGTATGGTTTACTCACAGTCTGTAAAACTTGTATCTACCTTGGGTGGAATGAGATTGTGCTCAAAGAATCCCGAAATCTTGCTTAGGTCTTTTTCTCCCCTTTTTCCATGACCTGGATCTGGGCTAGAACAATTTAATAAATGTTAAATGTCTGAATGGATGTGGAGATTTCGCCTTTTAGGGTAATTGCAGCTCCTCAAAGAGATAAGCTTTGTTTTTCCATTTGAGTTTATTTATACCTCAAATAATAAATGTGACATTGCCTCAGCAATTGCCTGGCCAAAAAAAAAAAAAAAAAGTTAATTTCATCTTTTGTTAAATATACTGTTTAGCGTAAATAATAAAGGTAGGTCAGGAAAAAAATCAGTATAGATAGAAGTATTAGATTTCAGGAAATGAACTTAAAATGGTTATACTCTTCATTACCCTCTCAACTCAAATGATGGCCTAAGGAGCTTTTGTGATCTGACCTGTTTACCTCTTCATCTTCCCTTTCATTCCTGCCTTTGTCCTCTCCCTGTTAGCTAGAGCCATGCTATATTCCGTCCAGTTCTCTGTGTGCCTTGTTTTCTTCTACGTTCTTTCATGCCTAAATTCTGCTCATCTTCCAGAAATGCTTCTCAGAAGCCTTCCCTGAGCTTCCACAGATGGACAGAGTGCTTCCAGAAATGCTTCTCAGAAGCCTTCCCTGAGCTTCCACAGATGGACAGAGTGCCCATCCCAGTGCTGAGTGTTCCTGAGTATGAGGTGTATCACCCCCTCTGCTGGGGAATTCGGTCTCTCTCTGGACCCTAGGTTACTTAAGGCACAGATGATTTCTTTTCCTCCTTCCTTCACGTAATATGCGTTCATATCATTAGACACAGACAAATATTTTTGAGGAGTGACTAAATTCGTCTGGATGATACATTTAATATTTGTCTATATGTTTATCTTAGAATGGATTTTGGAATAGGTATTGCCTTATTTCTTACCGACAATGTATGCTTCGAAAAACATGGATGTTAAATATGTTAAGTGATGGTAATCTATTTTGTAAGAAATACTGAAAACAAAATCTTAACAGGTTTACAAAAAATTCCAATTTCTTAAAATGTGCTTAAAATTACAAATATAGAATCCTATGCTAAAAATTGTCGGCATGGGAAAGTATGAGAAAAAGCAATAAGAAGATTTTTTTTTAAGGTCCTCATTCATAAGGAATGTGAGAGGACCCAGCAGGTACACCTTCTGAATGAATGCTTAAAAGGCGGTTTTGAAAGTTAGCCAGTAAACATATTCAGAGTTTTGCCAACCCTGGAGGGTTGGCCCTAAAGCAATGGAGGGGAGATAGAACTAGGACGAGTCTAAGGGCATTGAGTCACAGGACTAATGATTCAAAGGCAAGGTCTGCAAGTGAAATACCAGAAGGAAGAAAAGCCAAGTGGTGCTGGATGGATGACAGTGGAGTAAAGCATGTGGCTCAGGCCATCTGTGACCCATATAAAGAGAACAGGGTGCTCTACTGCCTTCAGGGGGCCAGGCTCAGAAAGCGACAAGAAGGGTAAAAGAGATCCCTGAAAGAGTGGAGGGGCTTTACTTCATTTTAGTCAACCTTCAATCTCTGCCTTGTAACTTCAAATGTCTAGTAATTGAAAAGAATTGGAGAACCATGAAATGAGAGTGGCCTTTGGTTCTACTTGTTGGGTTCATGTTGTTGTACATGTGTGTGCAGCCAACCAGCAGTGCTCATTATGTACCAGATCATGTACTAAGAAGGGTCTCTTACTGAAAATCAGGAAAGAGGAGAGAGAAAGAACTAGTTTTGATAGCTTTCTGATTTGGGAAAGCATTATAAAAATCATGTTTTAAAAAATTAAAAAAATAAAAATTATGATTTTCATTATACAGTAAGGGAGTAGTGTTCATTCATTTCTGTGTTCATTGTCGTGAGGATTAACCATAGAGCGAGTCCTGTGAAATGAAGAATGGTTGTATTCTAATTCAATTCCTTGAATTTCTTGTTTCCTTGTTTTTAAGTGGAGGTTTTGGGGTTTTTTGTTTGTATTTTTTATTGGGGTTCGATTTGCCAACATATAGCATGACATCCACTGCTCATCACATCAAGTGACATTCTCGGGGCCCGTCACCAGTCACCCCATCTCCCCACCCACTTCCCCTTTCACTACCTCTTGTTCATTTCCCAGAGTTAGGAGTCTCTCATGTTTTGTCATCCTCTCTGACTTTTCTCAGTGATGTTTTTATGTATTTATTTTAATTTTTTAGGATTTTATTTATGAGAGAGAGAGAGAGAAATGCAGAGACACAGGCAGAAGTTGAAGCAGGGTCCATGCAGGGAGCCCGACGTGGGACTCAATCCCGGGTCTCCAGGATCACAACCTGGGCTGCAGGTGTCGCTAAACGGCTGAGAACGGGGCTGACCCTAAGTGAAGAATTTATTTTATTTTATTTTTACGTTTTTAACTTTTTTTCTTGGAGTTCATTGCCAACATATCACATAACACCCAGTTTTCATCCAACCACGTGTCCCCCTCAGTTCCCATCACCCAGTCACCCCCACGCCCCTCCCTCCTCACCTTCCACCACCCCTATTTCGTTTCCCAGAGTTAGGAGTCTTCCATGTTCTGTCTCCCTTTTGGATATTTCCTACCCATTTCTTCTCCCTTCCCCTCTATTTCCTTTCACTATTGTTTATATTCCCCAAATGAATGAGACCATATAATGTGTGTCCTTCTACGATTGACTTATTTCACTCAGCATAAGACCCTCCAGTTCCATCCTTTCGAAGCAAATGGTGGGTATTTGTTGTTTCTAATGGCTGAGGAATATTCCATTGTATACATAAACCACATCTTCTTTATCCATTCATCTTTCGATGGACACGAAGCTCCTTCCACAGTTTGACTATTGTGGACATTGCTGCTAGAAACATCGGGGGGCAGGTGTCCTGGTGTATGACTGCATCTGTATCTTTGGGGTAAATCCCCAGCAGTGCAATTTTTGGGCCATAGGGCAGATCTATTTATAACTCTTTGAGGAACCTCTGCACAATTTTCCAGAGTGGCTGAACCAGTTCACATTCCCACTAACAGTGCAAGAGGGTTCCCCTTTCTTCACATCCTCTCCAACATTTGTTGCTTCCTTTCTTCTGTTTGCTTTTTACTGACATTCAGAAAACGTAAAAGTTCAGACTCATAACTTTGTTGCATTTCTAAGTCCTTTCAACAACAAAAGGAAATCGTGTATTATGACTAGAAGTTTAAGTGAGTCCTAAACTATTGGAAGAAAATTCTAAAATATACATTGATGTTCTACAAGGAAAAGATTGAGTTTAAACAAAAGAGCCAGAGCTCATTCTTCCAGAAGGTTTGTTAAGTTGAATACCAGAGCCCTTTTACAAGTATATTAGAAAAATAAGTAGTCCCACTGTATCAGTCAATTCATGTATAAATGAGAAGAGACTTACCTTTAGTGAAACTAACTCTAAAGTAGTTGAATGCCAAGCTGATTGTTAAGTTGGTTATTATTAAAACAGGAGAACAATCCCACACACTTAGAAATGAGGTCCCAGATTGGAAGAACTGTTAAATGTAGCTGCTCATAATAAGTTAAATAATTCCTCCACAATTTGAGAAGATATATATCAACATGGCAGTCTTATATGTAATTTATGGTGTTTAGGAAATTATCTAATGGACTTCATGATTCCATAGAGCTTATTTTTGAGAGATGCTAGTGAATACGGAGGGAGAAAAATAAATGCTCAAAAAAGTCCTATTGCCATCTTATACATTTGGGGAAACTGTAAGACAATTTTCAATACGTCTATATATAGTAATAACTAACACCATAAAATAGCACCCGTTTAGATAGAATTGATGGTAGACGTGGCAGTACTACATCCTTTTCTACAATGTTTGAGCCTATGTAGTACTTAAGACCTTTCCTCCAGGCATCAACATAAAATATTGAATACTAGAAAGCATGAAAATAATTTTGTCTTTGGAAGTAGTTTACGTGAAGTTTTCCTGCATGTCCCATTGGAGATTTGTGAGGAGCCTGCTTCTCCCTCTGCCTGTGTCTCTGCCTCTCTCTCCCTCTCTGTCTCTCATGATTAAATAGATAGATAGATAGATAGATAGATAGATAGACAAATCTTTTAAAGAACTAAGTAAAATAATCATCATTATTTTATGATTTATAAAATGCAGTAAAAGTTAAATCATCCTGAGAGGCAGGAAGCCTCTCATTTGGCCATCTTTTTAACATGTTATACTTATTTTCCTCCCTTGTTTAAGGACTTTTTTTTTGTACGTATGTCATGACTTTTTTTGTTAGCTATACTTTTGAGGAAGAACCTCTTCAATTTAGAGGTGCTGTATCTTTCTCTAGCCATTAATTCATTGTCTTCTAGAAATACACATTTGCTTCAATGTATCCCTTAGAGTGCAACAATCCTGAACTCCTATGGGATTTTTCACCAATGACCGATGAAAGTTGTTTTTTCAACTTCCCTGTTTTATTGAAGCAGGTCTGAAGACCAGGAAGAAAGCTGACTAGTGATCTGAATTGCAAAATGTTGAGAACTAACCAGTGAATTTTCATGGTGCCTAATGACTCTTAAGCGCAAAGGAAGTTTATTAATTATTTGAAGTAAAGACAACGCAGTCATTTGTCGGAGATCCTTAGCTAGAAAGTTTTGATATTCTTTGAAGAAAATTAATACAACAAAACCTTAGAAAGTTTTAGAAGAAGTTACAAAAACATCAAAACCTGAGCTGCACAAAAGAAAAGTCATGTATCTGATGGTCACAAACGTAAGGGAAGCAAGTAAGTGCAGGAAAGCTGGGAGCTTCTCAATTGGTTGTGGCCATAGAGAGTTTGGACAAGACAACAGGATGCCACTTTTATTTTGTAGGGAAGTGTCATTTGTGACCATTATTTGTAAATGGGTTTTCCATTGGTTTTAACGTCCACAGTGTTTGCCACTTTTCTGGTCTAACTGAACTAAGACATCCCTCACTCCTGTTACCACTAGTCCATGTTTTCAGTGCTGTTGGTTGGCTTTGGAAATGTGACCTTTGTGGATAAAACAGGGAAGTTTCTCTGGCATAGAGTGGAAAACAAGGAGCTCACACAAGGCTCTGCACAGTTGGTGTGTGTGCATGCATGCATGAGATACTTTCATAACAGGATCTGTTATGAAATATTTTTACATATATATTTATATATACAAAATATACTGTATCTTACAATGAAGTGAGCTGTGGAAAAGACAATGTTATTAAGAAAATCCGAAGGAAGAGGGGCGCCTGGGTCCTAGAATCATTGGGCTCTGGTGATGCAATTGGTTAAGTGTCTGACTCTTGGATTTGGCTCAGGTCATGATCTCATGATCTTTGGATCAAGCCCTGCATCAGGCTTCATGCTCAGCAGTGAGTCTACTTGGAATTCCCTCCCTCTGTCCCCTACTCATGTGTACACACTCTCTCTCATTCTCCCTCTCTTAAATAAGTAACTAAATCTTCAAAAAAGGAAAATCACAAGAGTAAAGATATATATGGTACTGTACTGTATAAAGAAGTGGACCCATGCAATTCCAACACCTGTTGTTCAAGAAATAACTGTATTCTTTTTTTTTTGGAACAACTGTATTCTTATCTTTACATCTCCCACTTATTAAGCCACGATCCTTAGAAAGCCATCAGCAGTTGTCCCTAAGACTAATGACCTCTTTTTTTCCTCTCTCCTACTCCTAGTCTGCATAGCAGGAATGCTGCCCCTGGCTACTGTATTAGTGGGGAAAGATCTCTGAGGGCAATTTAGAAGACCCGGTATCTGTTTCCATGATTGCCCTTTTGAAACTGGGTCACCTTTCCTCACTCCATGGAGCCTTTGTTCTTTTATGTATGCTTGAATAGTAGATGGTCATCAAAGATTCTCACACAGTATAATCTAGTTGAAAAATTGTGTTTGCAACTCTGTATGAAGAGGTAAAACATGGATGTGCAGTCACATATGACTTTGGATTCCTGGAGTGGCCCTTGCTGTAGGCTTTGTTTTGCTAGAGCTCGTGTTCATCTCTAAGTGTCTGCTGTATTGAGGACTGTGGGGAGTAAATGAGACCATATGTGGAAATTTCCGAGAGTGTCTACCTGGGAGGAAGTACATATGATCCCGGGTGGGGCCGTGGGACTGGTTTGGTGGTGGGGGTCTTGACAGCAGTCAGACTTGGTGCATTGAGGTTTCCTCTGCAGCAACGAGCAAAGCAGAACAACAGAGGTGCCACGGTCCCCAGTAGCCCCACTGTCCTATGTCTTCAGCATATCCCTAAATGTTACTGGGCACCTACTTGGACAGTAATCATCCCAAATAGGTGGTCCTGAGCAAGCAGCTGTAGGGGTGCTCTGCAATCTTAGCATGATTAGCCTGTTTTCCTGGGGTCATGAGTGCTATTTTCCAAAGAGAATACAAAAGTGGAACCTGCTGTTTGTACCCATAAGCCGTGACATATTGAAATTGCTTTGTATGACATTGAGTTCCCTTTAGTGCCTTTCACGTAAGCTAACTGTCAAAACCTATTTTATTTTTACTGCTCTTGGCCTATTTCTTTAATGAATAAGTAATTTTTTGTCCCTAAAGAGGCTTATCGTGAAAGAGGGAAAGCTTTTGGGCATCAACTCTTATGTTAAAATTAATGGAAAAAAGAGAACCACATTCATGAAAGTATCTTGAAACTATAGAATATACAGTGAGAAATAATTTACAGAGAGACGAAACTAGTGGCTTAATTAGGTTTAGATACATGAAATTGCTGACTTTGTTTTTCCTATAAAAACCAGTTTTATTTAGTTCAAGGTAGTATTTTCCATAGATACCCTGATTCGTGCTTTATTTAATTTTGAATACCTGTTGATGGTAGTACTCAGCTACACTCGTGGCTGTTTTGTTTAAGGTAACGTCAGATGTCGAAAATAATCATCTTTTTGGTGGACCCTTTTATTTTACAAAGAGTGATGCTGTATTTATTTATTTGTTTGTTTGTTTATTTATGTATTTATTTATTTATTTTCATCCTGAGTTGTAGAATGTAGCTTATGGTGTTTATTCTCGTAGATTTTTCGTTTTCTTTTTCTTTTTTTTTTTTTCTCACAGATTTTTCTACTGAAGCAACCGAGAAGCTACATCTCTGCTGTCCTAATGTCTTGTCTGGTAGCCCCTTTTCTGTCTTGTAAGTGTTATCTATATTTTGTACAAAAACTCATGTGGTTACCTTATGCATAGTATGTCTTCACCATAGTTCATGGCTGAATTTAGAATACTTAGAGACATCGAGGTCAGTTAGGATCTTTCTTTTAATTATTCAGAAAATGGATGATGAAATCATTAAGTAAGGGAAGAAGGATGGATGGGTAGAGGAGGAGAGACCCAGGGGATGTGGAGCTGAGACTTTCTCACTGTTGCCATGAGTGTGACGTGGCATGGTGAGGGTTGACTTTAGATTTGTGATTTGGACGCGTCATTAGAAAGTGGTGTTTTATTAACCAAGATAGAGAACACAGAAGAAAGAGGAAGTTACAGGGATTACGGATTGCAGTGTGGGATAGAAGATGAGGCTTTCAGTGTTTGTGCTGGATTTACAATGACCGCCGTGTATTCAGATTGAAGATACATAGCAGGCAGCTGAAAACCAGAGTTGCAAACTTGAAAGATGGGTTTGTCTGTTTGTATGTCATTTTTACGTGGTGTGGATTCACCATATAGAGGAACGATATTAAAATATGAGAACAGCATTTTTTTTCTCTTTGATACTCATTTTGAAGGAACATGAATGTGTTTGGTCAGGGTTTAAGCTGTCATAGGAGGTGTGTGTGTGTGTGTGTGTGTGTGTGTGTGTACAAGGCATACCCATTCTTGTTGATCGTTTTGGTTACTCATTAGTTAAATGCAAGATCATATGATACTCTGATGTTTTCATATTTATAATATAGGACATTCTCTCTGAGGTTTTAAATTACTAAATCAGATGAGGACCCTTGGAAGTTTATTGGAAGTATATAATATTCCCTTTTAGGATAGGTAGTGATAAAATCCTAATGAGTTGTCACTGTTTTAAGATCTGTGAAGTTCCCTAATTGGTATTCATACAGGTATTATTAATGGAAATAACCTCTTGCACTCTAAAATGTTGTGAAAGAAATATTACTACACTCCTTCTGCCTTTATCTGGAACATTCTGCCTTTTTAGATATTTGTATATTATGTCTATTGCCCCTAAAAGCATAGATATATTATGATTTATTACCTCTTCCTGCTTGTAAGATACATTTTTTTTTCATATTTTAACATTTTTGAAATTGTGATTTGTTTAGAGTCACTTGGGACATTAATTTGAGTTTTTTCACCTTTGGAAAAGATGTTAGTAAATCAATTATGTATCTCAAAATCAATACTCAGAATCAGAATCAAGTAAATACTACACACTAAATTATCATAATGCACTACCCCAGGCATTTACTATTGTCATGGGGCACTTTGATCAGTTGATTCCAATTTTGGCTCCTTAGTTATTTTGTAGTACTGAGTTTAGTGTTCAACCCCTGGGTAGAAACACTGATTTTTCTGATCTTCAGGCAATAGATTAACACTGAGAATTTTTTGATGAACTCATGATTCCTCCAACAATCTCTGTCTATCTGTCATCTACTTAGGGAAGTGATCCCCCAATTGTTATGTGCTGACTTCCCTTCTGAAGCTGGGAATGTCTGTTCATCTTTGTATTTCCAGAGCAAACCTCGTGAGGTGGCACATGCTACACGTGAGCATGGAAGTGGGCTGATGGCTTGACTCACAAATTTGACCTGACCTATGGTCCAGTACCTGCTTTTCTTTTTGAGAGTCCAAGATCCTATGGACTCACTGAACTTCCACCTCTGTAGTGGACAGTGCTGGAAGGGATATCCAGAAAAATTCACTTGCTTTTGTTTATTATGTTTTTAAGATTGTTGAATTAAGACACTAATTAGAGAATATTTGGAAATTAAAGAAAATCTTTAAAATTCTAGCATAATCTTACTGCACAGCAGTTGTCATTGTGAATTTTTAATTGTATATGTATTTATTAGATAATCTTGTCTACATTTACATATGACATGTAATTGAAGTCCTTTTTTCCTAATTATTCTAAAATGTTTCTTTAGTTTTCTTTAACTAAAACACCACATATTGATATATTCTTTCTTATAGAATTCTAATTTCAGTTGTCTTTTTTTTTTTTTTTTGGTCTGAATAATAGGTTTATTTATATTTATATTTTTTTATTTTTTTGATTTTTTTAAAGATTTATTTATTTAATTATTTATTCACAATAGACATAGAGAGAGAGAGGCAGAGACACAGGCAGAAGGAGAAGCAGACTCCATGCCAGGAGCCCGATGCAGGACTCGATCCTGGGACTCCAGGATCACGCCCTGGGCCAAAAGCAGGCACCAAACCTCTGAGCCAACCAGGGATCCCCTTATTTTTTTATTATTAAAGATTTACTTATTTATTCATGAGAGATGAGAGAGGGAGAGAGAGAGAGGGTGCCAGAGGGAGATATCAGTGAGTGTACATTATTTTGATTACGTTGCACAAAATAAAACTACTATTTCTTTCATAGAAATACAGCAGTGGGAATTATTATGAGTATTTGTGGAAGTATTGAATTATGTCTCAGTGGATTTATGTGGGTGTGACTTTTCCTAATTTAAGAATGTACATTCAAGTTATTGCTGTCCTTTTTTAACTTCTTGACTGATTGAAAAATGTTGATTTTCTTACTACAGAGTGCCAAATAATAGGAGAATGAAGTTTTCTCTTTGGAGGGAATTCCAGTTTTACTTTGTTACCTACTCCTTTTAATCTAAAAATTGAAACAAAAGTTGTGTCCTGAATCCCCATTGTTGTAATCGGTGACTAGTTAGAGTATACTGTACTTGAGGCTATTAGTTCTACAAATGCCATCCTATAATTACATTATTATTATTATTATTATTATTATTATTATTATTATTATCTTAAGATTACGGCTTGGAAGTTTTAAGTGCTAGGTTTCTCCTTTTGAAAGCAGATGTGGACGTCATAAAGGACTGGCCAGATTTGTTTATTGAAGAGATACAGTTTTTTTTTCTTTAATTTCAGGTTTCAGATTCAAGTAGAATTTGAGGAAAAGTATAATATATAGAATTGATCTATTTATTCTTCTGGTGTTATTGGTGTTTCAATATAAATTATTGCTTGAATTGCTGTTACAGTCTTTCTGAGTTTCCTGGGAACATATCATCTGTTGTTCCTGCCTCCTGGCACTCGGTCATCTTCTGTGTGCTGTGGCAGGCTGCTGTTTATGGATGCCCAGCAGAGAAGTACTGAGGCTCAGGTCTCCCAAACATGGAGACCACTGTGGATTGGATAGCATGCCATCGTGTAGACTGTCCTCATCCACCCCACTGTATGCTCAGTACTGTCTCTGGAGTGGGAGGAAGTTATTTCTTCCAAAAGGTTCAAATGAATTTCTAGTTAATATCATTTAATATCACTTCAAATAAATTTGACTACTTGTAGGTATGTTGCTTATTGTTTGTGAATGTATTTAAATTTTGTGTAATGGAAACGTATTTGCTGTTCTTGTTTTTAGACTTTCATATTTTTTATAGGAGAGAAAATGAGAATATGGACAAAATGAGAACACCTGGAAGTTGATAGATTTAACATAGAAGTTTTTTTCTGCAGTAGAAACTCTTTAAAGATAAAGATTTATCGTTAAAGATAAAGATCAGGAAATATTGAAAACAACCCAAATGTCTATTTATTACTGCCATATGATCCCGTTTTTGAAAAAAAAAAAACCCAAATTAAGAAATCTAGTATTTATTGTATTATTTTATAATATTACAAAATATACTGTTACATTATAATGAGATAATGTAGTATTTATTAGATTATATAAAGGATATGTACATATGTTGTAAAACTATCAAACCAACTGAAGGAATGATGACATGATTCAGCATATATTTATCTTTCAGACAGTAGGCTGTGAGATGAGATTAGGGGAAAGCACACAGTTTAGTAGTATGCTCCATACTTGCCTTGCTTACTGAATGTTCTTTACTCATTTAAAATATTATATAAAGAAAACATTTTGTAAGATCTGGTTTAAAAAAGGCAGCACATGGATAGCCCGGGTGGCTCAGCATTTTAGCACCGCCTTTGCCCCAGGGCGTGATCCTGGAGATCTGGGATGGAGCTCACTTCTCCCTCTGTCTGTGACTCTGTGCCTCTCTGTGTGTGTCTCATGAATAAATAAAATCTTAAAAAAGGGCAGCACAATAATTGATTACTTTGTTGCCTCAGTGCTGTAACAGAATAGCAGGGAGGAGATTGGGTGGCTCATACACAGATATAGATTTTGGATGTCCATGGCCCAAGCACCTGCAGATTTGGTGTCTGGTGGAAGCCCACTTCCTGGTTCAGAGGCCGCTGCTTTCTTCTTGTGTCTCCCACATGGCAGCTCTGTGGGCTGGGTTATTTTTTTACAAGGGCGAAAATCCCATTCATGAGGACTAAACCCTCGTGACCTCATCACCTCCCAACCACCTCAGGTCCCAATATCATGAGGACTAGATTTTATCATGTGAATCTTTGGGGGGGGGGGGTCACAAGGATTCAGTCTGTAACATGTTTGGAGAATCATATATGGACCACCTAGGAGGTGAGTGAAAAACTCACCTAGGAATATATGACTAATTTTTTCTTTTAGGATATTTATAAGTTATTTTAATGGTGTTACAGAAAGCATCCAATTATATGGAAATTTTTCTGATGTAGAACAGGAACTGAAAATTGCAATTCCTCACTAGCCAGTAAAAACTTTATTGTTGATCTCACAGGATAATTGTCAGAATCAGATGTAATACAGGATATAGGAAAAATTGTAAGATTTAAATGCTGTTAAAATATAACATCATTCCTATTCTGGTATTCTTTCCAAACATAATTATTTGATATTAGGAGTCACAGAATTTCTGCTTTGTTTAAAACTGTGTTCTTGTTCTCGACTGTTTCTAATAATAGAACGCACACCCTTGTTTTTTATTCGTTACTTCCACACACTTTGGGTTCCTTTGGGAAAAAAAAACAAGCACTGCCGGTATTGAGGAGTATCGGTTATGAATAAGTAAGCATTTAGAGTAGACAGGTGTCAGTTTTGTCTGGATCAGGATACTAGTCTGTGGGTCTGTGTCACTTCAGATGACTACCATGCCACCTGGTTCAATCTCTTTGCTCAGGATCCTGCTTCATGGAAGGCTGGAGTTTTGCTAATTCTGTCCTTCTGTAAGCAGCATAGGTTTCCTGTTTGTGTTTATCAGTTGGTGTATCCCTGCAACTGACATATATGATATACTTCTTGCTCATAGGCCTTCCGAATGTTTTCATTCAGTTCGTGATAGACTTGATTCTTTTTTTTACTTCTTTTTGCATAGAGAGACCTAGTATTAGCCATTGAATACTCACCCACTGAAACAGAAACCACCACCATGATTTCATTAAAGGCACCAAGCATTGGGTCATTTACTGAAGGGAATTACATAGTATTCTCTATACAGAATCTCAGTTCACACTTTTAAGACTATTTGCCTGAGGAAAGAACAGTGTGTGAAATTGGGTAAATTATTTTTTTCACATTTACCTGATTGATAAGAGGTTAAGTGTCGTCAAGTACAACCACTAAGTACTCTTTTATTTTTAAAGTTAGGTTCCACAAACTATAAGTTCGGCATTTTATTAGACGGCTGAATAAAGGCATGTAGGCTTAATAGAATTAAAAACTGCCTTATATACCTGGCACATGTGTATATGCCATTGTACTCATAATCAGTTGCAAATGCACTTAAAGTATAAGCAGCTCTTCTCATGGGAATCTTTTGATTATCCTTATTTTAGAAAAATTACCTGGTTGATGTCAAAGTGAAATGATACAGAGATTCATTTCTGCCCATTTGTAAATTACTGACACATCTGTTTTGATTAATAACTTTAAAATATTTTATGTACTTAGGTAAGCTGTTCAAAAATGTTTCTAAGGAAGTTTTGTATGGGGAAACATCTGGCTTATTAACTTACATAGTAGAAAATCCACACCCTTGTTACTGTTTGGCAATACAGAATACATAACAAGCACTGAATTTAGTACTCATTTGGCCACACAAAGTTGAGAATAAAGTTCATACTTGGGAGTATTAGTTAAGTTCACGTTATCTTCCCTTTGAACCAAAATATGAATGTTTTGAATATTAACAATGACTGGAAATCTCATGGTGGGACTGAGAAAGATAGAATACATATCTGCTTTGAGGAGAAAGTAACGTAAAAGAAATAACTTCTATATTTAAATATACACATATATCTGTCGGTAGAATTTTAAGTAAGTTTAAGTGTAATTAGTGGCTGCTAACATTGCACAGTTTGTCAAGTTTGCCACATGGGATCCCATGGAAGAAGTATTACATATTCTGGTTTTACGGCATTAAAAATTAAATATTACTTGGTTATGTTTGAATATTTTCTTTTTTAAGATTTTATTTATTCATTAATGAGAGAGAGGCAAAGACACAGGCAGAGAGAGAGGCAGAGAGAGAGGCAGAGAGAGGGAAGCAGGCTCCATGCAGGGAGGCCAACGTGGGACTAAATCCCACGTCTCCAGGATCACACCCTGGGCCAAAGGCAGGCGCCAAACTACAGCCACCCAGGCATCCCTGTTTGAATATTTTCAAACAAATCACTAGTGTACATGGGAGTATGTTGAAATATTTAAATGCTGTGAAGTTTCTTTTTCAAGATTAAATTTTATTATCAGACATGAGCTAGTGTTTATAAATTATAGAGATGTTTTTCAGTAATTTTGACACAGTAAGTTTTGAGAGTTGGTCAGTTTTTTCATTGTTCCTAAATTTTAAAATTGTCTCAAAAGTTCTTCTATACAGAGTCAAAACTTTGATGATGATTTCGGTATATGTTTGGGCAGCAATTATAATAAAAGGATGTGAAGTCTTTTGATACTGAAGACATCATTATTTGAGTATATCCTTCTTACCATCAAAAATTATACAGGACAGATTCATTGTGAAACCAGCTGATGTATCATTGTTGCATTTTATTGATTAAAAACCATTAAACACAATTAAAGAATTTTCTGCTTAAAATAGTTTAAACTGATACAAAGAAGAGTTTGATTGCACTTCAATTTTTATCCCTTTTTACTTGAAAAGCAAAAGAAGAAAAATTGTCCCTGTGGCTTTCAATCTATAGAAAATGAAAAGAATTTTAGTTTTTTGGCAGCAATCATAAAAAGTACCTGAGGTTTCCTCTAATAATGTGTACCATTAGTATCTTCCTTATAGCTGTATCCTAGGGTCTTTACAATGCAGGGAGAGCACAGAGCAGAGGCCGGAATTGTCTCTGCTCCAGTGCTGGCTGCTGGATGGAGGGTTCAGGGCTTTGAAATTCATGTGTCACACCTCGGCCTGGATGGCCCAGGTGGCGGCTGGCTGGCTGGAGCCTTAGTCATCCAGTATAATCCTCGGGCCCTCGGTTCATCATTCTGTAGTCTTTTCCTCCCCGTGCAGTCTTCCCAGCACTGTCACCACACGACTTACACAGCAGCTGGGTGCTCCCAGAGCACCAAAATGAAAGATGCTAGGCCTCCTTTTGGCCTAAATCTAAAACTGGCACCACCATTCCTGTCACATCCTGTTGGTGGGACTACACAGAAGCATGCTTGCACCAGGAGGCAGGTTCAGTGGGAGCTGCTTGCATTAAATCTTCCAGAGGAAGAGGGCTGGGGGCTGAGGTGGGGAGACCTACGTTTTCTTTTACTAACTTTAAAACATTGACAATGGCTATGTGTTACCTTATCATTTGTTTGAGTTTTAGAAATTCATACATTGCATGGGCCTGCCTCCACACTTTTACCTTTGCTGTTCCTTGGCCTCAACGCCCTTCCCTTCCAACTGCAGCTGACACATGCCTGGAGAAACTTTCCCTGCGTGCCCAAGTCAAATGACTCCCTGTTTCCTCTACAACTTCCCACTGTTTGTGTATCTCTGATCTTATTCTTCCCCTACTGGAGTTAGTTAGGCAGTGGGAAGGACAGGGAAGGCTGGCACGAGCCAGGCTTGGCACCTTCCAGCCCCACAGCCACCTGTATCCAGGTCCCGGCCCTCCTCCCTGGGGCCAGGGTTCAGGTCCCCTCATTCCATGTGCAGATTGCCGCCCAGGAGGTGGTGGGCAGGGATGGGCGGCTTGCCAGGCAGACACTGGCACCCTGAAGGTTCAGGCTTCACAAGTGGCGGGGCCGGGTTTCAACTGGGATTTATACCTTGGATGCAAGGAGTTTGAACACTTGTAAAATAATCAAGGTGATCACTTCAACAAGAGAAAAAACAAGAACCATAGGATCCTCTCAATAGATGCAGGGAAAGCATTTGACAAAGTACAGCATCCATTCCTGATCAGTACTCTTCAGAGTTACGCACAGGGAACATTCCTCAATATCTGTAAAGCTATTTACGAAAAGCCCACAGCAAACATCGTTGTCAGTGGGGAAAATGGGAGAGCCTTTCCCCTAAGATCAGGAACACAACAGGGATATCCACTCTCACCACTGCTATTCAACACATTATCATAAGTCCTAGCCAAAAGACATTCAAATTGGCAAAGGAGTCAAACTCTCCCTTTTCGCAGATGACAAGATACTGTACTTTGAAAACCCAAAGACTCCACCCCAAGATTGCTAGAACTCATCCAGCAATTCAGCAATGTGGCAAGATACAGAAATCAATGCCCAGAAATCAGTGGCATTTCTCTACACTGACAATGAGTGAGAAGAAAGAGAAATTAAGGACTCAATCCCATTTACAGTTGGACCACAAACCAGAAGATACATAGGAATAAACCTAACCAAAGAGGTAAAGGATCTATACCCTAAAAACTACAGAACACTTCTGAAAGAAATTGAGGAAAAATCAAAGAGATGGAAAAACTTTCCATGCTCATGTATTGAATAAATATTATGAAAATGTCTATGCTACCCAGGGCCTTTTACAGGTTCAATGAAATCCCTATCAAAATACCATGGACTTTCTTCACAGAGATGGAATAAATAATCTTAGGTTTTGTGTGGAATCTGAAAAGACCCTGTATAGCCAGGGGAATATTGGGGAAAAAAAACTCCAGATCAGGGGGCATCACAATGTCAGATTTCAAGCTGTAGTACAAAGCTGTGATCATCAAGACAGTGTGGTACTGGCACAAAAACAGACACATAGATCAATGGAACAGAATAGAGACCCCAGAAATGGGCTCTCAACTCTATGGTAAACTAATATTCGACAAAGCAAGAAAGACTATCCACTTTAAAAAAGACACTCTCTTCATTAAATGGTGTTGGGACAAGTTGACAAACACGTACAAAAGACTGAAACTAGACTATTCTCTCACCCCAAACACAATGATAAACTCAAAATGGATGAAAGATCTAAATGTGAGACGAGAATCCATCAAAATCCTAGAGGAGACCACAGGCAACACCCTTTATCAACTTGGCCACAGCAACTTCTTGCAAGATACATCTATGAAGGCAAAGGAAATGAAAGCAAAAATGAACTCTTTTGGGACTTCATCAGGATAAAAGCTTCTGCACAGCCAAAGAAGCAGTCAACAAAACTAAAATACAACCTACAGAATGGGAGAAGGTATTTGCAAATGACATATCAGATAAAGGGCTAGTATCCAAGATCTAATAACATATCAAATTCAACACCCAAGGAAGAAACAATCCAATCATCAAATGGGCTGAAGACATAACAGACATTTCACCAAAGAAGACATATTTGTGGCCAGGAAGCACATGAGAAAATGCTCCGCATCACTGGCCATCAGGGAAATACAAATCAAAACCACAATGAGATACCACCTCACAATGGTGAGAATGGGGAAAATTAACAAAACGTGAAACAGTAAATGTTGCAGAGGGTGTGGAGAAAGGGGAACCCTCCTGCACTGTTGGTGGGAATGTTAACTGGTGCAGCCACTCTGGAAATCTGTGTGGAAGTTCCTCAGAGAGTTCAAAATAGATCTGCCCTATGACCCAGCAATTGCACTGCTGGGGATTTACCCAAAGATACAGATGCAGTCAAATGCCAGGACACGTGCACCCCAGTGTTTATTACAGCAATATCCACAATAGCCAAAATGTGGAAGGAGCCTCTGTGTCCTTCGCAAATGAATGGATAAAGATGATGCGGTCCATATATATAATGGAATATTACTCAGACATTAGAAGGACGAATACCCACCATTTTCTTCAACCTGGATGGAACTGGAGAGGATTATGCTGAGTGAAATAAGTCAATCGGCGAGGGACAAACATTATATGGTTTCCTTCATATGGGGATTATAATAATAGTGAAAGGATTATCGGGGGAGGAGGGGAAATGGGAAAAATAGAGACAAACCATGAGAATCCTAACTCTGGAAAATGAACAAAGGGTTGGGGAAAGGGAGGTGGACGGGGGGCATGGGGTGACTCGGTGGTGGGCACTGAGGGGTCACCTGTCGGGATAAGTACTGGCTGTTATACTGTGGGTTGTAAATCGAATTTCAATATACATGAGACGTCAAAGATTCAGGTTATCAAAATTTTGGAAGCTATTTTAAAGGTTTACCCATAAAACTTTTTTTTTTTTAATTTTACATATATGCCCTTAACAATGAAAAGAAAGGTATAGGAGACAGACAAAATTGACCATTTTAAGTAGTTTTTGTGCACAAACCACAGCAGGTACAATTTGCCTAATCAATTGAGGTAATAGCAAAACTGAATAGGCCCCTCCCTCGGGCCTGATTTTTTTCTTTTTTCTTTTTTTTTTTTTTTGAAGAATTTCAGAAGGGCAGGTATCCTTCAGTGTTTGGACAAAATTCCTGTGAGGCCATCTGGTCCTGGACGTTTGTTTGTTGGCAGTTATTTTTATTACTGACTCAATTTCCTTACTGGTATTCAGTCCATTGAACTTTTCACCTACTTCCTCCTTCAGTTTTTGTAGCTTCTAGACTTCTATGAATTTATCCACTGCGTGTAGGTTGTCCAATATGTTGGCCAATAGTTTTTCATGATATTCTGTTTCAATCATTTAATGTATGTATGGAATTGGTTGTAATTTCTCCTTTATCCTTTGTGATTCTGTTTGAGTGCTTCTCCCTTCTTCTTTCATGAGTTTGGCTACAAGATTATCATTCTGTTGATCTTCAAGGAACTAGATAGTGGTTTCATTAATCTGTTCTACTGGTTTTTACTTTTGTTTCTGTAACATATATTTCAGCTCTGATTTTTAGTACTTGTGGCCTTCTGCTGTTTTTTGGTTTTATTTACTGTTCTTTTGCCGAGTCCTTTAGCATAGGTTTATGTGATTTGAGATTTTTGTTTGAGGTAGGTCTGTATTGCTGTAACCTTCCCTCTTTAGGATCCATTTTGCTGTATCTCAAAGATGCTGGACAATGGTCTTGCCATTTTTATTTGTTTCCATGTAATTTTTTTCTGTCTTCTTGGAGTTCTCCTTCAATGCATTCATTGTTTACTAGCATGGTGTAAATCAGGTGTATGTGTTTTTTTTCCAATTTTTTTTTTCTCTCGGGATTGAGTTCTAGTTCCATAGCATTGTGCTCAGAAAAGATGCTTGGTATGATTTCAATGTTTTTGAATTTTTGAGACTTGTTTTGTGGCCTGATCTGTGACCTATGCTGAAGTTACCACGTGCACTTGAAAGGAATGAGTATTCTGCTGCTTGAACAAGTTTGAAACAGTGAATTAGTCCAAGTAATTGTTTCCTTTTTGATTTTCAGTTTGGGTCATCCCTCTATTAATATAAGAGGGGTGTTAAAGTCTCCTACTATTATTGTATTACTGTCAGTTAGTTCCTTAATGCCTAATTGCTTTATGTATTCAGGTGATCCTATGTTGTGTGTACATATATTTAAAACTGTTAAATCTTCTTGTGTGGTCTCCACTCTTGTTATATACTGTCTTTCTTTTTCTCTTACTAAGTGCTCCATTTTAAAGTGTGTTTTGTCAGGAATAAGTGTTCCTACTCCTGCCTTCTTCAGACAAACTTTTGAGTGATAAATATTTTTCTCCATCTTCTCACTATCATTCAGCAGGTGTCTGTAGATCTGAAATGAATCTCTAATAGCATATAAGTGAGACTTGTTTCCTTTTGTTGGTGTTGTTGCTGCTGTTGATTGAAAGAGTTTAGTTTGTTTTGTTGTATTTTTAGAGTTTTGTTTGTGAATCCACCCTGTCACCCTATGTCTTTTCATCAGAGTGTTTTGTCCATTTACATTCGTAGTAATTATTTTTTTATTGGAGTTCAATTTGCCAACATATAGTATAACACCCAGTGCTCATCCATCAAGTGCCCCCCTCAGTGCCCATCACCCATTCACCCCCACCCCATGCCCACTTCCCTTTCCACCAGCCTTTGTTTGTTTCCTAGACTTAGGGGTCTCTCATGTTCTGTCTCCCTCTCTGATCCTTCCCACTCATTTCTTCTCCTTTCCCCATATTCCCTTTCACTATTTTTATATTCCCCAAATGAATGAGACCATATAATGTTTGTCCTTCTCCGATTGGCTTATTTTACTCAGCATAATACCCTCCACTTCCATCCACGTCAAAGCAAATGGTGGGTATTTGTCGTTTCCAATGGCTGAGTAATATTCCATTGTATACATATACCACATCTTTATCCATTCATCTTTCGATGGACGCCAAGGCTCTTTCCACAGTTAGCCATTGTGGATATTGCTGCTATAAATATCAGGGTGGAGGTGTCCTGGCGTTTCATTGCATCTGTATCTTTGGGGTAAATCCCTAGCAGTGCAATTGCTGGGTTGTAGGGCAGATCTATTTTTACCTCTTTTAGGAACCTCCACACAGTTTTCCAGAGTGACTGCACCAGTTCACATACCCACCAAAACTGCAGGAGGGTTCCCCTTTTTCCACATCCTCTCCAACATTTGTGGTTTCCTGCTTTGTTAATTTTCCCCATTCTCACTGGTGTGAGGTGGTATCTCATTGTGGTTTTGATTTGTATTTCCCTGATGGCCAGTGATGCAGAGCATTTTCTCATGTGCATGTTGGCCATGTCTATGTCTTCCTCTGTGAGATTTCTGTTCATGTCTTTTGCCCATTTCATGATTGGATTGTTTGTTTCTTTGCTGTTGAGTTGAATAAGATATTTATGGATCTTGATACTAGCCCTTTATCTCATACGTCATTTGCAAATATATTCTCCCATTCTGTAAGTTGTCTTTGAGTTTTGTTGACGGTATCTTTTGCTTTGCAAATCTTCTTATCTTGATGAAGTCCCAATAGTTCATTTTTGCTTTTGATTCTCTTGCCTTCATGGATGAATCTTGGAAGAAGTTACTGTGGCCAAGTTCAAAAAGGGTGTTGTCTGTGTTCTCCTCTAGGATTTTTTTTTAATTTTTATTTATTTATGACAGTCACAGAGAGAGAGAGAGAGAGAGAGAGAGAGAGGCAGAGACACAAGCAGAGGGAGAAGCAGGCTCCATGCACTGGGAGCCCGATGTGGGATTCGATCCCGGGTTTCCAGGATCGCACCCTGGGCCAAAGGCAGGCGCCAAACCGCTGCGCCACCCAGGGATCCCCTCCTCTAGGATTTTGATGGAATCTTGTCTCAAATTAAGATCTTTCATCCATTTTGAGTTGATCTTTGCGTATAGTGAAAGAGAGTGGTCTAGTTTCATTCTTCTGCATGTGGATGTCCAATTTTCCCAGCACCATTTATTTAAGAGACTGTCTTTTTTCCAGTGGATAGTCTTTCCTCCTTTGTCGAACGTTAGTTGACCAGAAAGTTGAGAATCCACTCCTGGATTCTCTATTCTGTTCCATGTGTGTCTATGTGTCTGTTTTTGTGCCAGTACCACACTGTCTTGATGACCACAGCTTTGTAGTACAACCTGAAATCTGGCATTGTGATGCCCCCAGCTATGGTTTTCTTTTTGAATATTCCCCTGGCTATTCGGGGTCTTTTCTGATTCTACACAAATCTTAAAATAATTTGTTCCAACTCTCTGAAGAAAGTCCATGGTATTTTGATAGGGTTGCATTAAATGTGTAAATTACCCTGGGTAGCTTTGACATTTTCACAATATTAATTCTTCCAATCCATGAGCATGGAATATTTTTCCATTTCTTTGTGTTTTCCTCAATTTCTTTCAGAATTGTTCTGTAGTTTTTAGGTTATAGATCCTTTACCTCTTTGGTTAGGATTATTCCCAAGTGTCTTATGCTTTTGGGTGTAATGTAAATGGGATTGACTCCTTAATTTCTCTTTCTTCAGTCTCATTTTTAGTGTATAGAAATGCCCGACTTCTGCACATTGATTTTGTATGCTGCCACACTTCCAAATTGCTCTATGACTTCCAGCAATCTTGGGGTGGAGTCCTTTGGGTTTTCTATGTAGAGTATCATGTCATCTGTGAAGAGGGAGAGTTTGACTTCTTCTTTGCCAATTTGAATGCAATTTGTTTCTTTTTATTGCCTGATTGCTGAGGCTAGGACTTCTACTACTCTGTTGAATAGCAGTGGTGAGAGTGGACATCCTTGTCTTGTTTCTGTTCTTAGGGGAAAGGTTCCCAGTGTTTCCCCATTGAGAATGATATTTGCTGTGGGCTTCTTGTAGATGGCTTTTAAGATGTTGAGGAATGTTCCCTCTATCCCTACACTCTGAAGAGATTTGATCAGGAAGGGATGCTGTAGTATGTCAAATGCTTTCTCCCCCTGTATTGGGAGGATCATATGGTTCTTGTTTTTTCTCTTGCTAATATGATCAATCACATTGATTGCTCTTACGAGTGTTGAACCAACCTTTCATCTCAGGGATAAATTCCACTTGGTCATGGTGAATCATTTTCTTAATGTATTGTTGGGTCCTATTGGCTAGTATCTTGTTGAGAATTTTTGCTTCCATGTTCATCAGGGATATTGGTCTATAATTCTCCTTTTTGGTGGGGTCTTTATCTGGTTTTGGAATTAAGGTGATGCTGGCCTCATAGAACGAGTTTGGAAGTACTCCATCTCTTTCTATCTTTCCAAACAGCTTTACTGGAATAGGTATGGTATCTTCTTTAAACGTTTGATAGAATTCCCCAGGGAAGCCATCTGGCCCGGACTTTTGTGTCTTGGGAGGTTTTTGATGATTGCTCAATTTCCTCCCTGGTTATCGGCCTGTTCAGGTTTTCTCTTTCTTCCAGATCCAGTTTTGGTAGTTTGTGGTTTTCCAGATATGCGTCCATTTCTTCTAGATTGCCTAATTTATTGGCAAATAGCTGCTCATAATATGTTTTTAAAATCGTTTGTGTTTCCTTGGGTTTGGTAGTGGTCTCTTCTTTATCATTCATGATTTTATTAATTTGAGTCTTCTCTCTATTCTTTTTAATAAGGCTGGCTAATGGTTTATCTATCTTATTGATTCTTTCAAAGAACCAACTCCTGGTTTTGTTGATCTGTTCCACAGTTCTTCTGGTCCCTATTTCATTGAGTTCTGCTCGAGTCTTTATTAACTCTCTTCTTCTGCTCGGTGTAGGATCTATTTGCTGTTTTTTCTCTAGCTCCTTTAGATGCAAGGTTAGCTTTTGTATTTGAGTTCTTTCCAGTGTTTGGATGGCTGCTTGTAATGCGATGTATTTCCCCCTCAGGTGTGCTTTTGCTGTAACCCAAAGATTTTGAATGGTTGTATCTTCATTCTCATTAGTTTCCATGAATCTTTTTAATTCTTCCTTATGTTCCTGGTTGACCCTTTCAACTTTTAGCAGGATGGTCCTTAACCTCCACGTTTATGAAATCCTTCCAAACGTCTTGTGATTTAATTCTAATTTCAAAGTATTACGGTCTGAAAATATGCAGGGGACTATCCCAGTCTTTTCGTATCGGTTCAGACCTGATTTGTGACCCAGTATGTGGTCTATTCTGGAAAAGGTTCCATGTGCACTTGAGAAGAATGTGTATTCAGTTCTGTTTGGATGTAAAGTTCTGTAAATATCTGTGAAATCCATCTGGTTCAGTGTATCATTTAAATCTCTTGTTTCTTTGGAGATGTTGTGCTTAGAGATCTGTCTATTGTAGAAAGAGCTACGTTGAAGTCACCAAGTATAAGTGTATGATTATCTAAGTATGTCTTAACTTTGGTTATTAATTGATATAATTGGCAGCTCCTCCCACATTTGGGGCATAAATATTGATGATTGTTAGGTCGTCTTGTTGGATAGATACTTTAAGTATGATATAGTGTCCCTCTTTATCTCTCACTACAGTCTTGGGGATAAACTTTAGTTTATCTGATATAAGGATGGCTACCCCTGCTTTCTTTTAAGGACCATTTGAATGGTACATGGTCCTCCAGCCTTTTATTTTCAGGCTGTATGTGTCCTTATGTCTAAAATGAGTCTCTTGTAAACGGCAAATAGATGGGTCTTGCTTTTTCATCCAGTCTGAAACCTTGCACCTTTTGATGGTGTCATTAAGCCCATTCACATTAAGAGTTACTATTGAAGGATATGAATTTAGTGTCATCATAATACCTATTCAGTCACGGTTTTTGTGGATTGTTTTCTTGGACTTCCTCTTTCTATTACACAATCCCCTTAGTATTTCTTGCAGAGCTGGCTTGGTGGTCACATATTCTTTCAGTTTGTTGCCTATCTTGGAAGCTCTTTATCTCTCCTTCTTTTCTGAATGAGAGCCTTGCTGGATAAAGTATTCTTGGCTGCATATTCTTCTCGTTTAGGACCCTGAATATATCCTGCCAGCCCTTTCTGGCCTGCCAAGTCTCTGTGGAGAGGTCTTTTGTTAATCTAATATTTCTCCCCATAAAGGTTAGATATTTCTTGTCTCTTGCTGCTTTAAGGATCTTCTCTTTATCTTTGGAACTTGCAAGCTTCACTATTAAATGTCGAGGTGTTGAACGGTTTTTATTGATTTCAGGGGTGTATCTCTCTATTTCCTGGATCTGAATGCCCATTTCCCTTCCCAAGTTAGGAACGTTCTCAGCTATGATTTGTTCAAATACAGTTTCTGGACCTCTTTCCCTTTCAGCGCCCTTGGGAAACCCAATTAAACATAGATTTTTCCTCCTGAGGCTGTCATTTATTTCCCTTAATCTATTCTCCTGATCTTTTAATTGTTTTTCTCTTTTTTCCTCAGTTTCCCTCTTTGCCATCAACTTGTCTTCTATGTCACTCACTCATTCTACTACCTTGTTAACCCTCCTGAATAGGACCTCTAGTTTGGATTGCATCTCATTTAATTGATTTTTAATTTTTGTCTGATTAGTTCTAAATTCTGCAGTCATGAAGTCTCTTGAATCCTTTATGCTTTTTTGTAGAGCCACCAGTAGCTTTATAATTTTGCTTCTGAATTGGCTTTCTGACATTGAATTCTAATCCAAATTTTGTAACTCTGTGGGAGAGGACTGTTTCTGCTTCTTTCCTTTGAGGTGAGTTTTTCCTTCTAGTCATTTTGCTCCGTGCAGAGTGGCCCAAAACAAGTTGTATTGGGAAAAGGAGAAAAAAGATAGAAGAGAAAATAGAAAAAAAAAAAGAGAGAGAGAGAAAAGTGGGGGGAAGCAAACAGAAAACAAAAAACAAAGGGGAGTATCCTCTGATTCTATATACTGTAAATTCCTTGACTTCCCCTGGATCTTTCCGGTGCTGCTTGGTCAATAACTTGTTTTTTCCCTGTCCGTCTAGCTGGTCTTCTGAGGGAGCAGGCCTGCTTTGCTGATTCCCAGGTGTGTGCACCTGGGGGAGCTGCTCAGCCCCCTGCCTGGTGCATGGCTCAGCGGGAGTTGTTTATCCTGTGAGGCCCCAGGAGGAACAACAGTGGCGGCAGCCAGCTCTGGAGCCCTGGATTCAGCTCCCGAAGTAAGTATGGAGCTCTCAGTCCGCAGGGTCGTGGATGCTACTGGGGGCGGGGGCTGCCCAGTGTCAGGAACGTCCTGGCTATCCTGTGTCCCCCTGGCCTCTGCCTGTCCTGGGGGCAGCGCCAGATCCTGGGCTGTGTCCCCCAGCATCCTGGGCTCTGGGGCCTGCACCACTGGAATTGCCTCCCGGGGCTGCTCAGCCCCCTCCGCTTGGAGTGGCTGCCTGAGCTGCTGCCCAAGCTGCTCCCGGGCCCCACCTTACCTGAGCTGCAGCCCTTTAGGGAGCTTGGCTGGTGCGTGCTGCACTCTCCCTCTATTAGTGCCCCTGGGAGACTGAGGGTATCCCAGCCCCTCCTGGGATTCTGGTCCAACTCCCTGGGAGCGCCTTTCTGTCCGGGAAGATTGGTGAAGCTCCTGCTTCTCTGGGTCAGGGCTTTCCTGTCCTAGGGGCACTCGCTGAGTGGCCTCAGCCTGGCTCCTCATGGGGCCCGTCCCCCTTGGATGCTTTTTTATTTCTTTACTTTTTTTCTGTCTTCCTACCTTGATAGAAGCGTGAACTCTTCTCACTGTGGTGTTCCAGCTGTTTTCTCTTTATATCTCAGGCCGAATTCGTAGTTTTTCAGGATGATTTGAAAGTTATCTAGGTAATTTGGTGGGGACAGGTGACTTGGGGACCCTACTCTTCCCCCATCTTGCCCCCTCCCCCATTAATAGTAATTATTGATCAGAATACGTTTATTGCCATTTGATTACTCAGATCTTCAGCTTGGTGGCATTCACCTCATGGAACCCCCTGAATCCTCCTCTCTCATTCGTCATATTTCAAAGATCCTGACAGAAAAGGTTCATGTACCCCATGATATAACCGAAGTACAAGACCTAAGGGGTCAAGCTCAGTTAGCAATTTCAGACAAGACAGTGTAAGTGTGTACACTGAGACTGAGTGTGTAAACTGGTGAATGTCTGGGACCACAGACATCAGAACAACAAAGACCTAAAAGTCATCATGTCCAGCAAGGAGAGTGTGGTGGTTTCTCTGGCCAAAGCATTATTCTGGCAAGGGACAACCAGTGTCTGATCTATCAGGTCCCAGCCAGGGAAGAGTGGCTACTACGCCTCCGACCAAGAAGCTGGAGCCTTCAGGGAATTTCTGCCTTCAAGAGAGCTGCCTAAGAAACTACAGGAAGGAAGGCAGGAAATCCTAACTCAGAAGTCAGCACAGATGTTCATGGAACCTGGCCCAGGTGTGACCTTCAATGTACACAAATATCTTTCCCCCTCAAGAAAACCAAGAGGGAAAGGAATTCAGAGATCACTGACGAGGATCCCAGGAGGATTCCAGTGTTGGTCAGGGGTGAAGTTGGAACCCCTGGAGTGAGACTGAGGATGGAAAGTCCTGCCTGCCCTTATTTCATCCACTAATTATCCTCCACTGGACTCATGCCTTCCGTGTGCAGGATATAGTCTCTTTACATGTTTGTCCCCACTTTAGTGTTGATGCAATTCCAGAGGTGGAACTAGACAACTACACGTTCTGAATAATGGGAATGTCAAACCCTAAAACCCAAGCCAAAATAATCCACATCACAAAAAGTGGCAAGAAAAAGTACCTCCTTCCTTTAAAGTATACAAAGGGAGCCACTGTCCTGGGGCAGGAGGTAGTTCTGGCAAGTGGTACCCTTCAAGACCCCCAATTCAGTGGTTGTTGCCATTCTTATGGAAATACCTCCAACCTCTAAATCTCAGCAGTTATTAAGGGGGGTTTCTGCTGTTTGCCCAAGTTCCTTACACTGTCCTCTGAGAAAGGAGTGCTTGGGGATGCCCTTCAGTAGCTAGGGAGGAAGGCTGGATCTTCTACTTTTTCCCACATACAGGAGCTGATGACTCTGTAAGATTTCCTGTTTAAAATGAGCATAAGAGGGTCACCTGGGCGGCTCAGTGTTTGAGCGTCTGCCTTTGTCTCAGATCATGATCCTGGAGCCCTGTGTTTGAGTCCCATGACAGGCTCCCCACAGGGAGCCTTCCTCTCTCTGTGTCTCTCGTGAATAAATAAGGAATATCTAGGGGGAAAAATAGAAAATGAATATGAGACTCTTTAAGTCTTTTAGATTACTATAGGAAGCAAAAGAACCACACTACTCCTGGACTCTAAAGAGGCTTTAATATTATAATATTGAAATCTACCATTTACTATTTAAGATGATGAAATATTGGTCCTCCAAATAAGTGAAGAGATGGAAGGAATTGTTGAGCAGATGGGTCCCCTGCCCGCTGTTGCCCCTGGACACCAGCTCAGGCCTGAGGTTGACTGTGGCCAGTTCTTTCTGTTTGTGAGCTAGGTTTGGGGCACCAGCTAGCAGGACAGGATGTAGCTAAGGACAGAGTGACACATGTGAGTTGAGCAGGAGCTTCAATTCAGGAGCTTTTCCTGATATTTTCCAAGGAGCTGGAGCCTGGTGCCCCAGCAGCAAGGTTGGAGGCTGCCCCGGGAGCCAAATTAGAAGGATCCCTGGAGTGGCCACCTGAGGAGTCTACCCCTACCCTTACTCAGCTCCTGATGGGCCTCACCTCTCCTCTTCACTGAGCCACTTCCCAGACTGGAACCAGGCCCTAAATGGATGCTTGGGCTCTATGTTGTAATGATCTGCAGCCACCTGGAGCAGCATGATCTCGGTCATGAATCTCTATTCCTGGGCCAAAAGAGAAGGACAGGATGCATGAAGAGCCTGGGTGGAGAAGCTGCAAGGTCTTTGGAGGGCTGAGCACTGGGACAGGGGACCAGTGCTGGGTCTTTGACACATGGTGACCACCCCCTCCCCCCCGCCATCCTACAAATTTGTCCCAACTTGTTCTCAGAGGTGAGTGTAAACTGCTCCTGCTCTGGCAAGTTATCCTTGATGGCCATTCCTCTGTCCTCACTAACTGCATGGGACTTTTTCCTTATTATGAAACTATTCCCAAAAATGTGAGAATGAAGGGATGGAAGCAAGGAATGATCCTCCTGGGGACATCTCTGACAGCCACAGCCCTACCCTTTCCTACAGGAAGTCATAGAGAGCCTCACCTTATTCTTATTCTGGTGGTTGATCTTATTGCCCTGGAAAGCAGACAACCAAAGTCTGTCAGTGAGAGGACTCCGGTTATTACTGGCTGCTAATACCCACCCCTTCTCATGTTGCACTAAGGCCAGGCACACTAGGGGCCATGACTCCCCGGATGACAGGACTGCAATCTAGGCCAGGCTCTGGGAGCCAGGGAAAGGAAGACATGGGGTTGCTTTTCTGGCATCCTATAGCACAGGAAGGGGAAGCCAAAGCCTCAGGTGGGCAGGAGATGCTAGGCTCTTTAAGTGCCCACTCAAGTTGGAGATCCTGACTTTATTCTGCCCCCACAGGCAATCTCAAAGGGACAGGCTGAAGTCAACCCAGACTTAATCTCGTGATGCTTTGCATTCAGGCAGCAGATTTGATCTCAGGGCCAGTGAACTAAGTGCAGCCTCCCTTTACTCATCACAGACATGGGCAAGTAACTCTAGCTCACAGGGGCAGCAGGGAGGCTGTCACGAGGGGAAATTTTGCCAAGGACTGAAAGCTCAGGGCTCAGTTCAGGGGTTCTGTGCTCCCACACATCAGGATTCCAGCCCCTCTTTCCCGGCCCTCAGGCTCACGCTCCTCCAGGCACTGCCCCTCTTTCCTGGCCCTCAGGCTCACGCTCCTCCAGGCACTTCTCCATTGCAGCATCCAGCATGAGCAGGTCAGTGAGGAAGGTGCCAAGGAAGGGGACGACACCCTGTGTCAGGGGGTTGGGGGTGGAGTGAGTCCCTGCTCTCTCGTGTCCACAGGGATCCTCCCTGGGAAACATTTCAGCCTCCTGGCCCACCCCAGCTTCTACATGGTGCAGACAAGGACCCTTCCCTCACCCTCCAAGAACATCAGAGTCCTCCTAATCATGTCAAGGGCGTGCTTTAGAAAATCATTGTATATGTGGCCCTGGGCCCCTGCCCACCGACAAACACATTTGTATCCAGGTTTATAGACCCTCTTCCAGGTCACTTCGAAAGAAGGGTTTTAGAAGCTGTGGCAACAGGAGGCAGAGCTGGAGTTGGAAGGCCCCACCTGTCTTGATTTGGGGGGTTCCAGCTTTCAGCGAAGAGCCCCCCTCTCCTCTGGGTTCGAGGCCATGTATCTGGGGCACGCTCAGCTTCTTCTGCCGCTCCCTCTTCCATGCTCTCTGAACATTTATCCCCAGGGTTCCAAGTTTAGATGGCCATTCCTGCAGGGCTAAGGACAAGTTCCTTAAGATTATAATCACCTCAGGCCGCTTCTCCCCACCATCTTTGACTCAGACCCTGGACATCTGACCCAAGGCAGAGGGTAGCATCCTACGTTATCCTTAAGCCTGCCATGAGTGATTCTAGAACAATCTTAGCTCCAACTTTCACTCCCTGTGTGACTTTGAGCTTGCAGTCTGGCCTCCCTGAGCCTGGTTCCTCACTGGGAAAGATGAGAATTCCAGCTACCTCCCTTGGTCTCCTGAGGACCCAGTGTCTTATTCCTATCATCATTGTTGTGGCCCTCATCCCATCCAAACCCCTCACTGAGCAGAGGCATGTCCTCTGGGCTCTCAAGTTTGGTAGAGGCCCCCATCTGGACCAGCTGGTGACAGGGAGCTCGTGTGTCCAGCCTAGGGATTCTGGTTGAGCAGCAACTGCTTTTCCACCCCTTGTGGATTTTCACCCCAGGCTGCATCCACATTCATGCCAAAGGCTTCACTCCCTGAAGGTATGCTCCTGGCCAGTCCCTAATTCATTCACGAAGGATACTGTTGCTCCCACACCTATTCTCTTTCTATACCAACACCTTCCATGCTACCTTGATAAGCAGGTTCCTGCTCTGTGGATTGTTTTTGGTGCACATTTTTTTAAATGTTCAAATGTTATTCCTGAATAGAGAGAAAGAAGGCAGATGGGTGTTGGAATACTATGGTAGGGTTGAGTGCAAGTCCCTATGATCTGAGACCTCCAAGGAGTCAGACTGCTGGATCAGGGTTTTCTTTGGTTCCTCTGAGCACTCAGGTCATTGGAGGACACAGGAGGGAGCTCTCTTATGGGTCATCCAGTGCATCCAGTCCTGTATTAATTGAACAGCTCTCCTTTGGTCAGTTTTGGTTTCAATTGGGAAGAGACTCTAGTTGCTGTAATGTTCATATCCAAAAACTTTTAATTCAGCTCAGCCCAGTCTCCCCAAATGGGGACATTTGGAGGCATGGTGGCCTATTCCCCAGGAAGGATGAGAAAATAACTTGCCCCCTGCCCGCCCATGTCCTGTTTCATGGTTTGCTGCCTCCTAGGAAGTCCAGGGTGACTGAAGGGGCGAAAAGGACAGGCATATGGAACATTCCTCATCCTTCATGGTCCTTTTGGAGAGAGGACCCCTCACCTGGAAACTTTGGTCCATGTGTTCTTCAGGCGGTGAATTGAGGCACTCTGCAGAGCAGAAATGATAGCATGCGTGGAAGAGTAGTTACGCAAGATTTGACAGGCCTGGGGACGGAAGAGAATGAGCTGTCAGATGGATATCAGGAGCCCAGTTTGCTGGAGAGCTGCACTATTCTTCAGTGTCAGTCTCCTCTCCTGGATGAGACAGATGTCTAGGCACCTACAGAAGGGCACGTGGAAGACCCAGCGAGGAGCACTGCTGGGGAGAGGGGGCATTTTCCTTCACTCCAAGGAAAGAGTCATGTAGGAACTGAGCATCCCAACATTGGGCCATGCAAGGAAAGGTCAGCATGCCCCTGGAAAGAACAACTCAGACCAGACTTCAACCTTGAGAACTGATCAAGGGAAGAGCAGTTCCCGAAGCTCAGGAGAGCAAGTCAGCTGGGCCTCCTGTAGGCTTACCTTGGCCACCTTGATCCAGTGTTCCACCACCATGGCCTGTCCCGGGCAGTCATGCGTGGGTTGCCAAGGAAGGTGGTGATGACGCAGTTGGCCACGTCGTTGAACTGGGTGATGGTGGCACGGACTGTGCATGCCAGGTGCTCATTTCCAGGTCATTTCGCTTGGACCAAATGGAGCCCAGGCACTGTTGGGGCAGCACCTTCTTGAACAGATCCTAGAGAATAGGGGGACACTCGCTCACACAGCCATTTCACATGCAAGATTCATGTCCTATGTAGGAGTCCCATGTCAGAGCTGGGGCTCAGCAAGCATAGAAAGTGGCCTGAACTCAGTTAGAGTCCCTGGATTGCACTCCATTCCTCTTCCCTGAGGGAGCCCAGTACAGGATGAATGAGGAGCAGATACTGCTGGGTGGGGGGCGGGATGGGGGCGGAGGAAGGAAGGCATTTGTACCCTGATCATCCCCACTAACTTCAAGTTACAGGTGGCAGTTCAAGGGGGCTCCTCAGAGGGGCATCTTCACCTCCCAGTGTTCATGCATCTGGTCCTATTCCCCTTTCAGCAGCACATTCTCACAGAGAGAGGTACAACCACAGGTTTGTCTCCCTGCCCTGTACTTCACACATTAGATGCCTAATAAATGTAGGGTGCTCGGCCTCCAAGGCAGATGTGTGGGTGAGCTGTGGGCTTGGTCGCACACAGTGAGTTGCCCTCCCCCACCCAAGGACCAGGGCCTGCCCATTCGCCTATCAGTTCTGGCTCATTTAATTGACACAGGAACTCTGCATCAGTCCTTGCCAGGGTCTATCTCCAAAGTCTGCAGCTGGACAGTGAAAGCAAGGGTTTGAGGAACTGGACATGTTGATGTGGTTCGTAAGTGATGGAGCTGAGATTTGGACCCTGACCATACAAGCCCACATCAGGGAAGGGCTGATCTGGGGCAGATGACAGCAGAAAGAAAGCCTGCCCCGGCCCGTCCTGGGAGCCCAGCTGCTCACCACATCTGCAGATGTCAATTGCTCTGCCACCAGCTTGGGAGGGAAGTCCATGAGACCGGGCTCCTCCTCATGCCGCTGGTGCTCAGGGGTTATGCACCAGTGGCAGATCACCTCTCGGGCTGGAGGTGGCTCTGTCTCTATGTTTAAGGAAGGAGTTACAATTCCCAGGAAAGCTGGTGGTCAAACTGACTGCAGCTCATGACCTGGTACACATGCAGAAGAAGACATGAGCTCTTGTTCCAGATCTGGAACAGCTGATGGAGGAGATGCTGGAAGGAGCCGTGGATCTGGCACTGGGACAGGATAAAGAGAAATGTTTGTCCACAAGACTGACTTGCCCCATGCCCTTCCAAAAACAGGGCAGATTCCATGGCCAATAGAGAAACCCCCAGTCCCTGAGCTGCATCGCAGATAGTCTTCCCAGCTTGCAATCCCCCTTACTCTCTGACTCTGTGTCTGCCTCAGTAAGCTGCAGAAGTTCCCGTGGCATCACGGTAATGGGGGCATGGCAATTCAGGTCCCAGTCATGCAAATTTGCCTGCACCCAGGCCCCCTTTACTTTGAAACAGGCACAGTGCAGGGACTGCCAGGTGTCCTGCGGTTTCTGGTCAGGCCAGGTACCCAAGATGGGAGAGAGGGTGCTGGGGAGAGTCATATGTAGAGCAGCATCTGAGCATGGCCTTTCATGCCACATGGTACTTCGACAGCACCATTCTTTCTGTGTGGGTCCCAGAGAATGTCCCCAGCATGACTTCCAACCCCCCTGTCACTGTCCTTGCAGTGGACAATCCGGTTGTCCAGAAAACCTGTATGAGTCTGGTTTTTCTACTTAGCCTGTTTTCTCAATGGCCAAGGGCCTCGTCTACTCCATCCTTCACGCACAGCAGCATCAGGGCTTAGGTTTGTGGCAGATTGGTGAGTGGTCTGCTCACCAAAGCTCTGTTCTTGGCCCCAATTGTGGAGGTCAGAAGAGGTGGTATAGAGAGGTGCAGGAAGAACAAGATGGGACAGTTGAAGGGATGGATGTTTGAGGCACCGAATCAGCCCAGACTGTGCTCTGCTTCCCAGAGGGCTTGGGACCCTATCTACAGTTCCCTTTGACTCATTTCCCTCTTCACAGGAAGCCCCAAAAATGAAACCCTCCCAATGGAAATCAAGAGACCTATGAGATCCATGGCTCTGAGAGGCACTCCCCAGCCACAAACCCTTAGTCTCCCAACGTGCTCTGTGGATAAATTAAGGTTCTCCTTCTGGATCCAAAGATCAACCAAAGTTTTACTTGATCTTTCCCAAAAATGTTTAAGGATATTTATTAGAGCGAGCGAGTGAGCGAATAAGCATGGTGAGCAGGCTCCCCACTGAGCAGGGAGCCCAATGGAGGGCTCAAACACAGGATCCTGGGATAACGACCTGACCTGATGGCAGAGGCCTACCTGATTGAGCCACTCAGTGCCCTTACTTGATCTTATTGTCCATGATTATGGTCCAGATATGGGTGATCCATTCATTCCTTGAGGCAGCCATGAAGATGTCACATCTAAAAAACTATGGACCTGTGTGCCTACAACATGCAGAGTGATAGTCTGACACTCTGATTAGTCTTGGGACCGAGACACTACCTTCTTTATTCCTTCAATTATCTCAGTGAATAGAAATGTGTCTGCAATACTAGGTGCTTAATATGTATTATTGGATGAAGGAATCCCGACCAGCACTTTCCGTATACTGAGTGGAACTTGAGCTGCTCTGCCTTCCCCCAGTGACCTCTACTCTTATGAGGACAGAGTATCAGGACCTCTTACTTATGTGGACAGAGTATCAGGACCAGTTAGATGGAATCTCAGAAGTCCTTTACATACAGGAAAACTGCCTGCTTTGCATGTGCTTCTGTAAAACCAGAAGTGCCACAGGCCCATGAGGGTTGATGTGGAGACCTTCTTCGCTGTGGAGAGAAAACTGCTACACATGGAGATGCCCAGCAGCCCTTTCTACAGAGCCAGGCACCAGATAAGTCTATGCCATGTTTTCTCTCAGGATTTCCACAGTAGCCCGATGAGGTTCATCCTCTTACCACAGCACTTTTCAGAGGAGCAAAAGGAAATTCAGAGAGGTGCAGTGACATTCCCAAAACATACTGGTAGTAGAGGCGAGCCTCCTCCCTCCCCCCCCCCCGTGCTGCATATGGGGTGATCACTCACCTGGGGAATTGCTGGCCCAGGACCTGTTGGGCTGTGGTGAACACCTCGTAGATACAGGAAATGACTGGGTTGTTTGCGAGGCTTCTATCCTGGAAGGATGGTACCAAGGAATGTACAAAATTATCCATTCTCCCTTCTTTGAGCGTCAGCATGGTCCTGGCCTCACCTAGGAATAGGGTTGATTCCTTTTCACACCAGAGACACAAGGAGGAGCACTGTAGTCAGCTTCCAGACCAAGAACCACTGCGAAGATCAGGGTCTGCCTCGCAGACCAGAGATTCCCATCCCCTCGGGAAGTTTTACAAGATAAGGGACTTGAGTGCCCACACAGAAAAAGGTTTGAGGCTTCAAAGTATCATTGGTTTTAGGGAAGACATGGTAAACCATTAGTAACTTCAACACATTCTGTTAGCTGAGCAACAACAGCAGTCCTCTCAACTAATAGTTTTATGAAGACCAGTATGCCATTGAGTCTTCAGTTATGGCCTCACACAGAACACAGAGGGCTAGACCCTCAAATGCTGCTCAAGATCACATACATTGCAGCTGAGAAGAGACCAGAGCGTGAGCTGCATGGGGTTTCCCTTAAGCTGATGTGGCTTGGTCTGTTCCTGACATAGGGAAGAAGGGTCAGGGGAAAACTACCTTCTCCGGCAGGGCCCAAGGGCATCAGTTGTTTCTAGTCTGTGTTCTGGTATTTCCCTGTTCATCTCTGTGTCTTGAGTTTGACCATGGATGTGGACCTGTACTCACCGCAGACCTTCAATGGATGTAGTTGGTGGCCTGATGCCCCTGTGCTTGTCAGAGGAGATGGAGGAGTTGAACTCTTGGAGCAACTCATCCAAGATTTCCTGGGTGGATAATTACAAAAAGAGCCAGCTACTGTGCCAGGAGGCATCAGAGGCCTTCCCCCTAATCTGGGGTTCCAGGTTATGGCAGATCTAGCAACCAAAACAGTCTGTGGGGACACATAAGGTGTTCCTTGCAGCACTGCAGAAATAGCAAGAGAATGGCATACGGTCAAGTGCCAAGGGCCTCAAAAGTCTGAATCCCTGTGGCAGACGGCCTCATTTACGGGCTACTACAAAGATCTATAGGGATACAGCTCATGATCTGTTGGGCCTACAATGATTTGATGTGTTCTGAGAGATGACATGTTATAGAGAAACATATAGAATCTATAGAGAGAGACTATATAAACATTCTATATGAAAACATATGCAATAGCTTCATCACACCCTTCCTTTTGTGTTAAATCACCCTATTTAATGTGATGATTTGGAAGGGCTCGGAGAAGGTCTGCAGGGACAGCGGAGCTGGCTTCTACACCGGATAGCTGGGAGGAGTACATGAAATAATAAAAACAGAAGTAAAACGCAAAGATACTCATGGCTTTGTGAAAAAACAACACCCCCCCCCCCACCAACTCCTCAAAAACACGAAATCTATTCTACACCATTCCAATACAGGTGAAGAGTGTCTTCCCACATCATATGTAGCTGGAGGATAGGCGTGGAGGTTCAGATGTCTTTGCAGTTGGGCCTGTGGGACACTCATGTGGAAACACTATGAGAGGGCCCCAGTTTTCTCTCCATGTTTGTGGGGGGGGCCATATTTCTGTGGTGAGCCCTCTTCCCTTTCTCACCTCAGAACAGCACTGATCCTTGTTTGTCTGGTGCACCTAATTGTCTAGGGAGTGGGAATAGTTGAAGCCACAGACCATCTCCTCCAAGATCTCCTTGGTGCAGCTCTGCAAATACAGTGCCCCGTATATACAAGGCCAAGAGACATTAGGGTACTCCCCTCCCTCAACATCACCCCCAAGGGAACACCCCCATTAGAAATTGTGTTCTCCTGTTCAGGCCAGAGGGGCAGCTGTGGAGACATCTGGCAAGGAGGAAGCCAAGTGAAAGAGGCTCTTGGGCTCATGACTAACATTGGAAGTTGAGCTTGGTGTCCAGAACTCACCTTCTCATCTTGCCTGCTATGATCTGGGGTCTGAACACAAAAGATGTATCAGGCTTCCAACTCCTGGAAGCTGGTCTGTGCCCAGGAAGGGCATGTTCCTCTCCTCGGTCCCCTCTGCACACGCACTCACACATACACAGACCCAGACACACATAAACACACAGACACACACAGTGAGGTGTAAGAGGTGTGATGCTGCTCAGCTGAGATCACAGTGTGGTCTCCTCACCAGTGGGCTGCCCCAGGTTGCCTTGTGGTACCTGTTGATGTCTCCCGCCACATAGCCAGGAGCACTGGAGAAGAGGGCCGAAGTGAACGTAGACAGCGACATGAAAATCTTTCACTCTGGACTCAGAGCACCTGAAAGTAGGACAAGAGTAACAGAACATCTTGTTATCTTGACTGTCTCCAGTTAAGTGAGCTGGAAAGCAGGAAGTTCTAGAATGCAGGTTCCTGGTTACCAGAGTTCCAAATCAGTTGTGGGCCTGTCCTCAAGGAAGTGAAGTCACTTTTTCAAGATTTCAGGACCTGGGACCATTCCTTCAGTCAGACCTATCCAGAGCCCCTTCTTGGCAGATGCATGCTTACCCCATGTCATCTTAACTGTTCATGATGAGCCAAAAACTGCCATAAACACAACCCTCTGAACATGCAAGTAAGGTCTACCTTTGAGGACACGGAGCTGAATTCAGACCTTTATTTCTCTGTCTTCCCGGTGCTGTGTCCTACCTAACCCACTGGGTCTATAAAATAGTCCACAGTTTCCCAACCTGCCCTGTGGGGATCAGACTAGAATCTACTTCCTAGGCACATCACCAGGTATCTATAGATGATATTTATAATGCGTGTGAGCTGGTATCCTGTGTATCTGAGGCACAAATATAAGGATGAAAGATTGACCAGAAGGAGGTAATGAGCCATGGAGTACCACTTGATAGTGGCCGAGGTTCCAGCAATGTAATATCACAATAGCACATTCCCTCTGTCCTCATTTCAATGCGGGCACCACGATGGGATTGGAAATGCTCCAAGAGGCACACATTGTCAACTTCTGTAGTAAAACTGGCCAATTATTTCCTGTTATATTTAGAATGAGACCTGGTTGCCTCGTTTTGGCCTCAGCTCCAGCCTTTACAACGGCTCGCAGGATCCTGACCTGTGGTATAAGTATCCCTGTGTAACCCCGAGGTGCTTCGTGACTGGCTTCTGACCAATCTAGCACTGTCTATACTCAATAGGTCTTCTAAGCACAACATCTCCAAAGAAACAAGAGCTTTAAATGATACACTGGACCAGATGGATTTCACAGATATTTACAGAACTTTACGTCCAAATGCAACTGAATACACATTCTTCTCAAGTGCACATGGAATTTTCTCCAGAATAGACCAAATACTGGGTCACAAATCAGGTATGAACTGATACAAAAAGATTGGGATAGTCCCCTGCATATTTTCAGACTGTAATACTTTGAAATTAGAATTAAATCACAAGAAGACGTTTGGAAGGATTTCAAAAACGTGGAGGTTAAGGACCATCCTCCTAAAAGATGAGAGGGTCAACCAAAAACATAAGGAAGAATTAAAAGATTCATGGAAACTAATGAGAATGAAGATACAACCATTCAAAATCTTTGGGATACAGGAAAAGCACACCTGAGGGGAAAATACATCGCAATACAAGTATACCTCCAAAACTGGAAAGAACTCAAATACAAAAGCTAACCTTACACATAAAGGAGCTAGAGAAAAAACAGCAAATAGATCCTACACCCAGCAGAAGAAGAGGTAATAAACATTCGAGCAGAACTCAATGAAATCGAGACCAGAAGAACTGTGGAACAGATCAACAAAACCAGGAGTTGGTTCTTTGAAAGAATTAATAAGACAGATGGACCATTATCCAGCCTTATTAGAAAGAAGAGAGAGAAGACTCAAATTAATAAAATCACGAATGAGAGAGATCACTACCAACACCAATGAAATACAAACGATTTTACAAAACATATTATGAACAGCTATAAGCCAATAAATTAGGCAATCTAGAAGAAATGGATGCATATCTGGAAAACCACAAACTACCAAAACTGGAACTGGAAGAAATAGAAAACCTCCAAAGGGAAAAACCTCCCAAGACACAAAAGTCCAGGGCCAGATGGCTTCCCTGGGGAATTCTATCAAACGTTTAAAGAAAAAAAACATACCTATTCTACTAAAGCTGTTCAGAAAGACAGAAAGAGATGGAATACTTCCAAACTCGTTCAATGAGGCCAGCATCACCTTAATACAAAAACCAGACAAAGACCCCACCAAAAAGAATTATAGACCAATATCCCTGATGAACATGGATGCAAAAATTCTCAACAAGACACTAGCCAGTAGGATCCAACAATACATTAAGAAGATTATTCACCATGACCAAGTAGGATTTATCCCTAGGATGCAAGGCTGGTTCAAAACTCATTTAAAAATCAATGTGATTCATCATATCAGCAACAGAAAAACCAAGAACCATATGATCATGGTTCATTAGATGAAGAGAAAGCATTTGACAAAATACAGCATCCATTCCTGATCAAAACTCTTCAGAGTGTAGGCATAGACGGAACATTCCTCAACATCTTAAAAGCCATCTATGAAAATCCCACGGCTAATATAATTCTCAATGGGGAGGCACTGGGAGCCTTTCCCCTAAGATCAGGAACAAGACAGGGATCTCCACTCTCACCACTGCTATTCAACATAGTACTAGAAGTCCTAACCTCAGCAATCAGACAACAAAATAAATAAACAGCATTCAAATTGGCAAAGAAGAAATCAAACTCTCCCTCTTTCCGATGGATACTCTACATAGAAAACCCAAAAGACTCCACCCCAAGATTGCTAGAACTTATGCAGCAATTTGGCAGTGTGGGAGCATACAACATCAATGCCCAGAAGTCAGTAGCATTTCTATTAACTAACAATGAGACTGACGAAAGAGAAATTAAGGAGTCAATCTCATTTACAATGGCACCCAAAAACATATGATACCTAGGAATAAACCTAACCAAAGAGGTAAAGAATCTATACCCTAAAAACTACAGAACACTTCTAAAAGGAATTGAGAAAGACATAAAGAGATGGAAAAATGTTCCATGCTCATGGATTGGAAGAATTAATATTGTGAAAATGTCAATGCTACCCAGGGCAATTTACACATTTAATGCAATCCCTATCAAAATACCATGGACTTTCTTCAGAGAGTTGGAACAAATTATTTTAAGATTTGTGTGGAATCAGAAAAGACCCCGAATAGCCAGGGGAATATTCCAAAAGAAAACCATAGCTGGGGGCATCACAATGCCAGATTTCACGTTGTACTACAAAGCTGTGGTCATCAAGACAGTGTGGTACTGGCACAAGAACAGACACATAGATCAATGGAACAGAATAGAGAATCCAGAAGTGGACCCTGAACTTTATGGTCAACTAATATTTGGCAAAGGAGGCAAGACTATCCACTAGGAAAAAGTCTCTTCAATAAATGGTGCTGGGAAAATTGGACATCCACATGCAGAAGAATGAAACTAGACCACTCTCTTGCACTATACACAAAGATAAAATGGATGAAAGCTCTAAGTGTGAGACAAGATTCCATCAAATCCTAGAGGAGAACACAGGCAACATGGAACTCGGCCACAGTAACTTCTTGCAAGATACATCCACGAAGGCAAAAGAAACAAAAGCAAAAATGAACTATTGGGACTTCATCAAGATAAGAAACTTTTACACAGCAAAGGATACAGTCAACAAAACTAAAAGACAACCTACAGAATGGGAGAAGATATTTGCAAATGACGTATCAGATAAAGGGGTAGTCTCCAAGATCTATAAAGAACATATTAAACTCAATACCAAAGAAACAAACAATCCAACCATGAAATGGGCAAAAGACATGAACAGAAATCTCACAGAGAAAGACCTAGACATGGCCAACAGGCACATGAGAAATGCTCCGTATCACTTGCCGTCAGGGAAATACAAATCAAAACCGCAATGAGATACTACCTCACACCAGTGAGAATGGGGAACATTAACAAGGCACGATACCACAAATGTTGGAGAGGATGTGGAGAGAAGGGAACCCCCTTGCACTGTTGGTGGCAATGTGAACTGGTGCAGCCACTCTGGAAAACTGTGTGGAGGTTCCTCAAAGAGTTAAAAATAGATCTGCCCTCCGACCCAGCAGTTGCACTGCTGGGGATTTACCCCAGAGATACAGATGCAATGAAAAGCTGGGACACCTGCGCCCTGATGTTTCTAGCAGTAATGTCCACAATAAGCAAACTGTGGAAGGAGGCTTGGTGTCCATCGAAAGATGAATGGATAAAGAAGTTGTGGTCTCTGTTTACAATGGAATATTACTCAGCCATTAGAAACGACAAATACCCACCATTTGCTTCGATGTGGATGGAACTGGAGGGAATTTTGCTGAGTGAAATAAGTCAATCGGAGAAGGACACACATTATATGGTCTCATTCATTTGGAGGCTATAAAAAATAGTGAAATGGAATAAAGGGGAAAGGAGAAAAATGAGTGGGAAATATCATAAAGGGAGACAGAACATGAAAGACTCCCAACTCTGGGAAACGAACTAGGGGTGGTGGAAGGGGAAGAGGGCAGGGGTTGGGGGTGATTGGGCAATGGGCACTGAGGTGGGCACTTGACGAGATGAGCACTGGGTGTTATTCTATATGTTGGCAAAAATGAATACCAATAAATAAATTTATAAATGAAATTAATATTAACACTTTTCAAACTCCACTGATTTTTTAAAATATTTTTTTCTCATTAGGATTTTATTTTTAGAGCGCTTTTAGGTTCACAGAAACATTGAGACAAAGTACAGAGACTTCCCATATAACTGCTCCCACCACACATGGTCCCCTTCTTGATCAATATCCCTCACCAGATGGCACATTGCTTAAATTGAAGAGTCTACAGTGACACATCATTCCTAGTGAAGTCCACTACTAACCTTAAAGCTCACCTTTGGTTCTGTACACTCTATGGGTTTGGACAATGCATAACGACACATATGCATCATTAGAGTAGCATACAGAGTATTTTCATTACCCTAAACATCCTCTTTGCTCTGTCTGTTTATCCCACCACCCCACTTCCAGCAAGCACTGATCTTTTTGTTCTCTACAGAGTTTTGCCTTTTCCGGAATGTCATAGAGTTGGAAACATACAGTTAAACTGTTGTCTTTTCATCAGATTGGTTCTTTCAATTAGTAATACGGACGTAAAGTGCCTCCACGTCTTTTCATGGTCTGACAGCTCATTTCTCTTTATAGCAGGGTATAACATTCCATATTGTTGGAATAGACCACATTTCATCCATCCGCCTACTGATAGATACTCTGGCTCCTTTCAAGTCCTCCCTATTATGAATAAAGCTGTTATTAGTATCTGTATGCAGGTTTTTGTCTGGGTAGAAGTCTTCCAACTCATTTTGGTAAATACCAAAGAGGGCAACTGCTGGAATACATGGTAAAAAGTATGTTCAGTTTTGTAAGAATCTGCCAGACTTCTTCAAAGTGGCTGGACCACTTTACACTCCCATCAGCAATGAGAGAGTTTCTATTGCTTCACATCTCATCAGTCTTTGGTGTTCTCACTGTTCCTGATTTGAGTCATTCTTTTTTAGTTTTGGCTATTCTTATAGGTATGTAGTGTTACCATCAGTTTTGAAAATACTAGAAGGCCCTTGCCATTTTACACTATCAACTCAAACAGAGTTTCATTAGTCAAACTATAGGCAAGAATGCTATCCTGAATGCCCACTTTACCTATTAAGAAACCGAGAAAAATAATGCAAGTTGGACTTGCATGCAACTGGTTTCAGTTCTTTTCCATGTTGGAATTTCTTTAAAAACAAAAATGTACCAATATCTAATTCTAAAACTGAATATGAATGCAACTATTTCTCATAAAACAAAAACCTTTAGAATGCCTTAATTAAAAAAGGATCTGATCATGTAAAATTTAAAATATTAATCTCCACACTACACTTTGGGAAATGGGTGGCATTCAGATTCCCAATGCTTTTACTTCCTACCTTTGTGACCTTGAGTACATTACTTAACTGGTTTCAACCCTAGTTTCACACATATAAATAGGAACAATATTTAATAAAATGGCTACAAAGGTTAAATGGGAAGGTAGAGTCCCTGGCTTAGTGTCTCTCTTGCAGAAACATTCAATAATTCGTAGTCATTTTGAATATAATATACAAACTGAAAGCAATCACAAGAGAAGGTACAGTAATCATTAATTTAAATGCTATGAACAATTTTTAAGTAAGATAAGTAGAGCTAAATTACTCTCTAAAAAAGAGAAAAAAAAAGATCTGCTGATTAAATTAATACAGTAAGATGGAAGGAGAGAAACTAATCTATCTCCTTACAACATCTGGCATTTTGCTACGTAGTGATTCAATCCTGGTTTGTGAGAACCTGTTTCTAAAGCAAAGGTCCTCAGATGTCATGGGTTGGATAAATAGCTCTAGTGGAAGGCAGTATGTGAGTCGGAGGTGTTGAGGCAAATAACTGGACTTGTACATGTTTCCCTACTTTGGGCATTTTATATGCATCCTTCTCATTTATTCTTCTCAGCCATCAACCAAAATGAATGTATTATCCATATTTTAGCATTTAGGAAACTGAATCCACAGCTGTGTTTATTAACAGACTCAATGTTCATTTCACACCCTGTACCACTTCACATAAAATAGATGTTTAGTCAAAGAAAAAAATACTTTTGGCTGCACAGAGCACAACAGATCAGATGGTACCTTGGTGGGGAAGAATTTATACTGTACTTTGCAGAAGACACTGAATTTAAATATACAGATCTCACAGAAGAGTAAGCATAAAAATAGGCTGGAAAGGAGCAATATACAGTGATTAGCAGGCTACTTCCAGCATGTAAAAAGCACAGGAGCATGGAAGAAAGCTACCAACAGATGAGGAACTTCAATGACAACAACAAAATCCACCAGGTAAACAAAACATAGCTGAATGTACAACAAAGGAGAGGGTGGAGGGGGCAGCTTAGACTGTTATCCTAATGAACTGCTCAGTTTTACATTAATTATTACCAATAATTACTCAATCCCCAAAGTCCAGGTTCTAGATATGTGCACATAGGTACACTGAGATGGTCTTGCCTTTGAGTCTTCCAAATTTTCTCCAGTATTGCTAAGTTTTCCTTTTCAATTCCTTCATCCTCTGACTTTTTTCCACTAATGGGCTCTTCTTCCTTCATCTCATTAGTGATCCAAGTGGTCCATATCCTATAAGAAAAGTACTAGTTTGTTGAAGCTTCTGCCAAACATTAGATTATTCTGGATTTAACAGGAAACCGAAAAGAATGGAGAGGAGAAAAAAGCAAGCACTGATCTTTTTGTTCTCTACAGGGTTTTGCCTTTTCCGGAATGTCATAGAGTTGGAAACATACAGTTAAACTGTACGTTTATGTCACAATCAGGTTCCCTTCTTCTAGCTCACATTTTGTATAAGAGCTAGAATCTGAGTAAATCATATTTAATATTTTGTAAAGTTATAATTATTACCAAAAAGAAAAAGTCTCCTATTGAGAGGAACTTTTGAAACCTTTTAGCTCCTAACTCTGGGAAACGAACTAGGGGTGGTAGAAGGGGAGGAGGGTGGGGGGTGGGGGTGACGGGCACTGAGGGGAGCACTTGACGAGATGAGCACTGGGTGTTATTCTGTATGTTGGCAAATTGAACACCAATAAAAAATTTATTATTAAAAAAATGAAACCTTTTAGCAGTAGGTATCAAGAAGCTTATATATATCTTGTTTAGTAACTTGCCACTAGAAATCTATCTTAAGAAACTAAAGTGTTGGGATCCCTGGGTGGCGCAGTGGTTTAGCGCCTGCCTTTGGCCCAGGGCGCGATCCTGGAGACCCGGGATCGAATCCCACGTCAGGCTCCTGGTGCATGGAGCCTGCTTCTCCCTCTGCCTGTGTCTCTGCCTCTCTCTCTCTCTCACTGTGTGCTTATCATAAATAAATAAAAATAAAATAAAAAAAAAGAATCTAAAGTGTGAACACAGACTCAAGCATAAAGATGCCTATTTAAACTTTATAGCCCCAACACCCCCCCCAAAAAAAATGCATGTGGAAAAGTTTCAGAGCAGGGGTGAACTTGCGTGGCTCAGCTGTTTAAGCATCTCAGCTCTTGGTCTCAGCTCAGGTCATGATTATGGGGTTGTGAGATGGAGAACAGGGGCAGGCTCTCCACTCAGTAAGGAGATTCTTTCCCTCTCCCTTCCCCATCTGCCTCTTCCTCCCACTTGCTCTGGCTTTATCTTTCTAATAAATAAAATTTTAAAAAATTCAGAGCAGGACGCAATTCCACGGAATATTAGAAGACATTAAATTGCCAACATAAGGATAAATGTTTCTTCTATATCAATAATGAAATACAAGAGTGGTGAGGGTAGCAGGATGCCAGTCCCTGGCTCTGTTTGTGGGGGGGTGGCGAGGGTAGTGGATGAGCCTGGCCACTGTGGGTACCAGGTTATGTGCTCAGCTGGGTCCCACCTGCTGCTTCTGGCTGCACGTCTAGGCAGACCTGAGAACCCATCAGGGGAGGATCCCACCACAGCTCTGGGGTGATCTGGAGGACTGGGAACCCCTGGGTGACCACAGAAACTATACTAGTTACATCTGTGCTGTCCAACAGGGCAGACCCTTGACTCTTACAGATGCTGAGCACTTGGGATGCAACTTATCTAAACTCAGATGTGCTGTAAGAGTACAGTCCATTCTCAATTTGGTAGACTTAGAGAAAATATAAAGAGCTCCTTACTTTGTTTTATATCATGTTGAAATGATAATAATTTGAATATACTAGGTTAAATAAAATATATCAAATGGAAAAATAATGCAATGAAAAAAATACAAAACAATATACAGAGAGGCGGGGCAAGATGGCGGAAGAGTAGGGTACGCAAGTCACCAGTCCCCACCAAATTACCTAAATAACCTTCAAATCATCCTGAAAACCTACGAATTCGGCTTGAGATTTAAAGAGAGAACTAGCTGGATTGCTAACAGTGAGAAGAGTTCATGCTTCTATCAAGGTAGGAAGACGGGGGAAAAAAGATAAATAAACGGCATCCAAGGGGTAGGGGCCCCTCGAAGAGCCGGGCTAAGGCCGGAGCGAGTGTCCCCAGGACAGGAAACACCCCGTCCTGGTGAAGCAGGAGCTTCACCAAACTTGCCGGATGGAAAGGGGCTCACAGGGAGTTAGAGCAGGATCCCAGGAGGGGCGGGGATGCCCTCAGGCTCCCTTCGACACGAACAGAGCACCTGCGCCCCGGGGAGAGTGCACCACACCCCTGCGGCTGAGCTCCCTAAAGGCCTGCAGCATGTGCAGGGTCGGACCCGGACCCGGGAGCAGCACAGAGGCGGCTCAGGCGCAGGCTCCATGCGTAGGGAGCTACAAGGCCCCAGGAGCAGCTCAGCAGCAGCTCCGGCAGAGGATTCATGCGGAAGGGGCTGCGCAGCCGGGAGCACGATTCCAACAGCACAAGCCCGGGAGCACAGGGCGCCGGGGACACAGCCCAAGATCTGGCGCTCTCCCCGGGACAGGCAGAGACCAGGAGGGCACAGGACAGCAAGGATGCTCCAGCCTCCAGGCGGCCCGGAGCTGTGCAGATCAGCGGCCCGCCCCCCGAGCATCCAGGCCCCTGTAGACTGAGAGCCCCATAGTTACCGTGGGAGCTGAATCCAGGGCTCAACAGCTGGCCGATGTCACTGTTGTTACTTCTGGGGCCTCACAGGATAAACAACCCCCCACTGAGCCTCACAGTGGCCTCATCGGATAAAAAGCTTAAACATCTTTCCCTGAGCCCTGCACCAGGCAGGGGATTGAGCAGCTCCCCCAAGTGCTAACACCTGAAAATCAGGACAGCAGGCCCCTCCTCCAGGAGACCAGCTAGAGGGACAGCGTAAAAATGGATTATTGACCAAGGAGCACTGGAGAGTTCCAGGGGAAGTCGAGGGATTTACAGTGTACAGAAACAGAAGATACTCCCCCTTGTTTTTTGTTTCTTGATTTCTGTTTACTTTCCCCAACCTTTTCTTTTTCTTTTTTCTTTCTTCTCTTTTTTCCTCTTTTTTAATTTATTTTTTCTTTTTTTCTTTTTCTTTTCTTCTCTCTCTTCTCTCTTTTTCTCCTTTTCCCAATACAAATTGTTTTTGGCCACTCTGCACTGAGCAAAATGACTACAAGGAAAACCTCACCTCAAAAGAAAGAATCAGAAACAGACCTCTCTCCCACAGAGTTACAAACTTTGGATTACAATTCAATGTCAGAAAACCACTATTATAAAGCTACTGGTGGATGTAGAAAAAAGAATAAAGGACTCAAGAGATATCATGAGTGCAGAATTTAGATCTAATCAGGCAGAAATTAAAAATCAATTAAATGAGATGGAATCCAAACTAGAGGTCCTAACAACAAGGGTTAACGAGGTAGAAGAACGAGTGAATGACATAGAAGACAAGTTGATGGCAAAGAGGGAAACTGAGGAAAAAAGAGAAAAAGAATTAAAAGATCATGAGAATAGATTAAGGGAAATAAATGACAGCCTGAGGAAGAAAAATCTAAGATTAATTGGGGTTCTCAAGGGCACGAAAATAGACAGAGGGCCAGAATATGTATTTGAACAAATCATACCTGAAAGCTTTCCTAATCTGGGAAGGCAAACAGGCATTCAGATCCAGGAAATCGAGAGATTCCCCTCCCCTAAAATCAATAAAAACCACTCACACCTCGACATTTAATAGTGAAGCTTGCAAATTCCAAAGATAAAGAGAAGATCCTTAAAGCAGCAAGAGATAAGAAATGTCTAACTTTTATGGGTCTCTCTGTGTAGAGACCTGGCAGGCCAGAAAGGGCTGGATATATTCAGGGTCCTAAATGAGGAGAAAATGCAGTGAAGAATATTTTTCCAGCAACACTTTCATTTGGAATAGGAGAGATAAAGAGCTTCCAAGAAAGGCAGAAACTGAAAGAATATGTGACCACAAAACCAGCTCTGCAAGAAATTTTAAGGGGGACTCTTAAACTTCCTCTTGAAGAAGAAGTCCAATGGAACAATCCACAAAAACAGGGACTGAATAGGTATCATGAACCAGTAAACTCCTATATTTCAATAGTAACTCTGAACGTGAATGGGCTTAATGACCCCATCAAAAGGCGCAGGGTTTCAGACTGGATAAAAAAGCAGGACCCATCTATTTGCTGTCTACAAGAGACTCATTTTAGACAGAAGGACACCTACAGCATGAAAATAAAAGGTTGGAGAACCATTTACCATTCAAATGGTCCTCAAAAGAAAGCAGGAGTAGCCTTCCCTATATCAGATAAACTAAAATTTACCCCAAAGATGGTAGTGAGAGATGAAGAGGGACACTATATCATACTTAAAGGATCTATCCAAGAAGGGGACTTAATAATCCTCAATATATATTCCACGAATGTGGGAGCTGCAAAATATATCAATCACTTAATAACCAAAGTTAAGAAATACTTAGATAATAATACACTTATACTTGGTGACTTCAATCTAGCAGCTTTCTACACTCAATAGGTCTTCTAAGCACAACTATCCAAAGAAACAAGAGCTTTAAATGATACAGTGGACCAGATGGATTTCACAGATATCTGCAGAACTTTACATACAAACACAATTGAATACACATTATTATCAAGTCCACATGGAACTTTCTCCAGAATAGACCACATACTATGTCACAAATCAGGACTGAACCGATACGAAAAGATTGGGATCATCCACTGCATATTCTCAGACCATAATGCCTTGAAATTTGAACTAAATCACAAGAAGACGTTTGGAAGGATTTCAAAAACGTGGAGCAAAAGGACCAAACTGCTAAGAGATGAAAGGTGCAATCAGGAAATTAGACAAGAATTAAAAAGATTCATGGAAACTAATGAGAATGAAGATAGAACCATTCAAAATCTTTGGGATACAGCAAAAGCACACCTGAGGGGAAAATACATCACAATAAAAGCATCCCTCCAAAAACTGGAAAGAACTCAAATACAAAAGCCAACCTTACACCTAAAGGAGCTAGAGAAAAAACAGCAAATAGATTCTACACCCAGCAGAAGAAGAGAGTTAATAAAGATTCGAGCAGAACTCAATGAAATCGAGATGAGAAGAAATGTGGAACAGATCAACAAAACCAGGAGTTGGTCTTTGAACGAATTAATAAGACCATTAGCCAGCCGAATGAGAAAGAAGAGAGAGAAGACTCAATAAAACCATGAATGAGAAAGGAAAGATCACTAACAACACCAAGGAAATAAAAACAATTTTAAAAACATATTATGAACAACTATATGCCAATAAATTAGGCAATCTAGAAGAAATGGACGCATTCCTGGAAAGCCACAAAATACCAAAACTAGAACTGGAAGAAATAGAAAAACTGAACAGGCCGAACACCAGGGAGGAAATTGAAGCAGTCATCAAAAACCTCCCAAGACACAAGAGTCCAGGGCCAGATGGCTACCCTGGGGATTTCTATCAAACGTTTAAAGAAGAAACCATACCTATTCTACTAAATCTGTTTGGAAAGATAGAAAGAGATGGAGTACTGCCAAACTCGTTCTATGAGGCCAGCACTACCTTAATTCCAAAACCAGACAAAGACCCCACCAAAAAGGAGAATGATAGACCAATATCTCTGATGAACATGGAGGCAAAAATTCTCAACAAGATACTAGCCAATAGGATCCAACAATACATTAAGAAGATTATTCACCATGACCAAGTAGGATTTATCCCCGGGATGCAAGGATGGTTCAACACTCATAAAACAATCAATGTGATTCATCAGATCATGAAGAGCAAAAACAAGAATCATATGATCCTCTCAATAGATGCAGAGAAAGCATTTGACAAAATACAGCATCCATTCCTGATCAAAACTCTTCAGAGTGTAGGAATAGAGGGAACATTCTCATCATCTTAAAAGCCATCTAAGAAAAGCCCACAGCAAATATATTCTCATTTGAGAAACACTGGAAGCCTTTCCCCTAAGATAAGGAACAAGACAGCGATGTCCACTCTCACCACTGCTATTCAATATAGTACTAGAAGTCCTGGCCTCAGCAATCAGAAAACAAAAAGACATTAAAGGCATTCAAATTGGCAAAGAAGTCAAACTCTCCCTCTTCGCTGATGACATGACTCTCTACATAGAAAAACCAAAGGACACCACCCCAAGATTGTTAGAACTCATACAGCAATTTGGCAGTGTGGAAAGCACAAAATCAAACGCAGAAGTCAGTGGCATTTCTACACACTAACAATGAGACTGAAGAAAGGAATTAAGGAGTTAGTCCCATTTACAATGGCACCCAAAAGCATAAAGTGAAAAGGAATAAACCTAACCAAGGAGGGAAAGGATCGACACCCTAAAAACCACAGAACACTTCTGAAAGGAATTGAGGAAGACACAAAGAGGTGGAAAAATATTCCATGCTCGTGGATTGGAAGAACGAATATTGTGAACATGTCAATGTTACCCAGGGCAATTTACATGTTTCATGCAATCCCTATCAAAATGCCATGGACTTTCTTCAGAGAGTCGACACAAATTATTTTAAGATTTGTGTGGGATCAGAAAAGACCCCGAATAGCCAGGGGAATATTCCCAAAGAAAACCATAGCTGGGGGCATCGCAATGCCAGATTTCAGGTTGGACTACAAAGCTGTGGTCATCAAGACGGTGCGGTACTGGCACAAAAACAAACACATAGATCAATGGAACACAATAGAGAATCCAGGCGTGGACCCTCAACTTTGTGGTCAACTAATATTCGACAAAGCAGGAAAGACTGCCCGCTGGAAGAAAGACAGTCTCTTCAATAAATGGTGCTGGGGAAAGTGGACATCCACATGCAGAAGAATGAAACTACACCACTCCCTTGCACCATACACAAAGAAAAACTCAACATGGATGAAAGGTCCAGACGTGAGACAAGAGTCCATCCAAATCCTAGAGGAGAACACAGGCAACACCCTTCTGGAACTCGGCCACAGTAACACCTTGCAAGATACATGCACGAAGGCAAAAGAAACAAAAGCAAAACTGAACTATTGGGACTTCACCGAGATAAGAAGCTTTCACACAGCAAAGGCTACCGTCAACAAAACTAAAAGACACCCTACAGGATGGGAGAAGGTATCTGCAAATGACGTATCAGATAAAGGGGTATTCTCCAAGATCTATCAAGAACTCATTCACCTCAACAGCAAAGAAACAAACAATCCAACCATGAAATGGGCAAAAGACATGAACAGAAATCTCACGGAGGAAGACAGAGACATGGCCAACAAGCAGATGAGAAAATGCTCTGCATCACTTGCCATCAGGGAAATACAAATCCAAACCACAACGAGGTCCCACCTGACACCAGTGAGAATGGGGAAAATCAACAAGGCAGGAAACCACAAATGTTGGGAAGGATGCGGAGAGAAGGGAACCCTCTTGCGCTGTTGGTGGCAATGTGAACTGGTGCAGCCACTCTGGAAAACTGTGTGGAGGTTCCTCAAAGAGTTAAAAATAGATCTGCCCTCCGACCCAGCAGTTGCACTGCTGGGGATTTACCCCAGAGATACAGATGCAATGAAACGCCGGGACACCTGTGCCCCGATGTCTCTAGCAGCAATGTCCACAATAGCCAAACTGAGGAAGGAGCCTCGGTGTCCATCGAAAGATGAATGGATAAAGAAGATGTGGTGTATGTATCCAATGGAATATTCCTCAGCCATTAGAAATGGCAAATTCCCACCATTTGCTTCGATGTGGATGGAACTGGAGGGTCTTATGCTGAGCGAAGTAAGTGAATCGGAGAAGGACACACATTATATGGTCTCATTCATTTGGGCAATATAAACAATAGTGGAAGGAAATAGAGGGGAAGGGAGAAGAAATGGGTAGGAAATATCCTAAAGGGAGACAGAACATGAAGACTACTAACTCTGGGAAACGAACTAGGGGTGGTGGAAGGGGAGGAGGGTGGGGGATGGGGGTGAATGGGTGACGGGCACTGAGGGCGGCACTTGACAGGATGAGCACTGGGTGTTATTCTCTATGTTGGCAAATTGAACACCAATAAAAAATAAATTTATTATAAAAAAAAGAACCTAGCACCATTATAGGTGAATGTGGAGGCTGAGAAAACTAAGGCCATTCCACCTGAAGTTTAGCATTAGCACGAGTACAGTCATCTTAGGCCCCTGTGAATAAGAGCTGAACTTTACAGGAAAAACTGCAGAATGTCCTCAGCCTGGAATCCCATATCAGAAAGACAACAGAGCTCAGAATCCCCTTGGCAAAGAATCCCATATCAGATCTTAAGAAACTCCCCCATCCTTTCCCCCATATTGCAATTCCTCTATCCCTTCTGAAAATCCCTTAGACCAGCCCAGAAAACCAAGCTGTAACCCACTTCGGGGTCCAAGCCCCTGCTCTGCTGTGTGGAATATACTCGGACCCAAGCTCGAGCTTGTAAATAAACCTCATGTACTTGCATCAATGTCAGCTCCTTGGTGGTTTCTCAGATTCGCAATCTTTGGCACAACAATGAGGAGTTTCCATGAAAAGCACTGTACTGTACTTGGAAACACAAGCCTTCCATGCCTGCAGTTTACCACTTTCCTTTCACACTGCTTCTGAAAATCACCTACAATGAGGATGTTAGTACCTAAATCCACAGGAAGTGTGTGCTCAACTCTCAGAAGTAAGTATGCCTTGAAGCCACTTTGCAACTAGTCTCTCATTTATGGGATGTAGTTTCTAGCTCCTTCTAAGTGAAGATTTCCCTAGGAAATTAAAGTTTTGAGCATGGAACATAAGTCTTCTGGGCCTGCAACTTCCACTTGCCTCTCACACAACTTCTGTCATGCGTCAAATATAAGGATGTTAGAAGCTAAGTGTACAGGCAATCAGGGTGTGGGAAGTATAGTCCATTCTAAAAAATAAGCATTCCTTGAGCAAGATTAGAACTGGACTCGCTCCTATGGGTGTTAGTGACTAACCTCATTCTGTGGCTGGATTTTCCTTGGCAAAAGCTGTCTTGAACTCAGAGATACAAGCCTTCAGGGACTGCAGCAGGGCATTTGCAACTCATGCTCTTTCTGACAGGCATCTAAATGAGGATGTTGGAAACTAAATCCAAAGGCAGTGTGAAACTGTGGGGACAGAACCTAGGCTCAACTCTCAGAAGTAAGTATGCCCTGAAGCCATGTTTCAGCTAGCATCTCATTTATGGGAGTTACATTCTAGCTCCATTCTAATTGAAGATGTTACTAGGAAATCGCTGTATTGACCTGGGATGCAGAAGCCTTCGAGCCCTGCAGTTTACCACTTGCCTCTCACACTGCTTCTGACAATCACTTAAAATGAAGATGTTAGAACCTAAAACCACAGGCAGTGTGGAACTGCGAGGGACAGCACATGTGCTCAACTCTCAGAAGTAAATATGCCTTGGAGCCAGATTTCAGCTAGCCTCTCATTTATTAGGAGTTAGAATCTCACTCCATTCTAATTGAGCATATTACTAGGAGTTCGCTGTATTGAACTAGGATTCACAAAACTTCTGGGCCTGCAACTTCCATATGCTTTTCACAACCTCTGCCAGCATCTACTTTAAGGATGTTAGAAGCTAAAAGTGTACAGAGATTCAGGATGAGGGAGGGTCCTGTCTTGAGCTCAACTCTCAGAAGTAAGTATGTCTTGAAGCAGGCTTTCAACTAGCCTCTCATTTACGGGAGTTAGAACCTAACTCCGTTCTACTAGATGAAGTTACTAGGAAATCGCTGTATTGTATTTGGATACAAAAGACTTCGGGGCCTGCAAATTCCACTTGCCTCTCACACAACATCTGTCAGGCAGCGAACCAAAGGATGTTAGAAGCTAAATCTACAGTCAAAGAAGTTGCAGGAGGTACAGTCCATAAGCTCAACTCTCAGAAGTAAGTATGCATTGATGCCAGCTTACAACTAGACTAGCACCTATGGGAGTGTGTGACTAACTCTGCTCTATGTAGGGTTATCCTTGGAAAAGCTGTATTGAACTCGGAGACACAAGCCTTCTGGGACTGCAGCTGGCCATTTGCAACTCATGCTCCTGCTGACAGGCATCTAAAATATGGATGTTGGAAATAAATCCCCAGGCGGTCTGGAACTGTGAGGGACAGCACCTATGCTCAACTCTCAGAAGTAAGTATGCCTTGAAGCCAGATTTCAACTACCCTCTCATTTATGGGATTTAGAACCTAGTGACATTCTAATTGAAGACTACTAGGAAATCTCTATTTGAACTGGGATGCACAAGACTTCTCAGCCTGCAAAATCAACATGCCTTTCACACAATCTCTGCTAACATCTGACATAAGGATGTTGGAAGCTAAAAGTCTACAGGCATTCAGGATGCAGGAGGGTCCTGCCATGAGCTCAAGTCTCAAAAATAAGGGTGCCTTGAAGCCAGCTTTCAACTAGCCTCTCATTTAGGAAAGTTCGAATCTAGCTCCATTGTAAGTGAGGATGTTCCTTAGGAAACTGCTCTATTGAGCATGGAGACACAAGTCTTCTGGGCCTAAAATTCCACTTGCCTCTCACAAAACTTCTGTAATGCATGGAACATAAGGATGTTAGAAGCGAAGTGTACAGGCAATCAGGATGTGGGAGGTAGATGCCATAAGTTCAATTCTCAGAAGTAGGTATGCCGGGATCCCTGGGTGGCACAGTGGTTTGGCGCCTGCCTTTGGCCCAGGGCACGATCCTGGATACCCGGGATCGAATCCCACGTCGGGCTCCCGGTGCATGGAGCCTGCTTCTCCCTCTGCCTTTGTCTCTGCCTCTCTCTCTCTCTCTCTCTCTCTGTGACTATCATAAATAAATAAAAATTAAAAAAAAAAAAGAAGTAGGTATGCCTTGAAGCCAGCTTACAACTAGATTCGCTCCTATGGGAATTAGTGGCTCACGTCATTTTGTGGAAGGATTTTCCTTGGCAAAAGCTATATTGAACTTGGAGACACATGCCTTCCGGGTCTGCAGCTGGCCAATTGCCTCTCATGCTCCTTCTGACCGGCATCTAAATGAGGATGTTGGAAAGTAAATCCCCAGGCAGGGTGGAACTGTGAGGGACAGCATGTGTACTCAACTCTCATAAGTAAATATACCTTGAGGACAAATTTCAGCTAGCTTCTCATTTTTGGTAATTAGACTCTCGCTCTATTATTATGGAGCATGTTACTAGGAATTTGCTCTATTGAACTCGGATACAGAAATCTTATGGGTCTCAAATTCCACATGCTTTTCACACAACCTCTCCCAGCATCTAACAAAGGATGTTAGAAGCTAAGTCTACAACAGTCAGGATGTGGGAGGGTCCGGCTATGAGCTCAACACTCAGAAGTAAGTATGTCTTGAATCAGTGTTCAACTAGCTTTGTGCTGATTGGACTTAGAACCCAGGAACATTCTAGGTGAGGAGGTTCCATGAAAAGCGCTGTACTGTAGTCAGAGACACAAGTCTTCCAGGCCTGCAGGTTACCGCTTCCCTCTCACTCTGCTTCTGTCAATCACATAAAATGAGGATGTCAGAAATTAAATCCACAGACAGTGTGGAACTATGAGGGACAACACGTGTGCTCAACTCTCAGAAGGTAATATGCCTTGCGGCCAGATTTCACCTAGCCTCTCATTTATGGGAGTTAGAATCTTGCTCCATTCTAATTGAGCATTTTCCTCGCAAATTGCTGTATTGTACTCAGATACACAAGACTTCTGGGCCTGCAACTTCCATATGCTTCTCACACAACTTCTGCCAGCATCTAATATAAGGATGTTTAGAGCTAAGATTACAATCAGGATATGGAAAGCTCCTGGCATGAACTCAACTCTCAGAGGAAGGATGCCTTGAGCCAGCTTTCAAGTAGACTCACTCCTATCAGAATTCCCATGTAGCTCTTCTCCAGGTGAGAAGTTTCAACGGAAAGTGCTGTATTGAAGTAGGAAAAACAAGCCATCTATTTCTACAACTTGCCACTTGCTTCTCAACAAATTCTGACAGGCATGTAACATAACGGTATTTGAAGCTAATTACACATGCAGTGTGTAACCACGCAGTATAGGTACTTTACTCCACGCTAAGAGATAAGTATGCCTTGAAGCCAGCTTTCAACTAGCTTTGTTCTTATTGGAGTTAGAACCTAGCACCATTCTAGGTGAGGATGTTCCATGAAAAGTGGTGTACTGTACTCGGAGACACAAGCCTTAGAGGCCTGCAGGTTACCACTTGCCTCTCACACTGCTTCTTACAATCACTTAAATGGGGGATGTTAGAATCTAAATCCACAGGCAGTGTGGAACTGCAAGGTACAGCACGTGTGGTCAACTCTCAGAAGTAAGTATGCCTTGAAGCCACCTTTCAACTAGCCTCTCATATATGAGAGTTAGAATCTCGCTACATTCTATTTGATTATGTTCCCAGGAAATCGCTGTATTGAACTCGGATACACAAGTCTTCCAGGCCTTCAGCTTCCACATGCTTCTCACACAACTTCTGCTAGCATTGAACATAATGATGTTAAGAGCTAAGTCTACAGGCATTTGGGATGTGGGAGGTACGTGGCATGAGCTCAACTCTCAGAAGTAAGTATGCCTTGAAGTCAGCTTTCAACTAGCCTCTCATTTATGGGAGTTAGAATCTAGCTCCATTCCAAGTGAGGATGTACCTAGGAAATTGCTGTATTGAGCATGAAGACACAAGACTTCTGGGCCTAAAACTTCCACTTGCCTCTCACACAACTTCTGTCATGCATCGAACATAAGGTTGCTAGAAGCTAAGTGTACAGGCAATCAGGATGTGGGAAGTATAGGCCATAAGCTCAACTCTCAGAAAAAAAGCATGCCTTGAGCAAGATTACACCTAGACTCACTCCTATGGTGTTAGTGGCTAATTAAATTCTGCAGTAGGATTTTCCTTGGCAAAAGCTGTATTGAAAACAGAGACAGAAGCCTTCCGGGCCTGCTGTTGGCCATTTGCCTCTCATGCACCATCTGACAGACATCTAAATGAGGATGTTGGAAACTGAATCCCTAGGCAGTGTGGAACTGTGAGGGACAGAACCTAGGCTCAACTCTCAAGTAAGTATGCCCTGAAGCCATGTTTCAGCTAGCATCTCATTTATGGGATTTATATTCTAGCTCCATTCTAATTCAAGATGTTACTAGGAAATTATTGTATTGATCTGGATGCACAAGCCTTCCAGGCCTGTATCTTACCACTTGTCTCTCATGCTGCTTCTGACAATCACTTTAAAGGAGGATGTAGAACATAAAACCACAGGCAGTGTGGAACTGTGAGGGATAGCATGTGTGCTCAACTCTCAGAAGTAAATATGCCTTGACGCCAGATTTCAGCTGGCCTCTCATTTATTAGGAGTTAGAACCTCTCTCCTTTCTAATTGAGCATGTTACTAGGAATTTATTGTATTGAATTCAGTAACACAAAACCTTTGGGCCTGCAACTCCCACATGCTTTTCTTTTTTTTTTTTTTTTTTTTAATTTTTATTTATTTATGATAGTCACAGAGAGAGAGAGAGAGGCAGAGACACAGGCAGAGGGAGAAGCAGGCTCCATGCACCGGGAGCCTGACGTGGGATTCGATCCTGGGTCTCCAGGATCGCGCCCTGGGCCAAAGGCAGGCGCTAAACTGCTGCGCCACCCAGGGATCCCTCCCACATGCTTTTCACACAACCTATGACAGCATCTAACAAAAAGATGTTAGAAGCTAAGGGTAATGCCATTTAGGATGTGGGGGGTCCTGTCATGAGCTCAACTCGCAGAAATAAGTATGCCTTGAATCCAGCTTTCAAGTAGCCTCACTCCTATAAGAATTACCTAGTAGCTCTTCTCCAGGTGAGAAGTTTCAATGGAAAGCGCTGTATTGAAGTAGGAAAAACAAACCTTCTTTTTCTAAAACTTGCCACTTGCCTCACAAATTCTGACAGGCATGTAACATATGGGAGTTTGAAGCTAAGTACACATGCAGGGTGGAACCTTGAGGGATAGGCACTTACTCAAAACTCAGAAATAAGTAGGCCTTGAAGTCAGCGTTCACCTAGCTTCATTCTTATTGGAGATAGAAACTAGCACAATTCTAGGTGAGGATGTTCCATGGAAAGTGCTCTTCTGACCTCGGACACACAAGCCTTCCAGTCTGCAGCTTCCCTCTTGCCTCTCACACAGCTTGTGACAATCATCTAAAATGAGGATGTTAGAAACTAAATTCACAGGCAGTGGGGAAGTACAAAGGATAGCACCTATGCTCAACTCTCAGAGGTAAATATGCCTTCAAGCCAGCTTTCAACTAGCCTCTCATTTTTGGGACTTAGTGTCTCGCTCCATTCTAAGTGAGGATGTTCCTGGTAAATCGCTGTACTGAGCATGGAGACCCAAGTCTTCTGAGCCTGAAACTTCCACTTGCCTCTCACTCAACTTCTGTCATACATCTGACCTAAGGATGTTAAGAGCTAAGTCTACCCACAGTCAGGATGCAGGAGGGTCCTGGCATGTGCTCAAGCCTCAGAAGTAAGTAAGCCTTGAAGCCAGATTTCAGCTAGCCTCTCATTAATGGGATTAGAACCTAGCTCCATTCTAATTGAATATGTTACTAGGAAATCACTGTATTGAACTCAGATACACAAAACTTCTGGGCCTGCAACTTCCATAAGCTTTTCACACAACCCCTGCCAGCATCTACATAAGGATGCTTATACGCTTATACGCTAAGTCTACAGGCAGTCAGGAGGCAGAAGGGTCCTGTCATGAGCTCAACTCTCAGAAATAAGGATGCTTTGAAGCCAGCGTTCAACTAGCTTTGTTCTTAGTGGAGTTAGAACCTAGCACCATTCTAGTTGAAGATATTCCATAGAAAGCACTCTTCTGTACTTGGAGACACAAGCCTTCCATCCTGCAGCTGGCTGCTTGCCTCTCTTGCAACTTCTGACAATCATCTAAAATGAGGATGTTAGGGACGCCTGGGTGGCAGAGTGGTTTAGCACCTAGCCTTCAGCCCAGGGTATGATCCTGGAGTCCCAGGATCAAGTCTCACATCAGGCTCCCTGCGTGGAGCCTGCTTCTCCCTCTGCTTGTGTCTCTGCCTCTCTCTATATATGTAACTCTCTCTCTCTCTCTGTCTCTCATGAATAAATAAATAAAATATTTTTTAAAAAAATAAATAAAATGAGGATGTTAGTAACTAAATCCACAGGCAGAGAGGTGGGGCAAGATGGCGGAAGAGTAGGGTCTCCAAGTCACCTGTCCCCACCAACTTCCCTAGATAACTTTCAAATCATCCTGAAAATCTACGAATTCAGCCTGAGATTTAAAGAGAGAACAGCTGGAATGCTACAGTGAGAAGAGTTCGCGCTTCTCTCAAGGTAGGAAGACGGAAAAAGATAAAGAAATAAAAAAGCATCCAAGGGGGAGGGGCCCCCACGAGGAGCCAGGCTAAGGCCAGGCAACGAGTGCCTCCAGGACTGGAAAGCCCAGTCCTGGAGAAGCAGGAGCTTTATCAATCTTCCCGGATGGAAAGGTGCTCGCAGGAAACTCAGACAGGATCCCAGGAGGGGCAGTGGAGCCCCCAGGATCTCCGGGTCACTTAACATACGATGTGCACCCCGGGGGACAGCGTGCCACACACCGTGGGCCGAGCTCCCTAAAGGGCAGGAGCACGCACCCAGCGGGGCCTGGGAGCAGCTCAGGCGATGGCTCAGGCAGCGGCTCCACGTGGAGGGGGCTGCGTGGCCCCAGGAGCACGATTCCAGTGGTGCAGGTCCCGGAGCCCACGGCGCTGGGGACACAGCCCAAGATCCGGCGCTCCCCCTGGAACAGGTGGAGGCTGGGAGAGCCCAGAACAGCGAGGACGCTCTTGTGCTGGACGCCCGAAGCTGGACGCCACACCGCCCCCCCCAACCGCCTCCAGAGCATCCAGGCCCTTGCAGACTGGGAGCTGCGGTAGTTACTGCGGGAGCTGACTCCAGATTTGGAGAGCTCAGCACTGCCACAGTTGTTCCTCCTGGTGTCACCTTATACCTGGGACTCAGCAAGGGCGTCACAGGATAAACAGCTCCCACTGAGCTATGCACCTGGCAGGGGGATGGGCAGCTCCCCCAGGTGTACACACCAGCGACTCAGCACAGCAGGCCCCTCCTCCAGAAGACCAGCTGGAAGGACAGGGGAAAAGCAAGTTATTGACCAAGAAGTGCTGCAAAGTTCCAGGGGAAGTCGAGGGACTTATGGTATATAGAATCAGAGGATACTCCCCATTGTTTTCTGTTTTCTGTTTGTTCCCCCCACCTTTTTTTAATCTATCTTTTTCCTCTTTTTCCAGTAAACTTGTTTTTGGCCACTCTGCACTAGCAAAATGACTAAAAGGAAAAACTCCCCACAAAAGAAAGACTCAGAAACAGTACTCTCTCCCACAGAGTTACAAAATTTGGATTACAAAAAAAAAAAAAAAAAAAAAATTGGATTACAATTCAATGTCAGAAAAACAATTGAGAGGCACAATTATAAAGCTACTGGTGGCTCTAGAAAAAAAAGCATAAAGGACTCAAGAGACTTCATGACTGCAGAATTTAGATCTAATCAGGCCGAAATTAAAAATCAATTAAATGAGATGCAAATCCAAACTGGAGGTCCTCACGATGAGGGTTAATGAAGTGGAAGAACGAGTGACTGACATAGAAGACAAGTTGATGGCAAAGAAGGAAACTGAGGAAAAAAGAGAAAGACAATTAAAAGATCATGGTGTAAGGTTAAGGGAAATAAATGACAGCCTCAGAAGGAAAAATCTACATTGAATTGGGGTTCCAGAGGCCGCCTAGAAGGACAGACCAAAAAGTGTATTTGAACAAAATCATAGCTGAGAACTTCCCTAACTTGAGGAGGGAAACAGGCATTCAGATCCAGGAGCTAGAGAGATCCACCCCCCAAAATCAATAGAAACTGTTCAACGCCTCGACATTTCATAGTGAAACTTGCAAATTCCAAAGATAAAGAGAAGATCCTTAAAGCAGCAAGAGACAAGAAATCTCTAACCTTTATGGGAAGAAGTATTAGGTTAACAGCAGACCTCTCCACAGAGACCTGGCAGGCCAGAAAGGGCTGGCAGGATATATTCAGGGTCCTAATGAGAAGAATATGCAGCCAAGAATACTTTATCCAGCACGGCTCTCATTCAGAATAGAAGGAGAGATAAAGAGCTTCCAAGATAGGCAGAAACTGAAAGAATATGTGACCTCCAAACCATCTCTGCAAGAAATATTAATGGGGACTCTGTAAAAGAGGAAGTCCAAGAAAACAATCCACAAAAACAGGGACTGAATAGGTATTATGATGACACTAAATTCATCTTTCACTAGTAACTCTGAATGTGAATGGGCTTAATGATCCCATCAAAAGATGCAGGGTTTCAGACTGGATAAAAAAAGAAAGACCTATCTATTTGCTGTCTATAAGAGACTCATTTTAGACATAAGGACACCTACAGCCTGAAAATGAAAGGCTGTAGAACCATTTACCATTCAAATGGTCCTCAAAAGAAAGTAGGGGTAATCATCCTCATATCAGCTAAATTAAAGTTTATCCCAAAGGCTGTAGTAAGAGATGAAGAAGGACACTCTATCATACTGAAAGTATTTATCCAACAAGAGGTAACATGATTGTTAGGTAACAATCATGAATATTTATGCCCCTTATGTGGGAGCTGCCAAGTATATCAATCAATTAATAACCAAAGTAAAGACATACTTAGATAATAATACACTTATACTGGGAGACGTCAACTTGGCCCTTTCTGTAATTGGCAGACCTTCTAAGCACAACATCTTCAAAGAAACAAGAGCTTTAAATGATACACTGTGTCTCTAGTTCTCTCTCTCTCTCTCTCTCTCTCGTAAATAAATAAACTCTTAAAAAAAAAGAAACCTTAAATGATACACTGGACCAGATGGATATTTACAGAACTTTAATCCAAACGCAACTGAATACATTTCTTCTCAAATGCACATGGAACTTTCTCCAGAATAGGCCACATACTGGGTCACAAATCAGGTCTTAACCAATACCAAAGATTGGGATCATCCCCTGCATATTTTCAGACCATAATGCTTTGAAAATAGTACTAAATCACAAAAAGAAGTTTGGAAGGAATTCAAACACGTTAAGATTAAGGACCATCTTGCTAAAAGATGAAAGGGTCAACCATGAAATTAGAGAAGAATTAAAAAGATGCATAGAAATTGGGATCCCTGGGTGGCGCAGCGGTTTGGTGCCTGCCTTTGGCCCAGGGCGCGATCCTGGAGACCCAGGATCGAATCCCATGTCGGACTCCCGGTGCATGGAGCCTGTTTCTCCCTCTGCCTGTGTCTCTGCCTCTCTCTCTCTGTGTGACTATCATAAATAAATAAAAATTAAAAAAAAAGATGCATAGAAACTAATGAGAATGAAGATACAATTGTTCAAAATTGTTGGGATACAGCAAAAGCAGTCCTGAGGGGAAATACATCGAAATACAAGCATCCATCCAAAAACTGGAAAGAACTCAAACACAAAAGCTAACCTTGCACCTAAAGGAGCTGGAGAAAAAACAGCAATTCGAACAGAACTCAAAGAAATAGAGACCAGAAGAACCGTGGAACAGAACAAAATCAGGAGTTGGTTCTTTGAAAGAACTTATAAGATAGATAAACCATTAGCCAGCCTGATGAAAAAGAAGAGAGAGAAGACTCAAATTCATAAAATCATGAATGAGAAAGGAGAGATCACTACCAACACCAAGGAAATACAAACGATTTTAAAAACACATTATGAACAGCTATACGCCAATAAATTAGGCAATCTAGAAGAAATGGACGCATCTCTGGAAAGCCACAAACTACCAAAACTGGAACAGGAAGAAATAGAAAACCTGAACAGGCCAATAACCAGGGAGGAAATTGAAGCAGTCATCAAAAACCTCCGAAGATACAAAAGTCCAGGGCCAGATGGCTTCCCATAGGGAATTCTATCAAACATTTAAAGAAGAAACCATACCTATTCTACTAAAGCTGTTTGGAAAGATAGAAAGAGATGGAGTACTTCCAAATTCATTCTATGAGGCCAGCATCACCTTAATTCCAAAACCATACAAAGACCCCACCAAAACGGAGAATTATAGACCAATATCCCTGATGAACATGGATGCAAAAATTCTCAACAAGATACTAGCCAATAGGATTCAACAGTACATTAAGAAGATTATTCACCACGACCAGGTGGCATTTTTTCCCCGGGATGCAAAGCTGGTTCAACACTTGTAAAGCAATCATTGTGATATGTCATATTAACAAGAGAAAAAACAAGAACCACATGATCCTCTCAATAGATGCAGAGAAAGCATTTGACAAGACACAGCATCCATTCCTGATCAAAACTCTTCAGAGTGTAGGGATAGAGGGAACATTCCTCAGTATCTTAAAAGCCATCTACAAAAAGCCAACAGCAAATATTCTCAATGGGGAAACACTGGGATCCTTTCCTCTAAGATCAGGAACAAGACAGGGATGTCCACACTCACCACTGCTGTTCAACATAGTACTACAAGTCCTAGCCTCAGCAATCAGGCAACAAAAAGAAATAAAAAGCATTCAAATTGGCAAAGAAGTCAAACTCTCCCTCTTCGCAGATGACATGATACTGTACATAGAAAACCCAAAAGAATCCACCCTAAGATTGCTAGAACTCTGGGATCCCTGGGTGGCGCAGCAGTTTAGCGCCTGCCTTTGGCCCAAGGCGCGATCCTGGAGACCCGGGATCGAATCCCACATCGGGCTCCTGGTGCATGGAGCCTGCTTCTCCCTCTGCCTATGTCTCTGCCTCTCTCTCTCTCTCTGTGTGACTATCATAAATAAATTAAAAATTTAAAAAAAAAAAAGAAAGGATTGCTATAACTCATACAGCAATTCGGCAGTGTGGCAGGATACAAAATCAATGCCCAGAAGTCAGTGGCATTTCTAGACACTAACAATGAGACTGAAGAAAGAGAAATTAAGGAGTCAATCCCATTTACATTACACCCAAAAGCATAAGACACTTGGGAATAAACCTAACCAAAGAGGTAAAGGATCCATACCCTAAAAACTATAGAACACTTCTGAAAGAAATTGAGGAAGACACAAAGAGATGGAAAAAATATTCTATCCTCATGGATTGGCAGAATTAATATTGTGAAAATGTCAATGTTACCCAGGGCAATTTACACGTTTAATGCAATCCCTATCAAAATACCATGGACTTTCTTCAGAGAGTTAGAACAAATTATTTTAAGATTTGTGTGGAATCAGAAAAGACTCCGAATAGCCAGGGGAATATTCCAAAAGAAAACCATAGCTGGAAAAAAAAAAAAAAAAGAAAACCATAGCTGGGGGCATCACAATGCCAGATTTCAGGTTGGACTACAAAGCTGTGGTCATCAAGACAGTGTGGTACTGGCACAAAAAAAGACACATAGATCAGTGGAGCAGAATAGAGAATCCAGAAGTGGACCCTGAACTTTATGGTCAACTAATATTCAACAAAGCAGGAAAGACTACCCGCTGGAAGAAAGACAGTCTCTTCAATAAATGGTGCTGGGAAAATTGGACATCCACATGCAGAAGAATGAAACTAGACCACTCTCTTGCACCATACACAAAGATAAACTCAAAATGGATGAAAGATCTAAATGTGAGACAAGATTCCATCAGAATCCTAGAGGAGAACACAGGCAACACCCTTTTTGAATTCAGCCAGAGTAACTTCTTGCAAGATACATCCACGAAGGCAAAAGAAACAAAAGCAAAAATGAACTATTGGGACTTCATCAAGATAAGAAGCTTTTGCACAGCAAAGGATACAGTCCAAAAAACTCAAAGACAACCTACAGGATGGGAGAAAATATTTGCAAATGACGTATCAGATAAAGGCCTAGTTTCCAAGATCTATAAAGAACTTATTAAACTCAACAGCAAAGAAATAAACAATCCAATCATGAAATGGGCAAAAGACATGAACAGAAATCTCACAGAGGACGACATAGACATGGCCAACACGCACATGAGAAAATGCTCTGCATCACTTGCCATCAGGGAAATACAAATCCAAACCACAATGAGATACCACCTCACACCAGTGAGAATGGGGGAAATTAACAAGGCAGGAAACCACAAATGTTGGAGAGGATGCGGAGAAAAGGGAACCCTCTTGCACTATTGGTGGGAATGTGAACTGGTGCAGCCACTCTGGAAAACTGTGTGGAGGTTCCTCAAAGAGTTAAAAATAGATCTGCCCTACGACCCAGCAATTGCACTGCTGGGGATTTACCCCAAAGATACAGATGCAGTGAAACGCCAGGACACCTGCACCCTGATGTTTCTAGCAGCAATGTCCACAATAGCCAAACTGTGGAAGGAGCCTCGGTGTCCATCGAAAGATGAATGGATAAAGAAGATGTGGTTTATGTATACAATGGAATATTCCTCAGCCATTAGAAATGACAAATACCCACCATTTGCTTCAACGTGTATGGAACTGGAGGGTATTATGCTGAGTGAAATAAGTCAATCAGAGAAGGACAAACATTATATGGTCTCATTCATTTGGGGAATATAAATAATAGTGAAAGGGAATAAAGAGGAAAGGAGAAAAAATGAGTGGGAAATATCAGAAAGGGAGACAGAACATGGAAGACTCCTAACTCTGGGAAACGAAGGGGAGGAGGGCGGAGTGTTGGGGGTGACTGGATGGTGGGCACTGAGGTGGGCACTTGACGGGATGAGCACTGGGTATTATTCTGTATGTTGGCAAATTGAATACCAATACAAAATAAATTTATTATTAAAAAAATAATAAATAAAAGAGGAACTCTGTCAAAAAAAAAAAGGCTTGTTTCGACCAACTTTTGCTTGGCCTCTCTATTCCATTTCACTACTGATCGGATTAAATCTGACACAAGTCTTATCTCATTTTGACTTTTGACAAGAGGAGGGAAGGCGGGCCACATTTTCTTCAGCCATGGTGGCGAAGGATGAGTGCAGACCTGTGCATATTCTTTCTCCTTGGGATGAGCAGAGGATATGGACTCAGCTCTTGCGGGTTGGGATCTAATCTCTCTGTGAACAATCGGGCAAAATATCAGGTGAGCAGAGGGCGAGTGCAGATGAGAAGAACATGGACAAGATTGGCTACAGATGCTGGAGTTTCCAGAGCAATGACTGCATCAGAGGCCTGTGAATGTCAAAGACTTCCCGGGACCTTGTTTATGGATGCGTTGGCAGGTAGGTCCTTTCAAATGGACAGTGCTCCCATCCGATCACTTCAGCATATGGTCTCCAGCTCCCGTGAGCAGTGTGGTCCTGCAGTTATAATATGGGCCTGATGGGGGATGAGATTGTGCCAGAGAAAGGGAGACAGTGTCAAGTCATTGAGCCTAAGGCATGTCTAAGACAGTGACTCTCTTCAGTAGATTGAGGCAGAAGGAGGACAGCTGGATTTCTGTTTTGTGGGTTGAGTATTCTGTGGCAATGTGGTGGGTGTAGGTGGCTGTTTTTTTTTTTGTTGTTTGTTTGTTTGTTTGTTTTCTGGATGAGGTGAACGAACTCTTCCAGTGGAAGTATTTGCACAAGGGGTCTGGCGGGATGGGAGGGTGTGGGTCAGTCCATTCACCAAGAAAACAGGAGAATCAGGCTTTTTAAGAACTAGGCAATGGCAGGAGTTTAGCTTGGCTCATTGCAGCAAATGGCAACTCAGCAGAAACAACAAAACATTCCCAGTATGAATTGAGTTGCAGGAGCCAGCATGAGCCTGCCTCACCACCCTAGGGGGTACATACATATTGTCACACACACACACACACACACACACACACACACACTTCTGTTCCCAAATCCACTGGAGGACTCAGCCTTGGTGGGGGGATGGGGGGTGGCTGCCATCTGAAGGGTGGTTCAAGGTGATCCATTCCAATGGGCCTCATTCAGTCATTTCATTCAAATGCACAAGGCTTTCTGTTAATAGTCAGAGCCTGGGACTTCTCTCCATTGAATACATTGAATGGTTTTCTTCAACTCCCCCAACTCTCAGGCAGCAGCTTCCAAATTGCAGGGGAGGGGGTGGTGGGAGGGGCCGGGGGTGGGGAGTGGGAAAGGAAAGGGGAAAGCGGATGTCTGAGAACTCACCAAAATAGTACCCTCCTGATTTCCTAACCCAGGAAACCCCAATAAACCCTTTGGGATCCTGGATGTGGAGGATGCCATCTCACTCTAATGCCATCTAGGGGTGGGGGTGCATCTGGGAGAGCGTGGCATGGTGTGGCCTGCTCAGTCTGAGGGGGACTTAAACACCTGAAGGTGGTGTCTTAGAGTCCAGAGGCCAAACACAGGCACAGAGGGATAAGGGCAAAGGACTAAGGGAGGCCTGGCAAGGGACAGTTCTGACTCATCCACCCTGGGTGAGGACCCAGCAAGCACACTCTTTCCTCTAAAGCGACGGGCCAACAGTTTCCTGGTTCTCCATCGGCCTGTCCTCCCTCTTGCACCCACTTCCCAAGGGAAATCCTTAGTCTCATTCGACATAGTCAGTGGCTGTTTCACAAGCCAGCCACCTTCTGACTACTAAAAGGAGGAAGGAAGATGGACAAACATGAACCAGCCCCACAGATGTCACCTCTGCATGGAGGGGTGAGGGGTGGGAAGGCCTCACCAGACAAATGGTGACTCTGAACCATGATCCCAGGGTTCTTGAAAAAATGAAATGGAAGGAGCACCTGGCCAATTCAATCAGAAGAGCACTCAACTCTTGATCTCAGGCAGGGTCGTGAGTTCAAGCCCTACATTGGGTCTAGAGATAATGAAATGTGGAGGCCGAGAAAAAGGGTTAATTTTCTCTGAACCCTAAACCTTAAGTTCAGGGTTAGCACAAGTACAGCCATCTCAGGCCCCTGTGAATGAGAGCTGAACTTTACCTTACTTCAGTTACAGGAAAAAACCACTTAAGACCCTTGAAAGCCCCATATCAGAATGAGAATAGAGCTTAAGAAATTCCTCCACCTCATCTGGAAATCCCCTAGACCAGCCCATAAAAACCCAGCTGAAACCCACCTAGGGGTCCAAGTCCCCAGTATACTTGGACCCAAGCTGAAGCTTGCTAATAAACTCGTGTACTTGCACCGATGTCGGCTCCTTGGTGGTTTCTCGGATTCACATCTTGGACACAACAGAAAAATGAATGAACGAACTTTAAAAAAGTTAGGTATGTATGGGGCACCTGGGTGGCTCAGTGGTTGAGCATCTGCCTTAGGCTGGGGTGGAGGGCTGTCATCCCAGGGTCGGGTTCCCTGCGGGGAGCCTGCTTCTCCCTCTGCCGGTGTCTCTGCTTCTCTGTGTCTCTCATGAATAAATAAATTTTTAAAAATTAAAATTAAACTTAAAAATGGAATGAAAAAAAATGGAATGGAAAGATAACCGAGTGAGGAGGGTGGGAACGTACCTAATACTGCTGAACTCTAGGCTTAGAAATGGCTAAAATGCTCCACTGCAGGTGATGTCTATTTTTAATCATTACTTAAAAACAAAACAACAAGACCCCCTGTCCTTGGCTCAGAATAAGGGAGTTCCTGGGTCAGGTTGGAGGGGGTCCTGTCGTCCGCAGTGTGGAAGACCAGGGTTCAGCAATCTGGAATATTTTCTTCCTCTCCAGGGAGACAGACGTGGTCACTGACGTCATCCCTGTAAAGGCAACTCAAGAAGGAACTTCAGCATTTCAAAGCACCTTTTAGGGGCACCTGGGAGGCTTGGTTTGGTTAAGCATCTGACTCTTGGTTTCATCTGCCAGGAGGTGGCACTCTTGACTCATCTTGTCAGCCTGTGGGGAACTCTGGAAGGAAGGTACCAGGCCCACAGTCTCCAAGGGGCTTGATTGGCTCCAGAAAGTTGATCTGAGTTTCTCCAAGCTGTCTGATCCTTCTGAGTCTATGCATGTGCCTAAGGATCAGATTCCAGGGGAACCTGGCCTGCTCTGTCAGTAGAGAACACAACTCTTGACCTCAAGGTTGTGAGTTCAAGCCCTATGTTGGGAATAGAGATTACTTTGAAACATAAAACCAGGGAGGAGGGGCTAGGGAGGAAGAAAAAGAAAAACAGATGCCATTCTAGTCAAGGCCTTGGTAATACAACCAATCCTTCCAATGGTGTCTGATTACAATGAGAACAGATTGCCAGGGAATTTCCGCAGATGATTTCCAATTGCCATAAAAGAAAGAATACTCACTGAGAGTTTCTGAACTCTGGAGGGTTACAAGTAGGGAGAAAATATAAATATTTTAATTTCTTGACAAAACAACATTTTCCTAAACTTTCTGTAAGTCATAGATATCTCTAGAGACAAAGTTGCCTTCAATCTGGAAGAGCAAACATGAGGGGAGTCAACAATGTTTTGAATGAGAGGCATTAAAAACGGTCATCATTGTCCTTCACTCATTCAGTTCCATGTTGTTTCTTTTTGTTATGTTTAAATGCAGCTTGTACATTAATTCTAGCAATTCATACTGTAGTTTCATGATCTCAGGGTGACCAGAGACCGGTATTTGTCAAAAGTCCTCTTGGTGAATCTCTGGAAGCTGGACCATATTTTTGCAAGAGCATCAGAACGACACCTGTAAATGACAGGGTGGTCAACAATGGACATGGTTAAAGACCCAATGAGAATTCATTAGAATGCAGTCGAGTAGAAAATTTGATTATTTTTTGTGACACACAGCATTTTAACAATTTGAATGTTGAGTGATGGCACTGTACCAGGCACATGTTGCAATTTTAGAAATTTCTTTTTGTTTTTAGAACACAGACAGCATTCATACACCCAATATAATCTGAGAGGGCTTATTATTATTTGGTTGACAATGCTTCTCATGTGACTTACATAGCAGGTAAACTACATATATTAGTCAAGAGACACTATTTAGGGTTTGACTTTCTTGGAATCTATTGAAAATCAATGAACTAATGAATGAACCAGCAAACAGCCAGCCTGCCAGCCCACCAACCAACCAACCAGCATCTCAGAAGGTTTCAAGGCACGTGCCTACAAAAGATCACGGATCATTACAATACTGAAAACTTCAGTATCTGCTTCACTGAGCAGAATCAGTGCTAAATCAGATCAGATCAGATCAGATCACTGAATTTCCCTAGGAGATTCTCCAGGAGGCTATAGAGTTGTCACCAAAATGTAGCTCCTTTACTATTGAGAACTTTTCACTCTCTTACATAAGTAAAGACTGGATAAAAATGAGTATAAAAACCTTGCTGTTCTAGGCAGGAAAAGAAATAAAAACATTGTTTTTTCTTCTGTTCACATTCTCTCCTCAAGAGTAGACTCCCAATGCAAGAAAACCTTGGCATTTTAGCAGAGAGAAGAGCTAAATCTGAATGTTATCCAGTGTACTTGTAAAACTCAGTTCTCCCAATCTCAGTCCGTCCTGACCCTAACCCTAACCCGAACCCTAAACCCTAACCCTAACTCTAACCCTAACCTTAATCCTAACCCTATCCCATAACCCTAACACTATTCACTAACCCTAATCCTAACCTACCTAACCATATAGTAATATAATGCCATAATTGTAAAGAAGAAAAATAATATGCATCTCAATATATAAATGCTCAGATGTGATTACTTTGTAAGTCAGTGAAGTAGTCAGGCTCTGCACCATATCATAAATAATGAATAAGCCTAGAATTAAGAAAGAAGGTTAAATGTCATCTCATACAAGCAGTTTAGAAAATAAAAATGCAGATTTACTTATAAGTGGACACCATAACAAAAACTAGTATTAGGAAAATTAATACCACTCCATGCTTACGGGTTCCTGATTACAGAAAGAGGTGCATTGCTTTATTTAAAGTAGGGATGATACTCAACAAATTACAAACCAGTGAAAAAGGAAAAGGAGTATGACTAAATTATTTTTTAAAAGAAGTAAATAATGTTAATGTGCTTTCTCTAGGATTGCCAGATGTTAAAAATAAACTATTTTATTGGTCTATCATGTATACCAAAAAAAGGCCCAAATCATAACTGAACAGATTGATACAACATGCAAAGTGAACTCTTCATAAGCAGTACCCAGTACAAGAAATGGATCACCATTACCACTCTCAAAGCCCTCTCATGTTCCCTCTCTTTTACTACTTTCACCCTCCTTATTTTTTTTTTAAGATTTTATTTATTTATTCATGAGAGAAAGAGGCAGAGACACAGGCAGAGGAAGAAGCAGGCTCCATGCAGGGAGCCTGATGTGGGATCGATTCTGGGACTCCAGGATCATGCCCTGGGCCGAAGGCAGATGCTCAACCACTGAGCCACCCAGGCATCCCTCTACTTTCACCCTCCTTAAAAGGTACAGCCATTCTAACTTCTAACACAAATTAGTCTTGCCTATTTTGGGGTTTATGTAAATGTACTCATACAGTATGTAAATGTTTGAGGCTAAATTATTTCATTCAAAACTGTGAGCTTAGGCTATATTATATGCACAGGGTTTTGTTCCTATTCATTGCTATATAGTATTCCTTCATCTGAGTATTGCACAACTTATTTTTCCATTCTATTATCCTTTTAAATTTTTTTTATTCCGTTCAATTGCCAACATATAGCATAACACCCAGTGCTCATTCTGCCAAGTGCCCCCCTCAGTGCCCATCACCCAGTCACCCGAACCCCGTACCCACCTCCCCTTCCACCACCCCTTGTTCATTACCCAGAGTTAGGTGTCTCTCATGTTTTGTCACCCTCACTGATATTTTCACTCATTTTCTCTCCTTTCCCTTTATTCCTTTTCACTAATTTTTATATTCCCCAAATGAATGAGACCATATAATGTTTGTCCTTCTCTGATTGACTTATTTCACTCCGCATAATACCCTCCAGTTCCATCCATGTTGAAGCAAATGGTGGGTATTTGTCGTTTCTAATGCCTGAGTAATATTCCATTGTATACAGAAACCACATCTTCTTTATCCATTCATCTTTCGATGGACACCGAGGCTCCTTCCACAGTTTGGCTATTGTGGACATTGCTACTATAAGCTTTGGGGTGCAGGTGTCCTGGCATTTGACTGCATCTGTATCTTTGGGGTAAATCCCCAGCAGTGCAACTGCTGGGTCGGAGGGCAGATCTATTTTTAACTCTTTGAGGAACCTCCACACAGTTTTCCAGAGTGGCTGCACCAGTTCACATTCCCACTAACAGTGCAGGAGGGTTCCCCTTTCTCCACGTCCTCCCAACATTTGTTTCCTGTCTTGTTAATTTTCCCCGTTCTCACTGGTAAGAGGTGGTATCTCATTGTGGTTTGGATTTGTATTTCCCTGATGGCAAGTGATGCAGAGCATTTTCTCATGTGCTTGTTGGCCATGTCTATGTCTTCCTCTGTGAGATTTCTCTTCATGTCTTTTGCCCATTTCATGATTGGATTGTATGTTTCTTTGGTGCTGAGTTTAATAAGTTCTTTATAGATCTTGCAAACTAGGCCTTTATCTGATACGTCATTTGCAAATATCTTCTCTGTAGGTTGTCTTCTGGTTTTGTTGACTGTTTCTTTTGCTGTGCAGAAGCTTCTTATCTTGATGAAGTCCCAATAATTCATTTTGCTTTTGTTTCTCTTGTCTTCATGGATGAATTTTGCAAGAAGTTGCTGTGGCCAAATTCAAAAAGGGTGTTGCCTGTGTTCTCCTCTAGGATTTTGACGGAATCTTGTCTCACGTTTAGATCATTCATCCATTTTGAGTTTATCTTTGTGTCTGGTGTAAGAGAATGGTCTAGTTTTATTCTTCTGCATGTGGATGCCCAATTTTCCCAGCACCATTTATTGAAGAGACTGTCTGTTTTCCAGTGGATAGTCTTTCCTGCTTTGTCGAATATTAGTTGACCATAAAGTTGAGGGTCCACTTCTGGATTCTCTATTCTGTTCCATTCTCTATTCTGTTCTGTTTCTGTGCCAGTACCACACTGTCTTGATGACCATATCAAGGTTGTATTTGTAGTACAACCTGAAATCTGGCATTGTGATGCCCCCAGCTATGGTTTTCCTTTTAATATTCCCCTGGCTATTCGAGGTCTTTTCTGATTCCACACAACCCTTCAGATGATTTGCTCCAACTCTCTGAAGAAAGTCCATGGTATTTTGATAGGGATTGCATTAAATGTGTAAATTGTCCTGGGTAACATTGACATTTTCACAATATTAATTCTTCCAATCCATGAGCATGGAATATTTTTCCATCTCTTTGTGTCTTCTTCAATTTCTTTCAGAAATTCTTTTAGTTTTTAGGGTATAGATCCTTTACCTCTTTGGTTAGGTTTTTTCCTAGGTGTCTTATGCTTTTGGGTGCAATTGTAAGTGGGATTGACTCTCTTTCTTCAGTCTCATTGTTAGTGTCTAGAAATGCCACTGACTTCTGGGCATTGATTTTGTATCCTGCCACACTGCCGAATTGCTGTATGAGTTCTAGAAATCTTGGGGTGGAGTCTTTTGGGTTTTCTATGTACAGTATCATGTCATCTGTGAAGAGGGAGAGTTTGACTTCTTCTTTGCGAATTTAAATGCCTTTTATTTCTTTTTTTTAAAGATTTATTTATTTATTTATTTAATTATTAATTAATTATTTATTTATTATAGACATAGAGAGAGAGAGAGAGGCAGAGACACAGGCAGAGGGAGAAGCAGGCTCCATGCCGGGAGCCTGACGATCCTGGGACTCCAGGATCGTGCCCTGGGCCAAAGGCAGGCGCCAAATGCTGAGCCACCCAGGGATCCCCTGCCTTTTATTACTTTTTGTTGCCTGATTGCTGAGGCTAGGACTTCTAGTACTATGTTGAACACCAGTGGTGAGAGTGGACATCCCTGTCTTGTTCCTGATCTTTCCATTCTACCATTTTTTTTTAAAGATTTTATTTATTTATTCATGAGGGACACAGAGAGAAGGAGAGGCAGAGAGACACAGGCAGAGGGAGAAGCAGGCTCCACGCAGGGAGCCCGATGTGGGACTCGATCCCCGGTCTCCAGGATCAGGCCCTGGGCTGAAGGCGGCGCTAAACCGCTGAGCCACCCGGGCTGCCCTCCATTCTACCATTAATGGACATTTGATTGTTCCAGTTTGGGACAGTTATGTATCGTGTTGCTGTTAAAGTTCTTTTTTTTTTTTTTAAGATTTTATTTATTTATTCATGAGAGACAGAGAGAGAGAGAGGCAGATACACAGGCAGAGGGAGAAGCAGGATCCATGCAGGGAGCCTGACGTGGGACTCCATCCCAGGTCTCCAGGATCATGCCCTAGGCTGAAGCTGGCGCTAAACTGTTGGGTCACCGGGGCTGTCCTGGTAATGTTCTTATACATGCCTTTAGGTGTACAGTTGTATGCATTCCTCAAGTAAGTACCAAGGAGCAGGAAGTATTAGGTCATAGGGATGTCTTTTCACACTAAAAGTATATTCAGCTGTTTAACATCCTAGTAGCATAAGTGCTGTCTGTTTCGTAATTTTAGCCATCTTTTGGGTGTCTCATTATGGTTTAAATTTGTAACTCCTTTATGACTACTTAAGTTGAACACTTTTTATATGTTCACGGTTATTTGGATGTTCTTCTTTCTGAGTTCCCATTCAAGTATTTTATCTATGTTTTTATTAAGTTGGTTTTTTCTTATTGATCTGAAATAGTTGCTTTATATGTCCTAGATCAGCACTGTCCAGTGGCAATATAATGTGAGCAATGTGTTTAAGTTTAAATTTCTTTTTTTTTAAGATTTTATATATTTATTCATGAGAGACACACACAGAGAGAGGCAGAGACACAGGAAGGGGAAAGAGCAGGCTCCATGCAGGGAGCCCTATGTGGGACTCCATCCTGGGTCTCCAGGATCACACCCGGGGCTGATGGTGGCGCTAAACCACTAAACCACTGGGGCTACCCTAAGTTTACATTTCTAAAAGCCACATTAAAAAAATAAAAAGAAACATGTGAAGTTAATTTTACTTCTTTTTTTATTTTACCCAATAAATCCAAATATTATTTCAACATGTAACCAATATAAAATTTATTAATTCGATATTTTGTACTTTTTTTCAAATACATGCAGGGGGCTCGATGTGGGACTTGGTCCTAGGACTCCAGGATCAGACCCTGAGCTGATGCTTAACCACTGAGCCACCCAGGTGTCCCATACTTTTCTCATTCTAAGTCCTTAAATTTTGATGTGTATTTTATACTTACACGAATCTCAATTTAAATATGGGTAGTGGACACTATAGGTCTTGATGCTTTTGTGCTTATGTCTCCCTCCACATCTTGGCTTACTTTCTCACTTTTCTAATGGTATCTATTTTTTAAATTATTATTTTGAAACATTTTCAAACCTAGAAAAGTTGCAAAGACAGTACAAAGATTCTCTTACCTATTCGCCCCAATTCTTCAATTGTTAAATGTTACTTCCCTCCCTCTCTCCCTCCCTTCCCCCCTATATATATACGTATATATGTGTATATATATATATATATATATATATATATATATATATATACACACACAATCCAGTTGACCTTTGAACACATGAGGTTAAGAGTGCTCACCCCCTGTGTAGTCAAAATTCCACCTGTAACTTTTATTCCCTCAATACTTAACTAATAGCTAACTCTTGTTCAGAAGCCCTACAAATAACATAAAGAGCTGATTAACATGTATTTTGTATGTTATATGCATTATACAATGTATTCTTATCATAAGGTAAGCTAGAAAAAATAAAATCTTATTAAGAAAATCATAAGGAAAATACATTTACAGTGCTGTACTCTAAAAAGATCTGCATATAAGTGAAACTTTTCATTGTCTCTCATCTCTCATACTTTTTTCCCTGCATTTTCTGTCCTTTTGCATCTCCAAGCTTCAAGTCTGAATATTTTCTTCTGATTCAATTCCTAATTCTTTTTTTCAGCTTTTATAATCTGCTGTTAAACTCATGCCTTGAGTTATTTAAGAGATAGTGTTAGTTGTGTAATTTTTATTTGATTCCTTTTTATTGCTTCTAAAGGTCTCCAACTTATCATTTAATTTCTTGAATTACCAGCTTTAGCTCCTTTGTTAAATTGATTTATTACTTAATTCAATAAAGTTTTAAATAAGACAAAAATCTATTTAAAACATTATATCAAAAATCAAATCTATTTAGCCAGATCAATTAGATCACTGCAGCAGAGCAGGTGGTTTCCCAGAATAATAATTCTTCTTTATACTTATAAAAAATATTTTATTTATTTATTTGAGAGAGAGAGAGAGAGCATGAGAGAGCACAAGTGGGGGATGGAGTGGGGAGAGGGCAGAGGGAGAGGGACAAACAGGCTCCCTGCTGAACAGAGAGCCCGATGTGGGGCTCCATCCCAGGAATCTGGGATCATGGCCTGAGCCAAAGGCAGACAGGTGACCCCAGAAAAATAATCCTTATAATAGCCTCATACATAGACAACTAAGGAAAGCTAATAAACTATCTCATAAAGCTAAAACAGTCTCCATAAACATCAGGCATCCTCGATGCTATATGTTTAGAAATGTACATGATAGGAACTGCAAAATTCTTAAAGTCTTCATCAAAAGTGGCCCCAAGATAAACCTTTGTCTAAACATTCTTTGGTTCTAGACAATCACCTGCATAGGTTTCTTTGTGTGGGATCATCATTCAAACATTGAATCCTTGATTATCCTTAGAGCTGCCTGACCTTCTACCTTATCTTCTCAGGTTTATCATTACACAATTGGTTATACAGGAGATACATAAAGCATATAGACAGTCCATCTTTGACTGTACAATGTTTGGATTGGCTTTAAGGAAAAGTTGATAAATTTGCACCATTCAGGATATTAGGTGGACTCATTTGTGTGTTACATTAGTAACATGAACAAGAAGACTTATGGGGAAAATTTCTCTTTCTTGAGTACAGTAGGATCTTTGCTGATCCTGTCTTTAGGATCTAATAACTTTTTTTTCTTTTAGCCTCTTACCTTGATGGTCCTTACTTTCTCTCGCTTTGCGTGTTTACTCTGAAGTCTGGAGGCTTCCTCCAAAATCTAAGCCACGTACAGTTACTTTAGAGCCCATGTTTGAAAATTCCAATCTCTGGATTTCCTTTAGGTTTATTTCTACTCTTTTTTTTTTTATACGAATGGCTGTTTTATATTGAATGCCAAACATTTTGCATGAAAAATTATAAAAATTAGTTAATGCTTTGGATAATGTAATATCCAGAGATAATTTACTTTTTTCCCCCCTGGTATGCAGTAAGGGTAGAAGCAGATCACCTTAATGCTGCTGGAGACTATGTAGGTACAAAGGTGGATTTCAGGGTTTTTAGAGAGCTGGTCTATTTTTTATTTACTCTTATTCCTAGAGTTTATCCCTTTAGGGTCCCAACTAAAAGCCCAAGTGTTTTCCAGGCTCCCATCCTCCATAGCCAACTTAATTTTTGGTTCTCAGCTTTCAGAAACATACATGTCCAAATTTCCACTTAAATCCTCTGCTTCTCAGCCACCTGTTGATTAACAGATGTTCAAAGAGAACAGCAGCGCCAACTGTGGCTCACCATTTTAGGCTTCCCCTCTCTCTGCAATCTTGGCCCTGAATAGTCTTTCATGGAATATCTCTGATGTCTCCAAAAACATATATTTTATTTTGCCCAGCTTTTCTTTTTTTTTAAAAGACTATTTGTTCATAAGAGACACAGAATGAGAGAGAAGGCTCCTCGCAGGTGGCCCGATGCGGGACTCGATCCTGGATGAGTTTTACAACTTAATAGTTGTAATAGTTTTACAACTATTAAGCACTTTGGATCACGCCCTGAGCTGAAGGCAGGCGCCCAACCACTGAGCCACCCAGGCATCCCCTTGCCCAGCTTTTCTACCTCTTCGCAGCTGGAGGACTAGTCGGAAGCAATCCAGTCTACTAATGAGGAAATTAGGTGCCATAATATCAAAGTACTTTGCAAAATATGTTTCATGTCACTAGTAATGGAAACACTACTTTCAAAACACACCTGTGGGTACCTAAAAATATTAATATTACCTGAAATATTAATGAAAGTGAAAATTACCAAATCAATACCAATATTTTTATATTTATCATCAGTTTTACTGCAATTATATTTTGAGTAGACAGAAGGCTTAGAGCAAATTATTCAATAATTTTGAGACTGTTTCATTTGGGGAATATAAAAAATAGTGAAAGGGAATAAAGGGGAAAGGAGAAAAAAATGAGTGGGAAATATCAGAAAGGGAGAGAGAACATGAGAGACTCTTAACTCTGGGAAACGATCTAGGGGTGGTGGAAGGGGAGGTGGGTGGGGGGTGGGGGTGACTGGGTGACAGGCACTGAGGGGGGCACTTGATGGGATGAGCACTGGGTGTTATTCTATATGTTGGCAAATTGAACACCAATAAAAAATAAATTTATTTAAAAAATGATTTTGAGACTGTGTCTTTATTCCATTTATAAGCTTTGTTTCTCACACAACCTTGTCCTATTTTACTGGGTTTTACACATTATTTTTTGTAAAAAAATTTTTTTCTCAGTGTTATATATAAGTCAGGTACAACCAATTATTTCTGTACAAAAAAAAATATTTCTGTACAGTCCAGCAGGGCATCTGAATGTTATGCAGGACATGTGACAATGCACCATGTGAAGGGGCAATGCACTGCAGGGTGTCCAGCCTCCCTGGCCCCATGATCAGGAGCATCTCCTCAGTAATTTTTCACAAGCAAAATGCTTCCTTGAGTTTCCAAAATATCCTGTTGGACTCAGCATCACCTTTTTTTTTTTTTTCAAACCCTACATTAAATGTATGAAATTACCCTACAGACAGTTCTAGACCAGGGTGTATGTGGATCCCAGAGTCATCCTCAGAGGCCAAAGGGTAGCATGAACCAGTCACACTGTATGTTTGCTGCCTCCCACATCTGATAACTCCTAAAGCTATCCAAAATTCAAGAGAGAACAGGTTGGTGTTAATATGCAGGACATTTGATGGGATGAGCACGGGTGTCATACTATATGTCGACAAACTGAATTTAAATTAAAAAATGTAAAAAAAAAAAAATGCAGGGCAAAGGTAAAGAAAACACACACCACGACATTTTTTCTTGGAGCTGGGACTGAATACCATCTTCATAGTAACCTCTTGCCATTGTCACCTGCCAAGTACCAGGGCCTGATTGCTTTCATCCTGTTCTCTTAATCCTGCCGTTACCCAATAAAGAGGAATTATTCTTCCCAATTTGGAGATGAGGAAACTGGGACTTAAACACTTAAGCGATGACCAAGGTTTTACAACTATTAAGCACTTCCGCGATTCCTCTGCAGTCCCACTGCCGCACTCAAGACTTCCAACCCTTTTAAAGCCTCGTGCGTGCTCCGCTTAGAGGTAGAAGGGGGCAACCTGCAGAAAAATGGGTCCAAGAGGGGCCTAATAGGGAACACTCTAGGCTATGCTCCATTTAGTCCCCATTCCCCGGTTGTAGGCGTGGCCCTGGCAGCCCATCCCACTCGCCAGCATCTTCCAGGTCCCGGACCCCGCAGTGCAGGTGTGGGGCATCCTAAATCCAGCGTCCCTCCCTCTTCAGCCCCGCACCTCGGTGGCCCGATTTCCAAAGCCCTTGTGCTCAGTCCCTTACCGCGCAGTGGCTGTGGCCGCGAGGCCAGGAAAGCCTGCATCTGCGCAGCCCCGCAGCCCCGCAGAGGTCGCGGGGCTCCCGGGCCCCGGGGGTGCGGGCCCGCTCCTGTGCGCAGGCGCGCCGAGCCCTGGCAGGCCGTTCCCGCGCCCCTGCGCTGCCCTAGCAACGCGGTCCACGAGTGCTGGCTCCGCGGGGCGCGCGATGTGCTTCGGCAAAGCGGGTGAGCGGGGCCGTGGGAAGCGACGGAGGGCGGCGGGCAGGGGCGGGGCGGGGCGGGAGGCTGACGGGGGCGGGTGGGGGGGCGAAGGCCGTCCCTCCTCGAGGTTCGGTCGGGCTTTTGTTCTCCGTCGGGTCCCAGCGGTCCCGGCCTCCGCGCGGCCCACGCGCCCCCCAGCGCTCACTTGGACCAGGGCCTTTCCTTATGTGGAGCTTCTGCTCTTTCTTGGTCTTCAGAGTCGCTGGTTAACTACCCTTTTGGGACAAGTCAACCGAGGAAGCTCTTTCCTCATCACCACCCTCCAAGCTTGTTGGGAAACAAATTTCTCCCTCTTCGAGGAGCGCCCCACAGAGGGCCTGGCTGTTACATAGCAGAAGATGTGAGTACTCCCCTTTTCTTAGGTGGGTTTCAGTCCCCTGACTATCCAGGGATACCCAGGTTCCCTGGAAGAAAATCTCACAGGGTTTGTGACATGAGAAGGTGCCCTCGTCCTCTGCAGCCAGCTGTCAGGTCCAATGTCAGAAATTAAAGGACCCTTGCGCCCCACTTCCAGCATCCTCCAAACACGCCAGCCTTTCTTCATACGCTCCCCACTCCATTCCCATTTTCAAAAGTCTCTGAATCAATGCCTCCCATTCGTCCAAATTTGGAATGTGGTGTACTGCTAGGTCAGTTTATGAAATAAGGTAATCACACTCAGGATGAGATTAAGGTAAAGTCAGCTCAAGGGCTTACAGGACTGGATACACTGGAATGCACAGGAAGGTCATTTACTCTACCTGGCCAGCCACATTTCTCTGCAGACTGGTATGCCAGCCTTGCTTATATCATTGCTTCTATGGTCTTCACTCGGAAGAGTCAAAACAGAAAGAGCAACTTTTGCAGAGGAAATTCAGATAAGAACATTTTGAGTCCACTCTGTTTTGATGACTGTAATATTCTCTGTATGTTTTCCTTCCTTTTTTTCTTTCTTTTTAATATACGACTTGAAGGTGCATGGATTGGCATACAACCTCTCTAAGATCCCGACCAGTAAAAAAGGATTTACTTTTGGTGCCAGAACAGCTGAGAGGTTTAAGACAATCAACAAGGTTAGAAACGGCTGAATGTGCTTAGATTTTAGTGTGATCCATGTTGTTGCATGCATTTGCAACAGGGAGTGAAGCTGGGAGAGCAGGAGGATACCAGAAAATGTGCCCTGAAATTCAAGAAAAATATTTAGACAAAAGCTATGAAGAAGTCCATCTGGAAAGCTTAGGTGTTAGCATCCCAAATGTGTGTGAGAGTCCCTGGAGAGTGGAAAACAATTCTAGAAAGAAATGGTACCAAGACCCTGCTTCAGGGCTGACACAGCTGACACCAAGTATCAAAGCGTTGCTTACATGCATCCTATTATCTTGCCACTTAAAAAGCAAATTCCTACTTTTGAACTCCTTTTGTGTGATTGGATTTCAATTCTATAAGTCTTCAGTATAGGGCAGCCCCGGTGGCTCAGCAGTTTAGTGCCGCCTTCACCCCAGGGTGTGATCCTGAAGACCTGGGATCAAGTCCCATGTCGCGGTCCCTGAATGGAGCCTGCTTCTCTCTCTGCCTGTGTCTCTGCTTCTCTCTCTCTCTCTCTCTCTGCGTGTGTCTCTCATGAATAAATATAAAATCTTTAAAAAAAAAAAAAAAGTCTTCAGTTATAGGATCCTAATCCATGTTGGGGCATTTTTCTGAGTCTTGCACTCAAAGAGAGGGATACTGGCTTTAAAAACAATTTCTGAGTGGAATGGTGGGGACAGCAGGTCTAAAGTCACCTTGTTCCTTTACCTCCCGTAGATCTTTTTCTGCAACCTCAGCATGTGTGTCTTTGGCTAGCTGAACCCCACACTTATCTTGGTTTTCTTCCTACTGTAGCCTTATATCTATAGCCTGAGTAGTAAAACTATAGCTTACACATGAACAGAAAGAGGATAAGTCTGTTTTCTTTAGCTAATGCTATAAATATATATATATATATATTTTTTTTTTCACCCTCTAACATATTTATCTTTTTCTGAAAAACAGGACATGATGCTTTACCCAAGCATGTACCAGGCTGAAAATCCTCAGGAGCAAATACACAAACAAAATTTTGCTCCATTTAATGCTTTCTTGCCTCGATTTAGGACATCAAAGGATACTTCTAATCCTGGGTATGTCTCCCCTCTTCTGGAGCACTTCACCAAACAGCAATAGGAAAGAATGTACAAAGGAGGCACTCCATCCAAACCATGCCAGCTGAAGGAAACCACCCACCCATCTTAATTTTTTTTATTTTTAAAAAAATATTTTATTTATTTATTCATGAGAGACACAGAGAGAGAGAGAGAGAAGAGGCAGAGACACAGGCAGAGGGAGAAGCAGGCTCCATGCAGGGAGCCCTATGTGGGAGGATCACCCCATGGACTGAAGGCTGCGCTAAACCACTGAGCCACTCAGGCTGCCCCCACCCACTTTTAAAGAGCCAACCTCTGACCTTCCAGACCTCTGGCATTATAGAATTCTAAATCATAGTGGTTCATTCAATCAACAGTTATAAGTGCCAGGCACTTTCAAGGGAGGGATCCAGAGATTTTGCATAAATCCATCACACAAAGCTCCTCATTCCTTGGAACTTACACTCTTGAGTCCAGACAGATGAGAAGCAAATACACTTAAAAAAAATCATGTTAATAAGAATGGTTACCATATAATTAAGCAGTCAGACAGTGACACTTCTGAGAGTAAGCTTACTAATTACACCAAGACAGTAGCCATGAGCTAGGACTGTCACAGGCACACCAGGCAGGGTGGTGACAGTAAACGGGGCAGTGATGGAATGGGTGGTGCTACTTTGGCAAGGATGTCCAGAAAGGTCTTTAGGGGAAATGACACTGGATCTGAAGTCTGAATGACAAGACTGAGCCAGCCCTGTGAAGATCTGGGCCAGAGCTTCCCAGGTAGGAGGAGCTGCAAGTACAAAGGCTGTAACCTGGGGAGGAACTGGTAGGAGGAATAAGGAGGAGGCTGGTATGGCTAGAGTGTGGTGAGCAAGGAGAAACTGAAAAGAGAAGAAGAGAGCCAGGGCTGAGCACGTGGTCCCTATAGACCAAGTTCAGGAAGCCATTCAGCATGTGTGGAGCTGAGAGGCAAAGAGTGAAGGTCTTTGTTTTGCTCATGAGAAATTCAAGGATCAGTGACTGAGTGTAACTTTCTCAAGGTTGAATTAAGGAAGTGGAAGTATTGAACATTGGCCCCTGTGTCCATTCTAAGTGCAATATCCAACACAGCAAAGAGTCTACCCCAAAGACCAAGTGTTATGAACAAAGGCAATTATAAATGCCATGTCAATCAAAATGTAACTGGTTTTGCCTTCTTGTCCTGCAATTGCTGATTGAATTAATCATTACACTTTTACCCCCAGTTACAAAGTACAGCAGTACTTATTCATGACTGTGGTAGACTATTTCCTCACCCACCACTCCTGGGAATCCCAGCCAAGGATACTGAGCTGCAGAAATATTTTTCAAACTAGAGTTGATTTTAATCCTAACTGGGACATCAAGATTAGATATATTTAACACTCACACCTATTCAGAAATACATTAACAGGCAAGGGAATCCCACACTTGCCCCACATTAAAAAGCTAATTGGGATGTTGCCTATTTCTCAAGGAATTAGACCAAGTGCAAGTATAGCTGTGGTACTGATGGAGTTCATATATGGTCACTAAGTAACACGGGATGCTTTGTATTTTTATTTCTAGCCCTGGCACGTACAACCCAGAGATGAAACCATCCCCCAAAATCACCTGGCCAATGAAATTTGGATCTCCAGACTGGGCTCAGGTTCCATGTCTACAGAAAAGAACCCTAAAAGCTGAGGTATAAGACTGGAATTGTGTAGAACCCTCTCTCTGATACTTTCATATGTATCAGAGGTTTTTATCCAAGAGTAACTGAATGAGCTTCAGAAACTTTTGTTCCCCTGACAGGATATGCACAGTTTTGCATGAATATGCATATGAGTATCTTTTTCAACAGTTTTGTTACTTTTAAAGGTTGATACAACTGACAAAAGTCACATTTTCTTACCTAATCTTCAAGTAATCTTCTAGTGTAGAAACAGGAGAATTATATCTCGGTGATAGAGGAGGTAAATCAGGCTCTTATGGATTAAGTGACAAGTGCACATTGACAACTGGAATCTAGATCTTGTGATTCCTAAGCCAGTGCTCTTTTCATACACCACTAGAGTATTAGATCATCATGGGGCTATAGAACATTCTGGGAAGAACATGGATTCAGTGGACAGACTGCCTGGGTTCAAATACTAGTTCCCATATTAGTGGCTGTATGATCTCAGGCAACTTTTCTAAGCACCAGTTTTCCTTCCTTTAAAATAGGTATAATAATAGAATCAATTTGATAACACTAAAGATCGAGCTAATGTGGAAAAGCACTTAACAGAGTACCTATAACATAATAAATGCTCAATCCACGTGGGCTATCATAATTCCAGAGGTGCCATTTTTTAAGAGGAACCTTGGATTCATTCTACAACTATTTGTGCAATGCCTAGAATAGCAACATCATCATGTTAGATGTATGAGTAACATTCAGGAATCAAACATACTCTTTGTTTTTGAGTAATTTGCCAACTATACTTAGAGATTTACCAAGTAGAAAACAATTCCTAGTGAGACAGCGGAGTAAGATGACGGAGTAGCTGTTGACAGAATCCTAAGACTAGGCTCCAGTGGGGTGGGCTTCAGCTGGGCCACAACAGTGGTGATGTGCAGTTCATTTTGCACAGCCAGAGGCAGACGGTTCTTGTTGGAATATTGACCTAGACAAAATTCTTTCCATTGCAGCTGTCCACTGACAAGGACTTCAGAAAGCACCGGAACCGTGTGGCCTACCTAAGCCTGTTTTACAATTGAGGAGCTGTGACTACCTTCACCTACTCCTGACCACAGCTGGTCTTCCGCTTGCACTGCTCTACTCTCTTGTCTGCCAGCATGGGGCTCGGGGAGGGGAAGGGGCTCGTAACTACTGTGTGACAACAGAAAGACTACTTCGGAGTGTTCTGTGTCCATGTGCTGGTTTGTCATTTACATACATGGGCCTGGAGAGTTCCTGCCCAGTGTTTAGTCAGGGTGGCTCCATTTTACTTAGATGCTCATGGGTCTTTGTCCTCATGCTAAATTCCCAGGTTCCAGTTTTATGTCTTCTACCACTAGCCCTGGGAACAGGGGCTGTTGGCCTCTAAGTAGCAAGGATTGGATGGCTTCCTTGGCTTATACTTGGGCTTCCTATACACAGAGGATACATACAGGCAGAGTAAAACATTTATATTTTAGAAACTCTTCCAGATTTTGGAGTTCCTGGCATGGAGTGGGCAGATCCGGATTTTGTTGCTTTTCCCAGGCTGATATTAAGCTCACTGAATCAAAAATTCTGCACTTCCAGGGAACTTGAGTAGCTCAGTTGGTTAAGTATCTGTTTTGAGCTCAAGTTGTGATTGCAGAATCCTGGGATTGAGCCCCATCAGGTTCCTTGCTCAGCAGGGAGCCTGCTTCTCCCTCTCCTTCTGCCACTCCCTGTGCTCATGCTCTCTTTCAAATAAAATTTTTAAAAATCCCCATCTCCCAATACCTCATCTATGTCATTTGTCCGTTATCTATATGATAACTGACATGTGTCCGACACAATGGCATGGACTGGGGATACAGCAGGAATTGAAATAATTTCATCTACTGGTCCGGAAGCTACAGAAGCAGTGCCCAGGTGTAGATGCATTCAGGGAATTCCTGACTTGCTGGAACACACTCTCTAGACCTTTGAAATGTTATTCTTGTTCCTTTAGCATTCTGGTATCATAGCGTGTGAAAAGAGCACAACAGTCTGAAAAAGTAGTGGCCTCATGGGGGTACATGCCAGGACAAGAGAGAAATGCATGGAAAAATCAAAACCAATCCTTAGCCTCTTTTTTTTTATTTTTTAAATTTAAATTCAAATTTCCAATATCTAATATAACACCCATCCCATCAAGTGCCCTTGGCCTCTTGAAGCTGGGGCTGGATCCATCCCTGCTCTCTGCTCCTTGCTGGAGAGCACCCCCATGGGTATAGAAAGGGAAAAGGGCTAAGGTCTGTGTGACTTAACAGCTCAAAGCAGCATGCTCCATCATGGCTGCAGTCCAGCACAAATGCCTGGGCCCAGGACTCTCTACATAAGGTCTGGACCTAAAGAGGCTTCATTATCTCTGTGAAAGGGGAACAGCTGCAGAAGGCAGAGTACCAGAAATCCAGCCTAAAGCCTGCTTCCAGGTCTACATTTGTCCATTCCCAAGGTCCCCCCACTCAGCCTATTTTGTTGTCAGAGCCCCCACCTGCTGTGGCCAAGTTCAGAGAATTCATTACACAACAAATCTCAACAAGATAATATTCTTCTGAGGGTGTCTTTGATGGTGAATGGCACATAGAAGCAGGCCTCAATCAAAACTTCTACCAGGATGGTGTGAAATTTCTGATGACATTTGCATACTAAGAGCAGAGTCAGTGGAGCTAAGAAAGGGGGAAGCCAAGAGATCACCTACTGTTGATTGGCTCTGAATTCTGGATTTAGGAGTCAGATACAAAGAGGTCTTTCATTTCAATTTAGGTCTTTCATCCATGATTATGAGCTTAGGAAAATGGCCAGAGTTCTAGAGCAGAAGCAACACAGGGAACAAAGGTTATGCATCTCTCTGGAGTTGAGTCTCTGAGGGAGCCCAGCGGAGGGCTGATCAACAGCAGAGGAGCCCTCTTCCTCAAATATCTGATTGTAGGTCTCTCCACTAAAACCCATCATGGGGCCCCTTGACTGGAGAATCAAGTGCAGACATTTAGCAAAACCCTTCTCATCTGGCCGCAACCCACCTTGGCTGCCTCATTTCCTGCTATCCTCTCCAGGTGCCTTGTGTCCAGCCAGTTGAGATATCCTGCCACGCTATATTTATACAAACTCTCCAGCCTCTGTGCTGTCCTTATGCTGATTTCTGCATGAGATCCCTTTTCTAACTTTTTCTACCCAGTGAGTCCCTGCACATACTTCAAGGCAAAATCTAACATGGTTTCCTTTGTGATACCTTCATCTTTCCTATCACTCTCAAGCACCATTCACTGTAACAGCATTTATGTCACTTGTATCATCATGAATTGGGTGGCATAGTGGTCATTGCTAAGCACTTGTTATCAGAAGATATGTCAGATCTGGGGAATTAATGAGAAAAATAAACAGTCTCTTTCATCTAGATCATAGTCCAACTGGGGAGACAGATGTGCAATGGGTAAGATACAGTGCATTGTGTAGTGCAACGTCAGAGGTACAAAGTGCTGTAGGGAGAGGGGAGAGGGAGTAATTACCTCTCATAGTGGGTGGGAGAGTAGGCAGAGGAGATGCAAGAAGATGTCACGGTTCAGGGAAGATTTTACTCACACAAAGACATCTCAAATAGTTTATGAATAAATGATATCTCATAAGTAGTGATGGCATAAGAAATAAACCAAAAACTCTAGAATACTTTTATAAGTATAACCAAAATATAGACTAGGATCCATGTGGCTACTTTCTGCATGAATTTACATTTAAAAACCATATTACAGCTGCCAAAAATAATTTAAAAGTAATTCCAATCTTTATATCTCTTACGAACATTAAAATCTCTAACTTGTAAGCATAGGCAACATTTCTCAAAATCTTCATACTATATTCCTATTCATAGATGTTGGTGTGGAACATCTCCCCCAAGAAATTCCAAATTCTAAGTCTCTATTTTCATCTTCCCCACCCATAATTTCTATTCCTTCTTTCTTCCCTGTTACCTTCCAGCTTTTTTTTAAGATTTTATTTATTTATTCATGGGAGACACACACAGAGAGAGAGAGAGGCAGAGACACAGGCAGAGGGAGAAGCAGGCTCCATTCAGGGAGCCCGACGTGGGACTCCATCCTGAGTCTCCAGGATCATGCCTTGGGCTAAAGGCAGCGCTAAACCGCTGAGCCACCTGGGCTGACCACCTTCTAGCTTTTTAAAAGTCACATTTACTCCTCCTTCCTTTTACCTTTTTTGACCTAGTGGTCTCTCTCTCTCTCTCTCTTTCTCTCTCTCTCTTTATCCTTCTCCAGTCCCTCAGTCTGTATCACATAAGATACAGGAATCAGACAGACAAGATCTTTATTAGTGTGTTGGGGACAGAGTGGCATATTGGGGGGGCAGCCTGGGTGGCTCAGCGATTTAGCGCCACCTTTGGTGCAGGGCATGATCCTGGAGATCAAGTCCATATGGGGCTCCCTGCATGGAGCCTGCTTCTCCCTCTGCCTGTGTCTCTACCTCTCTCTCTCTCTCTGTTTCTCATGAATAAATAAATAAAATATTTTTTTTAAAGAGTGGCATATGGGAAGGTGGGGAACACTCACATATTAATAAACCTTGTCCCCATTCTACAATGATAGACAAGGTGGAATAGACCATAAGCTGTGGAGAGCTGCTCTTGAGTACTGGCTTCTATAATCCAGGAGCAGAGAATTTCTAGCTTTGGCTTTACCAATACCTTATGTTGCTCCAGTGGCTGAGGACAGTCCCTGCTAATGAATTTCAGCTTAGTCCTGAGTCTAGCAATCATATCTCCATCTCACGATCTTTGCACTCTAAATTTAAAGTTATCAATAGCTCTTTGGGGGATCTGTGAATTGACCAATGGGAGAAGACACGGAGCAAAGGTCTCTGAGTGAGGACCCACAGCACAGACATTAAGGGCAACCACCAGAGCATGAATAGAGGTGATACTGAGGCAGGAATAGCAGCTGACAGGGCAGGGATGAGAATGCAGGTGAATTGGGGGTGAACTGAGCTCCCTTCTCTTTGACCAAAAAAAGGGCCATATCTCCCATAAGAGAAACACAACAGAAAGAAAAAGGAATGGCCAAAGTGCAGACATTACCCAATTCCGTAAGATCAACTCCATTATGTGTTGGTGGTGGGGAATGATACAATGGTGTAGAAAAATGGACACCTCCATCCACCACCACCACCCACACACACCTGGGTTGAGAATTCTTTGCATCTTTCTTTCCAGGTATGTCCTTCTGATTACATTTCTTGAAACAATTTTGAACCCCAGAGCAATACCAGTTTTTAACTCCCTAAAGGCAGCATTACTGCATTAGAATAACCCACTGCAGATGATTGCTCATAACCTACTTGGAATGCAAGTTCACTTACTTCAGACAGAAAACATGCTCAAAAGCAGTGCACTGCACTTGCTAGAAAATTCCTAGTGAGCCAACACCATGCCTCATTTGTAATTGCATGCCCCCATGGCTTGTGCAGAGCAGACTAACATATAGCAACAGAATAAAAAATATTTGATGCATTGATCTGGATCTGATTTTAACACTAAATCTATGATTACCTGTCCATGCCTCTCTTTCTTATACTGTAAAATGAGATTCGGGTTCTCAACCCAAAAGCTTTCATACCCAGCAGGTAAAGTTCAATGTGTGAGCAGCCTGAGAGCACCAGTAGTGAGTAGGAGTCTGTGAAAATATTATATAATGTCAACATATATTAAAGTTGTTTTGCTAACCTACAAAAACAAAACAACCCCCCCCCCCCAAAAAAAAACACTGTGTTGTCTGATCAGATTTGGCCTCAGACACCAGTTTGAAATGTCTTTAAGGTTTCTTTTTCTCTTCTAACATTCAAGAATAGAGAAAAAAATATGTTGGGAGAGTTTTGGGAGGACTGGTCCACCAGTCCACCAGATACCTCATGGAGATACTACTATGCCCTTAATGTCTGTGCTGTGGGTCCTCACTCAATTTAGAAGAAACTACTATAAGCAGAACACAAAGAAGATATTTGAAAGGAACAGCAAGGACGTTTGGAAATTCTTAGTTTATTAGTTGCAGGAAGTAAGACTAGTGCACAGAAGGGTCAGACTAGTCTAAAATGCTGCTGTCTGTCCAGAGAAACGGTAGGGCAATCCCAGAGTCCTGCTGGGAGGGTAGAAACAGCTACCTTTTGCTAGTCTAGGAAGAGAGAGCAAAACCTATCCTGCTGACAGCCATATCATAGACCGTAATATTCCCTGAGGAAGACATGTCCCAGAATCCACAGGGGCTGCCCATTGGGGAGGGCAGGTTAGTGACTTCAATCCCAAGTGTGCAGTAGCCATTGTTCTGAAAAGACAAAGGACATGAGGATATAACCAGGTGAATGGAAAGGCCTTTCCCCACAGGAACTTCCCACCCTATATTCCATGACACCTATAGGGTCTCTGGCTTCTTGTTCACCTTCAGCCCTGCCACTGGTGACTTCCTATAGGTGCCCAGATGTGAACTGGGACACAGAACAGCACTTTGAGCCATCCAATCCCATATCCATGGAGCCTGGAGTGCATACATACGTTGAGAACATATAGATAGATGGAGGCAGAGGTAAAGGTGACCCGCTGATGACAAAGGTGATGGTGGGCATGCTCTGTATGGAGTTGCAGTTGACCACAAACTGAAGGAGAAGAAAAGCAGAACTGTAGAGTGCCAGGGGACTGAGGGCCCAGACAAGGGGCCTAAGTTCCCCTTTCCCAGTGAGACTATTTTCCTGACCTTCCAGCAGAGGTTGGTTGAGAGCATGGAAGGCAAAACCCAATTCACAGGCACAAACACTGACCAGATGTTTATGCTTTCCTGAGCCTCCTTGGACACATCTCAGCTCTGAGATTTTGGTTGTATTTATATGGCCATAATGAGTTAGGCTCATTTCAGAACACACATTTCTACTGCCAGAATGTAACACTTACAGAGAAGCATGGGCACATCTTGTAGAAGTGTTCTTTTGCAAATTCTCACCCATGCTTGTGTGCATCTGTCAATGTACTACACACACACACACACACACACACACACACACACCGTGAAGAACCAAGATTTAGTATGACTAAACTAGACTCTTGTATGCAGGAAGGGCAAACTACAGAAGTGTGTATAAGGGGGACTGGAGTAGGCACAGGAGGTTGCTCAGAGTAAAAGCCAAAGGAGTACTCCTAGACAAGAAAGAAACCCAAGTGGAATGGACAAATGGAATATGCCTGGCTCTGTTACATATAGTCAAATGACAGTGGCCACATCAAGGTTAGATGTGTTCCTGAGGCCTGCCCAGGAATAGCCACCCCTCCTGACAACCATTCAGCCCATATTCACAGTATAGAGTTGGTATTATTCCCTCCCCATACCCATTCTTGCATTGAGGGTTTATGATTAAAGGCCATGATGTGTCCTCACCTGTTCTATCTGACCAGGGGCTCAGTTCTCTACCATTTCTTCCTCCTGTCTCTCATGAACTCATTGCACTCAGGCTCCTGTGCTGAGGCTGCCTGTGCGAGGAATCTTGGCTTCTGGTTACTCACAATGCCACTTTGATCTTGCTGGGCTCCTGTTGTCTTCACAAAGGAGTCCAAATACTGCCGGGGAATAGTCAGTGGGAAGGTTCCCGTATCCATGATGCCTTGGCAGCCCTGGGAGCACAAGCCAGTGGCCTGGTTACCAAAGAGAAACCTGAGGGGAACACCAACACAAAAAGAGTCAGGCATTTCTAGGGATAACTGGGTTGCACAGTCAATTAAGAGACTGACTTGATTTTAGCTTGAGTCATGATCTCAGGGTCAGGAAATGGAGTCCTGTGTCAGGCTCCATGCTCAGTGTAGAGTCTGCATGGGATTCTCCTTCTCCCTCTGCCCCTCGCCCCTGCTCTCTCTCTCTCTCTCTCTCTCTCTCTCTCCCCCTCTCTTTCTTCCAAATCAATCAATCTTTTTTTTTTTTTTGAAGAGTCAGGCACTTCTGCCATAAATAAGTCTCACATCCCTTCATCCCTAATCTCCCAACCCTGCAGCTCTGAAAATATGCCACTTCCAAAAAGCCAGGCTATATCTTGACACTGCAATGCATGTAATAATTCTGTGTCTTTGTGACTACTGGAGTAATATTCTCAGTTTTGCTCTGGTAACCACTCCAGCTCTGACTAAAAGCTCTGGGGAGGTAGGGACTGTGTCTTATCCTCTTTACTCTGCCTATATGAGGCCCAGCACATAGTGCCAAATGTAACTAGCACTGGTAATCACTTCATAAATACACATTGGCCACCTACTATGTACAAGGCACTCTTACAAGAATTATGGTGGTATAAAGAGGAGTGAATTGTATTCACTGTGTTTAAAGACTACACTCTAATGACATGAGACAACATGTATAGTGTTGTCTTATGTCATTAGATTTGGAAGAAAGAGAGGGAGAAAGGCATAACACCATAAGACAGCAGCTGGTAATCTCCATAATCTAGTCCTATGTGATTCAGTCCTTAATTCCTCATTCAGCTTTTTCTGCAGCTCTACCCTTCCTCTTCACTCCATTTATATTTTGGGCACTGTTGGTGAATCAAGGCACTTGGATATAATGGTGAACAAGATAGGCACCACAAACTTAACAGAAACTCACAAATGGTATTTAATTGTAGCCCTGGTGAGTGCCAGGAAAAAATTCAAGAGGCCAGAGAAGAGGGGACTTGATATACCATGGGGGTGAGAGGTGTTGGTCAGAAAAGGATTTTTCAGAGAAGAAATGCTTAAAGGGTAAGTGCAATCAGTCCCAGTGCCAAGACCCCTCTATTCCAGGCACAGAAAACTCCTTGCTAGACATCGAACTGCAATGTCTATTTGTGCACATTGGGCTGGTGCCCATTGTCCTCTATTTGTGCACATTGGGCTGGTGCCCCTGTGTCTACCCAGAGATGAGGAGGTACAAATTGGGACACACGCCACTAATATTATGGGACTGAAAGAGAGACTGGGCCCTTAAGAGACCTTTTTGAAGGAGATAGGACTTTATCTTCACTCAGAAGGGTGCACACAGGACATGAGGGGGGCACTTCAGGTGATATAGTCAAAAGAGAAGTAGCAAGAAAGTCATGGCGAGGTGCAAGAACATGGTGAAGTCTGTGCTGCACATCAGGAAGTGGTGGGAAGGCTGTACCCATAGGAAGTGCCCAGCTGTTATATCTGGTCTTGAGTGTAAAGAAGTGTTCTTTGGGATCCCTGGGTGGCGCAGTGGTTTGGCGCCTGCCTTTGGCCCAGGGCGCGATCCTGGAGACCCGGGATCGAATCCCACATCGGGCTCCTGGTTCATGGAGCCTGCCTCTCCCTCTGCCTATGTCTCTGCCTCTCTCCCTTTCTCTCTCTGTGACTATCATAAATAAATAAAAATTAAAAAAAAAAAAGAAGTGTTCTTTAAGCCAAAGAAGTGTATCTTTAATTGGCAGTGATGGAGATTTACTGAAGGCCTGAAGTGTAGAAGTAACTGATTCATGGTCCTGAACTATGGGATCAGAAATGCCTGGCCTTAAATTTTTAAATTTGTGAAATATATGACTTTGGATAAGTTACTTAACCTCTGATCCTTGATTTCTTCTTCTGTGCAATGATATATACTACTGATCACCTTACAGTGTTGCAGTGGAATATACATGCAATAATATATATAAAATATTTAGCACAGTATCTGGCACATAGAAAACATCAATGACAACTTTTACTCTTACTTATGAAGGACTTGGTAAAGGCTGTGCTACTTGAGATAATGAAGTTTCAGGGAACAAAGACATGGGTTCACAAAAGTCTAGGCATGACCAACCTACTAGCATGACAAGGCTCAATGACAAAGTCAAAAACTTTAGTCTAGAGCTAGATGCCAGAGTCTACTGAGCTCCTGGAACAATGAGCCTGAGGGTTTGCTGATTCTTTAAGAAGTTTGTGCCAGTGCAAGAACAGGAAATATTGTCACACAGAAGGAACACCCTGGGGTATCCACAATCCACAGGAATTTTCCTCTGTACTTACTCATCAATGGCAACCTGCCAGTACATTTCTCAAGTGACTGGAGTCCAGACGATCTCACCAGAATAAAATTGGGTGTCCACACCTCCCAGGATGAGCTCCCCATCATACCCATAGGTTGGTTGGCTGGGAAGAAAAGGAGAAGAGCATGAGTTCCTACAACTCACATAGTCAGGCAGCTCCTCCCTTCACTTTACTGTCCCTCTGTCTTTCAGATGCAGAAGAACCACAGAGGTCATCCTCTAACCTGCTCTTCAGACTACCAGGCTCAAGGCACAAGGGAGAAGAGGTTCCTCAGAGGAACACCCAAAGTATCAGAGAACTGGAAACGCAGACTATTCCCATAAAAGAGAAGATGGAATTGGAAACCAGTCCTATGAAAACAAACTATCAAAGAATCCCAGGGAAACCCTCCTGGGGACAAAGTGAGAACAAGAAGAAATATCTCAAAGAGCACCTGGAATGGAGCCTGACAGAGAGAGATCTCTAGTGTGCAGTGAAGGGGATGCTCCTGTCATACTCAGATTGGTTACTAGACAGTATTAAGGGGATTCAGACCACTTCTGTTCCCTATCCTAGGCCTGCTGGTCATTGAAGAGAGATATTTGGATTCAGGTACCCTGAGTATCATGTGATTAAGAGGAAGAATCAGTAAATACAGTTTGCCATAAAAGTTCAAAGCCAGTAGAGTAGGAAAAGTGCTAGATTTGTGCCCAAGATATTTGCATTTGAGTCATGGCTTCATACCTGCCAGACCTTGCTCAATTTTGACCACCTGTTTGAGCCTGCATTCCTCTGTGGAAAAATGAGGCTAATAACAAGATTTTTGAGATGTCATGTGAAGTAATAACTACAAGACCTCATTGTAGAGCCAGACATATTATAAATATCATTTATTGTTGTCCTTTTTATTATATTTTGTATTTATTATAATAATAAGAAATCATGTGGCTTCTTCAAAAGCTTTACAGCTCTGTGAATCAAATACAACAATCTCCACATTTACTAATTAAATCTTGAGGGACTGTAGTTCATTTTAAGGAAAGAGTTATCTTATGTCTTTGGCCTGAATTAAAAATTCTTCTAGTGCTGGGACACCTGGGTGGCTCAGTCAGTTGGGTGTCTGGCTTTGGCTCAGGTCATGATCTCAGGGTCCAGGGATCAAGCCCCCTGTTGGGCTTCTCTCCTCAGTGGGGATTCTGCTTCTACCTCTCCCTATGTCCCTCTTCCTGCTCATACCCTCTTTCTGTCTCTCTCTCTGTCAAATGCATAAATACAATCTTTTTAAAAAACTCCTCTAGTGCAAAAAATAAAATTCTGGCAGAACCATAACTACACATTTTCAGAAATACATGTAATTCATATAGCAGGTTATACTCATTGTGTCAGGATATGTTAAAACCTCAGTCCTGTCTGATGTTGACTTGTTGAAAGGCCCCATAGCACCTCATTTGCTAAGACCTACCCAAGACAAGTATGCTCACCAAGAGAAGTAGAAGCTGAAGATGGGCTAGGTGAGCTGGCCCTGCTGCACCATGCTCTGCATGACTGTGGGGCTATCCCCCACTGCCAAGTTGGGGTAGGCCATTCCCAGGATACCATTAAAGTTTGCATAGTAGAAGGGGTTGCTGGGTTCAATCTCACTCAGACCAAATTCCTGGCTATTGATGATGATGTTCTGAACCTGGGACAAGCAGAAAGAAAATTCAAGTGGTCAAATCCTTCCCAGACTTAGGTGCCCAGGGATAGAATCTACACTTTTCTAAGGGAGGAAGTTGGCTTCTTTCATACTTAGCTCACTCATGAGGTGGGGTATAGAAGATGAAGGGACAACAGTATCACCCAACCATGTGGGTGTTGGGGAAGCAGAGGCCACTGTGTTCTGGAGTTAGAATTTCCACTTCCATGGACAGTGAAAGGACAGTGGCTGGTTTTATATTGAACAATCCACCTGCACAGGTGACATAGGAACTGTGGGTGATTGATGTAAAGAAAAGAAAATAGTAAAAGGAGGGTCTTTAAATACCTAGAGTGAAATCATGTGGAGGAGGAGGCAGATGTGCTCCCTGTGGCTACAGAGGGCAGGTTAAATATGTGGAGCAAAGTCATGGGGAAGCACAATGTAAAGAGCCTGCTGCAATCAGGACTGTGTGGGGGAGAGGTGACAATTTTTGTTTTGGGAGAAAGGTTTAATTAGATGGCATCTAATTAAGCTTTCCAACAATCAGCTTCTGGGAATTTGTATCTATTTAGTAATCTGACAGATTAAAGCACTAGAAAAGGGGAGCCAAAGAGCAGACCTACAGAAGGATGAGAACAGCACTTACAGTCACACTGTCATATCCCAGGAGCACAGTCAGGCTACCACTTCCATAATACAGTGTATAGGTTTGTCCATTGTTTCTGTAGGTAGAGGAACTGCTGGGGCTGAACGTGTTGTGATTGGCTGTGTAAGATTAGAATGGAACGTTAATACGCTTAAAATACTTGGAGGACATCTATCCTTGATGGCCTAAGACCATCAGACCAAGCCTGGGATTGGGCCTCAGCCTCAGATCCTTTGTGCTGAAGATAATCTGTGGCCCCAGAAAAGTCTGTCCCCTTGGGAAACAGATGCTACCCCAATTCCTTCCAGTTCCTAAGGGATTGCTCAACACAAAAGTGCCAGGAATTGGGTCCCATAGGAGAGAGCTGAGGAAAGGGAACAGTGTAGAAAGGAATGGAAGCTTTAGTCTATTTCTGCTGTCTCTCTCCAGGACTGTAGAACTTGTGAATTGTAGACCAAGGCAAGGTTTCCAGATGGTCTGAATTTAAGGAGGATGAGATCATGGGTATGCACCAAGAACTCTGGACTTGGAAGCTGAGTTTGTGTTCAATACTGACTCTACCCCACTCTCTGATCCTATCCACAGGTGCATGGTGATAATGGAATACTCACAGCAGGCCTGGCTCTGGCAGTAGATGGAGGGCACCCACAGGTCAGAGGAGCCTGTATCAAAGAGGACCAGGAAATTTTGTGGTGGTGTCTCAATGCTGATCTCTCCAAAGCAGTAGGACTGCAAAGAAAAGTTTGTCACTCTCATTAAGCAGCCAAACCTCATCCCGAGGATGGGGAACAAGTTGACTCACTAGAAACCACATTTTCTCCAAATTATATTCTTCTCTTTCCAGAAGTGCTCCTTCACATCTGGAACCAGATCCCCTCAATATTCCCCATTTTTGTCCCTAATTGCAAGATTTTGACTAGGTGAGAATTAGTCTGGCAAGACAATCTTTTCTCCCAAAGCCTTTTATACTTTTTATCAGTTGATACCTCCATGGATTTACCATTTTATGCCACAACATGGAAAGTTGGAGAAGCAATGACTTTTTTCTCCACTCCCAGTGTCCATCCATCCTCCCCACATCACACACACACACACACACACACACACACACACCTCTTTCTCTTCCAGTGTTAGATATTTCCCCACCATTTTCCTCCTTCTGGTCACACAGTAGCTAAGGCACCAAGAAACCTAGAATGAGAGGTAACACGGAAAACAAGAAGATAACTTCACTGAGACACAGGTTCAGTTCTAAGTAAATTCAGGCCAGCCATGTCACTTATCTGCTTCTTCTTCTACCATTTATAGAAAGGGGAAGTCCAAGTAGGAGATCCCTAGGGGGCTTCTAGATCTGACATTCATGTAACACGTCACTAAAGACAATCTATAGGACACCAGTATTATGAGATGCCCTGAGCAGACACTGCAGCCTCAAGAACATTCAAATACTTGCTCTGAGTACCAGTGTATGTTTCTAAAAGGGAAGGTATATAGCACCTAGAGCCACTGGAGATTTTGCCTGGCAGCTTTGCACAGGTTTTCCTTCTTTCCCCTGCAGCTCATTACTGGGACTTCCTTTGGCTCTCTCATCTGACTTGAATATGGTCACTGTGAATCTCTTAACCATATAAATGGAGCTTTAGAGAGTGAGCCAGTAATTAGAGGAAAGAAGGAAGCAAAGGGAATACTATAGTGTCAGGTGGTACCAACTCATTATCCAGATACTTTCCATAGGGAAGTGAGACGTATGTTTAGTGAAAAGCCCAAAATCAGAGCTAATGAGAGGTCTAAAAATATCCAAGAGTGGTTATTAGCCAAAGGTTATGGATACCACTTCCCCCTTCACTTACATTCAGGTAGTTGGTGAAGGGCTCATAAGCAACAGCATCATTATTGAAAAGATTCTTGGCACCTAGGTCAACCTTTGGGTGGTTCCTCAGAATGTCTCCAGAACACCCCGCTCTTCCAACACCTGGTAGATGGACTTGCCTTTCTTCAGGATAATTCTGTGGAGAATAGGGCAAACAAAAGGAGTGAGCTTCACCTTCCCCGTTATAGCAATCCCTTCAATGACCTGATCTGCAGTTTTCTTTTTTTTTTTTTTAATTTTTATTTATTTATGATAGTCACACACAGAGAGAGAGAGAGGGGCAGAGACACAGGCAGAGGGAGAAGCAGGCTCCATGCACCGGGAGCCCGACGTGGGATTCGATCCCGGGTCTCCAGGATCGCGCCCTGGGCCAAAGGCAGGCGCCAAACCGCTGCGCCACCCACGGATCCCCTGACACATAATTTAATTACAAGGTGGTTTGATGGCTCCAGCATCGAAATGTGTTGAATGATTGAGAGTGATAAGAACAGTATTCATGAAGCAAGCACAGATAAGAAGTGATACCTCTTGGGAGGATGGAAAAGCCTTCAGGGAAGAGGTCACATTTGAGTTAGGATCTTGCAGGATGGTAGATGAGAATATGATGAAAGTGGAAAAGCCACTGGAAGCAGAAACAAAGCCTGAGCAATGGCACCCAAGAGTGCAGTTTGTGTCAGGAAGTCAGAGAACACTGTGACCAGTGTGGCCAGAAGAGCAATTCCTAACATGGCCCCTATAAGCCAAGACCTACCCATAGGAATGGCACTGCGTCTGCTCAGTCCTCTTCATGTCAATTAGCTCTGGAAATTATTTTCTTTGAAAAATTATTTTATACTCAGGATTCCCCCACAATAGAAAGAACTGTAAAAATAAAAGGAAAACTCTTGATTCTTCAAAATTATATGAAAGCAGCATATATTCAGTATCCACAGGATTTTAACTTCTATTCTATCAAACTATTTATTATTATGTCTCATACTGGTGGAGCACACCCTGGAGCACCTGGATAAACCTCCTGGAGCATAGCACTAGGTGTTCACATGGGCGTGACTGGATGGTGAGGTGGACCTCATACACCATGCTAAGTAAAATGGACTTTATTCCTTAAGCAGTAAGGATCCATTGATTTTTTTTTTTAATCCCAGAAATGACACACTCAATGTCTTCTATATACCCTATGTACTAGTTTCTAGATTGGAGCCTTTTATTTATTTATGTATTTATTTATTTATGCTTTGACTTCATTATCTTTTTTTTTATTTTTTCATTATCTTTTTTTTAATAATAAATTTATTTTTTATTGGTGTTCAATTTGCCAACATACAGAATAACACCCAGTGCTCATCCCGTCAAGTGCCCCCGTCAGTGCCCGTCACCCAGTCACCCCCACCTCCCTCCCTCCTCCCCTTCCACCACCCCTAGTTCGTTTCCCAGAGTTAGCAGTCTTTATGTTCTGTCTCCCTTTCTGATATTTCCTACCCATTTCTTCTCCCTTCCCTTCTATTCCCTTTCACTATTATTTATATTCCCCAAATGAATGAGAACATATAATGTTTGTCCTTCTCCGACTGACTTACTTCACTCAGCATAATACCCTCCAGTTCCATCCACGTTGAAGCAAATGGTGGGTATTTGTCATTTCTAATGGCTGAGTAATATTCCATTGTATACATAAACCACATCTTCTTTATCCATTCATCTTTCGATGGACACCGAGGCTCCTTCCACAGTAGATTGGAGCCTTTTAGAGTGTATGGTAAAAGAGGCCAGTTTACAAAATGATTCCCTAAGTAAAGTTGTCGTGGGCATGAGAGAAGCAACTAGAACTTTGACATGAATCTACCTTGAAACCTTTGAGCTATACACAAATCCAGAGAGTTTCTAATTTCATATACATGATTTAATACTTCTTTATAGAAATAAATTATTAGAGAGAAACTGGAAATCTACAGAAGATATGCTTATAACTACAATTCCCACTTTTCGACCTTGGACCAGGCACATATTTCATTTAACCATTGTAAACACCTTAGAAGCCTATTTAACTTCCCTATGATCACGTAGTTAATCAAAGGCAGAGCTGGGACTTCAAGTCTGGTTTGCCTGAACTCAACCTGTATCTAAGCCTGGGGTACTCACACTTACTCTGCCTCAATGTGCTCCAAAGTATCAGCTTTAATGATAATGACAGAAATTTATATTTAATTTAATTTAATTTTCTGTAGTAAGGGATTCTAATTGCTTTTCTCCCACTCTCTGCTGCTGTATGTGCCTGCTGCCTTCTGTTGGCAATATTCCTAACTTAACAAAAACAGGGTTTGGGAAGCTTTCATGTGACTCTTCAAAAAACAAATGAGAAAGTGACAAAAGCTCCCAACATCGTGTCCACAGCTCACTTTCCCATTTGGAGACAACTGGTGCCTGCTCATTAGTCATGCCCATTAAGCCTGTGTCCTGGCCCTTTGTCCACCCATGTCAAACCTGCCAGCCATTCCTGGGATTTTTCTATCACCCATCTGTGCTTCTGACCTCTTGTCAATCCCTTAACACTGCAGGCTCTCTTACTGTACTTACCAAGTCTTCTTTGCAGCAAGACACTATTAGTACATAAGCTCTCTGAGTCTGCTTCCTCAGCATGAGATGAGATGTTTGTGAAGCACAGTCACTGGATTCTCTTAGAGATACATGATTTGACTATTTGTCTTCTCTCTCCCACTAGCATTTAAGGTCTTGTAGAAGCCTGGGTCTTGAAATATCACTCACTGTCTTCTGCACAGTAGCTTCCACTCAGAATTATCTACCAGTAAAGGAAAGAGGGGAGCAGGAAACATAGGCTTCCATCCTCAGTTAGTCAAGGGGTGCTCAGGGACCTTCTCTTCAAGGTACTGAGTCTGTTAGGATGTCATTACTCTAGCTCTTTCCAGTGTTAAAAGCAGGGAATATATTTATGGGTACACATATTCCTATATCAACTGATTCATATATATTTTTAAAATCATGATTCCCTACTGATACCTCTGAGTGCAACACCACAGGGTTCATTCTAGCCTTTCCTTGTATCCTATTTGTAACTGTTTCTCGGACTGTGAAAAGCATGGCTCTTCTTACCCACCATATGTTTCCTTATGTGTTTAATTCTGGAATACACATAGAGCAGTTTCAGAATTGCTAATTTACATACCTGTAAACAGCAAATTTGCTAAGACTACTATATTTTTCCATAGTTCCTTTTGTCTTCAGCCTTTCAATACAGAAGCAAGTGCTATTTTCCAAAGTTACTAAGGTTAGTTCTTCGCATCCCTAATTCCTTCAATATGATTATGTTGTTGTATTTTCTTTTTTTATTTATTTTTATTTTTTATTTATTCATGAGAGACACACAGAGAGAGAGAGAGAGAGGCAGAGACACAGGCAGAGGGAGAAGCAGGCTCCATACAGGGAGCCCGACATGGGACTTGATCCCCAGTCTCCAGGATCACTCCCTGGGCTGAAGGAGGCCCTAAACCGCTGAGCCACCGGGGCTGCCGATATATATATATATTTTAAAAGACTTTATTTATTTATTTATGAAAGACACAGAGAGAGAGGCAGAAACACAGACAGAGGGAGAAGCAGGCTCCCTGTGGGGAACCCAGTGTGGGACTCAGACCAGGGAATCTGGGATCATGACCTGAGACAAAGGCAGACACTCAACCACTGAGCCACCCAGGGCCAGCAACAGGGACAACAATACAAGTCCCTGTTGTATTTTCAATACAGTTAAATACATTTGTTACTCCTTATATTTCAGTTTTGGTTTGATTTTATTTGTTTTTGTGGATCACGTGAGGCATTTTCATGGTTCTAAAAGTCAGAATTACACAAATATGAGTACTCAGGTAAGTGTCAACCCCCTCCTTCCCTTGTACCTTCTCCTCAGTCTCCCATTCCTTCAATCCCATCTCCACTCAACTCCTACAGGTACCAATCTCATTATTTCCATGTTTATCCTTTCTGTATTACTCTGTGCATGAATTAGCAGACATGTACTTTCTTATAACCTCTTCCTTCTTACATGAAAGATAGCATGCTATAGATGTTCTTTTGTGCTTTTGTTCTCTTGACAATATTATAGCTGCTAAGTGATGTGCTTAGATGACAACACCAAGAGTACGAATGTAAATGTAGAAGAAAAGAGACCCCGAGAAGAGACTTAGAGCTCCCCTACCCTAAGTGATCAGAAATAAGAGACGTCAGTATAGAACACTATGAAAGAATGACCATTCAGGTAAAAACAAAACCAAGAAGCACAGTGAAGAAAGTGTGTCAAGGAGGACAGCGTGACCAAGTGTGTCAATATTGCTGCTGCCTCAAGGAAGGTTGGAACTGAGACTTGGCCACTGCAAATAACAGCATGGGCACTACCAGTTACCTTGGCAAGAGTAGTTCTGACATATTCATGGGAGCAGATGTTACACAGGAGTGAAATAAGAGGATTGTGGGAACTGCCCTGGAAGAGATTCTGGCTCTGACCACCACTGAGGGGAGTAGTTCTTCAAGGCAGAGAGGGAAGCACATAATCCACACTGGAAACATCAGCATGGGCTAGACACAAACTTCCTCCTTCTAAAAAAGCAGTAGGGGAAAATGAACTTGAAAGCAGATGCTGACAATTGCATTGCACAGGTCATTTCAAGAAAAGAACTCCAGAGAACTCAGACAGATTTTTGTGTTTCCAGTTTATTCAACAGAAAAGAGATGAACTCACTAGCTTTGGGGCCTGCTCGTACTCATGAATGGTTTATGCATGTCTGAGTAAAAGCAGCTCCTGTTGGGGGACCTACAAGAAAAGACAAGGGTTTTCCCCAGCTTCTGCCTTTAACAAGGTTAAGGCTCCTTGACCCACAGCAGAGTTTCCTGGGTTTTTCTTTCTCTAGAGAGCACTTGTTGGAAGGGTCATTGAGTTGACAGAGGAATCATTTCCTTTAATGGGAACACAGGGTTGTCAAAACAGGAGGAATGTGTCCTGGGGCTAGATGACAGGGCCGGAGGATGGCCTCTTGCTTTTGGCTTCCATCTAAAGATCAACATAACCCAACAGGGGGTCAGTGTTCACCTCAGAAGTCAAATTCTCTCCTCTAAGAATCTTGGTCTGCCCATCAGGAGTGACTTTCATCTTTCCAGAGGGGATAGTCATCATTTCTGGGGCTACTGCCCTCTTTACAAAGGGCTTATCCTTCTTTACAGAGGTCAATAATTGCATGGAAATCATAGTCATTTCTCCAAGGGTCACAGTCTCCCTTCCAGTCATTTCTCCAACAGTCTCAGTCTTCCCTTCCAGAGCCACAGTGTGCCTTACAAAGGATGCAGTTTTGCTCGTAGGGCTCACAGTTCCACCTCTGTGGCTTGTAGTAGTAGTATTTTGAGACTTTCCATGCATATTAGTAGCTGTAGACTTTCCTCCTAGGAATGAAAACCTCGTATCAGTGATCAATACTTTGGTTATGGTTGGCCTTTCAGGGCCAGTTTTTGGAGAATCCATAGCAGTTGAGAGACAAAATTTTGGAGAAAAGAGTTGAACTCTAGAGAAAATAATCAGAACAGGATGAGACTCCTACTGCTTCCTTCCCATCCTATGAATTACTGGCAGGACTACAACCACTCCAGGGCTGAAGTACCTGCTCCCAAAATCCAGAATTGAAGGATTTCATAATACACCCACTTGTGGGCATAGATAAAATCCTACCACATAGAAGCCCTGCCCCCTCACCTCATTGTGTTAACGTGAACCCAGGTACCCATAAGCACTCAGCAGATTTCCTACATTGCTGGTGAATGGCCCCAGGGAGCCTGCCAGTTTGCAATGCTTAAAGCCTCACTTAGACCTTACTGATTATACCTTCAGCAAGACCTTGCTGCCCCCACGGCCTAATAACAGAAACCCCCATTGTCCCCTATCATAGAAGGCACCAGCAACAATGCTGAGGGCAAGGAGGCCAACCTCAACAGCATTTTGTAAAGAACTGGGTTGGAGTCCCCTCTCCCCTCCTGACTAGCAGTGTTAGCTTTTAGAGTCCCAGTTTCTTTTTCCATAAAATGATGGTTATAAATATCTCAAAGGATGTTTCAGCTCTAGCATGCCAGTTTCCATCTCCTAAGTACCAGGGCAGTGTCTACTATCAAAGAGATGTCAAAAGAAATCTGACTTCTTCTTCTGGCCCTTGTCCCATGAAAGCAGGAGGAAGCAACAGAGAAATAAACTGACCTATATCAAACACTAACTCTGAGCCAGTAGTTTTCATTCCTTATCTCATTTAGTTCTTGTAATAATGTCATGAGTATAAGGATCATTCCCATTTTACAGATAGGGAAACCAAACCTCAGAGGGGTCAAATGGAGCATGCCTCTAAACCAAGAAAATGGACTGGCCTGACATCAAAGCTTATTCTCTTACCTTGATGTCATGCTGCTTCACTAAAGCTTGTGGATTGAACAGAAGGTACCCAGCCAGACCCTAGTTATACAACTTCCAACCCCAGTTCCAGGCCATAGCTACTCACCAGCCTGCACCAGGAGACTATGCAGCTTGTGGACCAGGGGGAAAGGCCCAGTGCGACAGAAAGTGCCCTTGGCATCATCCAGGTCCAATGTCCATACCATGGCTCCCCCAAAATGCTCTTCCTTTATGAACATTGCCTGAAAAAGCAGTAGTCAGTCAACCTGCTATGCTGGGCATCCCCAGATTGGGGACAATGTCAAAACACCAAAGATGGACCCTCAGGAAACACTACAGGAGCAGGACAGCCTGTATTGGAATCTAGCCTTACAACTTACTAGCTGAGTGATCTTGAAACCTTATGTGTCTAGTTGCCTCATATGTAAAAAGGAGATAATAACATTTCCGAAATTTTTAGGGTCCAGAGAATTCCTACATGCGACATGCTACAGAATGGATGGATCTCAAAGATATTACTCTGAGTGAAAGAAGCCAGTCACAAAAGGACAAATACTGTATGCTTCCACTCATAGGAGGTACTTGGAGTAGTCACATTCCTATCAATGGAAAGCAGAGCAGTAATTACCAGGGGCTGGAGGAGAGGGGGATGGGGTTTCAGTTTGGGAAGATAAGACAGTTCTAGAGATGGAAGGTGGTGATAGTTATACAACAATATGAACACGCTTAGTGCTACTGACCTGGATGTCTAAAAATGTGTTAAACAGCAAATTCTGTTATGCATATTTTGCCACAACTTTAAAAATGGTTTTTTTTTAAGAATCCCTACATATAAAACATTTGGAGAAATACCTTGCATGTAGTAAATGTTCATAAATATTAAAAACTATCTCACCAAGATCTCAATGATAATCACCCCAATAAGCATTCTAAATCATAGATATTGCTATGTTACTTTAAAATCACTTCCACATAAACCACATCTTCTTTTGAAAGAAGATGTGGTTTATGTATACAATGGAATATTACTCAGCCATTAGAAATGACAAATACCCACCATTTGCTTCGACGTGGATGGAACTGGAGGGTATTATGCTGAGTGAAATAAGTCAATCGGAGAAGGACAAACATTATATGGTCTCATTCATTTGGGGAATATAAAAAATAGTGAAAGGGAATAAAGGGGAAAGGAGAAAAAAATGAGTGGGAAATATCAGAAAGGGAGACAGAACATGAAAGACTCCTAACTCTGGGAAACGAACTAGGGGTGGTGGAAGGGGAGGTGGGTGGGGGGTGGGGGTGACTGGGTGACGGGCACTGAGGGGGGCACTTGATGGGATGAGTACTGGGTGTTATTCTATATGTTGGCAAATTGAACACCAATAAAAAATAAATTTATAAAAAATAAAATAAAAAATAAAATAAAATCACTTCCACAGGGGCATCTGGGTGGCTCAGTGGTTGAGCATCTGCCTTTGGCTCAGGGCATGATCCTAGGGTCCTGGAATCCAGTCCCGCATCAGGGTCATGCAGGGAGCCTGTTTCTCCCTCTGCCTGTGTCTCTGCCTCTCTCCATGTGTCTTTCATGAATAAATAAGTAAATAAAATCTTTAAAAAATAAAATAAAATCACTTCCACATACCTTATCTCACAGTGACACTACAAAGAAGAGAGAAATCATTTTCACAGATAAGAAAACAAAGGCTTTGGTCCATGATTTTTAAAACCTCAGATATAACTAAATGGCAGGGTTTAGACTCAAGTCCTGGTCCTATTACTACTATGCTCATATTCTCTGTCACGATTGATGCACCCAAATAGCTGCAAGACTTAGCCAAATCAGTTGGCTACTTTCTGGGATTTATTTTCCCCAAATGTGATATAAAAGGAAGGAGGGACCCAATTAGATCAGCTGAAACTGTGAAGATCCTGTTTTTATCCTGCATATACTAACAGGTTAGCCTTCCGGTTTTATGTGTACATATGCACACACACATGCACACATGTGCACACGGTCTCTGGGTCAGAGAATAGACCATTACTCACAGCAACAGAACAGTCAAAATGGCACCTTGACTTCAGTCCCCATGTTCCAGTTGCCCAGTTGCCCATGTCATCCAACATGGCGAAAGCCAGACAGTCACTCACACGTGCATCAAGGTCTGCAGTACAGGAGAAGGATCCTAAAATCATGAGACTTGAGCTTATCTAGAACAGCTGGCAAATCAGACCCTTATCCTCTCCGGAGACATTAGGAGCTTCACTGGAATGTAGACAAATCCTCCCCGGGAAGGGGACCTGTTCAATCTCTGAAAGTCAGCAAAGGCTCTGGAGGAGGAGGAAAGGCTGCTTACTATTTTTATTGGAGCTGGTCTGCTTCCTTTGCTCAGAATGCCCAGACAGTGCAGGAACACTGAGAAATCCAGGGAAAATTATCTGTATCACCTACAGTAGGGGAGACTATGATATCTAATAAGCCCGATACTCTTGCAGTTTCCAAGTCCTGAAAATTTCTCATTCAAAAACTACCTCCTCTTCCAATCACCTAGTCCAGACTCTCATTATCTTACCTGCACACCTTGTGCTCCTCAGAGCTTCTAAAATGCCAAAGTGATTACAGCAGGACCATATGGGGACACACTAAAAACAATTTCCAGATTCTTTCTGAGACCTGCTGAATAGTCAGGGGCAGATCCCAGACCTACATTTATCAAGTCTCAGGTGATTCCAGAGCAGAGGAAGTTTCAGAAATCACGAAAGTATGTCATTTCTGGTTTAATTCATTATAGAGCTCTGCCCCACTCAACTTCATTCGACATTGCTTGCACCAGAGGACGTGGTGGTCACACTTAGGTTCTAAAGTTTTCAAACTTGCAGATCATATGCTTGCTCAGAAACCTGATTTTGCCTTAAAATGCCTGCACGAAGAGGACCAAACACCTTCACCAGTATTCAAGTCCCTCCACAAACCAGTGTGCATTTGACTGCCTTCTCTTATACTTGACAGAAATTCTCTACCTCATCCAAATTCTTCTTTGAACCTACTTTGAATGGGCTTTCAGTACCCACACTGAGCCTGTCCACATGTCATTACCTCCTCCTGCTGCTCACCTGCCTCAGGAAGCCCTCCCTGACTTTCTACCCCAAAACATATCAGTGATATTCATGGAACACTTAGCAGGATCTACCTCATATTGATATTTATCTGTTACAAAGTTATCTGGTCCAAACAGAAAGGAAGAAACTGTTGCCAAAAATTTGTGTAAACTGAGAGAAATAATTTCTACCCTCAACACTGAGATTTCTTCTCTTCAAAAGGAGAGGGTTAGTTGGATTGATGGAATTAGGAGACCCCAGGTAGGTCAGGTATGCCTGAGATTCACCTGATTTAGTCAACCTCACCTTTTTATCCTCCACATGCACACACACACATACACACACACACATGCACACACACAGACTGTACAGGTAAAAGCTTCATGAAGCCAGAAGGAAATTATATGCTATAGCAAGAAAGAACCAAGGTCTTACCTTGGAACTGAAGCTGTTGGCATCATCATAGCCAACCCATACCTTCCCCTTGTAGGCGTATGGGACCTGCTGAAAATCAATCCAGCGCTTTGTCGCTCTCTGGAGAAAGGAGCAAATCTGCCAGGAGGATCACCAGGTTAGTTCTGAGAAGTGCCACAGAGTGAAACACCAGCAGGCACATGGCTCTTTTCCAGGTGGTAAAGAATCCAAGGATCCCTCACCAGGGAGTGAGAAGAGGCAGACCAAAAAGGGAGAGGAAAGTTACTCACAAAGGACCTTCTCTTTTTCCTGAACAAATTTCTACTAGAACAGTTCCTTTCTCTAATGTCCATAATACAAAGAGAGAACCAAGGAGTGGCTGACATCCTTAGAAACCAAACCAGGCTTTGCTAAATAATGCCGATACCACACTACTAACAGTAACCTATCTGACCTCAACCAAACCTGTATCTTATCCAAAGAATTACCATAAGCAAACCTTTCCTTTCTTCATTAGAAATCAGCATGAAGGTCCCAGTCTTGGTAATTATCCAATTAGCATGCAAACCTCTAATAAACTTAAAGTTCTCAAAGGTATGGAGAACTGGATTGTTACAATCACTTGAGCATCTGAGTGTCTACTGGGTGCCTGGCCTTGTGCTGGAAACTGTACACCATAAAGAAGTAGAAGCATTCAAGCCAGTAGCAGAATCTGTCTGAGGCCTTTTCTTTTCTCTTCTTTTCATTTTCCTTTTTTTTACTTTGTTCCTTAAAGGTTCTATCAGTATCTCTTTGGCCTGTAATGTCCTTCAAGAATATTATCTCAACTACACCATCACTCCTAACCATGCCTCACAGGATTAGCAGGAAAACATCTCCAGCCAGCCAGCACAGAGCAGAGACTAGGGAGACACTGTACCTCTACTCCTACCTACAGCACCCACATACACTGTGTGCCTCAGGACCTGTTGTCCTCTGCCTGCAAGGCCCTTCCCTTCCCTTGCTCCTGCACATCAGGATTATTCTTGTGTTCCGGAGCTCTACTCTAAAGCTACCTGCTCCATGAAACCTTCCCACACCCCCTACACTTCTTATATCCCCTTGGATCCATGTCTCTTTCCTCCACTCAGTAGCAAGCTTCATTGAGATGGAGAATAAGAGAATGGAATTAGGGTAAGAAAAAAGAATCTGTAGTAGGGAATGTCTTGGAATTGCTTCAAAATAACCTAGTAGTGGGAAGGAGGGAGGGGAGTCAGGGGGTGAAGATGAAACAAGATTGTCTAGGAGTGGCTAGTGACTGAAGCTGGTGAGGGATGGGTGGTAGTGGGGGAAAGGAAGAAGAGCTTATACTATTCTTATACTTTTGCAAATGTTTGAAATTATATATATTTCAACTATTAGTTATTTTTATTTAGGCCAGAGAGTAGTAAATCAGGACTGACTTGTATAACAGTTAAGATTCTTTTGAGGAGTCCCCTTCCACTTAGACTCTACCCAGCCCATCATCCCTTACAAAAGACTCAAATAATTTCCCCTGAAGAAAAAGCAAACATCTCAGATAGTGAATTTCTCTTGCTCTAGTAAACTTCTTCTTTGTCCTGTCTCCAGAGCCCTCATCCTTGCCTCTGCCCAGTTGTCCTTGCTCTTCTAATAGACAGAGGTCCCTATTTCTGTCACCTCATAATAAGCCAAGAAACCAGGGTGCTTGGTGTACATTCCTGGAGATGCGGGTCCCACAGCTTTGGCCTGCAGCCCATTCTTAGAGGCTTTAAGGAGGTGATAGGTACGTCCATAGGTGGGGAATCCCATGAGGAGCTTCTCTGGGGGTGCCCCCAGCTTTCGCCAGTAATTCATGGCATATGCCTGCAGGAAGAGCACAAACCCCGCCGTGTTGCTGAGGGCCACTGGCCTGGGCTCAGGGTAGTGTCTGGGCCCCTTGAGATCTTTCCTTACCGAAGAGCTGGGGTCTCCAGGCAGAGAGAACAGGGGGCTGTTGTGTCCTGTGAACTTTTCCCAGCTTCCATGAAAGTCATAAGACAAGACATTGATAAAATCCAGGAGTCTGCAAGGGCAGGAGGAGGAGATACACAGATTAGGCTAACTAGATTTTCAAGTCAGGTCACCAGAGGACTAACTGGCTAACTAGTGGTGCACTACCCACCCAAATTTCCCTCCCATTTCAGCCCAGCCTGCCTGCCCCTCTGTGCCATCTACTTTGCTGCCACCACAGCAAACTCTTAGTTAGGGATCACCGTGCATTAGGACCCATGCCATCTTGAGAGCTTCCATGGAAGGAGGCAAGAGCCAGACAAGAAAATACATTCATGGGGTACATGGGTGGCTCAATTGTTTGAGCGTCTGCCTTCAGCTCAGGTCATGATCTCAGGGTCCTAAGATCAAGCCCTGTAATGGGCTTTGCCCTCAGTGGGGAGTCTGCTTCTCCTTCCTCCCTCTGCCCCATCCCAACTTGTGCTTTCTCTTTCTCAAATAAAAATCTTTAAAAAAAATTTTTTTTTAAAGAAACAATTTATTCATGGGATTCATGGTATCCCTGGGTGGCTGAGCAGTTTACCACCTGGCTTTGGCCGAGGGCACGATCCTGGGGTCCCAGGATCGAGACGCATGTCAGGCTCCCCGCATGGAGCCTGCTTCTCCCTCTGCCTGTGTCTCTGCCTCTCTTTCTCTCTGTGTCTCTCATGAATAAATAAACAAAAATCTTAAAAAAAAAAACCAAGAAACACATTTATGCCTGACATAAGTGCTAACAGAGGTTGCATAAATTGTCGTGAAGAAGGCAGTGCTGCCCCACAGCAGCCAAAGAGCTTCTGTCCTTCCACCATTCAAGGCACCAATGAAACCATGTCTTCCAGAACACTTTCAGAATGAAAAAGTGTAAGTAAGCACTTCCCGGGTCACAGGCGTAAAGGTGTACAAGGATTCCACCATTTAATTTTAATCTGGTACCATTTTAGAGCTGAAGACATTGCGCCTCTGACAGGCTCACTAACTTGCCTAAGGTCACCCAGCTGGCTGACGGCCAGACTCCCTCAATCTTGCCTGGCTATCAAGACCAGTGCTGTCAAACTCTAGGCCCCATGGGGTATCTCCCCTGTGCCCCTGCGCACTGAAACCGGGCTCCCTGGTGTAATCACACAGAAACACCCCATCTTCTCTTTTGTTCTGCATGGAGCCTCGGCTCCTCATTTGTAAATACTCAATTTCTGAGGTTTGAGGGAATTAGCCCAGACCTGGTATGTCCAGAAAGAGTGAGTTAGGAGCTATTCTTTGTAACTTTTGCACAGAGACCCATGCTTGGATAGCTGGGCCGGCCTGGGCATTCCTATTTTTGTTTTTGTGGCAGTGGCTGATTACTCATCTGCTTCTCTGATGCCAGCCACATGCTGCACAATGTTTGTCTACAGCTATCCCCTGGGGCAGCAGAGGCCAGGCCTGTGGTGCACTTTCCCGTGAGACCCAGCAAAGGGCTTTGCGGAACACCCTACCCGAGATGATGGGGCTGTGAGGACTGGTTCTACACCTCCCTCTGATCTCCTAGAGAAAGCCTAGGCTATGTGGAACTAACCCTTGTCCCCACCCACACTCCTCACCTGGCACCCTTACAAGGAGAGCTCACAGGCAATGCTTAGGCAGTGCTGTGGTCCTGAGCGTGATCTGCTCCCTCCCCTCCAACATCCTGTCCCATCAGGCAGACCCACTCACTTTCCTAGAAGGTGCACATCATAAGCTATTTGTATGATGTATGGGTCCCCAGAGACAGCAGCAGAGAGCAGCAGCCTTGGGCGCGTGTCAAGCTTCACCTCATTCTGGAAGGCAAAGAGGAGCTCCTGCCAAGAAAGAGGTAGATGCTGAGACACAGACCAAACAGTCAGGGAATGAAAGGATCATCCAGGAAAGCTTTATTTACGGAGCTCTGAGGACACAGAGGTGAGTCAGACAGGGGCCCTGCCCCAGGCTCCTGAAGAGATGGTCTGGAGCCAATGTGGTAATTGACTGAATGGAGGGGTAGAGGGGTGGCAGGCAAGGTCAGGAGCACACGTTGCAGACTGCCTGCCTGGGGGAGGCCAGGACCTTGTGCAGAGGAGGTGTCACTTGGGCCACAGGGCTGGAGCAGGACCTGGATGTGACAGAAAGAGATACCACAAGACTCCTGCTCTTTTGCCTGACACTTCTAGTTTGATGGCAGTAAAAGAACATTCTGCTTTTCTTATGCCATGAGCCCAGATATGATTTTAAAAAACAGAATCACTGCAGGGTTCTGGTACTGTGAAACTTGGCCTTACTTTGATTAAGAGGAGAAAAGTCCGCCGATCACTCATGGGGCTGCCTCTTAGTCCAGGGTACAAGAAGAAGAGGTCCAGACCATCAAAATTATATGTCCTCAGTAACAATATAACTGAATTGATAAACTTTTTCCGGTTGGATAATGTGGACAGCATAGTGGTGAACCTGCAGGAGACCCCGGGTGAGGCAAGGAAGGAAGTGAGGCAAGGTCTGCGGTTCCTGCAGAACCACAACCTCCACACAACCCCTGGGTTTGTGCCCTGTGGAGGGCACACAGGTATGGCCGGAGGAAAGGAGGGCAGGCCTTGGAATCCCTCAACCCTTCTTAGAAGCCCCTCCCAGCAATGGGGACCGGGATTGGGGAATTCAAGCAGCAGGGAGGGGCTGCAGAGTCTCACTTGGATGTGCCAAAGTCCCAGCCACCGATGGACAGCAGTGTTCTCAGCTCCCTATTCCTATGATGTGAGATAGAGGGAGATGAGCTGGTCCCCATTCCAGTGGGTCCCTGGGGAACAGCGGAAAGTGTGGGGGAGGAGAGAAGTGAAAGGGGAAGGCAGGTGGAGGGAGGAAGAGAGAAGAGCAGAGCAAAATACCTGGAATAAAAGAAAGGAAAAGAGGGTCTAGTAATCAAGCCATGGATCATCACAACCTGGGACCCACTCCCCCCACCAGCTGTCCAGAGTCCACAAAACTCCCCTACATCCCTGTGATGGCTCCCATGTAGAGGAAAAGAGAGAAGTAATCTAAAATATTTCTCTTCACTGTTTTCTTAGTTGACAAATATTTATTGAGCAATTACTACATGCCACTGACTGCTTTAGGTGCTTGATTGAGATAGAACAGAGAGCGAGACAGACAAGCTCCTTGCTCTCAGGGAGCTTGTGTTCTAATGACAAGGATTTTTACCTTGACCAGTCTATAACCACTAACGTAATGGCAGACCTCCCCTCGGACAGGGAGAGAACCCAGGAGTTCTGGCGTCAGGAATATCTAAGCAAGCACTTACTGAGCACCAATTGTGTGCAAAGCATTCACCTAGCCACTGGTGTACAAACATATTGGAGACCCTGCTCCTTCCCTTGCGGGGCTCATTGCCTGGGGGATGCAGGTGACAAATGGTGATAAAGACACTAGCAGTTGTGATATGCAGGCTCTCCTTGAAGCATTCTAACAGCATTAGTACATGAACTCCACCCCCCACTGGCTTGAAGGGTAAGTTGAGGGTTGCCAGGCAGAGGCAACAAAGACCTCACAAGGGCAAGGAGGCAAGAATGAGCTCAGAGTGTTATTCAATGGGGAGTTCTCAGGCAGGGATGCTCCCGAGGGACCTCGAGAGGAGGTTAGGGCCAGAAGAATCAGAAGAAAGTTGATGAGTAACAAGAGAAATAGGATTAATTTTCTTCTGTCTGTAAAATCTGAAAATACGATCCCCACATGCAGTATGAACACACCTCTCCTTGAGCTTGTTGAACTCTGGGTAGACAATTTTCCCTTTCTGGGAAGTCATAGCAACAATCTGATTGTTTTCCATGGTGGCAAAGGCAAAGATCAGGTGGGTGCAGAGAAAGGGGTCCAGGTCATGGGGCAAGACGGAGGCAGGCCCAGGGCGACTCTGTGCCCAGCTGGCAAAATAACACACCAGTTTGTGGGCTGCGCCTGGCAAGGGAGAACACAGGTCAGCTAGCACAAACCAAGGGAGGAGTTGGAGCTCTGCTTCCACAGACAGCTGTGAACACAGCCCAGGTGACCAGGCCACCATAACATCCCCCTTACAAACACAGCCCAAAGCTACACTGAGGTCTGGTCCCCCCTCTGCCCCTACTGCCAACACCCCAGAGGGAAAAGAATGCCTTCTGGAATCCTGATCAGAACGGATCCTCAACTCTGGATCATGGCACACAGAGCGACACAGGGCACACATGACTGAAAATCCTCTGCTGAACTGCAGCAGATCAATGATCCCTGACACAGGAGCAGGGCAGGGAGGAGCTGCAGGAGGTACTCAACACAGAGCGCGTCCCAGCCAAAGAGGGCTCTCCCTGGCTCTGGAGAGGAGGATGCAATTTCCTTACCATCATGGTGTTTCAGCACAAGAAGCAGCCCTGCAGGAAACACAGGATGGAGTCACACTCAGATTCACATGCACACCCAGAGTGACGTGCCCCAGCCCCCCTCCTGTTCACCGGTGCACCAGCCAACTGAGCCCCAGAGCCAGACACAGACGCACAAATGGAGACACGCTCTGTTCACTTGTTTCCTCTTTTCTAAGTGGAGCCAGTAGAGCCAGATCTATCGAGGCTCCTATTCACCCCAATAAACACCATATGGATACACACATGGTTATCACTGGGACAAGATAACATAGAAGTTCTAGCAAAAGCTCTAGGCCAGTGGTTCTCACCCTGGCAACAAGTATAACAAGTAGTGATGTTCTGGCTCCTCCCCTAGAGATTCTGACTTTACTGGTTCAAGGTGGAACTGGGAATAGAGATATTTAATGGGCAGCTGGATTTGAGGATCACTGCTCAGATCACTCCTGCCTGAGCCTCTCCGGTCCTTCACTCTGTCCCATCCCACCTCCACCTAATCCAATCCTGCTGCTTCTCAGGTACTCGAGAGGTGACAAATGTTGGAAGCCTGGTATTGTGGGGGCTGGGACCTGCCACACTCACCGACCCACAGCAACAGCCTGCCCATCTCAAAGGTCTGAGAGCTGCAAGGCTAGGGCTCGAGCCTCTTTATAGGAGCTTCCCTGGGCACAGCCCTGGGACAGTGCTGGCACAGCCCAGACAGACACAAAAGCCGGGTCAGTGATTAATGGGCCCGAGTCACAGTGACCCTAGCACCTCCCATCCTCCCTCTCCAGCAGAGCTGAAGCTTTCAGAGCCAACAAAGAAATAGCTTGATCTGATACTGGCACACGGTGGATGTCGCCAAGGGCCATGGCGAGGGCAGGGCAGTGCTCAGCTCTATTCCTGGTATTTGCCTCCCATGGACTGAGTATGAAGAGTAAATCCTGTATGGAGGCAGTAATTCCACTGTTATCAGGCTATTGGTTAGGGAAGCAGCGTAATATAAAGGATAGAAGTTCCAGCTTTGGACCTAGACAGGCTAAGGTTTGAATCTCAGTGTCATCAGTCAGAAGTTTTATAATTGTGGGCGTTACTTAGATCTTTGAGCTGCAGCTTCCATACTTGTAAAATAGAGATAACAGCTCATACTCACCTCATAAGGTTTTATAGAAATTGAAAAGATAATGTATGAAAAATGGTTAGTTCAGGACTTTGTGTGTCATACGGGCTCAGTAAATAGTAGCTGTTACTAAGGACGCCAATAGAGTTGCCCCACAGAGTGAGGTTCTCAAACTCACGTGCTGACACTTGCCAGGCAGGTAACGTTCAGGTAACATAAATGAGTGAAGTGGACACAGTAGAATAGCTCACTCTCCACTTCATTAGAAGAATAGTTCAAGCCCAGTGATACACACCAACTAACACAAAGCCTCTTGGTCAGGAGACAACAGAGCAGGGACTGCACTCCAAGTAGTCACCAATGGCTGCCATGTAGTGGAATAGACCTCATATTGGAAGATGTCTCAACTTCTCAAGAGAAGACAAAAATCTGATTTGTTGTGGGAGTCGAGAATGTTTGAGCCAGTATATGAATGAGCCAGGGCTAGAATGTGTTACGAACCTAAGGAACATAAGGAGTATAATTCTGGATACCTGAGGGCCAATATTTTAAAAATACAATATGAATAAACAAAATAGATCTGTAGCCAGATGCTTTTATGGCAGGAAATGTTTTATGAACATTTTATCAATGTTCTTTTTCTGCTACAGAGGATCTCAGATCATGAGTAGGTCCCACATTTCAGGGTTTGAGTCTCAATCATGAAGGACTAGAAACTGGGTGCCCATCTTCTCAGAAGACTGAGAGCTCACCTAGTCCACATGACACTGAGGGACTAACTAGATGTCAATATAATAAATGACACAGGGAAGTATAATGACTAGTGGTGGAATTTACATCACTTCTGGTATGAAGAAATCATAAAAATCGTTTTTTAATCAGATTGCTGTGATATCATGTGATAAAAGCATTAAATGGTATAGAATGGTTACACAAAGGCTATTTCAGTAAAACCCTAGGCAAGCCCGATGGAATACCCCACCTAAAAATACTGTTCCATTTGTTCATCCATCTTTGCTTCCTTTAAGTACTAAATGAGTATTTGTTGAGCATATGCCAGGCCCTGCTAGGCACTCTAGATACAACGGTGAGCAAGACATAGTTTCTGCTCTCAGGGGGCTTCTAGTGAACAGACTGATCATATACTCAAGAGCTAGTGTATGTCTCCCTCCTGGAGAAGTATGTGTCTCTCATCTCTCCTGGATAGGGGCAGTGGGGAAAATAGGAGTTTTGCTGCTAAACAGACTTGAGATCCAACTCTTACTGTGCACCAATCCTGGGGCCACTTGAGTCCTACTTGCACGCCCAGTGTCACATTCCATTCCTTGGGCTAAGAGTACCTTGCATCAGGAGACGATCAAGCAAGCCTCTTGAGCAACAATGGGTCAGGCTGGGCAACAACTTGTGCCACTGGTTACATTTCCCCTGGTCTGGTTTCTAACACTAATGACTGTGCTTTTAGTGGGGTTTTCCGGTTCCTAGCCTGAGTCACCTAATTGTTGTTAACGGGTCTTTGCATTAATTTCTCTTCCTGTTCTGTAAACCATAGGCACTACAGTTGTTCCCCACAGCCTGGGTCCTGATTCAGTCTTGCCAGTCACCTGGAGCCCTTGTTGCCTATCTTTTAAGACCCCCTTGAAGTGAATGCCTACCTCTCTCGACTCATAAGCTTCCACTCATGCTGCCTCCTGTCCCCCAGATTCCATATCACTGAGATTTCCCACTAGGTTTGTGCCCTTCCATCCCAACTCCTGCCCAGCACTAGTTCTTTTTTTTTTCAATTTTAGAATGATTTTATTTCTCTGTTAAATGTACATTGGATTTTAAGATAGCCCTAACATCGGAAACATTAAAATATGAAAGAAATATACATTTTAGAATTGAGACAATATAGCAAATGGCCCCTAGATTAAAAAGGGTCCTGTGCCCCAAATCTGGAAAATACTCCATACTCTTTCTGTCTTCAGAAAGATTCAAAATGCACCCCTCAGTGTACTACACTTCTGGAAACTCTAGTGGTAAACAAATATGATATTGATTAGCTTAGAATTTTTCTACTTCTTGGCCTTGTAATTCTTTTCCTGTTGAGCTTGTTGTAAGAAAAAATTCTCTGGACTCCATTTTGGGAAATGCTGGATTAGGGCAGATTTTGTCTGCACTGACACAGCTAACAGAATGTGTGATGCTGGAATGAGAGAAGCTTTCCATTGTTTTGCGTGAAAATACATTATCACATTGACCTTTAACAAAAAAAAAATGCCCATTTTCAGATTATGAAAACTTGATAATCCTTATTTTCACATTATGTAACTCAGAACAGTTGAACATGTTCAACCCACATACCTCAATGGTGCAACTAGGTTTTTAATTTAATACCAGAGACTGCACTCTAGGATTCATATATGTGAGATTCATGGCCAGCACTAGTTCTTAATGCTGTCCCCAGCACAGTTAAAATTGCTTGTCAGTCTGAACTGTCATCTGCACCTGGGTCAGTCCTCTGGGATCCTACTTTGCTACAGTGGGTAAGGCTGGATCTCAGACCTAACCATTCCATTCCATGCCCTGGGATGATGGAAGATAAAGAGAACACCACGATAGAACCTCTGCTTCGGTCAGCGATGACCATGCCAAGGATGGCAACTGTGACTCCATGTGTATAGCAGATGATGAATAGTAAATGCTGAATGAGGGTTATGTTCAGTCATTTTGCCAGGTCACTCTGTCTGTTCTCAACCCTGGAGCTCTCAGTGTCAGAAAATACAACTATTGTTATATATTTTACACACCCACCCAGATATTTGAAAATACTCCTCCCTAGTGCTTAGCTTGTTCTCATGAGAAGACATTTACAAATGTCTTTTATTTGGCTTCCTGAAGAAGTGGCCTACAGTAGTGCACCCCTGCTGTATTTTACAATACTCAACTAGATAGATGGCAAGATCAGAGTTGAAATACTTTGGTTTTAACAAAGCATTCGGCCAAATCTTTCATGATACTCATGTGCAAATTGGACAAGTATGACCTAAACAAAATCAATTGGTTGAATCTAGAGTCCAAAGACAGTTGACTACAGATTGGCAAAACTTGAAAGATCTTTACCCATTTTAATCTTTAAAATGAATAGGGGCAGCTGGCTGGCTCAGTAGGTAGAACGTGAGACTCTTGACCTCAGGGTTGTAAATTCAAGCCCCATGTGTGGTGTGCAGTTTACTTAAAATAAATCTTTTAAAAAAAACCAAATGGGATAGATATGGCAGTTTCCCAATATTTGATACGTGACAATTTTTGGTTGTGCAGGATTTAAAATTAATGTGTATTGAAAAGTGTATAATATCCCTACAACCCTAATTTCATATTGTTTAAAAAATGAGACAATTCAAGAAAGAATTATTTTAATAAATAAAGGTAGTACTATTTGGTTATTTTGCTGCTATGATGTGATGGTAAATCAAGTAATGCCTATGTGCCCATGGCCAATTCCTACCTGGTATGGTGATTTTGATCATATTTGCAAATGTCTTGGTGGCATAGATCTAATTACTCTCATTGGCACAGATCTGAATCCAAACCAACTTTTTTTTTTTAACAGTAAGATAATGTGAGTTTTCAAAAACTAGGTTTTTCCTCTTTGCTGTCATTTTAACCACCTTGATACAGACATTTCCTTGGGTTCTCACTTCACTGCTTTCTTCTCCATCATTCAAGTGCAGGAGGAAAAGGACTGGGCAAATTTAGTTCCTACCCACCCCATCCCTCCTCACTTTCTCTAAGCCATTACAACTTTGTGAAGTTTATCTCTGTGAAGAACCCACCCCTATTACCCTCTAAGAAGTTACTGTTAAGAACAGTGAAGGCTTTCTTCCCACCTTACCCCAAACCCAGTAATCACATGACTACAAATTCCAATGTTTTTACTTGGGGTCATTGTGACAACAGAGCTCATGTTTGGCAAGGGTGAAGCATGGAAGCTTTACTTAAAATATTCTGTCCATATTCCTTCAAACTGCCCGGTTTCATGTGACTGCAGCTGAGCTAAACTTGCAAAGCACCAAAGTACATAATTGATTGTATTTAGTTTCATAATCAATAACTGACCAGGACTTCTGGCAATAGCCAGTCCACTAACCCAATATTTAAATCCCATCTAGCTACTCTTAAGGGGCTAGGGAAGCACACACACAAATCCTGGGCCATGATTGATACCCTGATGCCTCACATAGTGAGATAACACACACTTCAAAAGACAGGCCAACAAAGCCTAAGCTTTTTATCTCACCAAAAAGTATTTTTGATTTTCTGATGCTGCACTTTATAAAATCTTCAGAGTCCACAGAAACAGCATTCAGACTTCCTATGTCCAGAGAATGGGATCCAGAGGCCAGGAGAGTCAGGCCTCAAGCTGTTTTTCAGTGGGAAACATGGCTGACATTTTTCTGCAAGTCTGTGTCAGTTTTTAACTTAACTGAATTTTAAGCTCTCCATCATCCCAACTTTTTTCCATGGCATCTATGACACTCATCTTTCATATATACAATTCCATGGGCAGGGAGTGGAGGGGGAGCATTACACAGGCACCAGCCAAAATTTTGAGAAGCCAGAAAAATGCATTTTTGACTCTGTTTAATGGCAAAGAGATGTGCAAAACTATGATGAGTGTCCTGACTCTTCCTTGAGGTAAGCTAAGCAGGATTTTTGTGAATGGAAGCATGCCATGAGGAAGGCAGATTAAGTTCTATAAAAAATAAAGTTGCTCCCATCTCCATGAGTAGTATATATAGCTGCCTCCAAGAATCCAGGGATGCCCACATCCCATACCTCATCCAGTCACGGCTAATTTCTCATACACAGCTACATAGGAAGCATAAAATCTTTTGTGAACTTTTTTCTGTTTTTGTTTCTGGTAGGGGGGAGAGCTTGGGAAAGATGTAAGATGGACTTAATTCCCTCCCACCACCAAAAACTATGTATCTACACACACACACACACTCAGACATACCTACATATCCAATTTTAAGAAAGTTTTTCTTTCCTATGACTATAGGATCCCAGAATTCAGTCTCCCTCAGGCTGAGAGACAATGCCTATTGACTGCCCAGATCTAGTGCAGAGCATACTGTAAGGCTCCTGTGTGGTCTCACAGGCTGACAGGGCAGGGGCAAAGGGAGTGGGTACTCATGGGGGATTTGCTTTTTGTCTTAAATCCAATCTATTCAGAAACACTCTTAGGTCCAAGGGCTGCAAGAGGCTCTGTGGGCAGGATGTGGTGGATGACCTGATGGTCCCAGCCCACTGTGGTAAGGAGAGAGTGATTGAGCGGGGACCACGTAGCGTCTCTCACAAAGTCTCTGTGGGCTTGGCTTCTAAACCTAAAAGAGAAAAAAGGAAAGTTTGGACATAGTGAGAGACAAGAGGAAAAAGCAAAGGTGGAAAGGAGAGAGAATCCAACACAACCAGGACACCTTTCTAGATGTGCTACACGAACTTCACCAAATGCATGGCAATGTGGTTATCCACAGAGAACCTCATCTTTTACTCAGTCCCGTGCCCTAATTCCATATAAAAGTGGTGGCTAGAGAAGGGTAGTAACATGGGCCAGGATCAGAGAGCAAATCCAAGCGAAGAAGGAAGTATAATTCCAGTACTCTGCTGCCTTTCACCCCACAGCAGGCCCATTTTATGGATGTGCCTTGTATGTGAAGAGGGCAGACTGCTCCTTTCTGGGGGATAGCTGGAACACCAGGCTGGGAAATCCCACCTGCCACCACACCCCACCTTGACCAGGGACAGAGCTGGTTGTGAGTCAGCCCCAGGAAGAGGGAGACAGTCAGTGTCAGCCTGCTGCCATCACCTAGTCCCCTTGAGTGAGACAGTGCACTCGGTGTACTTTAATGAAAACAGAAAGGACACAGCCACCCGCAGCTCTTCTCCTCAATTCCTGATGACTTACACCTCAGAAAGCTCTGAGTCCAGCACAGCGAGTGAGCAGTCCTCACTGATAGTGGCCAGGAAGGGAATTCTAGGAGAGCAAGGGGAGGGTTATGACAGGTAAAGTCATGGTCCCAAGATGAATCCTGTCCAGTTTAGTCCCCAACCCACCTAAAGCGACCCAGAGGAGGTGTCTTGCTCCTCACTTTGGGTTAAGGTCTGGCTACCACTCAAGTCCACATTACAAGTTCCAGGGAAAGATGAGGGAAATGCAACAAAGCCAGGTTGACAATCATCCTGGCAACTAACTACCCCATTTGGTCCCTCCTTGCAGCTTTAGCAATAACACAGAAACACAGGTTTCCCACCCAGAGTCTCCGAAGCCCACAGTATTCATCTTTTTTGGGTGTTGAGCAGGAACAAGACCATTGTTCAGCCATGTGCAGACAGAAACCACATCACCCACGAAAGGATTATGGCCTTTTTTTTTTTTCTTTAGGACTATAGTCTTAAGAGATCTTTAGCATTCTGAAACCTCAGCTATGGCACTGTCTGCTTTAGGAATGATCTATCTGCTAATGCTCTGCAAACATAAGCAAGCCCTTGCACTGTCCCATTCATATCCAGCAGGCCCTTGGGGACAAAGGACAGTACCTGCGTGGGGCAAACACCAGCCCAGTGACACACGAGTGCACAGCTGAGCTGAGGGCACACCTTGCACTCTTGGTGTTCACCAGGGAGACAGTCCCACTCACAACACCTAGAGAAAGCAGGGAGCCCATCACAGTGGGTAAGAGCATGGGTCCTGGAGTCAGCCAGACCTGGATTTGAATGCTAGTCCCTCAGACTTACACAAGCTAACCACTCTGTGCATCAGTTTCTTCTTTTGCAAAATGAGGATAATTAGTCACTGGTGGTTGTGAAAATTAATGAACGGGGTAGTTATTATTTTAACCACAAACTATGTCATCACAGGTACAGCCTCATCGCTGTGAGCGCATGAGCGCTACCCCCACTCTACAACAGAATTCTCTACATAACAATCCACTTGTTCTGTTGTGGTCCACTGACTTCTGGCTGCACCCAAAACATAGGAGCTGAGGCACACATTCAGAAATCAAATCTACCCGGAAAAAAGTCATCACATCAAACTAAAACCACTTTTGGATCATCTCACCTTCCCACCTCACCACTGGCAGAATTTACAGAATGTTCAGGTGTGCTGCTGAGATGGAGTGGCCAGGGCTTTTTGCTTTACAGGGTCAGCGTGCTCTCATCCTCCCCCTTCCCAGAGTCAAAATGCTGTGTGAGAGGCTACCTTACCAAAAACAAAAACTTCACTCTGCTGAGGATGCCAAGCCAGGGAGGTAGGAAGGTAGCCAGAGGCAGTGCAGCCTGCAAGAGAGAAGAGGGATCTGAAACAAGACTTAGAGCCCAGCTTTGTGAAGGAGCTTCTCAAACGAAATCACCCCAAGTTCCAGAAGCACCTTAATTTGCCTTCCCAAACCCTGCTAAGGTAGTTGTGTCCTTGCCCTCGACCCTCATACCTTCATTTATATTTCGGCCTCTTGTCCTTTCTGGACACTAGTCACAGGCAGGTTTCAGGTATAAAGCAAGAAGACAACAATTCTGGCCCCTTTGTCTACCCATCCTAGAAACGTAAAGTAAATCAGCCACCCACAAACCAAGCCTTCATCTTGCTACCCACTGCACACAATGGAATCAACAGAGCTTCAATGGGAAACAGAGTGATTATGTCTCTTATGCCACAATGACTAAGCATCTGGTGACTTTGCCTTTGTCTCTGACCCAGGAAGCCTCTTCCAGGCGGGTTCCTACTACCACCCTTCCACCACTGGCTCTGACTTACCCATCTGTAATGCTGGCTTGGGACAGCGGGTACCCCAGAGTAAAATTCTGTTGTCCTAGAAGGAGGAACAGGAAAAGAGCTTCACAATCCAAAAAGCAGCTGCAGGCCTCCACACTAGACTTGTGGCCAAAGGGTTCGAGTGTGGTTAGAAGTGAGGAGGGAAGGAAAGGCTATATCTCACCTCACCGCATAAAAGGAACATGGAATCCTTGTGGGGAGAGGCCGTGACACAGGTGACCTGCCCAGAGTGAGCTGTGAAGGAGAGAGAGAAGCAAGCATGACAGAGAAGCTTCAGGTATCACTACCAAGCAGCCCAGATACCACCAAGGGACCCCTTATCTCATGATGCAATTTAACACATTTTCTGAGAGATTTTTGAATCAGACTTAACCTAAGGGAAAATGTTGATGGAGTTCTAACACTAAAAGGCAGATCTGGTCTCATCCGTTTGGGGAAGACAATGAATCAGTAAAGACAAGGGAAGAAAGATCAGGGGCTGGGCAAGAAGAGTGAAGGAATTTACATCCCAGAATAGCAATTTTTAGACTTTAGTACACACACCTCAGGACAACATATAGAAACTTTCAAGTGAGGTCTGGACACTGATACATTTAGGGAAATAAACTTTACAAAGTTATCTTTCCTTATATATGCAATGAAACATTACTTAGCCATCAGAAACAATGAATACCCACAATGTGCTTCAACATGGATGGACCTGGAGGGTATCATGCTGAGTGAAATAAGTCAATCAGAGAAGGACAATCATATGGTTTCACTCATACGAGGAATATAAAAAAATAGTGAAAACAATCATAGGGGAAAGGAGAGAAAATGAGTGGGAAAAATCAGAGAGGGAGACAGAACATGAGAGACTCCTAACTCTGGGAAATGAACAAGGGGTGATGGAAGGGGAGGTGGGCAGGGGATGGGGTGACTGGGTGACGGGCACTGAGGGAGGCACTTGACAGGATGAGCCCTGGGTGTTATACTGTATGTTGGCAAATCGAACTTCAAAAATAAATACATACATACATACATACAACCAAAGTTCTCTTTCCTCTATCCACTGGAAAAAAGACAGTCTCTTCAATAAATAGTGCTGGGAAAATTGGACATCCACATGCAGAAGAATGAAACTAGACCATTCTCTTACACCAGACACAAAGATAAACTCAAAATGGATGAAAGATCTAAATGTGAGACAAAATTCCATCAAAATCCTAGAGGAGAACACAGGCAACACCCTTTTTGAACTTGGCTACGCAACTTCTTGCAAGATACATCCATGAAGGCAAGAGAAACAAAAGCAAAAATGAATTATTGGGGGCAGCCCCCATGGCGCAGCAGTTTAGCGCCACCTGCAGCCTGGGGTGTGATCCTGGAGACCAGGGATCGAGTCCCATGTCAGGCTCCCTGCATGGAGCCTGCTTCTCCCTGTGCCTGTGTCTCTGCCTCTCTCTCTTTCTCTCTGTGTCTCTATGAATAAGTAAATAAAATCTTTTAAAAAAATGAACTATTGGGACTTCATCAAGATAAAAAGCTTCTGCACAGCAAAAGAAAAGTCAACAAAACTACAAGACAACCTGCAGAATGGGAGAAGATATTTGCAAATGACGTATCAGATAAAGGGCTAGTCTCCAAGATCTGTAAAGAACTTATTAAACTCAACAGCAAAGAAACAAACAATCCAATCATGCATGGACAAAAGACATGAACAGAAATTTCAGAGGAAGACATAGACATGAACAACATGCACATGAGAAAATGCTCCACATCACTTGCCATCAGGGAAATACAAATCAAAATCACAATGAGATACCACCTCACACCAGTGAGAATAGTGAAAACAAGACAGGAAACCACAAATGTTGGAGAGGATGTGGAGAAAGGGGAACCCTCTTGCACTGTTGGTGGGAATGTGAACTGGTGCAGCCACTCCGGAAACTGTGTGGAGGTTCCTCAAAGAGTTTAAAATAGACCTGCCCTACGACCCAGCAATTGCACTGCTGGGGATTTACCCAAAGATACAGATGCAGTGAAACGGCGGGACACCTGCACCCTGATGTTTATAGAAGCAATGTCCACAATAGCCAAACTGTGGAAGGAGCCTCGGTGTCCATCGAAAGACGAATGGATAAAGAAGATGTGGTTTATGTATACAATGGAATATTACTCAGCCATTAGAAATGACAAATACCCGGGCAGCCTGGGTGGCTCAGTGGTTTAGTGCCTGCCTTCAGCCTAGGGTGTGATCCTGGAGACCTGGGATCGAGTCCCACGTCGGACTCCCTGCATGGAGCCTGCTTCTCCCTCTGCCTGTGTCTCTGCCTTTCTCTCTCTCTCGCTCTGTGCCTCTCATGAATAAATAAATAAAATCTTAAAAAAAAAAAAAGAAAAAAAAAGAAATGAGAAATACCCACCATTTGCTTTGACATGGATGGACCTGAGGGTATTATGCTGAGTGAAATAAGTCAATCGGAGAAGGACAAACATTGTGTGGTCTCATTCATCTGGGGAATAAATAAAAATTAGTGAAAGGAAATAAAGGGAAAGGAGAGAAAATGAGTGAAAATATCAGTGAGGGTGACAATACATGAGAGATACCTAACTCTGGGAAATGAACAAGGGGTATTGGAAGGGGAGGTGGGCGGGGGTTGAGGTGACTGGGTGATGGGCACTGAAAGGGACACTTGGCGGGATGAGCACTGGGTGTTATGCTATATGTTGGCAAATTGAACTCCAATAAAAAAAATTAAAAAGAAAGACTACTTAGGAGCTACTTTCAAAATGAGATAGACACTTACGTTCAGATATTAAAACACCTCTAAGATACATAGTTAATTGGAAAAAACAATGTATAGGAGTATACTGTGATTTGTGTTAATAATAAAGAGCTATTCAAATGACAGATGGAGATAGGCTTTTGCTTGTATATGTTTAGAATATTTCTGGAGGAACAATGAAAAAGTATTCTGGAACAGTAACAGTGGTTGCCTCCTCAGAGGCACACCTGATAACTGCAAGTTCCGTTTGTGAGAGAGACAAACTGTCCTCTATAATGTACCTTGTACCCTTTGAATTTTTTTTTTGCCATCAACACTTACTATTCTAAATAAATTGAACTTAGAAACAAAACAAAAAAACAAAGTTCTCTTTCTTAAAATTGAACTAAGAAGCTGCTGCCAGTCTGCCAGTGCCCCTTTCCTACCTCCTCTTTCACATTCCCCTCCTCCCAGTTTTAGAAGGGATATGCACTTCTCACCCACCCATCTCACCATGGTACAAAGCCCAGGTGTCCAAAACCCTAAGGTATTTTTTTTTAAGATTTATTTATTTATTTATGATAGACACAGAGAGAGAGAGAGGCAGAGACACAGGAGGAGGGAGAAGCAGGCTCCATGCCGGGAGCCCGACGCCGGACTCGATCCCGGGACTCCAGGATCACGCCCTGGGCCAAAGGCAGGCGCTAAACTGCTGAGCCACCCAGGGATCCCTCCAAAACCCTAAGGTATTAAACAAAAGGGGCTTTTCCCTGAAAGCCAAAGAGCATCTGGGTAAAATTCAGTGCAGAGGCTGGCCCTGTTTCATCCTACCACAAACCACAACACACCACAAACAACTAGAGAATTCTGGGATTCTATTTCTGCCTAACAATGAAAATTTTGAAAACTATGACAGATGGTTATCCTGAGGACACATCTGACAAATTTAACTGAACTTAAAAATGAAGTCAGACATTTTCTGATAGAAAGTTGAGTCTAGGGATGCCTGGGTGGCTCAGTGGTTGAGCGTCTGCCTTCGGCTGAGAGTGTGACCCTGGGGTCCAGGGATCGAGTCCCAGATCAGCCTCCCCACAGGGAGCCTGCTTCTCCCTCTGCCTGTGTCTCTGCCTCTCCCTGTGTGTCTCTCATGAATAAATAAAATCTTAAAAAAAAAAAAAAAAGAAAAGATAAAAGAAAGTCGAGTCTAACTTGGCCAGCTGGCTTAACAATGCAGGTTGGTTTTTAGCCAGTTAGGTTATTTGGTTGACATTTTGCATAGATTAAAGGAGCTTAAACTGCAAATCCAAAATTTTGACAAACGTGTGCTTGAAACCAGTGCACTATATGGGCAGAAAGTACCTCCTTTGCAATTATTTAAACTTAGATGCCAATTTAAAAATGTGGTACAGGGTAGTTTTTAAAAAAATTTTCAGGAGGGCTACATGCCAAAAACTTTGAAGATCACTGCTCTATGATGCTTAGAGGCTGTGGAAACCACCTGAAGGTATTTACCAGACTACCAGAGATAGTCTGAATATGACTCTAACCAAGACCGAAGGATGTAATCAAACCACCTTTCATAGTTCTTTCCTAGCCCTAGAATCGATAGAAAGCCAACACAATGAAAAGGAATTGACCACTCACTTGAAAGCAAAGTTCAAAGACAAGAACCATGGGAAAATATAAAAGATAAATAAGTGGTTGTTCTGCCCTCAAGGGATTTACAATTGGGGGGGGGGGGAGCGGGGAGGGAGTAAGACAGAAATACAAAGAACTGATGAAATATGGTGAATGGAAGAAGTGCTGAAGGAGTTAGTGCAGACCAGGAAAATCCCTCATAGGGCAGCCTGGGTGGCTCAGCAGTTTAGCGCCACCTTCAGCCCAGGGCCTGATCCTGGAGACCCTGGATGGAGTCCCACATAGGGCTCCCTGCATGGAGCCTGCTTCTCCCTCTGCCTGTGTCTCTGCCTGTCTCTCTCTCTCTCTCTCTCTCTCTGTCTCTCATGAATAAATAAATAAAATCTTAAAAAAAAAAATCCCTCATAGACCTAAGAAACAAAAGACATCAGTGTTTTAACACTGACTATTTGTTAAATCCTGGACTCTGAAGGTCTGGGATATGTATGAGTTTCTGTTTTTTTGCTTTGGCACATATGTGAATCATTCACTTTGCAATTAGAATTGGCAGGGAGGGATCCCTGGGTGGCGCAGCGGTTTGGCGCCTGCCTTTGGCCCAGGGCACGATCCTGGAGACCCGGGATCGATTCCCACGTCGGGCTCCCGGTGCATGGAGCCTGCTTCTCCCTCTGCCTGTGTCTCTGCCTCTCTCTCTCTCTGTGACTATCATAAATGAATAAAAATTAAAAAACAAAAAAAAAAAAAAAAGAAGAATTGGCAGGGAATGGCACTTAGACATTGAGGGAACCAGGTAATCACCCGGCACCTACATCTCTTAACCACACACACATTAATGCTCTAGGCATCATCTTCATGAAGAATGACTCCCAGAATAAAGTCAGCTGCTACTACTGTTAATGAAAGAGAGTAAAAAAAAAAAAAAAAAAGATTTTTTTAAAGTAACATTAATAGAAAGTGATGATTCTCACCAGAAAAACAGAAACCTTATGGAAGTGAATATTCAAAAGTGCAAGATACACAAGTTTCAGAGTGTATACTTGGAGAATGCCAAGGCTCCACTGTGACTGGGTTTAATTAGGGCAGTTATATTTACAGGGCAAGTAACAGAAGGGCTCGAATGCTATTACAAGAAAATGAGATATTAAACCACAAGCCACGGAAATCATGAAAGGTGAGGGACTACAGATGGAGAGATGAGGTGAGTGCCACTATCAGTGTGAAGTAAAACTTGGAAGCAAAAGGGAGCATCAGAAATGGAAAGGGAGGATCACTGACCAAGTGGAAAAAGATGCCAAAGAACTTGGGAACCCACTGATAGTGAGGAAGCAGGAGGGGTGGAAAAGGCCTGTGAGGTGGAGTCTCATGTGGCTAAAGGATGGGGAGGCCAGTACTAGAAACAGGAAAAACACATGTGTTCCAACAAGAACTTCCTTTAACTGACATGTCCTATGTCATTGCCTACTGGGCTTCTGCAAAGGCCTATTCACAATGTATTGCAATATCTCTAAGGAAATGTTATAGACATGTCATAATAAATCATAATAAATCACTGCATTCTTACAGTAAGCCCAACTTTACTGGGTGAGGCTAATAGGATAGTAAAAACACCCAAAGGATGTGTAAAATGCAGGAGCAATCAGCACAAGGACCCACCAGAAGTCTTTGCTACCTGCGTGCCAGAGCTCAGGACACTGACTGTAGACATGATGTCATCATGCTCATACTTGCAGAACTCGCTGACAATGAGTGTCTGGTTCTTGTCCAGCTCCCACAACTCAACAGCACCTGTTGGGAGTGGGGAGAAGGTTGAGGGAAATGAGTGTGGATTACACCAAGATAGTAATTCACTTTCAGGATTCAAGTGAGTCCACTGTCACTAAACTAATAAAATAAGCTATCACTATAAAAGCAAAAGCAAAATCCACTATCACAAGAGGATTCAGCTAATTTCCAAGTCACCTGGCTTTATGCAGGCATTACTGTTTTCTTAATAACAGTCCAGACAATTAGGCAAGGAAAGTTTCTAGAAAGACAGGAAAAGATGGAATGGCTGGCAAAATCCATTATCTGGCTTCCAGTAAGAAGACACTAGAGATTAAGTTCCAGGAGACATGGAAAAAGTGTCAACAATCTGTGTAGCACACAATCCAGTGTGGTCAAATCTTCCCAATTGGTTGGACATTAGTATTTGTTGAACAATTTGAATAAACACCTTACAGCTTCTTTAAAAATACTGTAAATAACTGACTGTCTTGCACAGTGACAGGTTAAGTACAGAGAGCCCCCCCCAAAAGTTATCTTGAATATGTAGTGCTCAAGCTGAATTGTCAAAGGCTCAGTCTTTAATGCCCACTTTTATCCTTCCATGCAATGCCTGCCAATCCCCAAATTCTGATTTTTTAGTTCCAAGGACTCCACTGCTGAATTTGACTTTCAAAGCAAACAAAGCAGAAGGAAGACAGTTAGAGAGAAGAAAACAGGAGGAAATAGAGACAGCACAGACTGGCTTAAGCATCATCTTTAAGATCAAGATTATCCTTAGTCTGGGTTGAGGGGGGGGGATATGGGAAGGTTGCCGGGAAGAAAAATGGTTCTGATCCATTTCTTGTTTTTTTTTTTTATAAAGTTATTTTTTATTGGTGCTCAATTTGCCAACATACAGAATAACACCCAGTGCTCATCCCGTCAAGTGCCCCCTCAGTGCCCGTCACCCAGTCACCCCACTCCCCTGCCCTCCTCCCCTCCACCACCCCTAGTTCGTTTCCCAGAGTTAGAGTCTCTCCTGTTCTGTCTCCCTTTCTGATATTTCCCACTCATTTTTTCTCCTTTCCCTTTTATTCCCTTTCACTAATTTTTATATTCCCCAAATGAATGAGACCATATAATGTGTGTCCTTCTCGGATTGACTGACTTCACTCAGCATCATACCCTCCAGTTCCATCCACGTCGAGGCAAATGATGGGTATTTGTCGTTTCTAATGGTGAGTAATATTCCACTGTATACACAGACCACATCTTCTTTATCCATTCCTGACCCATTTCTTAATTTTGTTAGAAATTCCCACGAGGCAATTCAGAATCTCCGAAAAGCATTTTCCTGCTACACAAGATCTCTCCTTCAGACCAACACCCCGAAGCTCCCCCTAGCATTGAAGATGGGACATTAAAGATTGAGCCCGGTCCGCCCCACGTCCCATCCTTCATTCCACCTGTGGGGTTGAGGAGACAGGGACTCACCTGAGTCGGACGCCACTAGGATACCTGTCCCCAACCCAGGGCGGCCGGCCACTCCGGCCTCTGTCTGCACAGCGGAGCAGAAGCCTTCGTTGGGGGCGGCACAGGGGTCCTTGAAGAGCCAGAGCGAGCCAGCCCAGCAGCGGGCACTCAGGCTGCAGGCCCCAAGCAGGAGCGCCCCGTGGACGGGAAGCACCAGCGGCCAGCGCGGGAGCAGAGAGCAGGCTCGTCTCCATGGTGACCGCACAGCGGCTCGCGGCCGGGTCGCGATCTGAGCTCAAGGACCCGGCGCAGGGGTGGGGACTGAACTAAGCGACGCGAGCCAGGGGGCGGGGCGGGGCGGGCTGGAAAGGGCATCGCCCCCAGCCCAGGTGAGGGGGCCCCCGGGCCCGGGACCTCGGCTCCCCGGGCCGACACTGCGCAGCCTCTAACTGCGGTGCCAAACGAGCGGGTTCCACTCGCGGGGGGCGCTGGGGGGGGCGGGGCTCCCTGCCGCATCTCCACGGCTCCAGCTCCAACCTGGACGCAAACTGGGCGCGCGCCCGAGACTCGGCTCCCGGAGCCCCCGCGTGGTACCCTCCGGGCCTCCGCTCCTTCCCACAGGCTCCGGCCACTCTGTGTCTCGCGAGAACTGCTTCTACGGTTCCGTGGCGCGGTCGGCAGCGCCCTCTGGCAAAAGGTTCATCCCGCGCCATGCCTAGTATCGCGAGAAAAAAATTCGAGGCAAAGGTAATGGACGGAGGGCGCCATGCTTTCCTCTCGCGAGACTTGTGAGCGGCCGTCTTCGGCAGTCTTCCTGCGGCCCCCGAGGGAGTACCTGGTCCAGGTGTCAGTGACGCCGACGCTGCTGCGGGGGGCCTCGTTGACCTTGCTGTTCCGGGCGGTGCTTTCAGCGGCCGCCGCGGTGGGTGAGAGGCCTACACCCTGGTCCGAGCTGTCAGAGTGATTGCAAAGGAGCGCGTCTAGGGTTGTCGGCAGGGGTGGGAGTAACGGGGGTGCATAAAGGTGCAGCGAGACTTGGGCCTGACCGGGGTATGCATCCCCCCCCCCCCCGCAAGGGTGGCGCGGGGGCCTCGGGGCGCAGGGAGGGCGCACGCCCTTAGTGGGCGGGGGACGGTCAGATTTCACCTTGACCTTGCTGACCTGTGCCTTGTTTACCTGCAGCCCCCTGTCTGAAGAATCCAGTTCTTGGTCCAGGGTAAGTGAGAAGGACGTCACGCTTGGTCCTTGTTTTATCACCTCCCTTCACTTCTCCGTAACCCCTCTTAGCTTTACGCCCGAAATCACCCTTTGTTGGGTAATTTTGAAAGGCCTAAAGCTTCATTCCAACAGTGGTGCCCCTGTGACTGCCTGCAACTTTGTCGTCTCGTCTCATGGCAAAGAGTTAAGAGGATAAGTGATGTGTTGTAACAAAACTAGAAGCTGGTTTCGGTGTCTCCGGCCCTTTTTCCCTCGTGATCTTCATCGAGGCTTAAGTGCCGCGGCGGGAATCGGGAGTTTCCAGATCGCTCACTCTAAAACAAGTTTTCTTTTTTTTTTTTTGGAAGGGAATAATTAATAGTGTTTATTTTTTTTATGTAAGATATAAGGAGCATACTCATTTTCTCTCTGTTTTCACATTCTATGCCTAATACATCAGCAAGGCTTTTCCTCCAAATTATATCTGGACTCTAACCACTCTTCCACTATCACTGCTACTGAATTATGAACTGCCATCAACTTTCACCTGGTCTATTTCAGTAGTCTCTTAACTTGTCTCCTTACATCTCTATTCTTGTCCCATTACAGCCCATTCTCCTACTAGCCTTAGGGATTCCATAAGCCCCAGGCCCCAACAAAACCCTTCAGAGCTCCTCTTTCCACAACCCCAGTACAATGTCAATGCTGGGACCTTATCTGTTCATTGCTTATGCCCCTGGCACCTGACATAAAGGTGAGTGAATGTAAGATTGGAAAGGCCTTTATAAAGGATATGCTTGAGATGTTCTGAAGGCTGGGTGGGCTTGGCAGCCAACCTGCCAGGCAGAAAGAGCAGCATGAGACATTTTTTTTGTTTTGGGGAGCTAGAAGTAGTTTCACATGGCTAGAGGGTAGGAGAATGAAGGAAAATGAGGATATAAAATCTGACAGGTGTTGAATCTTATATGCTATGTTAAAGAGTTTGTTTTCTGTAGGCAGGAGAGCCTGTTGAGTTTTGTGTTTTTTAAGATTTTACTTATTCATGAGAGACACAGAAAGGCAGAGACATAAGCAGTGGGAGAAGCAGGCTTCCCACAGTGAATCCTTGCAGGACCTGATCCCAGGATCACGACCTGAGCTAAAGGCAGATGCTCAACCACTGAGCCACCCAGGTGTCCGGAGCCTGTTTAGTTTTTTTTTTTTTTTTTTTTTAAGATTTTATTTATTTATTCATGAGAGATACAGAGACACAGGCAGAGGGAGAAGCAGACTCACCTCTGGGAGCCTGATGTGGGACTAGATCTCAGGATCCTGGGTCATGACCTGAGTTGAAGGCAGAAGCTCAACCACTGAACCACTCAGGTGCCTAATCCTATATAGTTTTAAAGTCAGGTTTGCATTTTAAAAACATTGGCACTAGTGTGGAGGAGCTAAGTTTAAAGGGGTGTTTGTTGAGAAGTAGAGACCAGGTTTTGGATTATTAAGTAGTTTAGGCCAGAGACGATAAGGGCTTTAAGAGAGCCTGTTCAAGAGAGGATTTGAGTTGGCCTAAACTATTTAAATCAGTGGTTCTGGGTGGCTCAGTTGGTTGAGCATCCGACTTTTGATCTCAGCTCAGGTCTTGATCTCAAGGTTATGAGTTCAAGCCCCATGCTGGGCTCCACATTGAGCATGGAGCCTACTTAAAATATAAAAATAAAAATAATAAATCAATGGTTCTCATCCTGGACCAACATTGCCCTCCAAGGGACATTTGGCAATGTCTGAAGATGTTTTTGGTTGTCACCACTGGATGGGATGGGGGGATGTTGACTGGCGTTTAGTGTATAAAAGCCATGAGGATACAGCTAATCACTCTACAGTGCATAGAACGTCCTTCCACAGCAACAAAAAATGCCAATAGTGATGAGATTGAGAAACCCTGATTTAAATGAAAGAACCTCGAGCATGATTCTCAAATTACAAAAGTTAGTGGGCTAGCTAAAACATGGGGAGGCAGAAATAACCTTCAAAAGATAAGCAGCTCACCAAAATCAATGAAATAATATAAACCCTTACCTTGCAAAGGGATAGAGGTTGAGTGGGGAGGTGGGGGACAAAAAACATACTGAGGATTTGAAGGAGACTGAGCTGGACAGCATATATAAAAAGACTAGGAAATTTTGTTTCATCATAATTTTAATGAGAGATCAATATGTAGTAACTGCTTAAAATGCAGTCCTGGGCTGTTAGAATATGAGAGTAATTTACTAATCTATGATAATAGTATAATAATTCAAGCTGAGTAATGGTATTAGCAAGTTCTCAATATATATTTGTAGAATGAATGAATTGGTGAAGCTGTATTTAGAGTATTATGTTCAGTTCTGTATACCTCACTGTAGTAAGCAAAACCGGGCAGCTTCTTGTGGACCGTCAGGATTGTGAGAGAACTGAGGTGTTTAACCCAAATACCTGGGCATTGCATGTGGTACACAGAAAAATGAAATTGGAACTAATGGAAAGAGGTTTCAAAGTAGGTACATAGCAGTTCCATTTAAAGATGAACATAATTAGAGCTACCCTACACCGAAAAGGCCTGTTTCACACAGTGGTTAGTTAGCACCCCATCACAGAGAGTACTCAAGTCAAAGTTCTTGCCATCAAGGTGCTCACAACACAGTGAATATATAATTGCTAATCCCTTACATAGAACTTTACTGTATGCTTAGCACTGTTTGAAGCTCCTTACCTAAAATCCTCAAGCAACCCTGTAAACTCATTCTATATTCCCACACTACTAGAGAAATCTGCGATTACAAAAGTTTAATCTACTTAAAGTCAAATGGCAGGTCTAGGATTTAAAGCAAGATAATCTGGGGATCCCTCAGTGGCTGAGTGGTTCAGCGCCTGCCTTTGGCCCAGGGAGTGATCCTGGAGTCCTGGGATCAAGTCCCGCATTGGGCTCCCGGCATGGAGCCTGCTTCTCCCTCTGCCTGTGTCTCCGCCTCTCTCTCTCTCTATGTCTATCATGAATAAATAATACATAAAATCTTTAAAAAAAAAAATAAAGCCAGATAATCTGGCGGCAAAGTCTATGTTCTTATATATTGCAGTTCTAATAATAAACATACAAAGTGCTAGACAGATGATCTTTAAGACATACAGAAGGGCTTCTAGTATTGGTAGAAAGTTATATGCAACTTTAAATAAGTCGTTTGCCTGCCACATAGCTAATTATTGGACCCTAACTTTCCCATTCCTGGTCTGTTCTCTTTGCATTATGACAGCAGCAAACTGCCTCAGTCCTCATCCCCATTCATTGTTTCTACTAATAGTGCATACATTATGTTCTCTTTAAATTTGTATAATTGCGGAACACCTGGATGGCTCAGCGGTTAAGCATCTGCCTTCGGCTCCAGGCGTGACCTCGGAGTCCCAGGATCGAGTCCCACGTCGGGCTCCCTGCATGGAGCCTACTTCTCCCTCTGCCTGTGTCTCTGCCTTTCTCTGTGTGTGTGTCTCTGAAGAATAAATAAAATCTTAAAAAAATAAGTAAATAAATTTGTATAATTGCTACCCATAGGGTATTGCAGGCAATAAGAATCTTCCACACAAGGCAGCCGAGTCTTGCACCTATACCTTGTGTTCCTGAATATGGAGGAAAAGTTTGTTTGGGGCTGATCCCCAAAGAATTCTTCCAGTTCCTTTATCCCAAAACTGGAGTAAGAGGTGAGCATTTGCCCAGTGTTTGGTAGTACGTTTAGGTGGTATGGTTTGTTTACCTAGGATTTTGGTCGTCTCTTACGTCTTCTATGTATGCACAAAAATGAAGTCAAAGGTAAATTCTGGAAGTAACTGAATATAACAGTTGTGATTTGGTTGCCCTAACTTGTCTTTGTGGTAAATGTGGTTGGGATTTTAACTTGATTTTATACCATTGTCTCCATTTGTTGATAAATCACAGTCACTGAATGCCAGGTAGTCTTCTAGTCTGTGAGCTGAGGTGCCTGCCATCCACGGAGCACACAATCCTATTATAGGATAGACAGGAAAGAAATGAGTAACTGTATAATATATTGTCAGGTAGTGGAAAGAGCTGTGGATTAAAATAGAGATTATTAAATTGTATATATAAGTAAAAACAGAAGTTGGGCAATATTAGGTTTTTTTCCCTTTTAACAAAGCATACACTCTTCTGAAATCTTACATTTTCATAGTGCAGTCTGCTTTCATTTACATTATTTAATCCTCACAGCAGTCCTGTAAGAAATTTTTATTACCAAGAAGCACTAGAAACTTAAGAATTGGCTGAGATTTATTCTCTCTTTAGTTTATGGGTTGGACTTAAACCCAGGTTCCCACTTCACAATTCTTACACCACCTACTGCTGTGACGAGGGGACTCTGGAAGCCAAAGGTTGTTTGTTTTTTTAACCCTTCAGAAGGTGGCCGAAAATAGCGTTTCTATAAGAAACGTCAGGGTCCTCGATCCCCACAGGTGATAAAAATATTACCTACTATAGGCTTTTTTGCAAATTCACATTTAAAATTTTGAATTTACATTCACTTTTAAAATTTATATATTGGAGACATTTTAAAAAGAGCTATTGAAACTTTTTATGGGATGCTGGATAAAATAGTTTTGAGACTGTTACCCTCTTATTCTTGTAGTACATCCTTTGGTATTCATTTTGTGCAGAAACACTAAAATGCTGCCCTTTAGAGGGCAGCTTTGTCCTTCCCTAGTGCTGCTGAGGCACAACAGAAAATCCTAAAGAAATGTACATCATGGTTTTGTGTCCTTTCAGAACTCACAGCCTGGTTAAAGAAAAAGATAGCTAGTTTTGAAGCATTATATAACTAGGTGCTATAGGAATTGAGAATCCTGATACTGAATTCATCGTTATAGATACATACTACTTTCTCTTGGGGTTTTTTTTCTTTGTTTGCTTGCTTGCTTGATTTCCAGTGCCAGGCTCCTATTCGGTAAAAACAGGCAGGAGTGGATAAATTTTATATTTACCAATGTTCCCATTCAAAAAATAGTATATCTTGCTGCACAAATTACTTAAGCAGTTGTGCTAGGCACTTTACATACATTATTTCTCAGTTTCATCCACCCTGTGAAGAAAGTTCTGTTCCCATTTTACAAATGAGGAAACTAAACAGAAAGATTTAATGATATAAGTTCAGTTTCTTCTATGTTATAGTTAGATTCCCTGAAATCTAGATCCTTTTTGTCAGCGCTACCATACTGCTCTTCAGTGTATGGTTATTTTTAATCCAGTTACTTTAAATCATTACATAACACCTTCAACTAATCAGATGTAGAACTTTCTGTCTTTCCTTTCAGATGTAGTATATCTATCATAAAATAACTTTTCCTTCTTTTAGGACCCTATGTGCTTTGAACTGGACTTACCTTATATTTTCTGTCCAAAGAAATACAGTGTGATTATTGCAGACCTTCTCTGCCATATCAACAACAGGGTTGCTTATCTATGTAGTTAAAAAATATGGTGCCTCTATTGGAGAATTGGCTGATAAACTCAGTGAGGTAAGAACTGTAAACCTTATTTTAAACTATTAAAAGCATCAGTACCATCAAGTGATGTTTCTGATGTTCATGTTAGGGGACAAGCATATAGAAATGAATCTAATTACACTGATTAAAATTATATGTTAATGTTGGGTATTAATTTGAGAAAAAATTTTAAAATCTACCAAACTGTCCAGTTTTTCCATAGTTGTGCTCATTCAACAAAATACTGCATAGCTATTGCTCACAATTATTTTTAAGGATTTGTGCATTTCTCCCTGTATATGTATGTTTCTTTGTGTTTTCACAAATGAAGAATATAACTGAAGAAGTATAGAATGAAGCTATTTTTGTTACCTTTTAGGTTCTCACTGATCTTTGTTGTAAAATCATAATTGCAGCAAAAAATTGCCCAACTGGAAGAGGTGAAACAGGCTTCCATCCAACAGATCTAGGATGCAATTGATAGGGAGAAGTCACAGCAGGCACTGGTTCAAAAGCACCATTACCTTTTTGATATCCAGAAGGTAGGTTTCAGAACCTTCTAAGGAAAATAAAGTTATTCATTTGTGTGCATTTAAAACAAAAATTTGGGATCCCTGGGTGGCGCAGCGGTTTGGCGCCTGCCTTTGGCCCAGGGCGCGATCCTGGAGACCCGAGATCGAATCCCACATCGGGCTCCCGGTGCATGGAGCCTGCTTCTCCCTCTGCCTGTGTCTCTGCCTCTCTCTCTCTCTCTCTCTCTGTGACTATTGTAAATAAATAAAAATTAAAAATAAATAAATAAATAAATAAAACAAAAATTTGAATTTTATGGGAATTGGTTGAATATGTTGAGCATATAGTATTTAGAAAAGAGGTAGTGTTTGGCAATTACAGGTATTTAGATATTTAATATATCAAGTGGATAAATAGTTACTCTAAAATTAAGGGTTATAAAAACATATTTTTGGATCCACACAGAAGGACAGTAGTCATTAAATTATAGCTGACTAAAAAATGGTATTCACTATCTAACTAAGGCCGTAGGTGGAATACATGCTGTGTGTTTCATATGTGCTTGCTGTGAGGAAATCTTACTTGACATACTTACTTGCAGTGAGGAAATCTGATACTTTACATTCCAATTCATAAAGCAAATTCAGATAGCTGTGAAGCTTTTTTACTATGTCAAGGCATCATTAGATTAAAAATACTTCATATCTAAGAATATCCTCAAGAATTTTTATTTAAACAATCACATTGTTACCTACTTTGAGATCCTACTTTATCCTTCATATTTATAGTGAGATGCCCTTTAATTGAAATTTTATGTTAAAGAAGCACATATGATATGAAAAATGAGGTACTAAGGTAAAATATATGAAGTATTAAGGATCTAGGCCAGTATTTCCTAGTGTGGTTTTCGTACCACACGTATCAGTCAGTTCTCTTTGGTGCAGGTTTATGGACCCAGCCCAAGATTTGTAGATTCAGAACTTCTGCCTAAGAATCTATATATTTAAGAACTGATCTCTAAGGATTCTTAAGCACATAAATGTTTAAAAACATCAGGAAACTTTAAAACCTCTTTCTCTACATACTGAGGTTTCAACCAGAGAATGCTTCCTACCTCATACATGATATGTACACAAAATTTGACTTTTGGAGATGTAACTCTTTCATAAGAATCAGATGGTAGTCTTTATATTTTTACTTATTTATGAAAAAATGACTACTGATAGGGCTATTTCTGTGTGGAGACTCTGGCAGGTGTTTGGGAATAAAAGAAAGTCTGCCTTTATGGAGTCTGCTTTCCAGCCAGGGCTTTAAGGGGACAGAAAAAAAAAAAAAAAAATTGAGCAGGTAGGAATGTCAACTGGTAATAAGTGGTATGTAGAACAATAAACTATGAAAGGAAAAGAGTTTTATAGGGCAGTCTAGAAAGGCCTCTAATGTGATAGTTGAACAGACACCTGAAGAAATGTTGGTGCAAGCTATGTGGACTTCTGGGGAAATAGTATTACAGCAGAGGAAAGAAAAATTGCAAGGTCCCAAAACCTGGAAGCTTATTTGATATGGTCAAGGAATAGTAAGGAGACCAGTGTAGTTGAAGCAAATGGATGAGGAGGAGAAAAGCAAAGTAGAGAGTGGTCAGGGACTAGATCGGGTCAAGCCTTAAAGGCTTCTCTGTGGACTCTGACCTGTCCTCTATCTTCAGTGACCTGTCATTGAAGCTTTTAAGCAGAGGGGTAATACCATCTCACTTGCCTTTTGAAGGGTCACTCTGATTGCCTTGTTGGAAATAGCCTTTGGTCTGGTAGCACTGGTTTGAAATACCTACTAGTTAGCCAAGTAGAATTATGAGGTGTAGACCATTACATAATATATGAGTCTGGAATTTATGGGGAGAATTCCAGGCTGAAGATTTGGGAATCATAAGCTGACAGGTGGCACTTAAAGTTATAAGACTAGAACATGGTGGGGGGAAAACCGGTGACAAGGACAGTTGTAGTGTGTAGTCATCCTAGTTATGGTCAAGAAATAAAGGGCCCAAAATTTGCCATGGATTTAGCAACATGAAGGTTGTTGGTGACTTTGATAAGGGCTATTTTTGGTGAAGTGATGGGAGTTGGTTGAAGAAAAAGTAAGGGAAATTGGAGTCAGAATATAGACAGCTGTCAAAATTGTCAATGCGTTTTATTGTAATGCGAGGCAGAGAAATTGGTTGCTTAGGAGAGGAGGATGTAGAAATCAAGAGTTATTTTATTTTATTTTTTAAAGATTTTATGTATTTATTCATGAGAGGCAGAGGAAGTAGAAGCAGGCTCCATGCAAAGAGCCTGATGTGGGACCTCCATCCTGGGAATCCTGGATCAGGCCCTGAGCCAAAGGCAGATGCTCAAGTGCTGAGCTGCCCAGACATCCAGAGAGATTTCTTTTAAAGGATGGAAAGTATGATTACGTGTTAGTGTCTGATGAAAGGGAAGAGAGAGATTTGCTAGAGTGCTGTCTTGTCAGTAGGCCAGAGGGCTTGGAATGTAACGTGCAGGTGGAGGGGCTGGCATGGACAGCCCAACCACAGTTACAGAAAAGAAGGCAAAGTACGTGAGTATGGATTCAGGTAGGCTGGTTTATGTGGCAGTAGCAGTTTGTGGAAATTCTTTCAGTGCTCCCCTTTTCTCAGTGAACTAGGATGAAGATCATTTGCTGAGAGTGAAAGTAGTCAAGGAGATACTAGAGATTTAGGAGGAAGAAGACCGGGAGGGGGGGGCGGTGAATGGACTAATAAAGAAATGTAACTTAGAGGTGTTGAAGGTCTGCTTGAGATTAATGTCTCTATTTAATAGGCAAACCTATGAGGATCCTCATTACAGACTAGAAGATAACATCCCTGTCACTGTTATCAATTCCATATCATTCTGGAATTAGTAACTAGATTCGAGAAGAGAAAGGAATAAGAGGTATATAATTTAGAGAAGAAAAGGCAGTTATCCTGATTTGAAGGTTACCTGATTATATAACTAGAAAACCTGAGAGTATCAATATAATTATTAAAATAATAACCCGATTCAGTCAGATGTCTGGGTACACCATAAATATCTAATAAACAAAATCAGTACCCTTCCATATGCAAATAGCAGTCATTAGCAAATACACCAAAAGATAAACCGTCTAGGAAAAGATGCCTTTAGTAAACTTCACTAGAGATGTACAAAGTTTTTATTCTAAAAAACATTCTTGTGAGGTGTAAGGTTCTAAGAACTTCGTTCTTAGATTGGAAGATTCAGTGTTCTAAAGACATCAGTTCGTTTATTTATTTATTTATTTATTTATTTATTTATTTATATTCTCTCTACTTTAATCTCTACGTTTAACACATTCCAAGGAGGAATATACTAATACCTGGGGGGAGAGGATGTTGCGATTTGGACAAATAGATTAGTAAAAAAAATAAAAATGAAGAAAATAAGGTAGTGTAGCTGAGAATATTTTGAAAAGTAGTAATGAGGAACAATCTTGAGTGAAAACCTGTTATAAGATTATAAGGAATTGTAAATAGAGTGGTTCAGTGCATGAATACAAAGGGGGTAGCATGGCAGAAAAGGTCTGGAGATGGAGCTAAATGCTAAGGCAGTCAGACATGGCAGTTTTGTCATAGAGGGGAGAGAAGTGTAGACACAAGGTTGGTTTCTTACCTTTCTACTAAAGTAAAATTCAAATGAATTAAAGATCTTTGTAAGAAACAAAGCCATAAAAGTAGAAAAAAACAAAAAATACAGTACCTTTGGGGTTGACAAGGCCTTTCTAATAAAGATAACAAAATCCAGAACCTTGTGTACGGTAACCAGTGTTAAGGAGACTTACTGCAGTGGTCGTTTTATAGTGTGTATGAAATATTGAATCTATGTTAAACATCTGAAATTATACCTCAACTTAAAAAAATTCCATGGATAAAGAAGATGTGTATATTAGACACGATAAAATATTGCTGAGCCATAAAAATGAAACTTTGCCATTTGCAACAACACGGATGGAGCTAGAAAACAAATGAACATGGAAGAAAGAGAGGCAAACCAAGAGATAGACTCTTAGCTGTAGAGAACAAACTGATGGTTATTAGAGGTGGGGGGAATGGGTGAAGTAGGTGATGGGGATTAAGAGTACACTTTGCTGTGATGAGCACAAGGTGATGTATGGAAGTGTTGAATCACTAAATTGCACTCAAAGTATTACTGTATGTTAACTAACTGGAATTTAAATAAAAACTGGGAAGAGAAAAAAGAAATTTAAAAAATCCATAAACTATAAGGAAAAATTGTTAAATTGACCTCACAAAAATATTACATGTAACAACTAGCATGAACAAAGTTAAATGACAAACTGGGAAGAATGTGCACGTTCCATGTGACACCAAAGGGTCGTTCTTGATGGGCCGCCTGGGAAAGCGGGGCTCCAAGATGGCGGATCATCCCGCCAGCCCTCTCCAAGATGGCGGACTTCCCGCATCCTTCACTGCGGCCTCCACGGCACCATCAGGAAACTGGAACTTTCCACCCAGGAACTTCCCAATTGGGAGCCGCCCATCACGGGCTTCCCCCACCCCATGCCCTCCGTACCTTACCTTATATGGACGCAAGCCTGTGCCCTGCCTCAACCCGATAAAAGGACCCCGCCAACTCCCTCCCAGCCCGACTTCCCCGACTGACTCTCTCTGTCTCTCTCTCCCCCTCTCCCTCCCCTCCCCCCTCCTCTTTCGAGTCGTGGAATCTCGCCCGAAGGTGCTTGCAATAAAGTTCATCTCTCGGATCCCCTTGCCTCGTAGCCTCTTTTCTTACACCGTCAGCGGGAGCAACTTCACAGTTATTTTAGGAGAGACCAATATCCCAGTAGAAAACTAGGCATAGGACACAGACCTTAAATACATGTAAACGATTTCTAAGTATGTCAATGTTCTTAGGTAATGACAATTAAAATTCATATTTTTTCCGCTTATGAGAATAGAGAGTATAAAAGGTTTTAAAAATATCGTTGGTCAGGGAGTGATAGGCAGTTGTGTTGCTGGTAGGACGGTGAAGTAGCACAACTTTATCTGGAATGTGACAGTATTAATTAAAGAGCATCGGCTTTATAGCCTGGCTCCTTGTATTCAGGTCTTGGCCTGCTTCACAATTTATTAGCTCTGTAACCTTGGATAAATTACTTAGCTTCTGCCTCAATATCTTTACTGGAAATTGGGTGTAATAATAACTATCCCATGGTATGATTATAAGACTTAACTGAATTGACACACAGTTTTTAGAACATAGATACTCAACATGTTATTATGAGAGCAAGTATTTACACATAAGTGCAAAGACATACAATAGATGTAGCATTATTTCTAGTAGAAAAATAGAGCTTAGTTAAATGAACTCTGGATTATGGAACACCAGTATAGTAGAATTCAATGTAACTTAAAATTGTGGTGGATCTATATGTCATAGTTAGTAAAAAGTGATGTTTGTGTGCACGTGCATGCCTGCCTGCACCTGTATTTTGTTTATTGAATATTTCATTTTCTTTCCTTTTTTTTTTTTTTTTTTTTTTTAAGATTTTATTTAGTCATTCATGAGAGACACAGAGAGAGGCAGAGACAGGAGAAGCAGGCTCCGTACAAGGAGCCTGATGTGGGACTTGATCCCAGGACTCCGGGATCACACCCTGAGCCAAAGGCAGACGCTCAACCGCTGAGCCACCCAGGCATCCCATTTATTGAATATTTCTGTGAAGGAGTTACAAGAAGTACAGGAAAATGGTGGCCTTGGGTGGGCTGGAAGAAACTTACTGTATATACTTTAAAATATATTTTTACCATATGTTATTAGTTTATTTAGCACATGCATCTCTTACGCACTCCTATTAAATAAAACAATTTTGCATAAAATACCAGAAAGTGGTGGGGTATTCTAACCAGCAGAATCCACAGAGTATAGAAGTGACCCTTCAATGATACAGAGGTTTTTTAAATTATTAATTCTTAATTTTGCTTCAGAACAGCATTGCTATGGCACTGGAGCTCACTTACGGGGAACAGCTGCATGGAGTGTACAGGGAAGTGAAGAATCACCTAGACTGTCCTATCTCTGCAGAACATGATACATCAAAAGGAGCAAGAGCACATGATAAGCTGGGTGGAGAAGCATGTGGTGCAGAGCATCTGCCCAGCAGGTACATGGTGTTCTGAAGTTTCTGGAATTGTACTGATTTCTCTTACAAACCTCTGCTGATGTTCTGGTGCGATAGGAGTAGCTGGCAAGGAGTCTTTAGCCTAGAGACGGTGGGGTCACCCTGCTTCATTTTCTGGGTAGTGGTAACTTGAAAGACACTGCACAGCTACCGTGATGGCCTTCCTCTTTCCTCAGAATTTGGTCACCAAAGAGTCTCTTGCTGTCAGAGACAGTGACAATTGAGAGCACTGTGGCACACTTGTATTCAAGTTCCGTCACTTAGGAAATGCTAACCAACATAGTTCATTTCTCTGTACAACAGACTGGATAAAGCTATTTCTGAGTTCCTTTCATTTCCTAATTCCATTATCTCTTCTATTTTTTCTTCCCAGCTTCTTAAATCATTGGTCTTAAACAAATGCTTTTTATTACTCAGCTAAATTTGTTTTCTAAAGTTTATATATTTTGTATTATGACTTGATTTCTTTCCCAAATATATACAGTATGTAGGCATTTATAATCATTTTCTGTTGTAACCATCAGGGACTAGAAGAACAGGGTCTACCAACATTTAATGGATTTTTTTTCCAGTAAATTGTCTTTTGCATAAAAGTAACATACTTAACAATTGATGAAAATACACAAAAAAGAACACCTTTTATTCTTAACATTTGTGTCATTAATGTTTGTTAGGCTGCTGTTTTTCAAGCAGCTGTTAGCTATGCAAGCTAACATCGTTAGCATGTGGTTATAGCAGTGTCTGGCTTCCAATTCTATATAGATTTCACTCAAAAGCTGTGAGCCTGGGGATTTTTAACTAATTCCCTGGATTTGCTTAGAATAAATTGCATCACCCTTATGGTACATAAAATATTTCTAGTAGTCTGTCAGTCTTGAGATTCTGTAGGAACCTTGAGATCTTATAGGAGGTATCCTTTAGAATTACAGTGTTTATACCCTTCTGTGATTTGGAAACATCTAACCAGATTTCTCTTCCCTTATCACAGGAAAAGGAGACCATTGCCAAGTGTACTGCAGGTCTAAAGCTGCTTGCAAAGAAGGCTCCATCACAGCCAGTTCTGTAAATGCATCTATCCCAGTGGAGAGAGCTAGAAGCAATTGACTAAAGAAACTAGTCTGTGACAAAATCTTTCTGTATTGCTGTCTACTGAAGTTACACTTAACCTTTTCTAAAAATGCAAAGTTTGTTTCGTATAGTGAGAAAATTAAAACGATGTATTGGCCAGCGAGATGTTTTTCATCCTTTTTATATGTATTTTGAGTTCCATGATCAATATTGAAAGAGCAGTTTGCTTTTAATAAAATTTGTTGACTGACTAAATACTACCAAGTTATAGTTTAAACTTGTAATTAATTCTGTCATCTTGCACTTCATTGGTGACAGTTAAAACTAGGTTTTTCAGGTTGCATAGTATTCTGAACTGTTTTAACATCATATGGCTAAAAATTAAACATGTCATGGAACTGATAATTTAGTGGTAAGCTATTTCTGGCTAATAGGTTATAGGAAATTTAAAGCTTTTTATTATTCTTAAAATAACTAAAGGAAATGTGTACCAAATCACATTATTGGCTTTATTGTTTTAGTAATATGTCCATAGGAAATATTATGAACCCGATGTGTCATAAAATTATCCTAGCTATGTGTTGGCAAATTGAACTCCAATAAAAAAAATAATAATTAAAAAAAATAAAAATAAAAATAAAATTATCCTAGAGTCCAGCATTAAAGTCAGAAAGTTCTGCCCTTCCGTAGGTTTATCTGCATTTATATAAGGATGTACTTAAACACAAAGGACAACTTGAATAGGAAATATTTGAAAATATGTACCATTTGGATAACTGCTGTTTTCACTGACTTCCTAGGATTTTTATGTAACAGTGGATGTCGGTCGGGTCAGTATTTATTGATGTATTTCTCTGCTATAGAAATCAGATTGACATCTTTGCTGTTAACTTTAACGGAAGTGTTCCAAATTATTTGTTTAACAAAGGGTTTACAATTTGTGCTAAGCACCATCCTGCATTGGTCATACAGAGATAAAATTTCCTCTCTTAGAAAGTCAAAATTGGAGAAAGGCATAAGAATATGTGACCAATAGAGACTTTAGCACAGGTGCTTTGAGATTATAATGACAATTACCATTTCAGGTAGTTTCACGAGCCTCATTTTTCCTATATATAACTGTCAACAGTCAGTCAGAAGCAGAACTACTAGCATATAGTAGTTTAAGTAGGCTTATATGAGATTGGACTTGATGTTGTTGTGGGAGCTGGTCAGGCATTGCTCTGCAAGGCTGTTACCTTTGTTTCTGATGTAACAGCTTGAAGTCCATGGGGCAGGCAGTAAAGAGGGAAGATGGATGTAAAGTGGGAGACATGGGAACAAGTAGAAATCACAAGCACAACCTGAAACCCTTGTCATTTTGATTACCTCTGACTTTGATGGTATGACTCCTGGAAAAGTCTCAGTCCTTTTTTACACATACCTCGTCCAAAGTTTAGAAAAGCTGAAGAATGATCCAGGGAAAGGTTGAGAAGTTGCAGGCCCAGCTACAATTGGTGAGCCCCAGATCAGCATTAACATGTATGAGCTACTAAATAGCTGCTGCTTCACACTGGCCCTCTAAAGTTGCTCAAGAATCGAATGCTCACTCTAACCAAAACATTCAGGGAAGAGAAGTCTCGAAAGGAATTCAGCCTAACCCACTTGACACATTACAAACCACCACAGTAACTAGCCTACTAATAAGCGCTAACCTGAATGAATAATACATACAGACTTATCCCAAGAAGTCATTGAACATCCAGTAAAACATGGAGAGCTGAAAGGTGATAGGTCAGAAAAGGCTGAGCTGGCATTTGAAAGAGGAGGTTCACCAAAGGAATGAGGGGTTGGGTCCAGAAAGTGGCATTCGTGATTGTAGAGAAGCTAATATAGGAAAGTAGCATTTTTTGAAACTCAAAAAGTTACTCCGATGAAATATAAATAGGACTTATATTAGGGTCCTTAACTGCTGTGCTTTGAAGTTGGATTTTGTTCTCAGGAAGGGAGCCAGTAAACAGGTTTTAAGCACAGGAATGACTATTTTTCAGAAAAGTAACAACAGTGGAGGGCAGCTTGCAGAGAGACAAAGCTAGGCTCTAGGATCATTCTAGCCGAAAGACACTGAAGACCTTAACTAAAGGCAGCATTAGTGAGACTTGAATGTGCAGAATATGGAAGAAGGGAACCATCAATACGAGTCACAACTTTCTTGCTTAGAAGAGAACAGGTGGTACTATGATTACAGTGATTTGGGGTACAGGACCAACTGATTCGGGAAGGAGAACAAGGCTAATATAGAGCTGTGAAGGAACGAACATCAGTGCTTGAGAAATGGCAGAGGATTCTGCAAAAGAAGGAATAGCCAGTTATCAAGGAAAACCAGAAGATAACAATGTCAAAATCAAGACAGCAGAGAGTTCTGAAACAGAAGAGTCACTTTTTCAGGGGGATTAAGAGGACTTAATAGCTTGAAAGTCTTTGGTGGCCCTTCTTAGAATAGTACTTGTGAACAGCAGGGACAGAAGGTTAAATACAGTGGTGGTAAAGGATTGAAAGATGGTGAGGAAATAGACCTACAGAGAATAATTCCCAGAACACTTCTCACCCTCACTTGTATGGTCTGTATGCCTATTGGATACCTTACAGGCATCTCAAGTGTAAATTCAAAGATCTCTTCGTCTCCACCCCCAGCCTGCTTTTTCTCTAAGTCTTCTCCATCTCAGATAATGGCACCACCATTCACCCAAATTCATTGGCCCAAAAAACCAGGAGTATAGTCCCTTTACTTTCTATCAATCCATCAGCAAGTCTTGGTACCTCTACTCAAAATTTATCACAAATCTGTCCACTCACGACTGCCTAATCCGAGCTGCCATGTTTCACTTGGGCTGGTGTAATTCTCTGTTGTCACATTTGCACCCCTTTAAACAATCCTCTGCAGCCAAAGTAAGCTCTATAAAATGTAAGAAGTCGAGTCCTATCACTTCCCTGCATTAAATTTTGTAATACCCTATCACATTTAGAATAGAATGTAATCCTTACTGTTATATATAAGATGCTGTATGATCTGATCCCCAACAATCTCTGACCTCATCTACCACTCTCTCCCTGTTAATCTGCTCTGACCACCCTTTCTTTGCTATTCCTAAAACGTCTAAACTTGTCCAGTTTTGCAACCTTTGCACAAACTTAGAGCTTCTCAGACAGGTTGCCACAGATGGCAAATACACCAGGAGATACTGCTTCTCAATATGTGGGACAGCCAGGCTCGGGCTTCTCATCAGGTCACTTGGTTGGAGCAGAGTCTGAGGACAGCCCCACAGTCCCCAAAACCAGAGAACCGGATGAGTAATGTCCTGTGCTCAGCAACTCTGAAACCTCGCCAAGACACTGCTCTGCCACCTGGACATAAGCAATGGTGGCCAGTTGTAGGGCACATGCTGCTTCTGTTGGGCAAGGAGCCACGGATATATATGCTGAGGGAATTTGTGTACCTATGCCCAAGGAGTATGGGAACCCAAAGTGAAGCCAGTCAGCAGTGAGAGGTGATAAGCCAAGCAGGGTTCCTAGAGGCAAAACTCCAAACTCCAGCTCTAAATCTCTACCTTCAAATCAGAAATTTATTTCTATGTGGCGGATGTGGTTTAGTACCTACAAACAGGCTGCATGGTGATTGGCTGTGCAATCTGCAAATTAGAGTATCATTCTTTTTTAAATACATGATATGAAAAAGTCTAATTGAAGTATTTTTGTATTAGCAATAGAAATAGTTTATAATGTCAATGAAAAAAGGGAAATATTTTTGTTATACCTATAGTGAACATAAAAAAATTTATTATCAATGATAATTAATCATCTGAAGGCCATTCTAGTCAAGTCAATCCCCTAATTCAGTGGTTCTTCTTAGCATCCTCATGGTGAGATAACCAGAAATGTTTCTTGAGGTGATTATATAGACAATATCACCTATGATGTAATCTAGCCCAAAATATTTAACTTGAATCTTTCAAGGCTTAAGATGTAAATTCTAGTTTCCAGGAAATGCAGAAGATAGAGGAACAAGATAAATGACAGTAAAGGAAATAATTAAGGATTATGTTTCTCCATGTATTAGGTCTTAAAGTGTTTTCCATTAAAATTTTTTGATGTTCCCTGCTAAGGTCTGGTACCTCTCTTATAAAACATTTATTCTAAAACCTTTCTATTCTTTATTATTATTATTATTATTATTATTATTATTATTATTATTAAATGTACCTTGCTTAAATTTTCTGTTTGTTGTTGAAGAAATAAAATTAAGACATAGATTCCTGGAACTTTGTTGTTGGGGTTAAAATGCAATTGAAATGCAAAATCTTGTAACATTTGCTTCCAGTAATGGTAGACTAAGTAAATCAGGCCAGCTGTCCAACTAAAGAAATTTTTAACATCTGGGTAAAATATAAAACCTATCCTAAGAATTTGAAAGCAGATAATGAGATAATGGGAAATTATCAGGACAAGAATTGAGAGTGGAAATTCAGAGAGGTGAGTTTAGCACTCAGGCCCGTTTATGCACTGTGAGAGCATTTGCCAATCTAAGAGATGGCCAAAAGACTAAGCTGTTCTTTTGGTGACCTCACAGGACTAGAGGAATGAAAGATGGAGTCCAGGACCCATCGAGGAGAGAGACCCAAGTAAATATCACCACTGCCCACCACCACCACACACACAGTCAGCCGTGCTTGGAGTAAAGGTGAAGACAAAAATAACCCAGCCCTTCCATGGGTGCCCTGCTGTGAGCAGACAACTCTGAATACTCAGCCCTGAACTTGGATTAATGTGATCCCAGATTGCTGGTGCCCCCAGATCCCTGGCAAACACAATACAAGAAACCTCGTTCAGAGGAACAAAACATGGTCCTAGTTTTACATTTCTTCTACAAAGGATTTTTCAAACCCAAATTTACAGTAAAAGATAATCAGATAATTAGGAAATAAGATACTGTAAGCAAGAACTAAATGAGCCATAAACTATGCTTACTGTATTAAAGCAGATAAAAGTCAGGTTTGAAAATGTTAACAGATAACCAGAAATACTTTGAAAAGAAGCAAAATTTGGAAAATACAAATTCTAGACCTGAAAAAATATATATAGAAATTAGCTCAGTTGGCCATTTTTCAATAGCAGATTAGACAAATGTGAAAGGAGCAATTATGAACTGGAAATAACTTAGAATATCTGGAAGAAAGAAGAGAGAGACAAAAAGATAATTCAAAAGGGAAAATAAGAGACTGAGAAGATACAATACAGCCTGATAAGTTGTTCAAGTTCCCAAAGAAAATGAGGCAGAGGCAATATTTAAGGAGCTTTTGACTAGATTGTGACACAAAATGGTCAGTGTGTGGTGGGGAAAATACCTAACTAGAATTCCATAGCAGTAAAAGTACCTTCTAAGATTGGAAAAGAATAAGGATTTTGAGTTAAAAATGAGTTAGCAACCTGCAGCACTCTGTTGAAAGACTAAAAGGTATTCTTAAGACAAGGAAAATGATCCCAAGGGAATACCAGAAACGGGAAAAAGGAAGAAAAACATAGCTATTAAATATGTAAGTATACCTAAGTGAACATTGTAAGTGCAAATATAAACTCTTGGGAGATTAAAACATTTTTATGTAGAAGTAGACAAATCTATAATTACATCAGTGACTAAAAAAATAGTAAGCAGTTAGGATATAGAATTTGAACAAAACAAACTGGACTTAATAGAGATATACAGAACACAACTGCCAGTAACCATAAGCTACACATTCTTCTCAAGTTCATATGATATAGTAGTATACATGGGGTGCCTGGGTGGCTCAATTAAGCATCCTATTCTTAGTTCCAGCTCAGGGTCATAAGATCAAGCCCCATGTCGGGCTCTGCAGAGTCTACTCTTCCTCTGCCCCTCCTGCTTGTGCTTTCTCTCTCTCAAATGAATGAATGAATGAATAAATGAATAAATAAATAAATCTCTTTTATTTTTTTAAAAGCTTTTTTTTTTTTTTAAAGATTTTATTTATTTATTCATGACAAAGAGAGAGAGGCAGAGACACAGGCAGAGGGAGAAGCAGGCTCCAAGCAGGGAGCCCAATGTGGGACTCGATCCCAAGTCTCCAGGATCAGGCCCCGGGCTGAAGGCGGCGCTAAACTGCTGGGCCACTGGGGCTGCCCAAATAAATCTCTTTTAAAGAGAGAAACAGTATCCAAAAATTGTCTGATATACATAATGCATGTCTCAACAGATTTTAAAGGATTGAAACGCATAATATTTTCATTGATCACAGAGCAATTGTGCTGAAAAGTAGTTAACAAAATAGGAAATCCACATGTATTTTGAACTTAAGAAATACAATTCTAAGTAATACATGCAGCAAAGAAGAAATTAGGAAATTTGAGAGTGTTGTGAAATGAGTGATAAAGAACAGAAGATACAGAAGCACAAAAAAGTATAAATTCTGGTCCCCAAACTTCCTGAAGTTGGGTTTGAGGTTAGAGAATCCCCAAAGAAAAGTTGTTTTATTTTGTTTTTCTCTCTGTCCTCCTCTGCCCAGAGCCAAGATTGGAATAAGCCAGTGTGATAGGCAGAATCCTGCACTGCCCCACAATATGCCCCATGTCACCCTCAAGTAAAATCCCCTCCCCTGAGCACAGATTTCGGAATCTGTGACTTGCATCTAATGAATACAATATAGCGAAGGCAATACATTGCCACTCCCTCCACTGGGTTGCTTTATGTGGCAAAGGTGATGAGAAGTCACTCCCACTGCTACACAACACTGTAAGACCATCCTACCAGCCAGGCAAGACTCTTCTGCTGGCTTTGAGGAAGCAAACTGCCATGTTATAAACCACCTACAAACAGGGCCATAGGCAGGCAACGGCAAGCATCTTCTAGGACTCGAGGGCAGATTCCAACAAACAGGTAGTAAGAAGCTAGGGCCCTCAGTCATTCAGCCAAAAGAACATGAATTCATCCAACAAATGGAGTTTGGAAGTGGATCTTGCCCCAGTCAGGCCTCTGATGAAACTAAGGCCTCAGCCAATACTTCAAATGCAACCCGATGAGACCCTAAGCAGAGAACACTGGTAAGCAGTACCCAAGCCTCTAACCTACAGACACTGAGAGATAATAAATGTGTACTCCTTTAGACCTCTAAGGGTGTGATCATTTGTTATGCTGCTGTCAAAAGCTAGTATAACAAGGACCCCTCCCATTTCCATTTGTGGCATGGCTTTTTTTCCTAAATCACCCACTGTGGGTCCCCTTTCAGAGAGTCTGATGCAAATTCCCCTCTTTGTGTTGGCTTTAGACTTGCTTTCTTGATCTCACACACGTGGCCTTTTGACCCTAGCTCTTGGTCAACAAAAATTAGCAGCTATACCTGAGCAAATACCAGCTCCGGGTCTCACTCATTGTGCTTCCTTTCTACCTGTGAGCGTTTCCAACATCTAGTTCAGCCACACATTTTTCTTTTTTTCTTTTTTAATAATAAATTTATTTTTTATTGGTGTTCAATTTGCCAACATACAGAATAACACCCAGTGTTCATCCCGTCAAGTGCCCCCTTCAGTGCCCATCACTCATTCACCCCCACCCCCACCCCTCCTCCCCTTCCACCACCCCTAGTTCATTTCCCAGAGTTAGGAGTCTTCATGTTATGTCTCCCTTTCTGATATTTCCTACCCATTTTTCAGTTCTGCCTGGGTAGTTTAGTAGGTTAAGCATCTGCCTTTGGCTCAGGTCATGATCCCAGGGTCCTGGATGGGGCCCGCATTGGGATCCCTGCTCAGCAGGGAGTCTGCTTCTCCCTCTCCCTCCACCTCCTCCTTACTGGTGCACTCCCTCTCTCAAATAAATAAAAGTTTAAAAATTAATTAACTAATTAATTATTTCATCCAGTGTTTGTTAGTGTTATTAAAAAAAGGGTCTTTTTAAAGATCCAATCTGTTCTGTGTCCTGGGATTCATGTTCACTGTACAACCCACTGAAGTCTTGTTCCCACCACTGCTACATCCTTAGCTGTGTCACAGAAAAGATCATGATCCTTTCATTTCCAAATCCAATCCACTCTTTCCAGTTCTCATGTTACAGGGCCTCCCTCTCGACATCATCTGGTGCTGTTGGCCAGCACCCCTCCCCCCACCTCTCCACCCCTGGCTTCTAATAGCACATGTTTACTATCACTGCTTCTTCTCAGTTTCCTTAGCTGATGACTATCTGCCTGCCTCTTAAATATTGATGTGCCTCAACATTCTGTCCTGGGATTTTTTATACCCACTCTACAGACTTGTACAATCTTGACTGTTCCCTTGGCTTCTACTATCACATGTGTGCTGATAACTTCCTCATCTATACCTAAAATTGTATTAGGCAGGATAGGTTAAGTGAGATAAGAAATTATCCTCAAATCTCAGTGTAACATGGAGAAACTTATTTTTTGCTCTTGATCCACCCACAAGTCCAAGTGACCCTCCAAAGAAACTGCCCTCTATATGATGACATAGTGGTCCTGCGTTAGAGTCTTCAACCTTACTTTCTCATCACAAAATCTCCATGATCGTCCTGCAGGAGAAGGGGTCAGAGGAAGTCTAACTTCAGCAATTAAATTGTTCAACTCAAATTGTTCACTATCATTCATGGACCATTGGCCATAACTAGTCACATGGCACCACACAGCCACAGGTGAGGCTCTGGGCCAGGAGTAGAGAAGAACTGGTTGTGGGCAAGAACTAGGACTGTCTACCACACAAATGTGTCAAACCTCATTCATGAGCACCAGGCCTGTGCATCCAGCTACCCTCTCCACATCTCTACCTGAATGTTCACAAGCTCCTGAAAGTCAATGTGTCCAAGAGTAAATGCATTATTTGTCCAATGCTACACCCCTTTCTTCTATATCTGCACTATTTATCAGTGATGTGATGCAGAAATCTAGGAGCTACCCTGAGCTCCTCTCTCCTGTACCTTCCTCTCACATGGAATAAATGACTAGATTCATCACATTTCTGCTCCACCTCTTAGAGCTCTGCAATGGTAAAGGACTTGCTGCCCAGCCCCTCTCCAGTCCTTCCTATGTTCTGTTGCCTAAACCCCATGTGACCTTGTCACTTTTTCTTGGCCATCTCTCCATTCCCTCCAAGGTAAGGTAAGGTTTCTTTAGGATCTTCCATCACCTGGTCTTGTCATTCCTCTCCAGACCCTTCTCTTCCATTCCCCATCACCACTTGACCCTCATTTCCTACTGCACCAGGCATGGCGAAATACTTGCATTTCCTGGACTATAACCAACATGACAAAGCATGCCTTTGCTCATACAGTCCCTCTGCCTGGAATACACTTCCTTCCTCTGCCTGCCTAGACAATGTGATTCATCTCTCAAGATGCAACTCATACATCATCTCCTCTACAATGCTTCTCGTGACGTTCAGTCTCCCTCCTTATTGTGTAAGCTCAGCCCTTTCTCTGTTGGGTCCCACTTCCATCTGGTGCAGATGTCAGCATAGCATCAACAGCATTTTATTATGCTGTTTACTTCAGAACTTGGCAGTGTGTTTGGCTCATAGTAGCTGCTCAGTAAATGTTGGATTAATTAATTGTCACTCTAAGTCTTGAACTACGACTGTTTCCCTCTCTGGCTCCTCTTCCACTTTCAGCCCTTTGGTAACACCTTTGATCACAGTCTGACTTTTTTGGCCTTTCTTGTTTCTGCTACCACTCTGCTAAGTATCACTTACATCTCAGGCTTGAAAAAAGCATAGAAGACACTAGAGAATCCCTCTCTGGGGAAATAAAATAACTAAAATCAATAAAAATAGGTCCAACACCTCGACATATAATAGTGAAGCTTGCAAAAGCTTGCAAATTTTAGACATAAAGAGAAAATCCTGAAAGCATGTTGGGGGAAAAGAGGTCCTTAACCCACAAAGGTAGAGATGTAGACCAGCAATAGACCTATCTACAGAGACCTGGCAGACCAGAAAGGACTGGGATGACATATTCAGGGTGGTAAATTAAAAAAAAAAAGAAAAAAAAAGCCAAGAATACTTTTTTAAAAAAATAAGATTTTATCTATTTATTCATGAGAGACACACAGAGAGAGGCAGACTCCCTGCTGAGAAGGGAGCCCAATGTGGGACTCAATCCCAAGACCCCAGGATCATTACCTGAGCCAAAGGCTGAGCCACCCAGGTGCCCCAGCCAAGAATACTTTATCCAGCAAGGCTATCATTCAAAATAGAAGGAGAGATAAAAAGCTTCCAGGACAAATAGAAACCAAAAGAATTTGTCATCACCAAACCAGCCCTGCAAGAAATATTAAAGAGGATCCTTTAAGTGAAGACAGCCCAAAAGTAACATAGACCGGAAAGGAACAGAGACAATATACAGAAACAGTGACTTTACAGGTAATACATAACTTCATATCGTTCATGTCTTTTAATAGTTACTCTAAATGCCCCAATCAAAAGACATGGGGTATCAGATTGGATAAAAAAGGAAGACCCATCAATATGCTGTCTTCAAGAGACTTATTTTAGACTCAAAGACACCTCCAGATTGAAAGTGAGGGGATATAAAACCATTTATCATGCTAATGGACATAGAAAGAAAGCTGGGGTAGCAATCCTTATATCAGGCAAATCAGATTTTTTTTTAAGGTTTCATTTTTTCGTGAGAGAGAGAGGCAGAGACACAGGCAGAGGGAGAAGCAGACTCCATGCAGGGAGCCCAACGTGGGACTTGATCCCAGGTCTCCAGGATCAGACCCTGAGCTGAAGGCAGTGCTAAACCACTGAGCTACCTGGGCTGCCTGGCAAATCAGATTTTAAACCAAGACTGTAACAAGAGATGAGGGAGGACACTATATCATAATTAGAGGGTCTTTCCAACAAGAAGATCTAACAATTATAAATATTTATGCCCCTAACATGGGAGCAGCCAATTATATAAGCCATTTAATAACAAAATTAAAGAAACACATCAATGACAATAAAATAATAGGGAACTTTAACACCTTACTTGCAGCAATGGACAGATAATCTAAACAGAAGATCAACATGGAAACAAGCGTTTTGAATGACACACTGGACCAGATGAACTTCACAGATATATTCAGAGCATTCCATCCTAAGGCAACAGAATACACATTCTTATCAAGTGCACATGGAACATTCTACAAAATAGAATAGATCCCATAATGAGTCACAAATCAGGTCTCAACAAATACCAAAAGATTGGGATTATTCCCTGCATATTTCAGACCACATGCTTTGAACTTGAACTCAGTCACAAGAAGAAATTCAGAAAGAACTCTAATAAGTGGAAGTTAAAGAGTATCCTACTAAAGAATGAATGGGTCAACCAGGAAATTAATGAAGAATTTTAAAAATTCATGCAAATAAATGAAAATGAAAACACCATGGTTCAATCCTTTGGGATACAGCAAAGACAGTACTAAGGGAAGTATACAGCAATACAAGCCTTTCTCAACAATCAAGAAAGGTCTCAACTATACAACCTAATTTTACACCTAAAGGAGCTGGAGAAAGAACAACAAATAAAGTCTAAACCCAGCAGAAGAAGGGAATTAATAAAGATTAGAGCAGAAATCGATGAAATAAAAACCAAAAGAACAGTAGAACAGATCAATGAAACTAGGAGTTGATTCTTTGAAAGAATTAGTAAGATTGATGAACCCCTGCCAGACTTATCAAAAGAAAAGAGAAAGGACCCAAGTAAATAAAATCATGAATGAAAGAGGAGAGATCACAACCAATACTGAAGAAACAATTCTAAGAACGTCTTATAAGCAATTATGTGCCAACAAACTAGAGAATCTGGAAGAAATAAATGCATTCCTGGAAACTTATAAACTACCAAAAATGAAACAGAAAGAAATAGAAAACCTGAACAGACTCATAACCAGCAAGGAAATTGAAGCAGTCATCAGAAACCTCCCAAGAAACAAGAGTCCAGGGTTGGATGGCTTCCCAGGGGAATACTACCAAACACTTAAAGAAGATTAATACCTATTCTACTGAAGCTGTTTCAAAAGATAGAAATGGAAGGAAAACTTCCAAACTCTTTTTATGAGGACAGCATTACCTTGATCCCCAAACCAGGCAAAGATCCCACCAAAGAGGAGAATTACAGACCAATGTCCCTGATGAACATAGATGCCAAAATTCTCACCAAGATACTAGACAATAGGATCCAACAGTACATTAAAAGGATTATTAACCATGAACAAGTGGGACTTATACCTGGGTTTCAAGTGTGGTTCAAAATCTGGAAATCAATCAATGTGATACATCATATTAATAAAAGAAAGAATCATATGATACTCTTTAATTGATGCAGAAAAAGCATGTGAGGGATGCCTGGGTGGCTCAGCCGTTGAGCGTCTGCCTTTAGCTCAGGGCGTGATCCCACTGTCCTGGGATTGAGTCCCACATTGGGCTCCCTGCATGGAGCCTACTCTCCCTCTGCCTCTGTCTATGCCTCTCTGTGTGTTTCTCATGAATAAATAAATTTTAAAAAAAGGAAAAAGTGCTCGACAAAATACAGCATCCTTTCTTCATTAAAACTCTCCACAGTGTTGGGATAGAGGAAACATACCTTAATATATAAAAGCCATCTAAGAAAAGCCCACAGCAAATATCATTCTCAATGGGGAAAAACTAGGAGCTTTCCTCCTAACATCAGAAACATGACAGGGATGCCCACTCTCACCACTATTTTTCAACATAAGTACTAGAAGTCCTAGCCTCATCAATCAGACAACAAAAAGAAGTAAAAAGCATCCAGACTGGCAAAGAAGAAGTCAAATTCTCACTCTTTACAGGTGATGTGATACTCTATGTGGAAAACCCAAAAGACTCCACCCCAAGGTTGCTAGAACTCATATAGGGATTCAGCAAAGTGGCACGTTACAAAATAATGCCCAGAAATCAATTGCATTTGTATACAGTAACAATGAGACAGAAGAAAGAGAAATTAAGGAGTCAATCCCATTTACAACTGCACTCAAAACCAGAAAATGCTTAGGAATAAATCTAAGCAAAGAGGTAAAGGCTTTATACTCAGAAGATTATAGAACACTCATGAACAAAATTGAGGAAGACACAAGGAAATGGAAAAACATTCTATGCTCATGGATTGGAGAACAAATACTGTTAAAATGTCTATGTTACCCAGAGCAATCTATACATTCAATGCAATCCCCATCAAAATACCATGAACTTTTTCCACAGAGATGGAACAAATAATCCTAAAATTTGTATGGAACCATAAAAGACCCCAAATAGCCAAAGGAATATTGAAAATGAAAACCAGAATTGGTGGTATCACAATTCTGGACTTCGAGGTATATTTCAAATCTGTGATCATTAAGACAGTACGGTCTCAGCACAATAACAGACACCTAGATCAATAGAACAGATAGAGAACCCAAAAATGAACCCTTAACTCTATGGTCAACTAATCTTCGACAAAGCAAGAAAGAATATCCAATGGAAACAGGACAGTCTCTTCAACAAATAGTGTTGGGAAAATCATACAGCCGCATGCATAAGAGTTAAACTGGACCATTTTCTTACATCATATACAAGAATAGACTCAAAGTGGATGAAAGATCTAAATGTGAGAGAGGAATCCATCAAAATCCTAGAGAAGAACACAGGCAGCAACCTCTCTGACCTCAACCACAGCAACTTCTTCCTAGACACATGTCCAAAGGCAAGAGAAACAAAGGCAAAAATGAACTATTGGGACTTGATCAAGATAAAAAAACTTTTGCACAGCAAAGGAAATGGTCAACAAAACCAAAAGACAGTCGATGGAATGAGAGAATATATTTGCAAATGACATATCAGATAAAGGACTAGTATCTAAAATCTATAAAGAACTTACCAAACTCAACACCCAAAAAACAAACAATCCGATCAAGAAATGGGCAGAAGACATGAACAGGCATTTCTCCAAAGAAGACATACAAATGGCCAACAGACACTTGAAAAAATGCTCTGCATCACTTATCATCAGGCAAATACAAATCAAAACCACAATGAGATACCACCTCACACCAGTGAGAATGGGGAAAATTAACAAGTCAGGAAGTGACAGATGTTGGTGAAGATGCAGAGAAAGGGGAGCCCTGTTACACTGTTGATGGGAATGCAAGCTGATGCAGTTACTCAGGAAAATAATATGGAGGTTCCTCAAAAAGTTGAAAGCTCTACGCTTCCTTATGACCGAGAAATTGTGCTACTAGGCATTTACCCCAAAGATACAAATGTAGTGATCTGAAGGGACACCTGTACCCCAATGTTTATAGCAGCAATGTCCACAATAGCCAAACTATGGAAAGAGCCTAGATGCCCATCTACTGATGAATGGATAAAGAAGATGTGGTGGGCATATACAATGGAGTACTACTAAACCATCAAAACATGAAATCTTGTCATTTGCAATGACATAGTTGGAACTAGGGGATATTATGCTTAGCAAAATAAGTCAATCAGAGAAAGACAATTATCATATGATCTCATATGTGTAATTTAAGAAACAGAACAGGATCATAGGGGAAAATAAAGCAAGACAAAATCAGAAAGAGAGACAAACCATAAGAGACTCTTAATCATAAGAAACAAACTGAGAGTAGCTGGAGAGAGGGCAATGGGGGGGACAAGGTGACTGGGTGATGGACATTAAGGAGGGCATGTGATGTAACAAGCACTGGGTATTATATAAGACTGATGAATCACTGACCTCTACCTCTGAAACTAACAATACACTCTATGATAATTGAACTTAAATACAAAATTAAAATTAAAAAACAAAACAAAAACAGATCCTCCAAACTTGAACCATGCTGATCTCCCTGAAGTACATCCCCTGAATCCCAGCAACCAGTCCTAGGCATAGGGCATTCCCTATGGAGTTCCTTTCTGTTCCCTCCATCCCAACTCCATCCATGCCCCAGACCCCCGGCTCTGGGCCCACCTGCACACAGCCTTGACCAGTGTTACCAGTGCTGCCAGATACTCCTTCTCCCAAGCCTGTGAGCAGCTCTGCCCTCTGCCTGCAACTGTCTTTCTGGGACTCTCTGCCTAACCAGCTCTTCCCCATCCTCTGGTTCTCAGTGTCTCCTCCTTGGACAGACCATCTCCACTCATCCATTTCCTCTAAAGACCCTTTCCCATATTTAATCTAGTCTAGCATGGCACTCTGCTACTCTCCTTTATGGCCCTTAACACAATCTGTAATGTCTGTTTTCTTGTTTATGATTTCTCTTCTCAATTACACATAGACCCCATGAGAAAAGTTTCTGCTTTGTTCTCTGAAATATCCACAATGCCTCGTTCACAGCTTATTTAGCAAGTATATATATTACTATTTTAAATATTTCTTTTTGAATTCTAGAATCTTTCTTGTTTTCAAATACTATACCCCCAAAAAGGCACACATTTCTTAACAGATCCAGAGACAGTAATTACAAATTAAAAGTATTTTCTCTGTATTTCAATAGTTTCTTTGAGTTACTGAGAGGGTAATCCAATGAATTCTCCCTTTGATAACTTTGGCCTCATAAGCATAAGAATTCTTGTTTTATTTTCCATAAACTGTATAAATTGAGAACATTCTTTAGTAAAAAATAGTAATAATAATGGTTTCAGAGATTATTTTCTTTTGTCACACTTCTTGAATCCTCAAATATCTGATTTCATTCTCAAGGTTCTGTTTTCTTATTGGGTCAAACTCAAAATACAGTAGAGTGACCAGGACCTCTGTGGTGTTCTTAATTACTATACTCCAAATTTCTTAAATATTTGTGAATTCATTATAGTGAAACTTTCACAAATTCTATTTTGCATAATATTGCTAAATCCATATGTTTATTTTTCTAAATTCATCCTTCCTCTACTTTTTACTACTTCTTTTAAGAGGCAAAGTACTTTATGAACATTATTTTTTGGATAAATGTTTATAAAGAAATGACTTGCCTTCTTTTTGAAGGGATCTCACAGCTCCTTTTTTAAAAAAAATTTTATTTACTTATTTTGAGAGAAAGAGAGAGAGAGCATGAGCGGGGAGGAGGGGCAGAGGGAGAGGGAGAGAGTCTGGTTAGCAGACTCTGCTGAACATCAAGTGCCACACGGGGTTTGATCTTATGACCTTGAGACCATGACTCGAGCCAAAGCCTAGCAGTTAGCTGCTCAACCCATTGAGTCACTCAAGTGGCCCCAGGGATTTCCCTAACTCTTAACACATTTCATGTCTGCCCAGCTAGCACCTTATGCTTGACACTAGTTTTTGTTCCTCCTTATCAACTTTATCTTCCTGGTTAGAACAAATGAGATTTGAAGATGCTTGGTGACAATGATAATGTCATATTGATGGGACTTTCACCTTATCTCACATGGTGGTTAAATACTTAATAAATACTTACTTAGAAATAAACTTGTCTTAACCCCCTGTGTTCTGGTGTTTACATGTCAAAAGATATAAAAGAAGCTGTTCATGGGATTAAAAACAGGTGATATTATAACAATAATTTAAAAATATAGAGAGAGATAGATAGTGTTGGCTAAAAGAGGAAGTTTGACCTCAAGTTTAGACAAGATCTTTGCAACACACAGCTTGATGGGCTAGTACCAGTAAATCATTATTTCGTCATCTCTGAAAAGCAGGAGTAGTCACGGAAACAAGTGAAAAGTTCAGTCTTAAACGATTGACATCTTATGACCGGACTTTTTCTTAGAAGGTAAATGGATTTACCCCATGCTTTTAATCTAGATGAAATAATCACTTACCAAAAGAAAATGTCATCTAATTTTTAGTGGTTTCTCATTTTTGCTTTCTGTTTAACTTTATTTAGGGAGAGAAGGGTTGTATTTGAGTGGCTGTATGTAACTGGTGGATTTTATGGCAATCAGTAAGAGTCTCCAGTAATGGACAAAACGTGAAAAAGTATATATAGCACTGTTTCTATTTTAATTTATGCTCTGTCAAACGTTTGGGGTGTTGTTTTCAAGTGGAAATGTGTTTCTCTTTTTCTTGGCCTGAATCCGTGAGTATTTATTTCCCTGCGGCACTGCGTGATGGTTTTGTCTTTCAGGGTGGGGTGACCCAAAAATTTTAAAGGTGGCTATAGCAGCATTTCTTTAGGACAGTTGTAAATTCAGAGCCATTTATGTGAAGGTTAAGATTTTACAGAAACCTATGATCCTCTCATCTTCCACCTCCTCAGTAGTGAAGCCTAGTATAAATTCATAGGATAAGATCATGTTCTTTTTAGGTCAAACATATATTTCAATATTTAAAAAATACTCTATAAATATTTCATGGTACTCTACAAAGAGCACTGTTGGCTTTTAAATTAGAAAAAGAGCAAAAAGTGCTAGAAAAATTGTTACCACTGATGATTCTGCTACAGATGGTGAGCTTCCTATTCCTGTGTCTCAGAATTCTCACCAGATTTCCCTGTCATCATTTTATCCTAGATTATGTTATTTGATTTACTTTTTTTCTTTTTAAAGATTTTATTTATTTATTCATGAGAGACACACACACACAGAGGCACAGACACAGGCAGAGGGAGAAGCAGGCTCCATGCAGGGAGCCTGACATGGGACTCGATCCCGGGTCTCCAGGATCACACCCTGGGCTGAAGGCGGCGCTAAACCACTAAGCCACCTGGGCTGCCCCTATTTGATCGATTTTAAGGCACTTAATGACACTGTTGCTGTTGTAACTGGTACATGGCAATGAGATATCCTTCTCCTGACCCTCCACATGTCTAGGACTCAGAAATTGATACATTTTTGAAAGCTGAACAATTAACCACAAATAATAGATGGCATTTATTGTCTAAATAAACTACCTTGAAATACAGCAGGTATTGGAAGAGCCAAAAATTCTTGTCATGGGCATGCCTAAATATGAAATGAAACTGTGGTTTCCTAAAATTGTTTTATTATTTTATTAAATAAAAGTGGAGGGATCCCTGGGTGGCACAGCAGTTTGGCGCCTGCCTTTGGCCCAGGGCGCGATCCTGGAGACCCCGGATCGAATCCCACATCAGGCTCCCGGTGCACGGAGCCTGCTTCTCCCTCTGCCTGTGTCTCTGCCTCTCTCTCTCTCTCTCTCTCTCTGTGTGACTATCATGAATAAATAAATTAAAAAAAAAACTTAAAAAAAAAAAGTGGAAACCATTTTCATCAACAAAGAAACCAGTTAAGCAAGCTACAGTACATAGCTGTAACAGAAAGACTTATCACCACTTAAAATGCTTGTAGAAAGTTTTGGGTGACATGGAAGGAATATTTATGATAAAAGAAAAAACAGTAAAAACAACAAAAAAAGAGATATGAAGTCTCAACTAGCTTTTAGGAAATGCATGGAAATATAACTAAAAAGAAATGCGCTATAATATTAACGACAGGTAGTAGGATTTTGAGTGATCTTACTTTGCTGATTTTAGGTACTTTATACTTTTCTAGTACAAGGAAATAAAAGGGAAAATACAGAAAGCTTAACATAAGATGTAGAACCATAGCCTACATACCGACATACTTGAAAAGACAATATAGTACATTGAACTGAATAAAAATTCTGATATACCCTAGAGGAAGGACCTCGATGAGAAAATGAGTCAAGACTTAGCCAGCACTGCCAGGGAGGACTGAGGCCTCTATGACATTCAATATTAAAATCATCCATTCATTTTCTCCCATACTTGGTTCAATTCCATATTTTCTAAGCAAAACTGGTTTTAACTGTCTTTCTCACATGTTCTGATAGAATGTACTGGTAACACCAACATGCTCCTTATGTCATTTCAGTTTATACATCAGTCTCCTGTGAGGTTAGTTGGTGTGAGTTAGTTCTGGGCCAATCAGTCAATTCTTGGTGCCCTGCTGAGACCACATTTCTGGAGGGCAAAGCGGAGGACTGGCTGTTGAGGTATGATAACCACGACATGTATAAAGCCCCTGACCGCTGACCTCACGAGAACACCCAGCTTCACTAGCCTCTCCCTCTCACTGATACTGCTCTGATACTAAAATCACAGCCTCAGAGTTCACCCCCTCCGCCACACTTCCTTTCTAGGCTTTCTAAGAGGAACACTTTTTATTCTCAGGAAGACGGCATGGGAGGAGGGGGTTCCAGACCTGCCCCCGACGATGGTAAGTCCAGGACAGAAACCGTTACCAGCCTCACTGCTAAGGCAACATGGACTGGATTAACCAGTAAGTGTGCCACGGAGCTGTAATGGGACCGCGCTGCGAGTTAGAGGAATTAAACCGTACCTAAGGCCAGGAAGGGCGATAAAGGGAGCAGGGGGCAACGGTCTGTCCTCCCAGTTTGGGGAAAAGGGGTCTGGGGCTCAGCACGGGACCCTCCCGTGGCTTCCCTTGCTGCTCCAGCAGCCCGAGGCCACCTTCGGCTGGTTATTGGTGACGCTGCCCCACAAACAAGGGAACACACTAAAGAGGGCAGCGGTTTCCAAGGCCAAGTTCCCCAAAACTTTGGGAAATGCTAGTTCTGGGTTTCGCTTTTTGTTGTCTGCGGCCTGGCCCCGGCACCGTGTGCCTCTGCCCGGGGGCCCATCAGATCTTGGAGAGAGCCGCAGAGGTGCGTTGGGTGGTCAGCGGGGTTCACGGGGCTTACACACTGGGCCCCGCTTCCATGTGGGCAGCAGGCTGGGTTTGAGGTCCCGGCTGGTTGTCAAGTCAAGGATCCAGCAGACAAAACGCTGTCCTCCCTTTGCAACGCGGAGCCTCCATGGTTTGTCTTCCCGGCTGCTTGCGGAGGGTGGGTGCCCCGGACGCTTCAGCTGCACAGCTCGGTGCCCTGATGCTCTGCGCTCTCCCACAGGCCGACCGAGCCCCAGCCGGAGCCCCAGCCCGAGCCCCAGCCCGAGCCCCAGCCGAGCCCCGCGGTCGCGACGGTCGCCGCCGCCTCCACCGCGCCGCAGCACCCGGCGTAAGGGAGTCCCCGCGCGGCCCTGCAGGCTGTGCCGACCTCCCAGTGATGGGACTTGGGAGGGAGGTCCGGGCGACGGGCACCACCAACAGCCAAGGAACTGAATCGCTTTTATCTTTAGAGTGTGTTTCTTAACCTGGAGATCCCTCAAGAGATCCATGAATCCCCTGGGCCGATGGATAAAATTGGCTGTGTGGGGGAGGGGGCTTATGAAGATTTTTTTTTTTTTGAGGGGGATGAGAATCCACAGTTTTCACCGAGGCCTCAAATAGTTCTGGAATCCAAGAGCCAAAAGCTGAGGGGCAGTGGGTAAAAGTCACCTAAGCAGCAGGAGGGCTATTTCAGGGATGTCCCCACCGGCAGGACCTGTCACCCTCTGGTCTTGACAGGGGCCTTTTAAAAGTCCAGCATGTTATCTGCTCCCTCTCTGTGCCCAAACAGCATCCAGCATTTGGCCTTCGCCTTTCTTGCTGGGGTCCTGCTGACGCTGCTTCTGCTGGCCCTCGTCTTCTTCATTGTAAAATGCTGCAGGAAATGTAAGTGGTCTCCAAGACATGGGACAGCTCTTCTGGCTCCGCCATTGAGAACGGAGTTGGCTCTGAGGGACAGTAAAACCCTGGTAGCTCACCTTGTCCACAGACCAAGGACCTGAACCCCTCACTCCATTCTCTGCCATCCCCATGGTCCACTTTTCCCACCTCCAGCACCCACCCCCTCACCCCAGCCTGCAGAGAGAGAGGCTTCTCATTCCTCCACACCCCACTGAGACTTGTCCCTCTCTTTCCTTGCATCTGTGGCAGGTCACTCCAGTCCCTGGGCCCTGGATCCTCCCTTAGACCCTCACTCCGGCCATGATCCTCCAGCCAAGGTAAGATGGCCACACTGTTCTGGGACACTGGGCATGAGCACCTCTCATTTCTTTGACCATCTGTGACCACAGCCTCCAAGTGGCTTCTAAAGAGACACCTTCTTCCAAATTGAACTCACTCATTCCCCCTCCTTCCTCTGCAGCTCTCATCCCCGGAGGGAGCACTTACCTATGCTAAAGTAACTTTCAAAATCTCAGAAGAAACGAACAATCACCTGACTGAGAAACATTCTGCGAACTTGGACCCCGTTGTCTATGCTCAAGTCAAAGTGACAGACTCTCCCTACCTTTCCAATGAGGCCTGATATCAGTCCCTCTTCTTCTCAGCTCCATCTTTACACATCACTTTCCCTTTGGACAAACTCCAGACCACGGCCTGGCCAAACTCCAGATGGAGCTGTTTGTGTGATCTGGAAACATTAGCCAGCAGTTTTGAAGACCAAGGGTCAGTCTTTCTCTTGGCCTAAGAGGAGGCTACTGGCCCTCCCATTTTGACCGGCAGCCTGTAATTCCTTTGAGAACTGAGACTGCTCCCTTGTCCCCTTCCAAAGTGTGTGGTACCGAGCTCAGCACACACAAAGTGTTCGCTCAGTGCCACTGACCAACTTGGGGGAAGTCAGCCAAATGGGCAAGTTAGCAAGAATTACAAATAAAAGCAAACCCTCTGCAATGCTGGCTCCTCCCACATTATTTATCTATCTGGTCCCATCATGTCCAGAGATCCAGAACTCATCCACGGCCAGAAGCCTAACAGAGGTGGCAGTACTCTAGAACAAGCTCAGGGTGGATCGGGGCACAGGTCTCAAGCTCTGCATCAGCTAGCTGCATTCTTTTGGTAAGTGTGTTAAGCTTTTAAAGCTTCAAATGCTTCATCTTGAAAATAGAACTAATAACATTCACCTCTTAGTGTCAGAATAAGTGAAATGTCATCTTCTTAGGTACTTTTTAATTTTTTTTTTAATTTGGGAAAGTGAGAGAGAGAGAGATGAGAGCACAGGAGCTGGGGCAGAGGGAGAGGGAGAAGCAGACCCCCTTGCTGAGCAGGGAGCCCAACCCAGGGCTTCATCCAAGGACCTGAGATCATGACCTGAGCTGAAGGCAGATGCTTAACCAGCTGAGCCACCCAGGCACCCCTCTTTAGGTAATTTGTACATCCCAGGGTTTTATAGAAATATAAGGTCCCTCTTGTGTAAAGTGCTACTGAATGTGCATATCCACCTCCTTGCTATAGTATAGAAGATACACAAAGCAATGTTATATGGGAGCTAAAAATGTAAATGTTAACCCTCCCCAAATCCTAATGGATAATCCCATAGACAGTCCCAGTAAATATACCAATAAGATTGTTTTTCACTCAATAAAGTTACTCTAAAGTCCCTGTGTAGACAATAAACCAGAAAGCAAATGTAGAAAAATTTATAAAAGAAGCAAATAAAAGAATATAGGAAGGTTAGCTCCAGTCGCTGCCTAAAAGTACTGTTTTATTAAGCATGGATCATTAAAATGTGTTCATGGTTTGTGAATAAACACATGGGATAGAATAAGACGACTAGAAACAGATATACATGAGGAAATTGAGAGTATGATGAAGATGGCATATCCAATCATTTGGGGAAAATTGGTTTATCCATTTTCCAAACTGCCTAAGATGGTGTTTCAACAGGTAGGCAGCCATGTGGATGAAAATAAGATCAGATCTACAACTTCCTCCTTAAATCAAAATAGATTTCAGATAAAAAATTAAACTGTAAAAAAAATTATAAAAGTATTAGAAGAGTATATGGGACAACTTTAAAAAATAGAATGGTCAATGCCTTGAATGTATGACCCAAAGTCAATAAACTGGAAAAGATTGATCAACTGGACTTACAAAATACCATTCGAAATGCCAAGCTTGGGAAATATTTGCAAAGCATCTCATAGCCAAAGGACTAATTTTGCTAATATATTCAGAGCTTCTCTAAGTCAGTAGGGAAAAAATCAGCAACTTAATAGAAAAAAAAGGACAAAGGGTAAGTCTAGGTTAGTGACAGAAAAGGAAATATAAATGGCTTTTAAACATATGAGGAGATACTCAAGTTTACTCATAATAAGGGAAATAATTAAACTACAATTAGATGTTTTTCCATCAATGAGATTAGCAAAAAAGTTTGCTAACAGAGGCTCCAGGGTGGTTCAGTCAGTTAAGCATCTGCCTTTGGCTCAGGGGCTCAGGTCGTGATCTCAGGTCCTGGGATGGAGCCCTGAAGCCTGGCTCCCTGCTCACCGCAGAGTCTGTGTCTCCCTCGCCCTCTGCCATGCTCCACCACTTGTGCTCTCCCTCTCTCTAAAATGAATAGATAAAAAAAGTCTTTAAAAAGTTTGCTAACAAACCACTTGGGCAGGACTTCAGGGAGCCAAGATGCATGTACAGTTGCTATGGAAGGCAATTTGGCAAGAGCTAACAATGTTTTAAATCCTATTACTGAAAATGCATCCTGTAGAAAGTCACCTGTGTAGCTTAAATTATAATGTTCACCAAAGTGCCTAAAACTTAGTGAGGCTCGTTATACTCTAAGTATATTCCAAGTGCTTGGCATGTGTCCACGGAGGCCTCACAAAACACCAGGAGGTTACAATTTTTACTATTCCCACTTTAGAACAGTAATGTGCCCAAGTTCACACCACTAGTAGGTAGCGGTGCTGGGGCTCATACCCAGGTAGGCGGGCCCCAGAGTTTGCTTATTTGTCCATTAGGCTCAAGTCTCTGAAACAATGAAAGATGGAGCAAACCCTCAGTGTCTATCGAGAGGGGACTGGCTAGTGGAGTACAATGTAGCTGCTAAAAAGAAGTAAGCCACTCTATGTTCAAAGAGAAAAAGATCTCCAAGTTATGTTAGACGTAGGGTGCAAGCTGCTGAACAGAACTCTGACTGTCCAGTAGAGTATGTGTACGTGTGTGTGCATGCTGCACCCATGTGCACCTATATTTGTACATATTTAGTCTGAAAGAAAACACCATTAATTTGTCTCAGTGATTGCCCCTGGGAAAGGGAGCTTGATAACTGAGGGACTGAGGGGCAGGAGTGGGAGGAGGCATTTTCCCTTAAAAGCCTGCTTGTAACTTCTGAAGTTGTTCACTTACCTTGTTGAGGATCTTTAGGGAACGCAATACCTGGTGATCCCATCTGCACCTGAATTCTGAACCAACTGAGAAATAAGAGGACTCAGGAGATAGAGAACAAAGTTCCACCTTTATTACAATGGGAGCTAGCACAGAGGTAGCTACAGAGAAGTGGAGAAAGTCCCCTCCGCCACCCCCACATCAGAACCCGTGGCCCAGCGGCGCCCAGGGGTTGCAGGAGAGAGATCATGTGAGCCTTGAAAGCTGCACGCAGAGGGTTGAACAAGGAAGAGGAAGTGTATGCCCAGAGTCTGACCCACAGACTCACATCAAACTCGCTTCCTCCGATCGGACGTCACTGAGGAGTGCTACCTCAGTGGAGTTCAGTCTATGGCAAAGGAAGCAGGAGTGTAGAAAAGCAGCCTCCACAAATCTCTTTTAAAAATACACTGGGTCATATGTTTAAACATTGAGGTAGGGAAATTAAAGTTCAAAGAGACAAATAATATAGCCAATGTCTCCCAGCTAGTAAGTGGCAGAGCAACGTGACACCCAGTCCTGCAACTCCCAATTCCTGGCATCTTATCTGCACAACAGGTGGCCCCACTGGAGCATGCAGGGGGGCAGAGATGTGAGCAAGGGAAAGTGGGGCGACCCGACCCAGAGGGCAAGTTCCTTCTGAGATGGAGCAGCTGCTCCTGACAGCTAGATTTTGGGAAGACAGTGGAAGACTGGGCCCCTTGTGGGAGCCAAAGGGCCAAGGAGAAAGATGGTTTGGGGCCTTAGTCGTGTGTAGAGGCCACAGCACAGCAGTGTGGCAGCCCCAGGAGGGCAGCAGAGGCTCTTCTGTCCTGGCTGTGGGAAGCTCCTTGGGGAGGCCTCTCTAGCTTTCTCCTGTTCCCAAACTCTGGGCTAACAGCAAACAATACAACCAACCTTGAGGCTACAAGCTACATCAGCTTCCTCGGTGAGAGCAAGGGCTTTTTCAGTGGCTCCTCGAGAAGTGAGCATTGTCCTAGGGCCACCCACTTGGACATGAAATATCACATTAATTGCTCTTCTCTGTTTCCTTGAAGCTTTCTATTTTTAACAGCAGAGTTTTGGGGTTTGTCTCCCCATCGTGAAAATGTATTCACCTAGCTTTACTTACTGGAGGATGAAATGAGTAATTAGATAATTGACCATAGATTTAAAAAGTCTTCACCAGGGAAGGGAAGAGGAAAAGGTGCTAGAACTCCAGTTCATGGAATCAGACCAAACCTGCAGGATGCTCAGGGGAAATGGTTGTCCAGATACATAGGTATAAATCCTCCAAGACAGTTACAGATGTTTTCATGTGTCATGGAAGGTGGTGTTGTCACTGTTGTTTTTAAGATTTTATTTATTTATCCATGAAAGACACACACACCCAGAGAGAGAAAAAGACACAGGCAGAGGGAGAAGCAGGCTCCCTGCAGGGAGCTTGATGTTGGACTCGATCCCAGGACCCCAGGATCAGGCCCGAGCCAAAGGAAGATGCTCAACTGCTGAGCCCCCCAGGGGCCTCGTGTCATAGAAGATCTTGCCCTGTGCAGTAGGGTGGCCTAACCCAGCCCAGACTTGGTTGCTATTTGCGGAGTCAGTGGGCTTGCGCTTTGATACATGGCCACAGAGGAGGGACCGGAGTTGTTTTCTGGCTGAGCAAAAAGGCTGCTGAGTAGCTTCAAGTTCCTCACTGAGGGAGGGGTTGGGATGGAAACTGAAGGAACTGTGTCCATGAAAGATGCTGTGAGAGCCTAGACCTAAATGATCAGAGCAGGTACAGAATTGTGTCAAGAGCCAACCTCCCTGCCCCGGCCCTGCATGGACCCCAGGGCCGCCGAGCATCCTGAGTCCTGAGACTAGCTGACACCCTTGTTACTAGACACAAGAAGACCAGGGATCATTAGGGCAGCAGAGTTGTGATATGCGCCCCTGGGAACTCCCTGACACAGCAGGGGGGCTTCATACGGGGAGAGAAGGTGCAGACATGCACGTGGCAGTTCTGGCATGACTGACAGCACAGCTGCACGTGCACCCACAGCTGCTGATGCTTCCTGATTTGACTGAACATTTCACTCACTATGCCTTGGTTTCTCACTGAGCCAGAGCGGCATCCATTCAGTCCGGGGGCAGTTTCCCATAGAGGACAATCTCTTCATCAAGAAAATCTGAGACCTGCTGGTTTGGCCTACAGCCCTTTCTTTGGGTACGACAGCAAGGCATACCAATGCAGAAATAAATATTGCAATATTATGCTTGAAACCTTTGCAGAAATACATTTCCAGTGACATCCCAGGAGAAGTCAGTTGTACCAGGGAGTTCATCCAACACCAATCGGGAATTTATTGGTGAACCAAAAAAACACAAGTGATCCCTCAGACCCCTGACCAAGATTCTGCCCCCCTTCTTCTCTTGCCATGGCTGTGCTTACCTAGCTACAAGGGATCGCTGGCAAGTCGCAGGGTCCTTCAGAACACCTGAGAGATCACAAACAGTCCCCACAATGTGGGCAGTGGTCGTCATGGTGACTTTATGGTAGCATCACTTCATTTATAAACTAAATAAAAGAAATCTTCAGTCACATCTGTTCAGGATAAGCCACTTCCTTTGGAGTCAGGACACATGAGGAGGACTTCAATGAGTTGCCTAATTTGTGGGCAACGGAAAAAAGGAAATCGAGTCAAGATCTGTTGCCCACCTCAGCTGTGTCTTTCTGGTAGTAAAAGTTGCAAACTCTCTCATGGTAGCTTTATGGGGACTAAACAGCACAGTTTGTTTTCAGGGCAGGTCATTATTTGACCGCTCATGGCTCAGTCAGGAGGGAAGTATGGCATATGGAGCTTGCATTTACCTCTCACCAAGCGTTGGTGATATAATGCAACTGGACCCCTGCAGAACACGGGAAGGTCAAAGCCAGAAGGGTCTTTGATTCCAGCTGCCATGTTTCAATTGCCTGGGTGTGAAGAAGCAGGCAAAACAAGCCGTACAACCCTGTACTCAAAAGGAATAGGGTTGGATTCCACTGCCTCAACTTCCACAACACCGTGTGCCTCCCCTGTAGAGTACTTACACTAGCTGACAATTTTTCTTCTGTGTGATGGTTTATCTCCCTCCCACCCTATATTATAAATGCCATGAAGATAGATGCTACTTCTTTTGCTTGTCTTTGTATCCCTAGCATCTAGCACGGTCCTTGTGCTTTGAAAGAACAAATGAATGTGTGAATAAAAGCTCCTGAGGAGTATGAGGATAGGGTCCTCAATCTATAGAAGAGAAAACAGGCCTAGAGAAGTGAAAAGTTACCCCAAGATCATGCCTTAAATAAGTGACAATGGTTTTTGCAAAAACCTACAGTACAGTTGTGTCCCAAAGGGAGTTGCCTTGGGCGCAATTGAGAAAGATGCTGCTTCACCTATGTTCTCCACCTCCAGTGGTTCCCAAAGCTCTCAGAGGACAAAAGGGAGCCGAAACTTTTATTTCTTAGGGCTCCTGCTCTCCCATGGGGCCAAATGATCACAGGGAGAGTATGAGACCTAGAAGTCTTAGTTTTGAATTCCAGATTCTTCCAGCTTTGCCCCATGTTTCAGTACCAGGTGCTTCCAGGTGCATGTGTGTGTGCATGTTTTCTCTCACTCTCTTTGCTTTTCTGCCCTTCCAAACCCAGAGGAGGGGGGAGTCTGCTCGTAACTATGCCTACAGTCTCTCTGTCTGTGGCTTCTGAGCATAAAAAGCCCTACTGGCCAAACAGTGGTGCTTGAACATGATATTCTTTCTACCCTGTGTCCTCTTGAGAGGTTAGCAGAACCAACACGTGGTGGTCTTGAGGATTTTGGTTTCTCTGATGCTGCCCCAAGGGAAAGGTGAACAAAAAATAAAAGAAAAGAAAAAAAAGAAAGAAAGAAAGAAAGAAAGAAAGAAAGAAAGAAAGAAAGAAAGGTGGGAAGATTCACATAGTGCCTGCTGAACAAACTTCCTATTCTCTGTTTAGGAAGGGTGATCCCTAAAGATCAGGTAACCATGGGGTCCGGGACCCAGGAAGAGCCAAGGAGGGAACTTACCAGAGGTGTAGGGATCACAGAAGAAGCTTGCCTGGTTTTCTGGCTTCTAACTAGGCCTTTACCTGTAATCACCCAAGGGCAGAAGGACACACAAAGCTTAAGGGTTCTTTCTCCAGTGGCTGAAGACCCAGGTTGAGGCCCATGGGCCTGTTCTCTTCTACTCCAGGCCCTTTTGAAGGACACTCTTCTATGTCTGCTTATCCAGGGGTCCCAGAGGTCCTTTGACAGTCCCTCCAGATAAACAAAAAGTTCCAAGCAAAGAGTAAGTCTGCCTCCCAAAGCTTGTGTGCTAGGGAGGCAGGTGGCCCTCCACACACCAAGGCCTATGGTGTGGTTGTCTCAAGGCCTCCCTCTTCCCTAGTCTACACACACCCCCCTTTCCAAAGCTACTATGCCCTCTCTGTCACCTCTCATGGGGCTTTGGTCACCATAGAGCAGAATCTCCCCCAACCCATGGGCTGGCTACACTGGGCTCCATGGGTCCAGGAAACAAGAAGAGGATCACAATCACTCATTTGAAGGCTACTCCTTGGCCCCTTTCATTTTCCCTAATCCCCACCCTGCAATGGCTATTGACCTCTTCTATTCCTTTGACTTCTCCTCCTTTTGGACAAATGGCTAATAATTGAGATGATCCCCAAACCTGTGATCAGTATGCAGATGATGATAATGGACATCCTGGAAGGAGTCACAGACAGACTTCATGTGGCTCAAAAGAAGGCACCTTTTGGTTCTTGGCTCAGGATCCCCTTTCCTGGGACCCACCCCACTTCCGGCTCCCACCCAGTTCCAGTAGCTCCTGGCCACCGTGTGCCTTCTGAGTGCTTCTGCCCTCCAGCCAGGTCCAGTCAGGCTTGGGGGCCGATCGGGGACCAAGCATCTTCCCCAGAGACTAACACAGACTTGGAGCAGGAAGATCCAGTGCTCAGACTGGCTGGTCTCTTAAATAGGGGACACATAAACTTAGGAGCTAGAAATAGCCAAAATGAAACAGAAAGGGGCTGTGCATAGAGAAAGGAAAGCAAGCACACATAAGAGCAGCAGATCAGAGACTGAAGAAAATCCCAAAGACAATCGGGACCATTTCTGAAGGCGCCATGTCCTGCCTTCCATGTGTGAGACACAGCTCTCTCCTTAGGACCGATCTTCCTTTTTAACTGAAATACTGAGAGGGAATTTTTTGCTGCTTGCATCCAAGAGCCCTAAACTACATTCTTCTGAAAGAAGCCATATGGTCACATTGAAGATCCGCAGTTCAGGTGGAGAAGCAACAATGCTGGAAGGTGGCGGGTGCAAATCAACTGCCCTGCTGTGACACCTTGGCCCGCCTCACCCACCATAGCTGGAGCGATCGGCCTTGTGGATCACTCTGAAAGCCCTGCAGCTTCTGGTCCTGTTGCCTAAGTCTGCATCAGAAAGGATTTGCTGTGGATCAAGTGAGGCTGGTGCTCAGGCCTGCCCTTTCCTCTGCATCTCTGCGTCTCTGGCTGTCATTTGTTCAACCCTTAGAGGATGAGAGTCCTGGACACATGCTAGGCCAAGGGGAGGCACCAGGCACAGCTGGTGGGTGGAGGGAACAAGTCGGGGCTGCAATCCAGCCCACACTCTGCTGGCCAAGCCATACACCCTGTCACTGGGCTCTGTGCCCCTGAAAGAAGGACCACTTTTCCAGATTTGCACAAAAGTCCTACGTGGACTAGAAGTGGCCCATGGTTAGAGAATCCCAGGCTGAAGCCTATGGGAAGGGGTACCAGGGATACAAGAGGGCCAGTCCAATCCTTAAGGAACTGATAGGTGACATCATTGCCACACTGTACTCATGACAGCCACCAAAACCCAGTGGAAAAGTTCAGCCATGGCCACCCACATGGGCCTTCTCTGGCAAATCTAGTTGGTGAGGGTGGTGGGGGGGTCTGAGTTTCACTTAAACTAAGGAGCACATTTAGGTGAGACTTCTTTCATCCTGAGTCTGAAACCATATAGTAGAAACATGCTAGGTGTGAAGGACATCACACATTCAAAAAGCTGCTTGCTAAACAAGTTACTGGTCAAGTGTGAATAAGGATCTCTTTCTAGCACCAGGAGGCTCCGTATAGCTTCCCTTAAGTTCCTGCTTTGTTTTCCTACTAGCATTGTGCTCTGGATTATGAGAGAAAGAAATCCCTTACAGCAAAAACAATCCTGAGGAGGAAATACATCACAATACAAGCATCCATCCAAAAACTGGAAAGAACTCAAATACAAAAGCCAACCTTGCACCTAAAGGTGCTGGAGATAAAACAGCAAATAGATCCTACATCCAGCAGAAGAAGAGAATTAATAATGATTCAAGCAGAACTCCATGAAATAGAGGCCAGAAGAACTGTGGAACAGATCAACAAAACCAGGAGTTGGTTATTTGAAACAATTAATAAGATAGATAAACCATTAGCCAGCCTTATTAAAAAGAAGAGAGAAAAGACTCAAAGTAACAAAATCATGAATGAGAAAGGAGAGATCACCACCAACACCAAGGAAATACAAACGATTTAAAAAACTTATTATGAGCAGCTATATGCCAATAAATTAGGCAATCTAGAAGAAATGGACGCATTCCTGGAAAACCACAAACTACCAAAACTGGAACAGGAAGAAATAGAAAACCTGAACAGGCCAATAACCGGGAGGAAATTGAAGCAGTCATCAAAAACCTGCCAAGACACAAAAGTCCAGGGCCAGATGGCTTCCCTGGGGAATTCTATGAAACTTTTAAAGAAGAAACCATACCTATTCTACTAAAGCTGTTCAGAAAGATAGAAAGAGATGGAGTACTTGCAAACTCGTTCTATGAGGCCAGCATCACCTTAATTCCAAAACCAGACAAAGACCCCACCAAAAAGGAGAATTACAGACCAATATCCCTGATGAACACATATGGAAAAATTCTCAACAATACTAGCCAAAAGGATACAACAATACATTAAGATTATTCACCATGACCAAGCGGCATTTATCCCCGGGATGCAAGGCTGGTTCAACACTCGTAAAACAATCAATGTGATTGATCATATCAGCAAGAGAAAAACCAAGAACCATAGGATCCTCTCAATAAATGCAGAGAAAGCATTTGACAAAATACAGCATCCATTCCTGATCAAAACTCTTCAGAGTGTAGGGATAGAGGGAACATTCCTCGACATCTTAAAAGCCATCTATGAAAAGCCCACAGCAAATATCATTCTCAATGGGGAAGCACTGGGAGCCTTTCCCCTAAGATCAGGAACAAGACAGGGATGTCCACTCTCACCACTGCTATTCAACATAGTACTGGAAGTCCTAGCCTCAGCAATCAGACAACAAAAAGACATTAAAGGCATTCAAATTGGCAAAAAAGAAGCCAAACTCTCCCTCTTTGCTGATGACATGATACTGTACATAGAAAACCCAAAAGCCTCCACCCCAAGATTGCTAGAACTCATACAGCAATTCGGCAGTGTGGCAGGATACAAAATCATGCCCAGAAGTCGGTGGCATTTCTATACACTAACAATGAGACTGAAGAAAGAGAAATTAAGGAGTCAATCCCATTTACAATTGCACCCAAAAGCATAAGATACCTAGGGATAAACCTAACCAAAGAGGTAAAGGATCTATACCCTAAAAACTACAGAACACTTCTGAAAGAAATGGAGGAAGACAAAAAGAGATGGAAAAATATTCCATGCTGATGGATTGGCAGAATTAATATTGTGAAAATGTCAATGTTACCCAGGGCAATATATACATTTAATGCAATCCCTATCAAAATACCATGGACTTTCTTCAGAGAGTTGGAACAAATCATCTTAAGATTTGAAAACAGAGAGTCTCTTCAATAAATGGTGCTGGGAAAATTGGACATCCACACACAGAAGAATGAAACTAGACCACTCTCTTACACCATACACAAAGATAAACTAAAAATGGATGAAAGATCTAAACATGAGACAAGATTCCATCAAAATCCTAGAGAAGAACACAGGCAACACCCTTTTTGAACTTGGCCACAGTAACTTCTTGCAAGATTCATCCATGAAGGCAAGAGAAACAAAAGCAAAATGAACTATTGGGACTTCATCAAGATAAGAAGCTTTTGCACAGCAAAGGATACAGTCAACAAAACTCAAAGACAACCTACAGAATGGGAGAAGATATTTGCAAATGACGTATCAGATAAAGGGCTAGTTTCCAAGATCTATAAAGAACTTATTAAACTCAACAGCAAAGAAACAAACAATCCAATCATGAAATGGGCAAAAGACATGAAGAGAAATCTCACAGAGGAAGACATAGACATGGCCAACAAGCACATGAGAAAATGCTCCACATCACTGGCCATCAGGGAAATACAAATCCAAACCACAATGAGATCCCACCTGACACCAGTGAGAATGGGGAAAATCAACAAGGCAGGAAACCACAAATGTTGGAGAGGATGTGGAGAAAGGGGAACCCTCTTACACTGTTGGTGGGAACGTGAACTGGTGCAGCCACTCTGGGAAACTGTGTGGAGGTTCCTCAAAGAGTTAAAAATAGATCTGCCCTATGACCCAGCAATTGCACTACTAGGGATTTACCCCAGAGATACAGATACAATGAAACGCCGGGACACCTGCGCCCCGATGTTTCTAGCAGCAATGTCCACAATAGCCAAACTGTGGAAGGAGCCTCGGTGTCCATCGAAAGATGGATGGATAAAGAAGATGTGGTCTATGTATACAATGGAATATTCCTCAGCCATTAGAAACGACAAATACCCACCATTTGCTTCGACGTGGATGGAACTGGAGGGTATTATGCTGAGTGAAATAAGTCAATTGGAGAAGGACAAACATTATATGTTCTCATTCATTTGGGGAATATAAAAATAGTGAATGGGAATAAAGGGGAAAGGAGAAAAAATGAGTGGGAAATATCAGAAAGGGAGACAGAACGTGAGAGACTCCTAACTCTGGGAAATGAACTAGGGGTGGTAGAAGGGGAGGTGGGCGGGGGGTTGGGATGCCTGGGTGATGGGCACTGAGGGGGGCACTTGGCGCGATGAACACTGGGTGTTATGCTATATGTTGGCAAATTGAACTCCAATAAAAAAATAAAAAAAAAGAAAGACATCTCTTCTGGAAATGGAAATAACTGAGAAGCCACAGAAGGAAAAAAGAAAAAGTCTAGTGCTTTCCATAAGCTCTTTGCCTGAGACAGAGGCTTTCTGATGCGAAAGGGAGGATTTCAGCATTTGCCAGGAGAATTTTGGAGCAGTCAAGTGCCTTAAGCAGACCTCCCCCTACAGGCTCCAGGCCAACCTACACCCAACCCAGCAGCCTCCTGGTGTGAACTGCCCTCCTGACCATTTTGGCCATGATCTTCATCCCAGTTTCTGAGGGTGCTCATCCGGGCACCCAGGTCATTTTTTATAGCCTCGCTCACCTCTCAAGGAAGGGATCTTCAAGACTCTAGACCTACAATCCTGGCTATGGAGCACAGACGTGTAATGACAACCTCAGAGCCTTTCCTGGCCAGCAGAACAGAGCCCTCCCACCTGTCAGCCACCATGAGCCTCTCCCAAATCCCATGGGCCAGATTGCTGGGAAGGAAGGGAAGTTCCAAGAGTAACCTGGAGCCCACACACCGTTCTCTTCCCCCAATTCCAAATTAATCCCCAGCACCATTAGCAACCACCAGGCTTCGGAGGGAAGGAGAGACCAGGTTACCCCAGAGAACCTAGCGGGAACCTGACTTGGCACTCACTAGCTTCAGTGAGTATTTACCACACCAACGCACAGGTTGCCCCTGAATAGACCCCTGGCCGACTCCTTACCTTTCCCAGACCAAAAATCACTGGCGAGGCCTCCTCTGTTGTCAGTCACAACCAGCTCTGTAAAATCCATGCCATCCCTGTCAAAGTCCCATTGGATGCCACACCGGTACCAGCCCGTATCCTCCTTGGTCAGGCAGGACACAGTGATGATGAACTGGCTTCCTGTGTCCCTCAGGACCACGTGGTCGGTACTATGGGTGTGAATGCAATGATGGTGCCATAGTCCCGAATGTAGCCTCAGTACCAGTATTTGCGATGGTCCTTATAGTGGGCATTGTAGTTGCAGGTAGCAGAAGCTGTGTCCAGCACAAAGCTTTCCTTGACCTTCTTGTCCATAACCATGGCATCTGTCAAAATAGACATGGGCATGTGTGCATGTGTATCCACACACACACACACACACACACACACACACACACACACACCATCGTTCTTTTAAACATGTTACAGCTCTTGTCATCCAGTAAAAAGTCAGTTAAAGCACAGGGAAGCTGAATTTTCATTTTCTTGTTTTGGGTATGACTATGAGGGGCCAAATTCATATGTTCAACTGTTAACCTCCAGTACCTCAGAATGTGACTGCATTTGGGGATTGAGCCTTTAAAGAGGTAATTAGTTTACAATAAGGTCATTAGAAAGGCCCAATGCAACTTGAGTGGTGTCCTTATGAAAAAGGAGTCTAGGATACAGGAGGACAGGCCAAACGACAAGTCATGTCTCATGTCTCTCCAGCTACCCAGTCTGTGCAGTTCGTTATAGCAGGCCGAGCCAGCAACTTGCACAGCTCTGGCCTGAGGGATACCCTTCTTCAAGGACAGAGGCGGCCTCTCACCCCTGCCCCTGGCCCCCTACTCCACTCTGGCCCTCTCAAAAAGTAAGTGACAAGGTTTGAAGGCTTCTGCTGGCTGCAGAGGGCCAAGAACAGAGGGAGCCAGCTTCTGTTCTTAGGAGCAAGGAACTTCCCATTTCCTCTGTGCAACGCCCGCAGGGGTAGCGCCATCATTCTCCGGATATTGCGTAGGGAGGAAGTCGTGCACGCCACGTCCTGCTCGACCATGGCTGGGGAAGTATCTGGACAAGGAGAAGATGTGGGCAGCAGGGCCCTCTGTCTCTCAGCCTTCCAGAGGTGTGCCAGGTCCCCGCAAATGCTGCCTGGGACCAGCCTGCACGGCATGCTCGCGTCCCTTGTGTGAATTGATATGACTTGATTTTTTGTTCTCTCAGCAAGCATTTCTAAAATTACCAGGACTTGAACCTAATCTTAAGAATTCAAAAGTCTTCATGCTACCAGATTCACACCACACAAGGAAGATGGGTTAATGCTCAGTCTGCAGGCCTGGACCCTGACCCAGGGAGAGGACAGCAGCAAGAAAGGTCAGCAGGCCAGAGGGCAGCAGAGCCCCCAGGCCAGCCACCCTCGCCTCCCAGCTCAGGTCTCACCCCTGGGCTCAGGCATAGACAGGCAGCAGGGAGTCCCAGCCTTGTTCCTCTGCACAAACACTTTTCTGGGGAGAAGGAGGAGGGAAGGGGAACTTCCGCTGAGAGAGTACAGAGCCCACATTTTTAGCTGAGGCTTTCAGATTCCTTCCAGCCTCCTTCCATTCCCCTTTCATCCCCTCCCTGCCACAGCTCACTTATCAGAGCTAAGAACAAGGATGAGTCCAGACAGGATTTTTCTCCTTCTTTTTTCCTATCCCACTCCTTCGGTGGTTCAGGCTATGGAGCAGCCACTCCAAGCAGCAGAGAAGGGAATGCAAAGTGTTTGGGAAGTTTGGAGGCTGGAGATGCTTCCTCTCTGTATTTTACCTGAAAAGGCAGTCAGGAAGAGCAGAACGAAGAACCCCATGACTGGAAGGAAGTGAACAACCTTCAACTGGAATGACAGGCTATGCCCAGAGGTCTCAGGAATCCTGGATCTGTTTAAGGGAAACCAGATCTTTGAGCCTCAGCTGGTTTTATCCTGTTTGAAGAGACCAGGGCAAAGGGAACAACCAGTCAAGCCAAGCAGTGCTGCCATGTGTAGCTATCCAGGTTGTGCACTGCACAAGGGTACCTCATCAGGGGGATGCCATTCGTGGAAATAAACTTACTTATGTAATAATGTGGGCAACTGAAAAAAAGTGTGGGCTTCCTGGCACTCCCAAAACAGCGGTGGAGATTCTCCTCCTGGATAAATACACCCTGGTGCAACAAAGCCTTGTACCCAATTAGCAGAACACAAGCATACATGCCAGCGTGGGCCCACATTCAAGTGTGGGACTGTACCCTGTCCTGCCAATGCACCGGGTATCGCCAGAGGGCACATCCACCACTCTTGGAGGCCCAGTTCTCTTTTAGCTGAGGGGAAGACTAATGAGGAGATTGCTAACTTCCCTGACTCCCAAGTGGACGCTGAAGCCTCATCCAGAGAGTGGGGTTGGGCAAAGCTGTTAAAAGCAGATGCACCTGGCATCAGGAGCATGGAGTGGCGTCCACGTGGTATTTTGGTGTTGGCAGCCAGGGCTGCCGCTTCCAGACCTCCTGAGAGTTTCCTGGGCAGAGCCGGGACAAGTCAAGGAGATGTCAATGCAGTGATAAAAGCTTCTCTTGGTTCCTATTGGGACTCATGGCCTGACTGCTGATTTTTAAAGTTTGAATTACAGAAGAATTTAAGCTGAACACTACTTCTCACACCCTAAAGCTAGCCCTTCCCATCAAGGGCCGGATGGGGATGAGTGTCTGATCCGGGTCGTTCAGTAATATCCTCTCCTGAGGGAGAGGGCCTTTCTTTCCTTCCCACGCAGTCAGCGTGTGGGCCTGCTTCAGGTGTGTGTTTTACCTGCACCGTGATAAAGGTGCCTTATTTACTCCTCATCAAACCTCTGTGAGTTCCATCAATAAACCGCAAAGTGGAAAAAAAGGCAGGGAAGTGGGTGGTGGTAAGGAAAGAAGGAGGAATCTATAGATTAAAAGAGGCTTAAGAGAGGTAATGACAAACTACCATCTATAGAACTTATTTGGATCCCGACTGAAGGTCTAGATAATGGGGAGATAGTTGATGATGTCAAGAAATTATTGTTTTTTTCAGATGGGATAATAACATTGTCAATAATCAACCTCTAAAAAAAAAAAAATCAGCCTCTAAGGGGCACCTGGATGGCTCAGTTGGTTAAGGGTCTGGCTCTTGGGTTTGGCTCAGGCTGTGATCTCAGAGTGGTGAGATCAAACCGCATGTTGGGCTCCATGCTCAGTGTGGAGTCTGATGAAGATTCTTTCTTCCTCCCTCTCCCCACCCTGTGCATGCACATGCATGTGCGTGCCCATGCACACACTCTCTCTCCTTCTAAAATAATTTTTTTAAATTTTTTTTATTTATGATAGTGAGAGAGAGAGACAGAGGCAGAGACACAAAAAGGCTCCATGCACCAGGAGCCTGACGTGGGATTTGATCCCGGGTCTCCAGGATTGCGCCCTGGGCCAAAGGCAGGCGCCAAACCGCTGCGCCACCCGGGGATCCCCTAAAATAATTTTTAAAGATTAAGTCTTTTAAAAAAAAATCTGGTTGGGGAGCCTGGGTGGCTCAGTGGTTTAGCACTGCCTTCAGCCCGGGGCGTGATCCTGGAGACCCAGGATCGAGTCCCACATGGGGCTCCCTGCATGGAGCCTGCTTCTCCCTCTGCCTGTGTCTCTGCCTCTCTCTCTCTCTCTCCGTGTCTCTCATGAATAAATAAATAAAATCTTTAAAAAATAAAAATAAAAATAAAATTTAAAAACCTGGAGGAATTGAGTTCCTTTTTAAATAAAATAAAATAAAATAACTAGCCTCTAAGATGGTTCCTGGTACTCTTGCTGTTGTTTAGTCCCCTCCTAAACTGAATCAGGGCTAGCCTGTTGTGATCAAGAAAATCAATAAAAATTGGGGCACCTGGGTGGCTCAGTTGGTTGGGTGTCTAGCTCCAGTCATGGTCTCAGGGTGCTGGGATCCAGCTCTATGTCAGGTCTCTGCTCAGTGCGGAGTCTACTTGTCTCTCTCCTTCCCCACAGCTTGTGCTTGCTCGCCCATGCTCTCAAATAAATAAATAAAATCTTTTAAAAAAGAAAATAAAAATTGCATAGCAACTGATAATTCATATTGACTAGATATCATATAGAATTGATAATTCATATAGAAATTCATCATTGAGTCCTTATCTCTGAGAAAGCTGCATGCAAAAAGAACACTAGGAATGGCTCAGAGATATTGCCATGAAACCAAGGAAAGGAGGCCCCTGGGTGGCTCAGTGGTTAAGCATCTGCCTTTGGCTTAGGGTGTGATCCCAGGATTCTGGGATCAAGTCCTACATTGGGGTCCCCTCAGGGAGCCTGCTTCTCCCTCTGCCTGTGTCTCTGCCTCTCTCTCTGTGTCTCTCATGAATAAATAAATAAAATCTAAAAAAAAAAAAAAAAAAAAGAAAAAGAAAAGAAAGAAACCAAAGAAAAGTAGCAACAGGAGAAGTGGGTTGGGCATAGATATCAGTAAAGTTCCAAGACAAGAAAAGGTTGCATTTGAAAGCAAAGGAGAGGCCCAGAGTTTTAGAATGAACCATGTGTCTATTCTCATTCTGAGTATTAGTTGATGCTCCTTAGTTCTGTTGCTGCCTTGTAAGGATAAAATTAATTTTTGTTTCTCAGATGTGTAACTTAAGAAGATGAGTGGGTAATAAGAACAAGCCAATTGATCATTTAAAAAAATTTATATATATATGTATTTTAGATTTCATCTATTTATTCATAAGAGACACAGAAAGAGGCAGAGACCCAGGCAGAGGGAGAAGCAGGCTCTCTGCGGGGACATCAATGTGGGACTCGATCCCCAGACCCGGAATCATGTCCGGGCCAAAGGCAGACACTCAACCACCGAGCCACCCGGGCCCCCCCCGCCCCCTCCCAAAATACTTTTCATAAATAAAAACCAAAATGTTTGCAGATAAAATAATTTGATGTCCAAAATTTCAAGATAATCAGGGTGGGGTGAGTGGATAGAGACATAAATGGAACAACACTGGATGATCAACATTGGTTGATCATTATTAAAGCAGAATCATCAATATCTGAGAGGTTATTATGCTGGCCTCTTCACTTTTGTGTGCCTCAAGTTTTCCATAATAAAAAGTAAAAACAAAACAAAACTCTGACACAGGGATGACAAGGTTCAGTTTTAGGAAACTGCCCGAGTTCACACAGCTAGTACAGCCACCATGATCTGATGCTAAATCTGAGAGGGGGAGAAAAATTCTTTCCAGCATACTCTTCCTTCCCCAATAGTAATAACACAGCAGAAGTATAGACTACAAGGGGACATACAGCATGTCATCTGAGCAATTGTGGCAACAGGCAGCCTGTTTCCCCATTTGCAGCATATCCAGGAAGGCATCTAAGGGCAGAGTGTCTCTAAAAAATGAGCACCTGGTTGTAAGACTGAATTTACCCACAGACAATGGCCAGACCATATATAAAACTAGACCTCTGGACAGAACATCTGGCCCAGGAAACCAGCATTTTATCTGTAGTAACTGGACAGGGAAGCCAGCCTGTTAAAAGTCAGTTTTGTAGAAAGTCAGACCATAATCTCTAGCAGAAGTCCAGAACACCAAAAGATAATCCCTGTGACAACCCCAGATGGCTAGTAGTAACTGACAGCTTTCCAAATGTTTGTCCTTCTTCCAGCTGGGGACCAACCAGAGAAAGCCAAATATGCTCACCTTGCCAATCACACAGGAATGCCCCACTTCTCATAGCTTCCCCAGGCCAATGGCACACCTGAAGCCTCCCTGTTGCCACCAGAGAGCTTGCCTACTCCTCTGCCTGCCTTCAAGTCTCTGCCAAAATGCAAGTGGCAGCGACTGACTCTCTTGCTATTGCAAACTTGGGGTAGCCTTTGCTTGTTGCCACTTGGTCTTCGCTTATATCCACGGTAGACTTGATTTAAAAAAAAAAAATTAGGTACATAAACCCAGCTACTCAACATCTACTGTGGTTCCAGAGAATTCATACAGAGGAGGAGGAAGCAAAACTCAGTTTTGTCTGGGTAGTCTTTTTACCTTATTCCTTTTGGAACAGAGAATCAACAACCACCTTCAAGTGTCCCGTTAAAGGAGGCTAGCCAAGAGACAGGCCTGAGGAGGCGCAAGTGACGCTGATCTCTAAACCTGAAACCAGGGTGGAGCTCGCCACTTCTACTAAAGCTCCTCACCAGTGATTCTTAGTTCATCTTTTTTGAGTCTACTTCAAAAGGCATCCTCACTTTAAGGGCTTTTAGTGGGCTGGTGGACCATCTTAGCCCAGGACATTCCTACTTGACCAAAACAAAATAAAACAAAACATAAAAAAACAACCACACTATAACTCCCTGCAAACTATAACTTCCTTGCAGAACTCAGTGGGTTTGCTAAGCAATGGCCTTCAGAAAGAAAGAGAAGAAAAGAAGAGAAAAGGAAAAGAGAGAAAAAAAGCTTTTTTTTCTGAGACTCGGGGACTATAGCTCATCTTACGATACCAAATGACACAGGACAGACTCCTGCTTTGCTTGGAAGGAAGCTGTCCCCTTAACCCAAATTTTCTATGTGTTGCTATAGCAACTGCTAGAAATTGTTTGTAAATTATGAAGCTGCCTCTGTTTGGGATTGAAAACTAACCAGCACTTCCCTCAAAGGTCCCAGTGGGCAAAGGTGGCCTCTGTGCAGATGAGTGTACCGGGGTCACCAGAAGCCCCATGGTAAACACAGGGCCTCAGCCTGAAGGGGCATGTTAACTAAGCACAAAAATTAATTCTGGGGGATTGAGGAGGGAAAGCCTGAAATCAAACAAGGGGATGCCATTAAGGGGAAAATTTGTGGTAGTTTTGAGGGCGGCGCTTGGATTTTTAGAGAAGAAAGATCCCCAAATGTTGAAGGGGAGACTGGGGAGATGAATATTGCTTCCCACACCTCCAGCGTCACTGGAGGCGGGTCCTAGTCATTTGCCTTTAAGATACTGTGAGCGCTGCGGGCAAATGAGCAGGTCAGCGACCAACACAGTTTGGCATTAGTAGGAGAGTAGATGGAAGTGTTTGAATCTCCCAGATAGCGTTCATTCTTCCTGGGCTGGCGGGGAAGAAGTGAGGACATTTACTGAAATGAAACATTAATTAGGTAAATACAGTTACCGACCTCTGGCCTAAGATTGCGATCAGGATAAACTTTCAGAACCAGCTAAGAATCAATTAAAGGAAAAAAATCTCCAGTACACTTATGTTCTTCGAAGTGGTTTAATTGAAACCCCCATCTTGCTGTTCTCATCAGCTTCATATACTCATTGTTTGGAGGAGAGTCCACAGCTGCACATTTGAGTAGACCAAATCAGGGGTGTCCTCTGACTCTCCAGAGCCACACTCAGTGCTGGAAGGATGTGATTAGGACGCTAGCCCTGCCTGATATCCGGATTAATGAGACACCAGTGATAGTACCTGAGGCCTCTGCCCCAATCAGCAGTCCTCAAGCATACAAACCGTAGGTTGTATCCATGTATCTGCTAGTTGTACATGAGGTGAACTTGAGAGTTTGGACTTTGGAGAAGTTACAGGTCCTTCTTTGTGCCTGAGAATAGGTGGGGAACTTGGGTTCTCCCAAAAAGGCAGGACTGAGTTTAAATATGGCCTTACTACTTGTTAACTGACTATAGACAGACAAGTTACTTAACCTCTCTGTGCCTCTGTTTTCCTTCTGCAAAATGGATGGGATGATAATGGTGGCACATTCTTCAGACATATCAACATCAGAAAAAGTAAGGTATGGAAAGTGCTTAGCTCACAGAAAGCACTCCACAAGTAATAGCTACCCTGTGCCCCTTTCTTGCCCCTTTGATCCTTCTCTAACAATTGGTGAATGGCTCATAAAGTTGCCAAAAGCTCAGATCAGCCCCGGAAAAAAAAAAAAAAAAAAGCAGGGTGTTCTAAGGCAAGGGGTGAGGGGCCCAGAGTCCAAACAGGTGAACGTGGCATGTGGCTCCCGGTGGCAAGGGCTAGAGTGCCAAGATCTGCCAGCTGGGTCTGTGAACCTCAGGTAACCCTGAACTCTCAGAAAAGAGCTACATGACAGTTAGTGGTCATTTTTATTTCCTCAAATACAATTACAGATGAATTCAGCAGTTTAAGTCTCCCTTTGTGACCTGTTCCTACCATCTCCCTGACATCTGCTGGGGTAGGTTTCTTGGTGTGATTCTGCAATGGAGTGGAACAGAGTCGCCACCACACTCATGTCCCGCAGGACTGGGACTTTTCATCTCTGAGTCAACAAGGCCTCCTTCGGATTCCATAACTTCTCCTCTTGCTTGGGAAGGAGGAACACAAACAGTAGTAACAGCAGGACATTTTCCTCAAGTCAGACATCCAGAACAGTGAATCAGAGAAGAAGGACAAGAAAATAATTGGATTACAGGAAGGGTGTTAGGGGAGATACAATTGGAGGCAACCAGTCAAATGCTCCCCACCTCAGTAGAAGAAATTAAGGATGTGAAAGCCCTTGGCTCAGGCAAATAGGTCCTCAAGTGTTTACTGATGTTGAATCTGGAGGTTAATGGGGGTGAAGAATCATCTTTCAAGGACAACTACTCAGAAGTCTACTCAGTGCTTGAGTCCAAAGAATCAGAGGACTGGCAGATCATATAGGTCTTGAAGATCAAAAGATAGGTTTCCTTGAACTTCTTTATTTTATAAGCATAGACAATAGGGTTCATCATAGAGTTAGCATGGGAGAGCAGAATGCCCAAATACAGTATGATCTGTGGCACCTCACCATGAAAGTACGTGATACAGTTGATGATAGATAAAGGCAGCCAGGAAAAAGCAAACAGGAAGAGAACCAGAAACAGGGACTTGGCCGTCTTGAACTCCCGTCCATAAAATGCACCTGTCTCTTTGGAGCTTGAAAAGTTCTGATTGAGTTTGTTCCGGATGACATAGAATATGTCAAGATAGATGGCACACATGACAACCAGGGGGATTAAGATCCAAGTGAAGAAGCTGAAGTAGACCATGTAGTCCATCCTCATGACAGAACTGAACTGGCACGAGAGGAAGGTGACATTTCTCTGGTGCTCTGAGGTCAGTTTCATGTTCCAGCCAAACATGGGGGTCAGTCCCACCAGGAAGGACACCAGCCAGCAAAGCCCCAGGGCCAACCATATTCTTCTTTGTGTGGTGACCCTCCTGTATCTGTTGGAATGGAAGAGAATGGGTGAGTTCATAGAATTGCTACAGGAAGGGGCAGGGGGTGACAGGAGCGGGGATGGGGATGGGGTGGGGACGGGGATGGAGAGTGCTGGCATTCCGGCAAACGTGTCTGGGGGACTTTTTAAAAGAAATATGATCAAGAATGGATTAAAAATACTTTGCCACACTCACAGCTCCATTTCCAGCCCAAGAATTCTTTGACTCCTGGGAGGTAAGAGTTTTCTAGGTCTCTTGGGACCTGGTGAGAAATGACCTATCTCCTTAAAGCACCTTTCCAGCAACGCTCTGCCTTCTTTTGTTTGGCTGCTGTGCCGAAGCCCAGAAGTTATAACTGCCTCTCCACACTCCCCTCCACCTGTGCCTGCCCCTGCTTCTCTGTTTGCACTGGCATCCACACTTGATAATTGAGTTACATGGGTCTGTGGAGGTGTGGAGATCGTGTGGAAGTGCTTCCAGAACCTCAGATGACTCATCCACAGAGAAGCACCATCCTTCCTGACAACATCCCACACACAACACAAGAAGGAAACTGATTTTGTTAAGTATTGACTGTGTACTTAGGAGACTTTATCTCAGTTAAATCTCACAACAAACTAAAGCTATTTTTATGATAATCTCCATTTCATTGCTGGTGATGGGTACAGATGACAGGAGTTGGAGCTACTATTGACTGAGCATAGACCGTGTGCAGGCATTTTTTTAAGAGCCTTACACGTGTGAACTATGTAATTACAAGGAAGTGGCAATATTTGTCCCCATGTTATAGGTGGAAAAGGAAAAAAGAAAGAAAGAAAGAAAGAAAGAAAGAAAGAAAGAAAGAAAGAAAGAAGAAAGAAAGAAAGAAAGAAAGAAAGAAAGAAGAAAGAAAGAAAGAAAGAAAGCAAGCAAGCAATCCTGGTAACCTGTACAAGCTACAAGTAGCAGAGGTGAAATCGAAGCGAGGTAGATTTGTGTTCAGAGTATCTTAACCGCTATGGAAAGATGAGGAACCAAAGCAGTAAAAGTAACTTGCCCCAGCTCAGATATCAAGATCTGGACTTTGAAGCTCAGGCTTTTTAGTATCAAAAGCTTGTTTACAGCCCCCTCCCTGCATCTCTTCCCTAAGATCAGAGAGAAGGAGGGCAAGACAATTGTCACTCAGGACACCTGGGGAATGAGATGTCTCCATTAGGTGGTCCGTCCTGTTCACCTCATCACATTGCTACTTTCTGCAATGGAGAACTGTTTCTTGGTCCCCTCCTCAGCTTGGAAGAGGAAGCAAAGTCGAAATAACTTGAAAATAACCTACGTCTGCAAAGAACAGAAGCATCCGTTTATTTCTCTCCTCCTATTCTTTTCTGTCTGCTCCTTATTTTATCTAGTAGGTTTCTGTCATTTCTAAAACCCAAGAACATCTTTTACTAATTGAAGGTGCATCAAGCTTCCACCATCTTAGCTGCCCCGGGGGCCTAAGCGTACACCCCCATAGTCAGCGGAGACGGCCTGAGCACTCCTCTGTTCCCCAGTCCCAGCTCAACACTGTTCCAACCCTCACACACCAAATGGTGAAAAGAAATGTAGCTCCCTCTTTCAAGTTCAGAGGCCAGTTTTGATTCGGTTTCATTGAAGAAGCCCTGGGTCCCAGGCACCTCCATCACTGCCCCACACGGCCCCTCTTACCTGACAGTGAGCTTGACCCGCAGGTACCGGTCCACAGCAATGGCTAGCAGGGACATGATGGAAGCATGAGTGAAGATCAACAGCAGGCAGGTCATGAAAAGGCAGTTATAAAATTGGATTGTGATGCCCAGGCTGATGACAATGGCCAAAGGCATGACCAGCACCCCAACGGCAATGTCAGCAAGGGCCAGGGAGACAATGAAATAGAAGGTGGTGGTCTGTAGGCTGGGGTTCAGCTTGACCACCCAGATGACCAACACATTGCCCACGATGGCGCAGAGCCCGATGAGAATCTCCACTGTGATGTAGGTGACATTGGCCAACAACAGGGCAGTGCCATTGACAGCCATCTTGCTTTCTCCAAGGAGCTTCCCAAGTAATAGGCGTGCTGACAGGATCCGTGTGGCCCGGTGAGCCTAGCTCTTGCCAGGCATCTCGCTAGAGGTTCAGGTGCAACAGCAACGGTCCCAAATTCACAACTTGCTCATTCCTTCTCTTCTCTGGTGGGACGCTCCCTTGGAGAGCCTCCCTTCTTTTCTTAGAGGGTGCCCATCTCGGGGCAATCATTTCCTGCCCCTTCATGGGCCACACACCCCTGGGCTCCCGGAAGCGTGGAGGACAGTTCTTTATGGGGTGAATCTGAAAGTGCCGTTCCTCTAAGTTCCCCAGACAGACACGCTCATAGCTTCTGCCTCCTGCCCCTCCTTGAGCTCCATCGAGATAAGCAACCTTCTTAGGGGGGGCGGTCAGGAAGTGAGATGGGCCAAGAGGAAGCAGAGACCAGGAACACTCACAAGCAGATGAAAAGAGCAGAGGAGCGGTGTGAGTGGCATGGAGAAGGCTCGAGATTCATTCACTCTGGGACTGGATGGGAGTGTAGGCCTGGGTGAGAGAGCAGTGGAAGCACAGACTTGAATGTTCTGGCTTTCTGCTGGCTTAGCAGAAATACCCCGTGACAAGGAGGCAAACGGGAGCCACAGGGGAACAAGAAGTAGATTTTGGTGGCAGCCTTAGCCAGAATTTATTGTTTTCTTAGTGTACGCTACAGATTGAATGTCTGGGTCCTTCCCCCACCCCACACAAAATGTATATGTTGAGAGATCTGAGCCTCAAAGTGACAGTATTAGGAGTAGGGTCTTTGGGAGATGGCTGGGTCAAGGAGATGGAGCCACCATACGTGGGATTACTGTCTTATAAGAGACACCCCACAGAGCTCCTTCACCCTTTCCGCCATTCAGGAACAAGGAGCTGTCTCCCACCAGACACCAGAGCTGCTGGCACCTTGATCTGGGGCCTCCCAGCCTACAGAATTGACCATTTCTGTTGCTTATAAGCTGCCCAGGCTTTGGTGTTCTGTTACAGTTGCCTGAACAGACTGAGACAGTGCGTTAACAGCGAGCGCTGAGAATTGAGGGGCATGAGTGGACTCTTGGCCGGCACAGCTGGGATCCAGCTTCTGCATCAAAGATCCTTTGCTAAAGGAACAAGCTAAGAGCCCCTGCTTAGAAGGGCAAAAAGGCTCGGCACCTCCCATAAGCATATCTGCCGACTCTCCATTTCCCGGGTCAGCCCACACACCCACCAAGGTCTCACATTCCCTCCAGCCAGCAACCAGCTGGTGACAACTCTCTCTGAGGAACAACAGGACAACAGGATGATGGCCAGGCAGAGAGAAGGGAAAGGCCCACGCGTGCACACCGTCACACAGCGTACCCTCTCACCACCGCCTGCAGGAATGAGGAACCCAACTGCTTTCCTGGAAGTTGTTCATCTGGTCTGCAGCTTCTGGAAACCAGACACTTAAAGGCAGTGGTCACTTAAGGTCCCTCTAGTTCAGGTGCTCTCAGTCCTGCCCCAAGGGGTTATTTACAGAGACAGCAAGAAGGGGTGGGTGGACCTGAGCCTGCACCGTGAACTGAAGGGTTTATGATATTTGCCTTAAATGCCAATCCATGTACAGCCCCAACTAAACCTTGACGCTACCAACAGTGTTGTTTACCTCCTCGCCAGGGCCCTGGTGAGATGCCTCGGGATGTGGCCTCCACATCACCCTCTGCTCCCCCACCTCATCCCGGGTTGGCCCAGGCTGAATCCCTTGCTCATGCCTCTAGACTTGTCATTTCTCCCTGGGCTGGGGGACAGCCCTCTCCAACTGCATCTCTTTCACTCCAGCATTTTCCAGCGCTAACTCTGCCTGCATCCAGCAGGGCTTCTCATCAAAGTTTCTACCGCCATTGCTTTTTTTCTCTCTGCTTCAGAGAAGGAAGTCACAGAGACCTATTTTTAGAAGGCTGCATGCCACCCAAAGAAGTCGCTCTTGGCCTAAAGCAATTGTTGAATCTTGGTGGCAAGCTGTAAACGATGGGCCCTCCCGGCCTGTCCCTTGCCACCGGCTAGCACCAAACAGCCCTATGTGAGAGAGAGACTCTCTTGGTGTAGGGACAAGTCCTGTTGCCTGGTTGGAGCAAAAATACAGCAATAGGGTGGTTTCCTGGGGGCTTTGGCCACTCCAAGTCTGCCTTACAGCCTTGTTCTGAGTTTGAGAACTGGTCAGACAATGGACAGCTCCCAAGGAAGAGAGAGAGATAGGGGCCTCTGCGTGGTTATGGGCCAGAAGCTGGGCAAAGGGGAAAGGTGGCAGAGGCCAGGAAAGTGCCTGAGCCATGGATCTAGCCATGGGAAGTGGACCGAGGCCTCGGGGATGGACTGGACAGCTGCAGCTGGAAACCTGACTGGTGTGTTTGCTGATTCTTAGCCCTTTCATCCTCCATTAGGACCTAGGTGAGTCCTTTTAGGACTAGCCCATCTTGGCTTGGTTAGAGAAATCAAGGAGAGGGCTTTGTGACCCAGCACCGTGACAGGAGCAGTGTGGTGGGTACAGGATAGCCTGTGAGAAAGTCATTCCAGGAGAAAAGGATAAGCGGGGGGACGGGGGGGGCACTCTTGGGACACCTGACCTAACCACCTCTTCCCAGCAGGGAGTTCTCTGGAAATTCCTCTCCATGAACAAGGGAGGCCTGAGCCCATTCCCACTCAGAGGGGTGACAAGAAGGTTGAACAGAGAGGTTTCCAGTTACTTTGCAATTAGGCCTAGGATTGGGCCCTGAGCCAACTTTCCACTCCAGATGGAACAGCAGAAGGCAGCCTGGAGAAGAGGACAGAGAGGCCAGGGCAGATGGTCATCTTGCTTACCACCAACCCCTCCCCCTCCCTAGACGGCCCACAGCTGCTCTCGGGTAACTTCCTTCATCTGTCATGGAGGGACCACCTCAGCCTCCAGAGGCATCTCCAGATGCAAGTCCCCCAACAGCCTCTGTGCAGCCCTTAGGATCAAGTCCAGCCTCCCTGGAATGGCACATGAGACCTTTCAAGGCGGGAGTCTCCCAGCCTCTGCAGCCTCCTCCCCCCTGATACCACAAGCACCGTGGGTCCCCCTCCCCCCTGACACCACAAGCACCGCCATGCTTTCACTTCCTCTCTCCTGTGCACCCGGCTTGGAAAGCCCTTCTCCCCATGTCTACCTAGAACACATGCACTCTTTCTTCAAGACTATTCTCAGACAGGACCCTGAAGAGAACTTCCCAGACATCCCCTCCCTGCGCTGTGTTTATCGGGCCCCCCTCCTCTGTCATCCTGCAAGCTCCTGAAGCATAGGGCTCCCCACTTTTCATTTCTAGCCCTACCACAATGCCTGGCGGATCGATGTGCTCCAGTATATTTTTTGATAAGTGAACGAGTAGGAAAGCACCTCAGTGAACCGGGGGCATCAGCTTGGCACTGGGTATAGAATACCAATAAATCAGCTAGGACCTGCCAGGTATGTTCCCTTATGCCATCTGCAGTGTTGGGCACTTCACTTTCTTAGTCTTGTTCAATGCTCTCTGATGAAATTGATAATGTAATCAAAGCTGAGCAGACCAGGTTCAGAATGGTGACATAACCTCCCCAGGGTTGCGCAGCTAGGAAGTGGCGGAGCCGGCATCAAACCCAGGCCTCTGGTTTCAGGAAATGAATGGGCAACTGAACAACCACATGAAGCTTTTACAAGTACAAGGCATCCGTGGACTTGATGTTGCCATATCCTCAACATGACGTTCTAACCTCACACCTGGAAAAGAGGTGACCAAGCCTGTGGGAACAGAGCACAAGGACAGTGTAGGTCTAGCACCTGCTCTGAATCACAAAGAAGTGGAGGAGCCAGCAGGCCACTTGGCAGGGCCCCAAGGAGAGCTCTGGGATAGAAAGAAAACTTTCATTGGACCAGAGTATCAAAATATTTCTTTAATAATAAAATTAACTATAAGTAAGAAGTGGCTCAGGGAATTTCCCCCATCTCAAAGAGTTGTGTCTGTTTTAGTTTTACAAAAAGAATCTGAGCTCCATGGAAGAGGCAAGGATCAGGGAGGATCCATCAACCCGAACCACAGGAAGCGTCTGGAGTCCCTAGGAAAGGCCTCACCTGTCCCGACCCCAGGCCTGACGCGCCTGGACATAGCTCAGCCACAGGACCGCAACCTTGCCCTTGGGGTTCTGCTTAACATGGTGAGAGGCTGGCCAGAGAGTGCTCATCTGCTCCTTTGCAGCTGCTCAGACAAGCCTGAGAGAGCCCCAGCAACCACCCCGCACCAACAGCCAGATGCTGTGTGAGCAGGATTGCGGCCGAGGGGGCAGGCACGGGGTGGGGTGGGGGGCTCATCAGAGCAGCAGTCCAGGCAGTCACTGAGACAGGATGGCGGGCAGGTGGGGGGTGGTCGTTTCTGCCTGAGGCTGGCTCACGCTGCCTCCCCTGCTGCCTGTGGAGTTGCACAAAGTCAGTTTGTTCACTTCCTCTTGGCCCCATTACCACTTCCGCAAAGCTTTATATTTTTACAAAGCTTTGTGCTAGCTAGCGGCAGAGGCTTAGAAAGAGCGAGATGGCCAAGAAGGTGGCCTCTCCCAGCACCCCTCCTTTCCCTGCTTCAGTCAGCCAGGAGGAGGAGGCTAGGCCCTCAGAAGCCTTCCTCCAGGACTGATCCAGAGCCACTGTCCCCAGGGCCCAGTGACTTGAGCCCAAGGAGCCAGGGACTCCTGAGGCCTACAGCCGGAGTTCAAGAGACCCACTCAGAGCCAGCCCGAGGGAGAAGGGAAAGACCAAGTTTCCTTTACTCTGAGCAAGAGAAAATCCTGCGCAGCAAAGCGGAGCTCCTTGGTCCAACGTCCTGCCCACCAGGGCCCCCAACCCCACGTGCAACGGAAGGCCCCAGGCCCTGATGGAGAGTCCAGAGCAGGCTCCAGCCAACTCTGAGTTTTCACAGGTTCTAGGCGCTCAGAAACCAAGGAGATGCCAGTGTACAGAGTGGCAGCGGGGTCCAGGCTTCCTGCCCCGGCGGGGTGTCCGCCGGGCTCCCGCTGAGCCTCTGCCGGGCGCTGTGCTCACAGTGACCGCCAGGTGGCGGCACATCCCCACGGCCTCCGGGTGGGCCCGCGCCCCAAGGGGCAGCGGGGAGGCCGCAGCACCCACCCGTGTAGCGCAGGACACCAAGGGACTAAGGGCTCGGGAGACGCGGCCGATGCGCGGCTGCCCGGGCTCAAGCCCACCCCCTGGCACATTTCTGGGCAACACTAAACTCAGTCCTCAGCTCAAAACGGTGGAGAAGCTGCTCCGACTTTCAGAGCTGTGCGGATTCCGGGAAAAACAGCGGCTGGGGTTTCTTCTTCAGAGTGTGTGAAGCTGAGCATTTCCTCATGTGCTTGTTGGCCATGTCTATGTCTTCCTCTGTGAGGTTTCTCTTCATGTCTTTTGCCCATTTCATGATGGGATTGTTTGTTTCTTTGGTGTTGAGTTTAATAAGTTCTTTATAGATCTTGGAAACTAGCCCTTTATCTGATAGGTCATTTGCACATATCTTCTCCCATCCTGTAGGTTGTCTTTGAGTTTTGCTGACTGTATCCTTTGCTGTGCAAAAGCTTCTTATCTTGATGAAGTCCCAATAGTTCATTTTTGCTTTTGCCCCGCACAGGCTCCACTCCGCCCGCTTAATTAAGCAGAACCAACCCATGAGACTCACAGCAGGGGAAACTGAGGCCCAGAGGTGCACAGGCCCGCTGGTGGCTGTGCGGCTGGTCGCAGGAGTGCGGGGACTCGGAGGCCGCTACTGGCCCCTCATTTCGGGGGAGGACAGAGGAGACCAGGAGACCAGGCAGGGGCTGCTCAGGGCGACCCCTGGGGTGTGCAGCTCTCCCACATCCCCAGCTGGGCCCTCGGCACCTGCCAGTCTCTGACCAGTCCTCTCCGTCCCGCGGGCAGGGAGCCTCCTGTGGTCCAGAGCCCGGGACTTCTCACATCACCTCCAACGCCTTCACACTCCGCGCCTGGCTTCTAATCACTCAGCCTGGTGTCTCCCAAACCCCAGACAGGCCTACAGGCCTCTGGGCCACTGCAGGTCCCGGTGTGGACCCCGCGCCCTTGACCGAGTCACCAGAAGATGCAGAAATGTGCTGTGCGCGGAGCTCTCACTGATTCCCACATCCTCCCCACCCCTGGTTTCCTTTCCCTTCTGCCTAACAAATGTGACAACAGTCCCTCAGAAGTCGGAGGCAGACCCCCAGTGGCAGCAGGTATGTCACCTCCCTTCCTGTCACGTGTGTCTCCCCTCCTCCTGCGTGAGGCCTGGCGCCACTATGACCATGACAGCACCTTGGAGACACCGGCCGCCGCGCTATGCCTTGGCCACGCATCGCTCACCGTCCTACACAGCCCCGCAGGCGTCTGGGTAGGTCTACTTCCCACGTGGAGAATGGGCGCAGTGACAAAGGAGGGTGCTGGCTGTTGGTGGCACAGCCCGGCGGTGACAGGGCTGCGGCCCAGGCCCAAGTCTGTCTGGGCTGCAAGCCCTGGGCTGCCCCATGAGCCCCCGAGAACGAGGACGGCTCCATACCAGTCACTCCAGACCCGACTGGGCAATTGAGGCAGAAATTCCTCACGGCCCTACTGGGTTCAGTCTTGTGTCACTGGTCAGGCCGGCGACGGGGGCAGGGGACCGAGCAGCGGGCTGCTCTCGGCTCAGCTGAGTAGACAGAGGCTGCAGCCATCTGTGATGTCAGACCACAGCGGCGGGAGACACCACGCGGTCCTGGCCCCTGCTGGGTGGCTTCCCAGGAGCCTGGGCTCCTTGCTTTCCTTCGGGGCAAAGGCAGAGACTGCCCCAGGAGGTGTGTGTCAACAGGTCATCCTGACCCGGGAGGAGCAGTTGCCATGTTCCTTAGAGAAGATGCTGGGAGGAGGGGCCCTGGGAGGGGCTCAGGGGGTGAAGTGTAGGCCTTCGGCTCAGGTCAGGGTCCAGGGCTGGGTCAGGATCTTAGGGTCCTGGGGTAGAGCCCTGCATCGGGGCTCCTTGCTCTCATGGGAGCCTGATTCTCCCTCTGCTGTGTCTCTCCCTCTCCCTCCCTTTCCCGGCCTCTCGCTCTCCATCTCTACCTCTCCTTCTCCCTCAGTCCCCCCTCCCTCCCCCTTTCCCTCAACCTCTCTCTGTCTCCCTCTCCCTCTCCATCTCTCTCCCCCTCCCTCCCTCTCCCTCCCTCTTCCTCTTCCTCCCTCTCCCTCCCTTTCCCTCTCCCTCAGTCTCTCTCTCCCTCTCCCTCTCTCTCTCCATCTCTCCCTCCCTCTCCCTCTCTCTCTCCCTCTCCCTCTGCCTGCTGCTCCCTCTGCTTGTGTTCTCTCTCTCTCTCTCTCTGTCAAATAAATAAGTAAAATCTTTAAAGAAAAAAGAGGGGATCCCTGGGTGGCTCAGTGGTTTAGCGCCTGCCTTCGGCCCAGGGCTGATCCTGGGGTCCCGGGATCGAGTCCCACATCAGGCTCCTTGCATGGAGCCTGCTTCTCCCTCTGCCTGTGTCTCTGCCTCTCTCTCCCTTCATCTCTCTCATGAATAAATAAATAAAATCTTAAAAAAAAAAAAAGAAAAAAGAAAGTAAGGAGGAAGGTTTCTTGGGATAAGTTTCCCTGACCTCAGTGCTAGCAAAGAGGTTGTTTTCTTCACAAATCAGCCTGCTAGAGTCACTGCCTCCTGGGATGCTGTATGGCAGCTTTTGCCAGGGCAGCCAAGAGGCTTGGAGCTGGTGCTCTGTCTCAGTGACCAGGCTTTGCTCAGACTCCGCGTCAGCCCTGGGCTCCCGGGGTGTGAGCGACTCTTCTGCTGGGAGCGGCCCCCCATCCTTTTTGGAAGCAGGCAAGGTGTGATGAAGATGTGCACCTAATATTGGAAGGGGCACTAGCGTTTATTTCTAAGGCAGGTCTGCAAGGTGGTTATTCTAGGTTATTTTTTTTAATTTTTTTAAATTTTTATTTATTTACGATAGTCACAGAGAGAGAGAGAGAGGCAGAGACACAGACAGAGGGAGAAGCAGGCTCCATGCACCGGGAGCCCGACGTGGGATTCGATCTCGGGTCTCCGGGATCGCGCCCTGGGCCAAAGGCAGACGCCAAACCGCTGCGCCACCCAGGGATCCCCTATTCTAGGTTATTGTACAAAGATTCTTGTCAGTCCCTCCCTGACTTTGGGTTGAGGTTCTTTTTCCCCGACAAGCAGTCCACAATCATATTTTTTTTTTGAGATTTATTTACTTACTCATTTATTTGAGAGAGAGAGAGAGCATGGGTTGGAGGGGTAGAGGGAGATGGAGAAGCAGACTGCCTGCTGAGCAGGGAGCCTGATGCAGGGCTCGATCCCAAGATCCCGGGATCACGACCTGAGCCAAAGGCAGATGCTTAACGACAGAGCCACCCAGATGCCCCCACAATAGTATTTTAATGACCAGTTTGGGCAAAACCAAACCAAAACAAAACAAAACAAAAAGCAATGATAAGACAGAAAGTACCCCCAGGGTTAAATGAGCGCCTTAAGAAGAGCATTCAGTACATCACTTGGAGCATCCAGCACACATGGCCTCATAAACACCCTCCCCGGGAATGCTGTTGTACAGGGCATGATATCATGATTCCCCCAGGTAGACTTTATTTATATTTATGTACACCCCACCCATGTCCACAAAGGGTTGAAGCCACTACCAGAGTGAGTTAATAGCTTCCTCCTCTGCACACCTATGTCAGCTGACACATTCCTCTCTTTGAGGACTTACTACACCATTTGTAGTTATTTATTTATGTGACTGCTTCTCCCACGAGCTACTAAAGTCCTTAAGTAAACTCCATAAGAAATTATGCCTGATTCATCTTTAGATCTCGCTCCCACTCCCCTTGTCCCTAAAGTACCAAGAGCATAAAATAGTACCTGGTACAGAGATGCCTGGATGGCTCAGGGGTTGAGTGTCTGCCTTCGGCTCAGGGTATGACCCCAGGGTCCAGGAATCGAGTCCCACATCGGGCTTCCTGCAGAGAGCCTGCTTTTCTCTCTGCCTATGTTGTCTCTCTGTGTCTCTCATTAATAAATAGATAAAATCTTAAAAAAAAAAAAACAGTACAAAGGAGACCAATAATAAACTCTCTGGGGTTCTCAGGACCTGTCTTCTCCTCATCCCTCAAAAGGGCTGACCACACCTCTCAATGTCTGGCAAGAAATCAGGAGGCACACAGGGAGACCTCTTGCTCAGCAAAAAAATTTTTTTGCATCTAATTTCAATCTCAAACCAGTTCAGACAGCAAACAGCGTGTGACCAGTTAGGGCCCCATGAAAGGGCCCCGCGGAGGGCTGTCCCATAGCTCTATCACATTTTGTGGTCTCAGCGTCTCTACACGCAACAGCCCGTGTCGTTGATCTCTATGATCTATGTAACGCGTGCCCCCTTCCGCTCACATGCACAATCACACTCACACACGTACTGTCCATTGTCCTATTCTGCTCGTTCCCATTTCACAATCAGAACCAATCACACCTTACTCATCACTGCTCTGTCTGCAGGGCCTAAAACCACTTTGGCCAGCTCAGTCTGACCCAGAGTGCCATGGGACTCACAAGGTTGGCTGCCTTGTCCGCGGGCCCTGAGCTCGGGGTGGGGGCTCCAGAGGCAAGGATTTGGGGAGGGATGGAACCCCGGAGGGAACAGCTGCCCAGAGTGGCTGGTTTCAGGTCAGACCTGGAGAGGCAGCCAGGTTTCTTCCGTAACAGAACTGGTTGGGGACCCATATAGTTGGGAATTCACAAACACATGCTTGCCCGTTCTTGCCTTTCTTCAGGGCCAACGCCCTCAATCTCCTGTTGGACGGGTCCTCTCCCTGGTCTGTTCCGTTTGCTCTTCAGTCATCCTGGTCTGCATCCCTCAGAATCTCCAGCCGAACAGCCTGGAACCCCTCGAACCAAGCCCATAGTCGGTCTTTCCTTCTTTCATTGCTGAACTTGACCTTGACAGTCTGCTGGCCAGGCCTCGCTGATGGCTGCACAGTGGGTGCCCATACGTGACACCGCTCTGCACCGGTGGTGCCCGTCCGCCCTGGAGCACCCCACACGTGCCCAGTGGGTGTTCATCCACAGCCAGACGCCTCTTCACGTGGGGGCAGTCCCTGACCCACGTGCTCCAAGGGAGAAATCACCATTAGGGCTGGCCGTGTGCCTCAAAACAACCCTGTCTTTCTCATTTTAAATTGGAAGATGCTATAAATTGTTTATTCTCTGGGTCATGGTAGCCCCTTTGACAGATGGCAAAGATACCAGCGTGAAGCCTGTGGGAAGTGACACGGGCACAGCAGGTGTCACAGAGCCTGGTCGGGGTGCAGGCTCCCGGCTCCCCACCCCCTGTCCAGCATGTGTGGGGCCCTGGTGATGGGTGTGACGGGTGCCCAGGCTTTACCATCAGCCGCCTGCCCAGCACTCCACCTTGGAGGTGCCTGTTACACACGGAACTAAAGGAAAAATCGTTCCACACCTACCACCCCTCCCCAAGCCATGAGGTACAGGCTTACTGCGAGTCCATGAAAGATGCTCCCCCAGGTCCTGTGTCTCTCCAGCACTGCCCCTCAGTCTCTCACTGAGGAGCTACTTCCCATTCCAATTCCCCCGACGTGCTCGTGGCTTCAGAAATGGGAAGCATCCGAAGGAGATCTCCCTTATTCACACTTGCTAGGAGGTGCCTCATGGCCCCATTTGGACTGGTTTATCTATATGGGGTGTGGGGGGGTGGCCCCGCTTGCCCAGGAAAGCATCCACAGGCCTGTGCCGAGGACTCCCCGACGATCCAGGGGGATGCCGCCTGCCGGCTCACTGGCCACTGAAAGCCCTGGGCCCCAGACGCCCCGCTGCTGAAGCTTTTCCAGGGCGGGTCTCAAGAGCCGCATAACCCCGAACAATGACCATGGTGCAGGAATTCTTTGGGGCCTGGCAGGTCAGCCAGCACTCCTCACCACTCTGAGGGCCTCCAGCCCACATGTGAGGTGCTGCGCACAGAGCCAGTGCCCGCCAAAGCAGCTCTGTGGCCACCGGCCCGGCCACAGGAGGCCCATGATTCGATCTGCGTTATGTTCATTTGTATTTGCTCCCCAACTTAAATGCCCAACATCATCTAATCTTTCACTAAGCCAGCAACCTTTCCTGATTTTGGAGGAACAAAGAAATAGAATTTTTTCTTGATCCAGGTTTAGCCTCTGGGCCAGGCTCCGGAGCCAGGGCACAGCCACACCCAGCCTGCACCAGCAGCTCCTCCTGCCCTAGCCCATGAGTCAACTGGGCTGCACTGGTCATTCCCAGAGGGAAGCTAGACCTTGTTTCAGTGACCATGACTGCGAGCGGGACAACAGAACTCTAGGTCACTGTGAGACCATCTAGCCTGCACTCTTTCCCCCCCAGCCCCCACCCCGCCCAGTGCCCATGACTAGGGCTTTTTGTGTTGTCCTGCACTTGGCATCTCCCTGCTTCCTGCCAATAAACAGCTGGCTGCTGTTTCTGAGCAAATGGAACAAATGACCAACGTGAACTGCATGCAATCTATAAACTGGAAACATCTGCAGGGAGGCAGGGCGGCCACTGGCTAGGGGTGGTGAGGAGTGCAGGGTAGGGGGTTGTGGGGAGGCAGTGGGAGAGGCCGTGGGAGCAAGATGCATGAACTTCAGGGAGGAAGGAGAAGGGCAGAGCCCCATCAGGGAAGGGCAGATGGCTGGGCCTTGGGGTAAGGCCCCCGGACTGCTGCCTGCCTCTTGGCGACTCCTTGCTTTTCCTTGCAGGATGTTAACTCTGCTGGTTGTGATGAAATGAAGAGCGGGTGTGCATGCTCTTGCAGAGATATCATTTTACATGTGGAAGTGGATCTTAGAAAACAATGGGCCCAGCTCCCTGTTTCACAGGTGACAACAAAAGCCCTCAGGATAGAGTAAGTTAGACGCAAGCCTAAACTAAACTAGTGTCTGGCATATAGGGGCGCCTGGTGGCTTGGTCAGTTAAGCAGCCGACTCTTGGTTTGGGCTCAGGCCCTGATCTTAGGGTTGAAGGATTGAGCCCTTGCATCAGGCTCTGCGCTCAGCAGGGAGTGTGCTTAAGATCCTCTCCCTCTCCCTCTGCTCCTTCCCCTGCTCTCATGCACACATGCTCACTCTCTCTCTCTTTCAAATAAAAACATAAACCGTTAAAAAATAAAAAAAATAAACTAGTACCTGGCCCCACCCACCACCACTCACTGTATGTGTGCAGTGCGGGCGGGCACACACATACACCCAGACTCACACACTGGACCATGTCACCTCCTGTCACATTCGTGAGGAAGGAAGGGAAAAAAATCCCAAGTGTCCATTGCTTACTGTGTGCCAGAGCCACGTTGGGGGCTGCCCGAGCAGCAGTCAGAGCGTCGATCCCCCCATGGACTTCTGTGGGGCCTGCGCCAGGCTAAGTGCTCTGTCGCAGTCTCTCCCTCCATCCTCGCTGTGGCCATATCGCAGAGCCCATTGTTGTTATCTCATTTACTTTTGGCAGGTAAGGAGGTTGACATTTAGAAACCCTAAGTGACCCCCCAGGTGGCACTAACCCAGAAGGGTAGAGCCCTGCCCCTGCCCGTGGCAGCCCAGCAACCCCCAGGGGTGGGTTTTGCCAGACTCCACAGATGATTGACAGAGGTTGAGAGTCTAGAATTCCTAATTCAAAAGAAAGATGCCCCCAGGGTCCACTCTTCTCCTAAAGAGGGACTCTCCAGAGTGAAGGCCTAGTTCTTGACCCAGACTCTAACCTGGAAAGGCCTTTCTGAGTATTACATGGACACTAGCCTGGAGGACAGAGCCTGGCTCTTGCACCTGGTTTCACGGGGGCTGCAGACTGTGGAGTCCCCACTGGTGAGGATGGAGCCTTGGTTTCCAGGTCTTGGAGAGGAATCATCAGTTTTCCAAACTGCTAGCTGCCTGCTCTCAGCCCTGCTTCTTTGATGAAGGAGTCACGGTGGAGAGGCTTTTTCAGGTCCTGGCTGCGGGGCCATCCCAAGAGGTGGGGACAGGGCAAGGGCTTTGCACTCCTTGGTGGGAGCGGGGTGCAGTTGGCCTCCTCCCAGGAGACGACAAGGAAGGTGCTCCCCAGGAGGAGCACCGTGGCTGGCACCAGAGGCAATGGACCCATTCTCAGGGCTACTGCTGGACCCTGTGGCTGCACTCGAGCTGCCCGGCTGTGGATCTGGGGGCCTCTGTGCTGGGGTGTGTCTTCCCCGAGAAGTCCCCGCGCCAGCAACAAAGCTCCTCTCCTTTACTGCAGGGGTGCTGGGGTGGGACTGTCGGTGTGACTCATCTGAGACACAATTTGAGGATGCTGGTGGTACAGCTAGCCAGGCGCGCTCCTTCGGAACTCCGTGAGCCAAGGGGCGCTGGAGGTGTTCCCCACAGAGTGAATCGGTGCACTGCTCTGGTCAGCACAGCCCCGCCCAGGGTCCGTCCCAGGGAGGGGGTGGGTCAGCAGGATCATCCCAGCCTCAGGGCATTCGTACCCATTTCTGTGGCCACGGAGAGCCCTGGAAGGGCAAGTTCCACATGACTCCTGCTAGGTGACCACTCTGCATGTGCCCCCTGGCCCCCCTCCCCCCCCCCAGTACTTGGGCCTGAAGCCAGGAGTCCTGTGACACTGCTGCCTGCAAAGGCACCATTGCCCGTTCCTGCAGCCCTAGGCTGCATCCTTGCCCTGTGCAGCCAGTCCTCACCTCCCAGGACCTTGCATGCATCACCACCACCAGGGTTCCAGTTGGTCCGGGCAGGAAGCTGCTCTCAGGGCCTCTGAGAGAGGAGAGCAAGGAGGAAGGCCAAGAGGAAGTCGCAAAGGTCAGTTTTAAAATAACCCTCCTCTCCATGTCAGCCATGAGGAGGAGCTTGGGGAGGAGCCAAGTTCTGATGGTGATGGCTCAGGGCAACCTCAGAAAGGGCCAAAAGTGAATTGGCAGAGGCCCATCTGGGAGCACACCCCATGTCCTTATCAGCCTTAGCAAGCCACTGCCAAAACCCTGTCTTCACAGACACTTCCGGCCAGCCAGCATCTGTTTCCTCTCCTATATTTAAACAACCAGGTTAGTGAACTTGGGAGAGCATTTGTGCCCTGGGAGAGGAGGGTGGGAGAAGAACACAACCCCCCGCAGAACACACAAAACATAGGATGATGCTGAGACCTTGTGGCCTGTGCTTGCTCCTCTGCTGGGCAAGCGGCGCCCAGAGTTCAGGGAGCAGCTGGGGAGGTCTGCCCTCACGGCCTTCTGAGGGCAAGCAGGTGCAACTCCTTCCAGCACCAGACGGGTGAAGGGGACCCGCAGGAGAGCCAGAGGTCCACCTCACAGCCTCAGCCCTGAGCGTCGGCATGTGACCCCTGAGCACTGCCCGGCTTGGGATATACTCAGGCCTCTTGGCTATTTTTAGGCACTATTTACACCTCTATCTAAACAGATGTTTGTTTAGAGGAAGGGCCACAGCTTCCACCAGGAAACTTCTCCTGGTTCTGCTGGTTCCTCCGCCACAGGCCATTGTGGTCTCATCTTGCTGCCCACACACAACATGTGCACATACACAGCACTAGCCTCATGAAACATCTAGCGAGGGGAGGGGCATCTCAAGTCCTCTAGAAAATATCTCCTCATGGCAGAAAGTGCCAACACTGAGTAACCTAACCATCGACATCTCCCCTCGTAGGCTGCCAGACCTAAGCCATTACTAGGATTTCTGGTTCCCCAGGAGCAGCTTCACACTGCTATGGTGATGCACGGTGGCTTTCTGGGCACGGCATTCATTGCTGGATAAAAGCAAGGACTGCTCCCACTGCTTGCGTCCTGCTCCCCTTTCCTCGTCCTTACTACATACCCTGGGCCTCCTGTCCCAGCCAGTACTAGAGATAGATGCTTGGCTTTCAATTTTTCTTCCTTTCCTAAATATCGGGAACCCCAACTGGTTGAATGTTTCATGTCCCAGAACTTGCCCTACGTTGAACATTTCTGAATTCCAGCGCACGAAAACACAGGCTGGAGTCAGACCTCGATTCAAAACCCCAGCTCTGCCCCTAAGGCTGTGAGAGTCTGGCAAGGTACTTTAATTGCTCAGAATCTGTTCTCATGTCTGTAAAAGAAGCCCGAAATAGTTAATAGAAGCCATTTCAAAGAGTTGTCAAGAGGATTCAATGAGATGATATTTATAAACATCTGGCGCCTTGCCCAGCAGCAGCAGTGGGTCCTTGGTGGGCAGATGAACTTTCTGTTGCTGTGTCAATTACCCAGTTATGCTTGGTGTATGTGCTCCCCTCCATATTTCCTATTAAAAAATTCACAGTTTCTTATTAAGAGCAGGGCTCCTCTCGGCACTGGCTCTGTATTTACTCCCCTTGTAACAATAGCAAATATTAGATGAGCAGCTGCTATGCTAGGCAGACCCATCCTCTGTGAGGCAGGTATCATGATTACCCCCATTTTGTAGACTGTGGTTAAGGGACTTGCCTGAGATGATACAGGGAATAAATGGCCAGGATTTGGACACAGGCAGGCTGGCTCCAGAGCCACCACTTTGAGCCTCTTGGCTAAGCCTGCAGTTACTGTTCAGTGGGCCTCAGGTACCATTACTGGGGACTTTTCCTGAACCTCAGACAGACATACCTGATCCTTGCTTCCCTAGAATCTGGTTTTCGATTAGCCACACTGAATTGATTATTTGGTTATGGAGGCTGCCACTGAGTCAGCACCTACCAGTTTATGTCAAACATTTTGCATACATTATCTCTAAACCAAGATTTCTCCACCTCAGCTCTATTGATATTTTGGAACAGATAATTCTTTGCTGTGAGGGCACAATCTGTGCACTGTGGGATGTTTAGAAGCATCCTTGGCCTTTTCCTGCTAAATGCCAGTCGCATCTCTCACCCAGATATCACCCAGATATCACCAGATATCACCAAATGTTCCCGGTGGCGGGGGAGCAGTGACCAAAATCCCTGCTGGCTGAGAACTCCTGCTCTAAATGAGAAATCCAAAGTCCAGAGAGGTTAAATGATTTTCCCAAGGTCACAAGGCTGGCAGGCAGCAGAGACATGATCTGCACCAAGGTCTGCCTGATACGGAGACCGAAGATATCATGCTCTCTCCTGGTTCTAATTAAGGAAGGTGTGAACTTGACACCAAAATCTATTTGCCCAGAAGCAACAGCATCAATATACTCTGACTCCCCACCCCCCAAGAATGTTCAAATTCTGAGCTTACATCCCCAGGCTGCTACTTCTCTGAGCAGGATCCAGATCTTAGATTTTTGGAGCTAAATCAACGGAGACCTAGGCCACTCTGCCGAGCCTAGGAATTCAAACTGTACTTTACCATCCTGGGTCCCCTGAGTGGACCGTGCAGCTGCATTCAGGCATCCATTGCATTGGTTCTTCTGGAACCATGGCAAGGCTGAGGTCTTGGGACACAAGGGCAGCTCTTTCAGTTGCTTGTCTTCAGCTACTATCTAGGAAATGTGGAGGCCAGAATCTCAGCTCCAACTTCTGCCTGAGTTTCATCTCCTTTTGGTTCCTAATTCATTTATTAAAGTCATTACAGGTGTACAATGCACTGAATTTTCACAATAGCACTTCCGGTGACACAGAAAGAGGGTCATTGAAGACAGACTGCCAGATCCATCAGCACAGCACTGCGTGGCGGGAACACTAATTCACTGCAGAGGTGACACTACCCCAGACCTCGGGTTTCTTCCACGAGCTATATTCTCCAGCTTTGCCTTGCCGGCCCCTGCTGCGCACACACACTTACTACTGTTAATGTGCTGTGTGTTAGCAAACAGGAACCACTTTCCATATGGCCCTTCTTCATGCATAGGCAAAACAACAACTTAAAGTGAATTCTTCAGGGAGCTAAATAAGTCATCACAAAGAGTCGGTTCAGTGCCAGAGCCTGCTTGCTTTCCTTTGAGGGAAATGCTAACTCACAGCAGCTGCTACCCGTGTTCGTGACATCCAGAAGCCTCAGCAACCTCAGCAACCTAGAACTGTGTGGTCGGTGGCTGCCATCTCACTGTCCCCCGCAGAGTGCTCTTCCTGACTGGAGTCTTCACAGAAGAATTTTCAGTGTGAGATCAGAAAATCCACGATCTTCAAACAAGTCGGTAGGAAGACAGTGGCAAAAGGGTTAAGAGTCCATCTCAGTCACCAGTGCAAGAATTTGAAAGCTTAGGCCTTCTACTTTAAGGCTTTGTAATTCGCCACCACATTAACAGAAGAGGAGGATCATTGGTGATAAAGACATAGGAACTGGGGCCCCTTGGGGGCTCAGCGGTTGAGTGTCTGCCCAGGGCATGATCCCGGGGTCCTGGAATAGAGTCCTGCATGGGGCTCCCTGCAGGGAGCCTGCTTCTCCCTCTGCCTCTGTCTCTGCCTCCCTCCGTGTGTCTCTCATGAATAAATAAATAATCTTTTAAAAAGAAAGAATTATGAAATCAACTTAGTAGATTGTGATTAGAGTATATTTTCAATTGAATGGAATGAAATGAAAAGGATATATCAGGTGACATTGCACATGGCAAGACTAATTTTGTTTCAGGTGTATGTTTGAGTACATGGTGGGTAGCACTCTAAAATTAATTCCTTTTGTTTTACACCCTTATTGAAGCATAATTAACATGAGTAAACTTCACACCATTTAAAATGCACAATTTGATGAATTTTGACATGTCTACATGTGTGAAACCATCACCAAAATCAAAATAACATATCCAGGATGCCTGGCTGGCTAAGTCAGTAAAGAGCATCTCGGGGTCATGAGTTTGAGCCCCACATTGGGCATAGAGATTATATTTAAAAAGTAAATTCTCCCCAAAACATATTCTGTTAAAAAAAGATAACATATCCCTGCCCCCCAAACTTTCCTCATACCTCTTTGTAATCCCTTCTCCCCACTACCTTCAACCCACTAACTAGACAGACTTGCCCTCTGTTATTATAGTTTGTACTTTCTAGGAAAGTGTAGAAATGGGGTCGTATACTTTTATATCTGGCTGCTTTCAATCAGCCTACTTATGTTGACATTCGTGCATGAAGCTGCATGCATCAATAGTTCATTCATTATTGCTGAGTAGAATTCCACTGTACAAATCTGTTACAAATTGCTTATTCATTCCCCTATTGATGGGCATCTAGATTGTTTCCAACTTGGGACTATTACATTCAAAAGTGCCATAGGCATTTACCTTCGAGTCTTTATGTGGACAATATGTTTTCTTGGATAAATATCTGTTTATGGAATGACTGAATCATATGGTAGATGTTTATTTAGCTTCTTCAGAAACTACCCAAAACAAATTATAAAAATGATTGCACCATTTTACATTTCCACCAGTAATGAGCGAAAGTTCCAGTTTCTCTAAATTGGCACTTGGCCGATGCTTGAACTGGTCAGTTGCATTAATTTTAAAGCTTCTGGTGGCGTCATAGCTCGTTGCTTTAATTTTCATATTTCTGATAACCAATGAGCTTGAGCATCTTTTCATGTTTGACCTTTGTACATCTTCTTTGGTGAAGTGACTGTTAAATCTTTTGTCCATTTTTTAATTGGGTTATTCAGTTTCTTAAGAAGTGTGAGAGTTCTTTATACAGTTTCTTACAAGTCCTTTGTCATATATATGTTCTTCAAATACTATCTCCCAGTCTGTGGCTAACCTTTTCATTGTTTTTAATAGAGCTTTTTGAAGGGCAAAGGATTTAATATTGATAAATCTTTTTTTTTTTTTTTTTTGCTTAGATATCCAGTTTGCTTATTTTTGCTTATATGGTTTGTGTCATATTGAAGAAATCTTTGAGCCAAACTCTAGGCCACTAAGTCCCTCTCCTGTGTTTTCTCCTAGAAATTTTATAGTTTTAGCCTTATATTCAAGTCTTCGAGGCAATCAGGTTAACTTTTGTTTATGGCGTGGGGTAAGGATTGAAGTTCACTTTCTTTCATATAGTGAGCTAATTGTTCTAGCACACTTTGTTAACAAGATTGCCCTTTTCTCATTCAGTTGCCTTGGCATCTTTCTTGAAATCAGTTGACCATATATACATGGTTCTATTTCTGGACTCTGTATTCTGTTCTGTCAATTTATTCACTTGTCTTTACACCAATACCATAGAATCTCGGTTTTTGTGCATTTTTAAAAGATTTTATTTATTTACTTGAATGAGAGAAAGAGACGGGGGAGGGAGAGAGAGCACAAGCAGGGGGATCAGCCGAGGAAGAGGAAGCAGCAGGCTCCCCACTGAGCAGGGAGCCAGATGTGGTCCTCCATAGTAGGACCCTGGGATCGTGACCTGAGTCTAAAGCAGACACTTAACCAACTGAGCCATCCAAGTGCCCCTGATTGTTGTGGTTTTATAGTCAGTCTTGAAATCAAGTAATGTTGGAATTCCAACTTTGTTCTTTTTCAAAGTTGTATTGGCTATTCTAGGTCTGTTGGCTTTTCATATATATTTTAAAATCAGCTTTTCAATTTCTTCAAAAAAGCCTTCTGGGAATTTGATTGGTATTGTGCTAAACTGATAGATCAGTTTGGGAGAGAATTGTCATCTCACCAACACAGAACCTTACAATCTGTGAACACAATCTATCTCTCCATTTCACTAGGCCTTTTAATATTTCATCCAGGCAGGTTTTGTAGTTTTCAGTTTTCAGAGTTTACAAACGATTTTGCAGATTGATGTAATGATATGTTTTTTTCCTGTTAATATATGAATTATAGGTTGGGTTTTGAAAGGTAAACCAACCTCCTCTTTCTAGGTAGGATAAATCCCACTTGGACATATGTGTTATCCTTTTTATGTCTTATTAGATTTAATTTACTAAAAATTTTAAGGATTTTTTTCCCATTTATTTCATGAAGTATATTGTTCCACAGTTTTCTTTTCTTGTAGTGTCTGATTTCAGTATCAAAGCAATACTGGCTTCATAGACTGAGGAAGCATTCTTTTCATTTGCTGGAAGAGTTTCAGTGGCATTGATATTTCATCCTTAAATGTTTGATATGGGCCTGTGGGTAGCTCAGTTGGTTAATCTTCCACCTTCGGCTGAGGTCAGGATCCCAGAGTACTGGGATTGAGTCCTGCATTGGGCTCCCTGCTCATCGAGGAGTCTGCTTCTTCATCTCCCTCTGCTCTTCCCCCTGCTCATGCTTTCTCTCCCTCTCTCTCTCTCACTCTCTCTCCCTCTTGCTTTCACTCTCAAATAAACAAATAATTTTTTTTTAAAGTTTTGATACAATACACTAGTGAAGTCATCTGGCCCTAGAGTTTTCTTTATGGGAAGATTTTTTAAAAAAAGAAATTCAATTTATTTAGCTTTGATAGTTTATGTTTTTCAAAATATTTCTTTCTGTGTTTTCTAAATTATTGAATTTATCAGCAAAGTTATAAATAATACCCAGTTATTATCCTTTTAATCTGTATGGGAGCTGTAGTAATGTCCCCCTTTCATAATCATCTTCTCTTTTATCAAGGTTTGTCATTTTTATTGATATTTTCAAGTAACCAGCATTTGTTTCAGTGATTATCACTTTTCTGTTTTCTATTTCATTGATTTCTGCTGTTATCTTTATTATTTTCTTCCTTTGCTTGCTTTGGGCTTAGTTTTAAGTTTTTAGTTTCTTAAGGCAGCAGCTGAGGCCATTGATTTGACCTCTCTAGTAGAAAAGTCTAGTGCTGTAAATTTCCCTCTAAGCACTACTTTAGCTGTGTCCACAAATTTTGATGTTATGTTTTTTTAATTCTTATTTATTTCAAAATACTTTCTAATTTACCTTTTGATTTCTTCTGTGATTTATGGATTATTTAGAAGTGTGTTAATCTCTAAATATTTGGAAATCTTCCTAATATCTTTCTATTATTTATTTGTAATTTAATTCCATGTGGGTACATAATCATTTGTATAATTTAAATCCTTTTGAGTTTATTGGAATTTATTTCATGTTTCATTGGTAAATATTCTATGTGTACTTGAAAAGAATATGTATTCTGTTGCTTCATGGATAGTTCTATCAATACCAATTTATCCCAGTTAATTGATGGTTGTTATTCAGTTTTTCTATATGCTTGTTGACTTCTGTTTACTCATTCTAATAATTATTGAGCATGGAGAATTAAAATTCCCACTATAATTGTAGATTTGTCTGTTTCCTCTTATACTTCTATCAGTTTTTTTTTTCATTTCTTTTAAAGCTCTACATGAATGTTTGGAGTTACTATGTCCTCTTGATGAATGGATCCTATGAAATAATCCTTTTTATCCTTAATAATATTCTTTGCTCTGAAAGCAACTTTGATATTAATAGAGCCTCGCCAGCTTTCTTTTGATTAATGTTACCATAGTGTATTATTTTCCATCCTGTTACTTCTACCCTATTTATGTATTTATATTTAAAGTGGATTTCTTTGGAAACAACATATAGTTGGTTCTTGCTTTTTTATATAATCTGACCATCTCTGCCTTTTAACTAACATTTAATTTAATTATCGGTATAGTTGGATTTAAATCTACTATCTTGCTTTTTGGTCTTTATTTGTTCCATTTGATTTGGGTTTCCCTTTTCCTCTTTTTATGCCTTCTTTTGGATTGGGTATTTGTTAGAATTGTTTAAAACATAGATTTTATTTCTTAGAGCAATTTTAAGTTCACAGCAAAATTGAGAAGCAAGTACGGAATGTTTCCGTATACTCTCTGTCCCACATACACACAGCCTCTACCACTATCAACAACCTGCATAGAATGGTATACTTGTTATAATCAAAGAAACTACATTGACACATCATTATCACCAAAGTCCATACTTTACATTAGGGTTCACTCCTGCTGTTGTACATTCTATAGGTTTTGACAAATGTGTACTGACATATATCTACCATTATAGTATCACACAAAAATCCCCTGTGCTCTACCTATTAATCTAACCCTCATCCTCAACTTCTGGCCACCCAGTAGGTTGTTTTGTTTTGTTTGATTTTTTCAATTTTGCCTTTTCCAGAATGTCATATAAAACATACCATCAGAAGAGAAGCAGTTTTCAGATACCAATCAGCCCTCACTGATAATCAATGATTCTTCCTTAGAGACCTAGCCAGAAGCACTGAAATAGTCATCTCCTACCTCCCCTGTGGGCAGTGACAAGCTCAGAGAGCCTGCCGTTGGCCTTGCAATGGGAAAGAAGTGGATTAGCTTGGCTCGTTCTACAGGCTTCTGAACACAATTAGAGCAAATCCTTAGTGCTAGAGTCCTCCAAGTAAATGAGGAACTTTGGGGATACAGTAACCCTTCTAGGACCTTACTGTATTTAGTAGCTGAGGAAATGTAGCTTCCCAAGCTTCCATATATGCAAATGCCTTTCATACCTGGTAAGGTGGAGGAGACTCTGAAACCTTGTATCTGACAAGTTACATCTCTGAGCTCATGTCGAAGCTCTGGCCACCTCTTTATCAAGGAACTACTTGAATAGAAAATGATGTGGGAAACAAAGGCAGAAAAAATATTAAATTTTCTTACTACCTACAGCCCATTGACAAGCCCTTGAAAGAGACAAAGTGACATTCCTCTAGGGCCTCAGCTGCCTCTATGTTCCTACTATGCTCAGGGCAAAAGGCAATCTTAGCCCGACCCCCAGGAGCCTGTAAGTCTACTTTAATGTAAAAAAATGCCTCTGCAAATTTCCTTTATCTCTACCCCCCCCAAGATACGTGTTTGCAATCATCCCTCCCAGCATATGGCCGACCAATATACATCTGAAGGGTCTCATGACTAGGGTTTTATTAGGCAGTAAGTAGTAAATGACCTTTTCCCAACAATAGCTAGCTCCCTGCAGGTCCTGGAAACCTTGCTACCAAAGTTCCTCAGAGATTTACACTCTCCCTAAACTCCTCCCAATTTGAAAGTTTATAAAGGGCCACTCCTCACGCCCCCAGTGCAGCTCTTTCTGCCCACAGGTCCCATCCCCGTGCTTTAATAAAACCACCTTTTTGCACCAAAGGCATCTCAAGAATTTTTTCTTGGCCATTGATTTTGAACCCTAACATCTTTTCTTATACCAGAAAATAGTTTCTATTTTCTCTTGGAAGGAAAATGTAGCATAATGTATAATGCAAAATTTAATGTATAAATTTACCAGCTTTGGAGTTGAACAGACCTAGGTTCAAAGCCCACTTCTGCCACAAGTGAGGGGCCCAGGATAAGGCTCTGAACTTCTGATTATCAGTTTTATCCGTTTATAAAATGGCGGCGAGATTCCCCCATTGCAGCATTTTCTAGTGAGAAGTGTTCAGGAATGATTCCCAGCACGTAATATTCACTCAGTAAATATAGCTATAATTACTACTAAGGTAGCTATCTGGAGATGAAACAGTGACCACAAGAAAGAGATATGAAGGTGGTACCTCTTTATACTTCCCCAAATGAAAACATGCGAAGCTCTAAAGTAAAGTCCATCCAAGCGTAGGAAAAACTAAGAAAATCTCCTATGTACTCCAAAAAAACAAAATTGTCAGAGATGTCTTAAGTGAGGATGGCTGTTAGATGGCTGTTGGCCCTGACTGATGGTCCTTTAGAGGCTGTCTTTCCACACACTCAGTCTTTCCAGTGACAGTTCCCCACACATGAGGCCCCGGGAACCTTGCAGCACTGACCTGTGTGTGCTAGGAAGGCCCCAGTATGAAAGGCAATAGCATGCTCCTTCTTCCAGAGACCTTGGCTTTAGTTCAAGGGCAAAGGTGAGTAAGCTGATAGCAGATCTGGCAAAGGAGCTATTGGGATCTGCTGGAAGGGGGGGTCACCTCACCGAGGCCCGTCAGCAGACCAGAAAGGGGTCCCAGGGGCTACCCCTGGTCCTTGCTGTCCCACGCTGGTGTTTTTGTGGGTGGTCCCATTTATCCATACTGTTCCAACAGAGAGAGGATCAATCTGTATTTGCATTTTTCAGAGACAAGGAGCTCACTCCTGCTTTACCATAGCAACCTTTGCTCCAAACCAAAATCTCCAGTCTCGGGTTGGAAATAAGTAAGTGTGCTCTGATTGGGATTCTCCCGGAGACCCTCTAACCATCCCCCGAAAGGACAATTACTGGTTAATTTATAAAGTGTGCAAAACACTTCATTTATGTACATGGAGAACAGAAGTTTTCTCCCGACTGAGACTTTGTTTTTAAGTACAGGTTATTAAAGCTGGCAGCATCAGCTACCCGAGGTCCTCAGGAACACTTTAATGCACTGATTTCAACTCCTTTCCCTTCTTTGTCACATCTCTGGCTCCTCAGTCGTCTTCTTCCCTCTTCTCTCTTTTTTTCCCTCTTCAGTTTCTTTTTTATTGGAGCAACATACACTTAACATAAAATTTACCATCTTAACCAATTTCTTTAAGTGCACAGTTCAGTGGTATTATTAGATGCATCCACACTGGTATGCCACCACCACCACCATCCATCCCTACCCTCTCTTTTTTTTTTTTAAATTTACTTTTTAAATTTAAATTCAATTAATTAACATAGAATGTATTATTAGTTTCAGAGGCAGATGGGTCGGGTGATTTATCATTTGCATACAACACCCAGTGCTCATCCCATCATGTGCCCTCCTTAACGTCCATCACCTAGTAACCCCATCCCCACACCCCCTTCCCCTCTAGCGACCCTCAGTTTGCTCCCTATAGTTAAGAGTCCCACCTTTTGGAGACAGAACATAAAGACTCCTAACTCTGGGAAATGAACTAGGGGTGGTGGAAGGGGAGGAGGGTGGGGGGTGGGGGTGAATGGGTGACAGGCACTGAGGGGGGCACTTGACGGGATGAACACTGGGTGTTATTCTGTATATTGGCAAATTGAACACCAATAAAAATAAATTTATTATTAAAAGAAAAAAGAATCCCCACCTTTTTTTTTTATCTTAAAATTGAAACTATACCCATTTATCACTAAATCCCGTCTCCCAGCCCACCCCCAGCAGGCACCAGCACATTTCCTGCCCCAGGACTCTGCCTGCTCCAAGTACCTCGCATCACCCTCTTCTTTTTAAGTCAAATCCTGCTCTTTCCTTCCTACTTGTAGCCAACCTGCATCTCAGGCTCTCCTCCTGGAAACAGAATCTGTCCAGATTTAATGACTATCTGTAGTTGCTAAAGGATTCCTAAAACTGTAAACAAATATAAAATAGTTTGAGAATAATACCCTAGAAGTACAAAGGTATGTATTATAAAAACAAATTTTCCTGTCCTGTCCCTTACCCCACCATCTCCTCTTAGCTAACCATTGTTAGCAGTTTGCTGTGTTATTTGTCCAGAATTGTTCTGTGCTTACATGGCATTTACAGTACAGCATACTGGTCAATAATAGACAGTCTGGAGCCAGGATCCCGAGGTTTGAATTCTGACTTTGCCATTTACTTGGGTGATCTTGAGCAAGTTACTTAACTTCTCCTTTGATTTCTTCATATAAAATTTAGATAATATTAGTATCTGTTTTATGGGATTGTTGTGAAGATAAATAAGTTAATAAATGTAAAGCACTTAGAATAATGACTGGTGTATAATCAGCACTATACAGATATTATTGTTGTGCATTTTTATTACTGTTATTATGTCTGTATTTCTATCTTTGTTACACAAATGGGATCATACCAAACATCCTATTTCTGTAAGTATATTTCACCTAATAATTATACCATAGATATTTTTCTTAACTTTTTTCCAAAGATTTATTATTTATTTATTTATTTATTTGAGAGAGAGACAGAGAGCACGAGTAGGGGGAGGGGCATAAGGACAAACAGACTTCAGGCTGAGCAGGGACCTCCCCCTACCTGGGCCGGATCTCAGGACCCTGGGATCATGACATGAGCTGAAGTCAGACACTTAACATCTGAGCCGCTCAGGTGTCCCCATAGATATCTTTCACTATTAATTCAACCTCATTCATCGTAATGACACAGTATTTGTATGGTTGGAAGCATTGGAGCTGTTTTTAAAACCAGGGTAGGAGAAACTATAGAGTACATGACAACATATCCCACAACATGTCCCAAAATACTAGTCTTGGCATCCTGGGTTGTGGGTACAGATTGGGGATGACACATCAGAACTTGTGTTTGCTTTTATCACTGCTGAGCTCCTGAAAGATGGGACTGATTTTTTTCTATGCTCCTAGAGTTGGTGCTTGTGCTGTTTCACTCACAGAGGTTTAGCCATTCTTATTGATCATTTCTTATAAGTGGCCCTGTCCAAACATGGTTTTCCGGCAGACTCTTGGAAGGGACGTCATCCCCTTCCTGCCCCTTCCCACGACCTGGACTGGAAAGGGCAGTTCCCTGAGGGAAGGACTATGTATAACCTGGCAGGAGAGAGCCTGTGAGAACACATGAGTGATGTGAGCATAAAATAAATAAGTGGGTCAGCTTCTGAGTGCAGGTGGGTCGGTGTGGGTGCGTGTGTGCGTACATGTATGGACTCAACATCATGACTTCTTCCCTAGCTTTCCACTCCTACTCACTCTTCTATTGCTTCCTGCTCACCTTATGTCTGGGAAGCAGAGTATAAGCACAATGAATAGTCAAGAACTTATGCAGAATTAAAGCACAACACCACAATACGACATGTGTATCTGGGACACAGCACAACATAAAGCCAAGAGGCATGGAAGTTTGGGGAACACCCTGTTCATGGGAAATTAGTATAGTCTGGGGCTCTAAGTATCACTTTGGGAGGCTGGCTCAATGACCTATCAGACTTGTGACTTAATCTCCCTGTGTTTCATCTTTAGGGTGATAAAGATAATATCTATTTTACAGAGTCACCTTGAGGATTAAATGAATTAAATTCAGAAGATGCCTCTACCAGTGCCTGGCACAGAGCAAACACTGAATAAATGTCACCATCATTGTATCCAAATGCAGCCACCTATCCTTATCTCTAAACCTCAGTTTCCTTTCCTGCCAATTTCTTAAATTTCATCCATTTAAAGAGAAATGACACAAAAAAAGAGTGTAGCAGAAAAATAAAACATAATTTCTCATTTTAAACATTGCTCCCGAAAAGAAGACCAGAGCCATTTCAGAGACCATCTGATTAGACCCTGTAAGCAGGAGGCACAGAAATACTTCTGGACTTCTACAATCAGATGGGCATTTATTCAACACATTCCTATATGGGGTAGTTTACAAAAGGACCCAGCAGTCTAGGAACTTACCTACCTAAAATGGTCAGCACAGCCAGGACAAATCATTAAGGTGACATTAAAGTACTTAAAGCCCCTTGTTCTACTGAAAGTCTCTTTTCACATGCTGCTGAATGATTCACTGAGGCCAAGTGCTAACAAGGTCTTGGTAATACCCATTCAAGATGGGCTTCTTGTTTTCTAGACTTTATGACAATGACTGACAAGTATTTTATTCTCCAGACCAATGTGTCCTGTGGAGCGTGTCTCCAAAAGAAGAGAATCAATAAGGAATCAGAAAGACGCTGGCCATTGGGCTCTAGAAATCCGGCTGCCTTCTCCCAGCTTCTAGATGCACAACAGTTCCATTGTGTGTGGAGAAAAAAGAACTGAAGCTTTTCTGAAAGCATATTTGAACTTGGACCTCTGGTGCATAGATTAGCAGCCAGCTCCCAGCCAACACACCCCCTCCTCTCCTCTCCATCTTTGCAAGAGAATTCAGTTCCATTTAAGTCCAAGGAACATGGCAAAAACAACACTTGAAACACCACTTCCATTTTTGGCAATGGGATCCTTCAAACTGAGAAATAGCCCTTCAGCTCAGAAGTCTTTTGGATTCTCTCTGTACCTCATACATCAGTTTCCTCTGCTCACTTCGGAGGGGAAGGAATAAAGCCTGAGAAGCTGAGGCTCATTTTCTAAGTTGTTTTATAGGAGGAAGAGCACCAGTATCAGCAAAAAGAACAGAGTCACCAGTTATTAACACTGGAAGGTTGTTAGCACCAATCAACTCCCGCATTTTTCAGACAAAGAAACCAAGGCCAAAGAGGCTAAGGGTCAAAGCAGAGACAGGCAGAGACAGAGGCAGAGGGAAGAGCAGGCTCCTCACAAGGATCCTGATGTTCAGGATCTTCAGACGTTCAACCTCTGAACCACCCAGGCATCCCAGAATCCTACTTTAACCAAGACTGAGAGAGACATATCTAATCTGGAATTAATAAACTTTAAGGAAAATTAAAACAATATAATTAGCAACATGAAACACACAGGGGCCATGGTAACCAAGTTAAAAATAGATGCAATCTTTTTTAACTCTATGTCTATGGTGGGGCTTGAACTTACACCGGATCAAGAGCTGCATGCTTTACCACTGAGCCAACCAGGCACCCCAAAATAGATGGGATCACTTTTGCTGGACCATTTTAATTACTATTCATTTATTCAAGGGGATCACCCCACCCCATGCCCTTACTACCAGAATGGGGCTTCTCATTTTCTTAAAGTCCTCTCATTAAATACTTAAGCGTTTAAAATTAAAGAATACTTGTTTGCTATTTGTCAGCTCATCTGGCATTTTCACAATTTTTATTTTATTTTTTTATGATAGTCACACACACACACACAGAGGGAGAGAGAGAGAGAGGCAGAGACACAGGCAGAGGGAGAAGCAGGCTCCATGCACCAGGAGTCTGACGTGGGATTCGATCCCGGGTCTCCAGGATCGCGCCCCGGGCCAAAGGCAGGCACCAAACTGCTGCGCCACCCAGGGATCCCCATTTTCACAATTTTTAAAAGAATGGTTGCATCACAAAATTGAGCATATCGGAATGATACTAGCCATTAAAAATGCACTTCCTATGATATGCAGGCAACTACAGAAAATTCACTGAAAAACACAGTGTTTCTAAGAAATTAGATATTGTATGAAACATTTATCAAGGACATATTATAGAAAAGATACTGTGCAGAAAACTACATGGTACTCCAGCAACTCCTTACTCTCAAGTTTACCAAATGCAGAGGAGGATTGGCATCGGGAAGTTCATCACCGACACCCTTCGCATAGCTACACAAATTGTGGTCTTTCCATTATCAAGTTTATTGCTTGGACATGCCATGTTTGTGTATGACTAATGGTTCTGAGCAGGGTATGAGCAGGAAGTTCCTGATGAGCATGTGTCTCTTGTTGTGGCTACTGAATTGGCCTCTCCCAGCATCCGGCACCACATAGTAGGTACCCACTACTACATATTCTGCCGTAAATGCATTTGTTCATTTTTGAAGTCCTGGAAGCCATGCATACAGAATATCCTTTGAGTTTAGAACCATACTGTCTACAAAATAATTGCAACTTCTACACTCACTGAAATGCATTTGGGGAAAACAGGGTCAAGAATTAAAGAGCTGGGGCACCTGGCTGGCTCAGTGGCTGAGCGTCTGCCTAGGGCTCAGGTCATGATCTAGGGGTCCTGGGATTGAGTCCCGCATTGGGCTCTCCATAGGGACCCTGCTTCTCCCTCTGTGTCTCTGCCTCTCTGTGTGTGTTTTTCATGAATAAATAAACAAAATATTTTATAAAAAAAAAAAGACTTAAAGAGCTAAGGTTGAGTAACACATGTTTCCATCTCAACTGCACTGAAGAGTAATAAGGTTCCCAGGACCTCTGGCATTCCTCCAGGAAGGACTACTACACCACAGAGGAATTGGATTTTTGCTCAGTAGCCTTTGGAATAGCCTATACTTTATATACTTTTTCAAATAGACACCTCATGTAGTGATTTGGCAACAGAATTTTCCCAATCTATGATATGAAAGTCATCTGATAGTTACATTCCCCTGCAAAATTTCATATATTCTACATCCCGTGGAGCCTGATCCTCAGGACCAATATGAGAGAATTCGTCCCACTTGGGTGTCCCTTTGCTGATGGCAGTGGTATCTGACCCTTAGCAGCAGGCACCTGCCTTAGAGACAAATTCTTTTTCGTTCTGTTAAAATTAATTTTTTAACAAATGTAATCTACATGCCAAAAATTGTGTGTAGACACTGGGAGTTAAACCAACAAACAAAACAAGATCTGGTCTCTGGTCCTGGAGAATATATAGACAAGAGCTATAGAATATGATGTTTTAACCAAACATAGACTGAGGACCACTGGAACTCAGAAGAGGGGGCCATAACCCAACATGGGGGTTTGGGAAAAACTTGAAAAAAGATGGCGTATAACCTAATTCCTAAAGGAAAAATAAGGAGGAGTCACTCCTGAAAGTTAGGAAGGATGTTCTTGGCAGACAGAGCAGTGTAAGCAAAGGTACAGTAGTATAGGGAGATGGGCTGTGACAAGACATGCAAGCAGTTAGACACAAGTTCAGAAGTTATAAAAGAAGTACAAGGGGGAAGGTGGGGACAGGAGTGGGGCGAGGGAGGGTAAATCGTAGAAGATGGGATGTGGAGAACCTTGAGTGGCCTACTAAAGAGTCTGGACTTTATTCAGCACATAATGAGGACCCATTGACAAGTTTTGATTTGTTTATATAGGGAGCTGATTTTTGACAAGAGTTTGAAGACCATTCAATGAGGAAATGACAGTCTTTTCAACAAAAAAGTATTGGGAAAACTGGATAGTCACACATGAAAGAATAAAGTTATCCCCATCTTATACCATATGCAAACATCGACTCAAACTGGATCAAAAATCTAAATATAAAGGCTAAAACCAGAAAACCCTTAGAAGAAAACACAAGGAGAAAGTCTCATGACATTGCATGTTGCAGTGATTTGGCTAGGACATCAAAAGCGCAGGCAACAAAAGAAAAAATCGGTAAATTGGCCTATCAAAATTTAAAAATTTAAAAAACAATTAAAAACTTTTGTGCATGAAAGGACACTATCCCAAGAGTAAGAAGGCAACCATGGAACTGGAGAAAATAATTGCAAACTATATCTCTGATAAGTTAATAGATTATATATATTCATACATGTACAGGTATATATATATAAAATCTCTTACATCCTAACAACAACAACAACAACAACAACCAAATCAAAATAGGGTAAATTGAATTGAATAGTCATTTTTCCAAAGAATACATACAAATGGTCATCAGGCACAGGAAAAGATGCTCAACATCACTAATCACCAGGGAAATGCAAATCAGAACCACAGTGAGATAGTGGTTCACACCTATTAGGATGGCTATTATATGAAAACAAACAGATGAACAAGTGTTGTGAGGATGTGGAGAAGTGAGAAATTCTGCTGTGGGTGGAAATGTGGAAAATAGCATGGCAGTCCCTCCACAAATTAAAAATAGAATTACTATATGATCTAGAAATGCCACTTCAGTTTATACCCAAAAGAACTGAAAGCAGAAACTCAAGACATATTTGTACATCCACATATGCACAGCATTACCACGACAGCCAGAAGGTGGAAATGACACAAATGTCCAGTGACAGAAAAATGGAGAAGCAAAATGTGGTGGATGCACACAACAGAATATTATTCAGCCTTTAAAGATTATTTATTTATTTATTTATTTATTTATTTATTTATTTATGAGAGAGAGACAGAGCACGTGTGCCTACATGTGAGCAGGGGTATGGGGGTCAGTGGTGGGGAGCGTGGAGCCTGACCTGGAGCTCAGTATCACAACCTTGAGATCATGTCCTGAGCTGAAATCAAGAGTGGAACGCTTAACTGACTGAGCCACTCAGGTGCCCCCACCTTTAAATGGAAGGAAATTCTGACACAGGCTATACCATGGATGAGCCTTGAGAATATTATGCTGAGTGAAGGAAGCCAGTCACAGAAACAAAGAGAAACCCAAAAATACTGTTTGGTTCTGTGAGGTGCCTAGAGGTGCCAATGGTCAAATTCAGAGACGGAAAGTAGAGTGGTGGCTTTTGCTTCTCCAATCGAACTCTCACTGATAGGGAATTTTGTGCTGGACATGATTCCAGGGTCTAGGGCCTGAAGGGTGAGTTCTCTCAATAGGTTCTGAGTTATCCGGAACTCATTCTCCGGTTTTGTTAGATTGAAATGTATGAATGAAGGCTCTGTTTCCAGTGGTAAAGAGGACACTGGTACCATGTGGCATGAACATTTACACGGCAAACAGTTACACGGATTGTCACATCTTGCCACCTTTCATCAAATGCCTGTAGAACAGGGGTTGGCAAGTGTTTTCTGAAAAGGGAGAGATAGCAAATATTTTAGGCTTTGCGAGCCACAGCCACTCAACAATGTGGCTGTAGCGCAAAAGCAGCCCCTAGACAGTAAGTATCAGAGTGGGCGTGGCTGTGTCCTGATCAAAGTTTATTTACAAAAACACAGAGCAAGCCAGATTTGGTTCTGGAGGCTTAGTTTGCCAACTTCTGCCATAAAAGGTAAAGCTTTGGGTGCCATAGGATATTTTAGTGACAATACGAGCTATACTAGGATTGACTGGTTGCTTCTAAGTGTGCTGGAGAACTTAGAGAAGGAAATGATGACCTCAGAGCTTTCCATTCTTACTCTTAGCTCAAGGTCCTTATAGGGGATCTGAAATCGTCTTCGAGCACCCTACCAGAATCCTGACTGGCACAGTGATGAGAGGATTGAATTCAGTAGATAAGTTGCAGGCAAACTGGAAAGGGAGGGATACATTTGTAGGTGAGGCAATTTGGGCCATGCCAAGCTTGAAGTGCCTGTGGGGTCTCCAAGTAGAGATGCTTAGCAAGCATCCACACACACATGATGGTTATAATCACGTAAAGAAATGAGATAACCAGGAGGAGTAAACAGAGAGAAAACCAGAGGTGGCACTCTGAGAGGCCACAGAAATGCAGAGTCTCAAGAAGCTGTGAGGACTACAATAAAACTGCGTCTGGTTGAGGTTGAGAAATTCTGTGAGTCAGGACTGAAAGAGACAGGCCGCCTGCGTGGCTCAGCAGCTGAGTGTCTGCCTTTGGCTCAGGGCATGACCTCAGGGTCCTGGGGTTGATTCCCTCATCCGGCTCCCTGCAGGAAGTCTGCTTCTCCTGTCTGTGTCTGCCTCTCTCTGTGTGTCTCTCACGAGTAAATAAATTAAATCTTAAAAAAAAATTTCTAAAGATTGAAAGAGACAGGAAAATAGCTACTGCCTTCAGAAGCAAGATGTGAATTCAGGGTAAGAGGTTTATGTTACCACTAGTGTTCCCTTCTGTACATGGCCGTGTGGCTCCCTTCCACGTGGGCAGATGAATTTGAGGTGGGAGCTGCCTGCTGGCCTCCCTTCATTTGATGAAGTCACAGGCACCATTTGAGAGAGGAAGTGGAGGGCCATATAGAGCCTGAAGAGAGAAATGAAGTTTTGGAACAGTCACAAGGGTAGGAAAATCTGATTTAAAGCAGTGTAGACATCATGCCACACAGCTATATGGATGCTCTCTGTCGGTGACATAGGCCGTGAAGGGAGCATTCCTCTTACACACGAAGTTACACTACCAGACATGTTTGTCCTCAACTAGACCAGTTCTTAGACTTGAAATTTGTAATGTATATTTCTTTAAGTAACCATAGAAGATGAAGGAATGAGTAAAAAATTTTCTGGCTTTTAGCAGCTCTGAGAGCAGCGTTGTAAATTCCTAATTCTCTAGGGAAATTCTCTGACCCTCATACAGATGAACTAACCAGACCCTGCGTAGATACAACAGTACTGATTCCCACAATATCTTACTAAAGCATCACTTGAGATTTCTCTTTATTTCGCTATGAAACGTCTTGGGATTTGTTCTTGGAGAACTGCAACCAACCTCTTGAAATGCCAGGTAGTAACTGCCTAGTTATATGTCTACTCTTTCACAAAATCAGTTTTCTCCTGATAAAAGAAAACATAGAAACCAGAGTTTGGAATGTAATGGGAAACTGAAATCAAAGGTCTACTGGTAGGTTCTCCCACTGGAAGGAGGGACTTTTTATTTATTTATTTATTATTTATTTATTTATTTATTTATTTATTTATTTTTTACTGATGAACAAGAAAGAAAAAAGAAAGGAAAGAAAGAGAAAAGAGAGAGGGAGGAGAAAAAAGAAACTAAAGTTTTGTGTGAACTCAGGTATACATACATTATTTTGAGAGAGGGGCAGATGGAGAGGAAAAGAGAGAATCTTAAGCTGGCTCCACACTCATCATCATGGAGCCTGACTTCGGGCTTGATCTCACAAACCTGAGATCATGCTCTGAACCAAAATCAGGAGTTGAGCCATTCAGGTGCCCCTTTACCAGTTTTAAAGTATACAACGTAGTAACTTTCTGTATATCCACCATGTTGTACAACCATCACTACTAATTCCAAAACATCTCCATCTCTCTAACAACAAACACCGTACTTCTCAATTCCCTCTGCCTCAACTCCCTGGCGACTATTAATGTACATTCTGTTCTATGGATTTGACTATTCTGAACATATAAATGTCCAGAATAGAATATGTCACCCTTTGCATCTGCATTCTTTCACTTAGCATAATGTTTTTAAGGTTCATCTATGTTATACATGTATCAATACTTCCTTTCTACGGCTGAGTAATATTCTATTATATGACTATTCCACATTTGGTTATTCACACTGTTTACAACTATCTTCACTATCCGTCTCCAGAATTCTTTTCATCTTCTAATACTGAAACTCATAACCACTGACTGATAGCTCCTTTCCTCTCTCTGCCCAGCTCCCGGCAATCACCGTGCTACTTTCCATGTCCTTGAGTTTGACTACTCTAGGTACCTTACGTAAGTGTAATAATCATAGAGCATTTGTCCTTCTGTGACTGGCTTATTTCACTCAGCACAGTGTCTCAAAAGTTCATCCATTTTGTAAGTTGTGTCAGAATTTCCTTCCTTTTTAAGACTGAAAAATATTTCATCACATGTATATACCACACCTTTTTTATCCATCCCTTGAAATACACTTGAGTTGCATAAGATCATTGTAAGCAGTGCTGTTGTGAACGAGGGTGTGCAAATACCTGTTTGAGTTCGTACTTTCAATTCTTTGGGGTATATATCCAGAAGCAAAATTGCTGGATAATATAGTAATTCTGTTTTTAATTTTTGAAGAACCATTATACTGTTTTCCATAGCCTGCATCATTTTACATTCCCACCAATGGTGCACAAGGGTTTCAACGTCTGCACATCCTCACCAACACTTGTTATTTTGTGTTGTTTTCCTGGCTTTCTTTTTGGTACTAGCCATACTAGTGGGTTTGAAGTGGAATAATGCCATCTTAATAAGAATCTATCCCTAAGTATTTCATTCTTTTTGATGGTATTGTAAATGGAATTGTTTAATTTCATTTTTGGATTGCTCATTGCTAGCGTACAGAAATACAACTGATTTTTATATATTGATCGTGTATCTTTCAACTTTGCTGAACTTGTTTATCACTTTTACTCACGCTCGCACACGTGTGTATCCCATCTGTAAAATGGGATGCTAAAAGTACCTATTGGGGCACCTGGGTGGCTCCGTGGTTGAGCATCTGCGTTTGACTCAGGTCAGATCCCAGGGTCCTGGGATCAAGTCCCACATCGGCTCCCCACAGGGAGCCTGCTTCTCCCTCTCCCTATGTCTCTGCCTCTCATTGTATCTCTCATGAATAAATAAATAAAATCTTTAAAAATAAAAGTACATTGTTATAAGGATTTAAAGTTAACACTTGTCAAGTGATATATAGTGGGCCTGGCACATAATAGACACTCAAAAATTGTTAGATACTAAATATTTATTAGATAGTAAATATTTATTAAAGGCCTGTTACACATTTATCTGGAGGACCTGTACAGTGAACAAGACTGACAACTGGTGTCTTAGTCAATGTGGACTGCTGTAACAAGTTACCATCAATGGGTGGCTTAAACAACCAACATTTATTGCTCACAGTTCTGGAAGCTGGGAAGCCCAAGATCAAGGTGCCAGCAAATCCAATGTCTGCTGAGGGCTGTCTTCTTGCTTTGCACATGGCCTCCTTCTGTATCCTCTCATGGCAGAGAGAGATCATCATCTTCTTAGAAATTTACCGATTCTACTCATGAGGGCTCTACTTTCATGACCTAATGACCTCCCAAATGCCCTACTTACAAATACCATCACATTGGGGATTAGAGCTCCAACATATGATTTTGGGGAGGAGGGGACACAAACATTCAATCAATAGCAACAGATAAGATCCCTGATCTCTAGAGCTTACGTGAAATATTCCAAACACTTCATACTCAGATTGCTATTTTTCAGATTACTTCTGCTGGGAAACAACTTTTCATGGGTTTCTCATGTTGTTTCTTCTCTTGCAAGCAGAGGCACAGATGGTTTTATTTTCAGACTGTCTCCCTCTAGAGCAGGGAACAGGGTTGTGTACTATATAATAGTATGCGTATAATAAAGATAATATCCCCCTCCAGGCAAAAGTCAGGCAGGGGTTTTTGCAGACCACTACAAACGATTTGAATTCCTCAGGCCTGGGGTTCTTCAGCTGTGATAGCAAGCCATGGCATATACAGGATTCACTCTGCATCATTTCTGTGGAACCCAAGCAGCAAGGAGAATGAATGTGAAAGTGAAACCCATGCTGTTTGTTGTACCACGAATAATAAAGTCCTTTGTTACTAGCTCAGGAGAATTGTGTCTTCTGCCAACATCCTTGGAAGGGGCTAACTTTGTTGATTAGAGGTAAGGTAAAATGTCAGACCCTTCATAGTTCTTGATAATTTCCATCCAGTATGCTGTTACAAAGGTATCTTCCTTAAACCTAATTTCTACCTAGTATATCTAAATTTCTTTATCTGGCTTTTAGGCTTTTCCATACCTCTCCAGCTGAATTGTCCAAGTCTTCCTGAAGAATACCTTCTTCATAGGCCAGTATTCTCAAACATATAGTATCATGCTTATTTCTACTTCTGCCATTGGGTTCAGATCTCCCCCATTTTGGAATTTCTCCTTCATTCCTCTTTCTCCTACTTAGCTCAAATCCATTTCTCAAGACCCATTTCAAGACCAAAACCGGCAGGAAATGTCCCCATTGATTATCCTTTCCACGAACATCTGTAGTACTTAAGAACCTTCACACCTAACATCAAATTATAATACACATTATTTTCTAATACTGTTTTCTGGAGGTTCCATATGGGTATGCATTGCCTTCTCATTCTGATTTTAAGCAGGAAGCTGAGCACAAAGAAGAAATTGAATGTGATTGACTGAAGTGTATGTGCCCTGAAGCCAGAGATCTCAGATCCAAACAAATACTACTACTACTTAATGGCTTTGTGACCTTGGGCATATTATTTAACTTTTCTATGCCTCAGTTTCCTCATCTTTAAAGTACGAATAACAATTGGAGCACCTGATGGCTCAGTCATTGGAACTCTAACTCTTGATTTCAGCTCAGGGTCCTGACCTCAGAGCCATGGGATGGAGCCCAGCATCGGTCTCCAAGTGGGGTGTGGAGTCTGCCTAACGTTCTCTCTCACCGTTTTCTTCTGCTGCCTACCAAAAATGGAAATAATGATCATGATAATATCTATTTCATAGACAACAAGTCTATAAATTAACATAAAATACACATAAAAACATACACATAAAGTACACATAAAAATACACATAAAACAAATCAAAGATCAAGTTAGAAACATCACTGAATTTAGCACTACAGAAACCCAGAGAGATACATAGTATTATAGAGGATTTCACATCTGAAAAACCTTTCTGCTATAAACCACCAGGCAGAATTTAATAAGTCTCCTGTTTCACAAGAAAATCAAGAAGATATTCCAAGGTCAAAGATGAAACCACAGCACAAAACCAAAGAGGTGGGTGAATGTTAAAGTGAAGGGCTGTTCTAGAGCATTTGCTGATACGCAGTAATCTAGAGCATTTGTTTTGATGGCCACTTGGAGGCAGCACAATAAGTCTGTGAGTCTGTGTCAGTTCAAGAGTAAGATTAGAGACCCAAACATTTTTCCAGGAGTTGCAAAGGATTACACAGTCAGTGAATAGTTTAAAGAGACACACATGTAACCTCTCAGAAGAATATAGTGAGAAATAATAATATCAGTTGAGGTATTTAGTACAGGATCCAAAAATCTCCTTTGTGAATTTTTAACCTCAGATAAGTTTGGGACCTGAATTCAGATTTCCTTCATGTTCCAAAAACAAAGAAATCAAAAATTTACTCAAAGTGGTTGCAAATTGGTAGTACTCAAGAGTCTGGCAAAAGAAACCACCCCCTCCTGCACTTGCATGCACTTGGTCTTTCTCAAAAAACAAAACAAAACAAAACAAAGTCTCATCTTTGATTTCTACAATAGAGCATAGAATTGAGTTTTAAAAACTGATTGTGTGCATGAATTGAGCAAATAACCAAAAAAATACAATGCTAATAATTTTTGGTGATATATAATAAAATATCTGCATTTTATTTATTTATTCCATTAAATTCTTTGGACAAAATCAAGACACAGGGTCTAAAAATGGGGCTGAGGATTTGAAATTGGAAAATATCCTCAAAACTATGCTGCCAAAGGGCACCTGGGCAGCTCAGTTGGTTAAATGGCTGACTCTTGGTTTTAGCTCAGGTCATAATCTTGAGGTCCTGGGGTCCTGGAGTCTAGCCCCATGTCAGGCTTTGCACTTATCAGGGAGTCTTTTTCAAGATTCTCTCTCTCCCCCTGTGCCCTCTCTGTCTTTCTCTCTCAAATAAATAAATCTAAAAATATATATTAAAAAAATAAAAATAAACTTATGCTGCCTTGTGTTCATTTTCCACAATTATCCCACCAACCAAATCTGTCAGGACTAATATAGGCAATCTCCCCATCCTCTACCCAAAGGCACTGCCATATTTCAAGTGAAATATATCAGTTGTCACCCCAAGAAAATAAATTGCTTTTATGTTACCATGTAAGTTTCTGCCTGGGTCAGGAAGACATACCCTTTCAGTTCCTATTAATAGGCTGGGAGGAACTTACAACCACAAGCAGCCTTGAGTTGCTGTGTGCTTCCTTGGCTTTACATCCAGTTCTCAGTCAAGTATTTTGGGAAAACCCAGTCTAGTACCTAGTGTTGTGCTAGTGTTTATTGTTCAGAAGGTACAATTGGACTTTTACCATGTACTAGGTATTAGATTAGGAACTCTAGATGCATTATCTTAGTTTTCACAACGATGCTTTACAAATAAGATCACAATGTCAGTATGGTGGACAAGAAGATTAATGCTTAAAAAGGTTGCATAATCTACCCAAAGCCCTACAAAGCGAGTAAGTAGCAAAGCCAAGATTTAAACCCAGGACTGAATGACTATGATGTCTGTGCTCTTAATGACAAGCAGCTTATCGTATATACAAGGAGATAAGAAATTCACATATGAAATCATTGGAAAACATTATTCGTTGAAAGGCCAAATACAGTTCCTTAAATCACAGATTACAGTGGTTCTTCAAGGTTAGATAAAATTTGTTTTTCTAAACCCCAAGGGACATTCAAGAGAAAAGGGCCTGAGTTTTGTAACAAGATAAAAGTCTACAAGACCCCTGAGTTCTTTATAATCAATAAACTCAATGATTGCATGTGTAGGGTGGGCAGAGACGAGAACCCATGGAAGAAAGCCCACAGTGCTAATAACTTGTATTCATCAGAGATTTAACAGCTTACAGAGCCCTTCACAGATATCATGGCATGTCGTCTTCACAACAACCCTGGGAGATGCATGTTACTTCCTTTTCCCAAGTGAGGACAAAGGGCTGAGAGCGTGGCCTGTCCCACACACCGTCTCATGTTCCAGAGTGGTCTCTATGCAGACCAAGACCTAGATCTTTGCTTCTAACCCTTCCGTGTTCTGCTCGACCTCGCTGCCATGTGGGATAGGGCAGCCCCACCTCTAGTCTGACTGCTTTCCCAGAAGCTTCCCTACCTGGTGCCTTTCTGTTCTGTGCATCCTGCTGGATCCCTTCCACCAGTCCATCTGATGGTCTTCTTTACCAACTGCCATGGAAGCTTCCGACAACAACATGCCACCCATCCAACCCTCTGCCTTTGGAGGATCAGGGGTCCCTTGATCCTGGGGACAGAGAATCAGACATACTCATGTAGCCTCAGCCTCTTAAAAACTTATGATCATCCTTTATCTCCTACAGCAACTTTTACACCATAAACCAAGGAAAAGCTGGTTGTTTGGTAACTTTGTAATGGACATTTTGAAACTTGAAGTGGGAGAAGTATTACAATTTCTGTAACTCTGCTTCTGAGTGCCTTGTTGTCTTTTCTCTTTGCCTAAATTCTCTTGTGATAGACACTCTAACCTTCTTGCAATCATAAGTATTTACTGAGCTCCTATGGGGTACCAGAGACTGTTATAGGTTCTGGAAACACATCACTGAGAAACATAAGAAAGTGCCTGCTCTTAGGAAACTTGCACTCTAGTGAATAGCATGCTTGGTAGTGACAGGCAATATCATGAAAAAACAAAGTTCAGGTAGGCAATGGCTGGCAGATCAGGGCCTATTTTTGAAAGGTTGGCCAGAAACAGCAGCTTTATTTTATTTTTTTAAAAGATTCTTTTTTTAAATTTATCTGAGAGAGAGTGTGTGAGTGAGCAGGGAGAGCACTGGGGGGGAGAAGCAGACTCCCTGTTGAGCAGGGAGCCCTACGTGGGGTTCGATTCCAGGACCTGGGGTCATGACCTGAGCCCAAGGCAGATGCCTAACTGACTGAGCCACCCGGGTGCCCCCAAAAGGCAGCTTTAATGAGGTGCTGGAATGCCATAAGGTAGCAAGCAAAGCTCATTGGCTCTGCAGGGAAGGGCTATCTAGGCTCAGGGAACACAGCACTGAGGGCCTGAGGTTAGCACATATGCAGAAGAGTCAGGGTAGCTGAAGCAGAGTGAACAAAGGAGGGGTTGGTAGGAGGCAAGGCCCAAGAGCAAGCCAGGGGCCAGATTTCATAGTGCTGTGAAGACCCAGAGAAGGTTGCTGTTGTTCAGGCATCCAAACTCGTTTAAACAAACAAACTGAGCAGCTATTTTAGGCCAAGATTGCTGATGCTAAAAGTACAAAGATGAATAATAAGACAAAGTCTCGACTGTGAAAAGGCATAGAGTCTAAAGGAAAAGAGAGACCAGTAAGTAAACAGGCAACTGTATCACAGAGCAATAGGTACTCTGATAGAGTTAAACACAAAATACTGTGGCCGCATGGGGCTGGTGCGCCCAGTGTGAGTGGGGATGCCAGAGAAGCTGACGTCTCCACTGTGCTAACACACTGGCCGCCAGCCACACGAGATTATTAAGCACTTACAGCATGACTAGCATGACTGAGGAAATAAACTTTAAACTTTGCTTAATTTTAAAGAATTTAAATTTAAAAAGTGAAGTGATGTGAAATATTTTCCTGTTCAACACAACCTTGTTGTTTGGGTGGGACTGCGGTCTACCTTTGCTGTCACATCACATAAGCTGTTGCTGCACTGTAGTGTTTGTATACTCTTGACTTTTTGAAAATGTGGTTCCTCGAAAATTCACAATTAAATAAACATGTGGCTCATGTAGTATTTGTATTGGATAGCATGAACCCAAACTGAAAGTGGAAGAGATGAGTCAGGGCAAAGCAGAATCAGAAGCCTCCAGGCAGAGGGCCTATGTGTGCCAAAGCCCAGATGGTAGTGAGATCCTGATACCTTCGAGGAATTATGAGTAACTCATTGTGATGAGCCCTGAGATGCCAGCAAGGAGTGCAGGAGGCAGGAGGGGAAGGTGAACAGCAGCCAGGTCCCAAGGGCTTGCCATACAGTCCCACAGAACCTGCGCTTCATCTTGAGGGTCATAGGGAGCTATTGAGGGACTTGGGTGTGGGAGCCACATGGCCAGCTCAGAATTGTTGAGAAGGTCACTCCGGCTGTCACAGGAAGGATGAATTGAAGAGGGCAAGAATGGAAGGAGGAAGACCAGTTCAGTGCCCAGTCATAATAGCCAAGCAGGAGACCAAGACGGTGATAGCAGAGGCAGAGACAGAAGTGGACTAATGGACTAATGTGAGATGCTAACGAGAGATTAGGTTGGCCTGACCTTAAGTTAAGTGAGGATGAGGGGCAGATGAACGCTGCCCTCAAAGCTCTGTGTCTAGGCAAATGACTGAGCTCCTAAAGGAATATCAGGTATGAAGGCTGAACCATCTGGCTTCCCCTTTCGATCAAGATTATGAGTAAGAATTGGTGGGAAGGAAACTCTTCTGGAATCGCACTCAGGGCATCTTGTTTTGCCTTTAATTAGTATGAGTTTTGGAAGTCAGTGTATTCTATGCTTCCAGGCACACAGCTCAAGTATTTTCATTTCCTTTGATCAAAACATGGCTGAGTGACAAGATTATATCTCTCAAAAATAGTCTTGGAGGGAGACCTGTATTTTGAGGTGCTTTCCTCTCTTCCAGTGGCAAACAGGGAAGGGAAAAAATATTAAATATAGCAGAGAGCACCTCACCTTAGCAGCCCAGGGACACACACAGGCTTCACGGAGCCAAAATTTATACAGATTTTTTGAGGGGTGGGTGGGATCTCTTTAAAGAGAATAGGGCACCTGGGTGGCTCAGTGGTTGAGTATCTGCCTTTGGCTCAGGTCGTGATCCCAGAGTCCTGGGATCAAGTCCCCCATCAGCCTTCCCACAGGGAGCCTGCTTCTCCCTCTGCTTGTGTCTCTGCCTCTCTCTGTATCTCTCATGAATAAATAAATAAAATCTTTAAAAATAAAAAAAAGAAAGAAAAGAAATTGTGACTTCAAAGCTGCCAGGTAGGTCCTCTTACAAATGAGGGGCCCTGATGCTCAAGCTTCATTAGCTTCATGGCCTGTCTGCCTCAGTAGCTGCAGTTTTAGGGTGCTCATAAGGCATTTATCAAATATCTAATGTGTCATGCGCATTGAGGAGGGTGCCGGGGATGTAAACAGAATGAGACACAGGAACTGCCCTCAAGATATCCACCCTTTCGTGAGGTAGAGAGTTAAACTGCATCGAAGCAGTGCATCAGGAGCATGAGGCTACAAAGTCTATCCACCAGGTATCATGGGTGCCTGACTTCCCTGAGGAAGGGGCAGTCTGGGTGTCTTCCTAAGAGTATGGGTAATATTTTGTGTCCCGTGAAGCTGCAAAATCTGTCAACCAAAAGTAGAAGGGCCTCAAACGGCAAGCTCAGTTCTTGCTAAAAGACTCATCACTGCCAAGATGAATGGTTTACTATAAACCTCCCCCAAGATAAAATGACAACCCTGTTATGAACGAACTTGTCTTGCTGAAATTTATGGGTTGCAGCCCTAACTCTCAATTGTGACTTTATTTGGAGATAGGGCCTTTAAGGAGGTAATTAAGATTTAATGAGGCAAAAGCATGGTGCCCTGATCTGATAGGACTGATATTCTTATAAGGAAGAGACACTATCAAAAGGAAAAAAGAAAAGTAAATTTTTTAAAAAAGAAACAAAACAGAAAAGTAAAAATTAAAAAAAACAAAAAAGATTAAAATTAATTAATTAAAAAATTTTTAAAACAGAGACACCAGATCTCGATCTCTCTCTCTCTCTCTCTTCCCCCCCCACCTCCCCCAAACTCCTTGTTTCTTTCTTTCCCTCCTTCCCTGGCAAGCCAGGAAAACAGACCTCACCAGAAACTGAATTTTCCTGTACCTTGTTCTTGGACATATGGCCTCCATAACTGGGAGAAAATAAGTTTCTGGTGTTTAAGCTGCCTGCTCTGCGGTACTTTGTTGTGGCAGCCTGAACAGACGAGACACAGCTCTAGAGCCATGTGGTCAGCTTATCATTATGCCAGGTCCTGGCATTGCTATGCCTCCCTTCATATTCTCGGGGGAAATGTAAGAACTGTGGTTGGTATCCTCTCATCCCCGTGGGCTCTACTCTTTCTTCCTGACACCTTACCCCCCCTCTAGGGTTTAAGGATCATCCCCAACGGTCATGTTCATAGCCAGCAGATGACTTTCTGCTCACAGATTAAAGGAGATAGCCTCATATTGCTGTGATATTTAGAAATAGGCCAGGTTGGCCACTGTCTAGCATATAAGACCCCCGACCCCAAATCAATCCTGACTCTGAACTATAAAATGAGGGATATAGACTAAGTCATCCCTAAGCTCTGGGATTTTAAGCTGTATTTTTCCAGGGTTTACTTTAAAAAAAAAAGATTTTATTTATTTATTCATGAGAAACACACACACAAAGAGAGAGAGAGAGAGAGAGAGAAAGAGAAGAGAGAGAGGCAGAGACACAGGCAGAGGGAGAAGCAGGCTCCCTGCAGGGAGCCTGACATGGGACTCAGTTCTGGATCTCCAGGATTAGACCCTGGGCTCAAGGTGGTGCTAAACTGCTGAGCCACCCGGGCTACCCTAGGGTTTACTTTCGAGGGACTCTGAGGCCTAAAATGTCTCCAGGTCCCCCAGAAAGAAATCATTCTCTAAGATGGGGAGGTACTTCTGGCCAAGAGGCAGTCTTCAAATCAGCCTGGGATGCACAAGTGACTACTACCTACTCAAAAGTCTTGGAGTCCTCTGTTTTTTTGTCACTTTTGGTGCATGAGTGTACTTTGGGAGTTGGGAATTCAGAGGACTCTCTGGAAGGTTCTGATTAACAAAAAATATTAGAGTCTTTTCCCAGTTAGAGAAGGAACCTCTGTGATGTTCCTTCCTCTTGGAAAAAATAAATAAAAACCAAGCACAAAATGTCAGGGAAGAAACTGCAGAGTGCTGTGTCCTGAGTGTGTGATGTGGGGAAGCTTCTTAATTTCCCAGAGGACACATGAACGTTTGCCAACCTAACCTGTATTTTGGTATGGAGACTCAAATGCTCTATGAGCAAACAGTGGCTAGGCCCTGGCTCTCACAGCATGCCAGCGTTGTGACTGGTCAATGTGGTGGGCCCTTCAGAGGCTGCAAAAACAAGGGCTATGTGGAGGGAGGGGCCATCTCTTGCATCTTGCTCTTCTCTTATAGCTCTATAGTCATGCACCTTAGAATATATATAAATTGAAACCATATTGAAGCCAAAAGAGACTTTTGACTTCAAGGTCAAATAAAGATCTAATGAGTTCACTTGTTGGGCACTTATCAAAATGGCTTTGAATTGTGTTTTTTTCATGTGCATCTGAACCCACAGTTGACTGTAAACTTGAACAACCATCTACTTCTTTTGTGTCTCCTTTGTACTTAGTATGTTCATTGCTGAGTAATGTTTCCTGACACCAAATGTGCTAGAGTTTTCCCATAATGCTCCAATTCTTCAGCACCGACCAACTGGGTGGCCAATGATTCAGTTGATACTCACTCCTGGAGTTAGCATCATTCCCCATAGGCTCCACAAGTCTGTCTCCACTTCAGATGATAGCCACACATGGGGTGCTCAGGCTGCCCACGCTTAGGCTTAGCAAACTACGACTTCAGAGGTTCCCACGTGACCCCCCCCCCCACCTGGTCCCATAATTGGCTAGGACAACTGATAGAACTCAGGAAAGTGCTCTGCTTCAATTTATCAGTTCATTACAAAGGATTCAACTCAAGAACAACCAAATGGAAGAGACACATAAGGCAAGTATGAGGAGGTGTGGGGGTGGGGAGTGCATGGGACTTCCATGTCCTCTCTGAGCACACCACCCTCTGGATACATCAGTGTCTTTGCCAACCTGGAAGGCCCTGGTCCCATGTTCAAGCGTTTTTATAGCCCATCTCCAGCCTTCTCCTTTCCTTGGAGGTCAAAGAGTAGGCCCGAAAATTCAGTGTTCCTGGGGACCAACCTTCACCCTGAAGCTACCCAGAGCTCCCACTCTGCATAGACTCATTAGCAAAAATACAGGTATGGTCCAAAGGGGCTCCTTATGAATAACAGAAGACGTTCCTATCACTCAGGAAATTCCAAAGGTCTTAGGAATCTGAGATGAAGACTAAATATATATTTTTAAATGATTTTATTTATTCATGAGAGAGATTGAGAGCTAGAGAGAAAGCACAAGCAGAAGGAGGGGCAGAGGCAGAGGGAGAAGCAGACCCCCCACTGAGCAGGGAGTCTGATGTGGGACTCTATCCCAGGACCCCGGGATCATGACCTGAGCCAAAGGCAGATGCTTAACTGACTGAGCCACCCAGGGGACCCTAATTATATTCTTTTATTATACCACAATTGCACTTAGTAGTGTCTTAGTTAAACATGTACCAATTAATTCCTTGGCTAACTTAGAATGCCAGAAGCATAATTAGGGACTAAACACGGCTAAGGAATCCCTTTGCCCTGAAGTCAGAAAAATAACAGGAGTCCCTTGTTTCTGTGACAGTCCCAGCTTTTTCTGCCTGTCCCCATTCCACTTATAACCTTGAACTTGGTGAGAGAATAGATAAAATAGCATTTATTTTTGGCTATTTGGCGTTGTTAAAAAGCAGACATTTTTATTTAGGAGTTTCCATAGATTTAACTAAGTATGAGGCTCCCTGAACTATTCCTTATGCCCGAGCCCCTCTAAGGAAAGGCTTGAGTGCTAACAGAATGACAAGAAGTTGAGGTTGGAGTCCAGTGCGCTCGGCCTCCCTGCAGTGGGGAGGCCTGCCTTGGCCATGTCCCAGGGCCACCGAGGACAGTGAGCCAGTGGCACACCAGCACCAGGGGAGAAGTGGAGCAGGTCAGAGGGCCACACTGAGCCCACCAAGGGTGCAGTAGGATTTGGCTGCCTTTCAGGAGCTCCTTCCCTGCATCTTAAGGGCTCCAGTGCCCCTGTTCTCCCCAGGCAACCCTGGAGAGGCTTCCTGGTGCACCACAGCACTCTGATGCTAGATTTTCATGGGTGCTGCTGCCAAGACCGAGATCAGCCAAGGCGGGGGTACTTGGAACTTGGGATTTCGTAAGTCATCGGCTGAGGGATCACAAGAAATCATTTTGTTGACTCCCAGAGCTCGTGCTCCCGTGGAAAGGAGCCCTGCTGAACTATTCCCTGGGGCCCGGGGCCGTGGGCTGCCCGGGATTATTTCTACTTCAGCAAGAGGAGCTACTGGGTGACGCTGCCCAACAGTCCTTCTCTATTTGGAAATTGGGTCCCATCCCATGATGTCTCCTCCTTCCTCAGTGTCTGTCCCAGTAGGACACAAGTCGGGGAACAGCAAGGCGACCAACCATGATGGTATATGCCTGAGACTGAAGAAGTGCCCCTCGGGGACACAGGACTCTCCGCGCTGAAACCAGAGAAGTCCCAGTCATGAGTAGACTAAGATGAATTGGTGGCCTTAGGAAATAGGCCAGGACCGACCTGAAGTAAGTACAGTCCCAAATGGGTGGTTATGAGGCTGGATTCAGAGCCTGGTTTTGTGTGGAAGGTTGTTGTACAAGTCACTTGAATTTGATGATAAATAATGATGTGGAGCTGTGCAAAAATGGATCTCTGCAGGGGTGCCTGGGTGGGTCAGCTGGTTAAGCTGCTTCCTTCGGCTCAGGTCATGATCTCAGGGTCCTGGGATCCAGCCCCACCTCAGGCTCCCTGCTCAGCCGGTGCCTGCTTTTCCCTCTTCCCCCTACATGTGCTCTCTCTCTCTCACTATCTTTCAAATAAATAAAATCTTTTTTTAGAAAAATTTTTTTTTAAGATTTCAAAAAATGTTTAATAGAATCACGACTTATTGCTCAGATATAATTTGATTTTATATTGTCATGTATAGCTGTCAAAAGTAATTTTCCTTTTGTGTTGTAATGAATCAAATTATGTTGGATAGAAAATTACCATAAGATTCTTCTGTATTAATAAATCATACATGTAATAAAAATGTTTGACGTTTCTTAAATGGCATTTTTAATAATGCTGGCACATCAGCAGTGTAATACGATGTTCAGAGAAACTAAAACGACAAAAGGGAATTAACTTGGTCTATGGATTTCAATTCAATATGAACCCTGTGTTTTTTTAATGAAGTTATATCTACTGAAATAAACCTAGTAAAATTAGAGCAGGAAATCAAAGAAAGTTGACCAAAATCGGCATATGGTTACTCCTCCTCTAAGCCGAACACATCCTTTAAAAGTCTCATGTAGCTAATGTATTTCACGGGAATAGGTGATGGCATCCCGAGCCACTCATCTTCACATCTCTCTTTAGTGTACAACGTTGCTTCCAATTCAGGCATCGGATTTACAGCAGTAGGGTGGGTAAGCACGTAGACTCTAGAATAGAAAATAATCCACAAAAACTTAAAGTTGACGAGACCAAACCCCGTGATTTCTGTATCCCTATCACATACTAGTAAACGTTTGCTAAACAAATGAGTAAACAAACTCAGGAGTAAATCATTCTACTCTGGTTCTATCATTACTAACTGTGACATCAATCAGTTAATGAGCTGCTTGAGCCTCTGTTTCTTCATCTGTCAAATGGGGATGATAATAATTAGCCACGTTAGAGTCGCTATGATATCTGAGCTGTGTCCTGCCAAAACTTAAACAAGGTCCTAAACCCTAATACCTCAGAATGTAACCATATTTGGAGATAAGGCCTTTAAAGAGGTAGTTATGTTAAAATGAAGCCTTTAGGGTGGGCCCTAATCCAATCTGAATTATAAGAAGAGGAAATTCAAACACGCACACACAGAGACACCAGACAGAGGCACACACAGGAAAGCCCACATGAAGCCATAAGGAGAAGTCTCTCCAAGCCAAGAAGAGAGATCTCAGAAGAAGCCAAATCTGCATACCTCTACATCTTGGACTTCTGGACACCAGAACTGCGGGAAAATAAATTTCTGTTGTGCAAGACACTCAGTCTGTGGTACCTAGTTATGCCAGCCTGATTAAATGACTACAATCATGATTAAAGGAAATAACACATGCAGATCACCGAGCACATGAATGCTCAGCAGAGATTTCTTGTTTTTATTGCTATTTACTACCAATAAAAATATCTGTGCAGGGCTCAGGGAATATCTGTGAAGGGAAAAATATAGGATAAGTACAAAAATATACGAAAAGGATAAGTAGCATTATTGTCCACACTGGGGTGATTTTGGGGACAGAGAAAACTGACCCTGCCCTGTGCACTGACCACCACACTGGGATCACAGGAGGGTCTGGGTCATTAGATGACATGGTAGCTCAGACCCCAAGGGGCACATGAAACGCCTGAGGATCTTGTCAAAATGCAGATTCTGATGATGGGCCTGGGGACCCGCAAGTGTACATTCCTAAAAAGCTCCAAGCTGACTCCTGTGCTCCTGGTCAGAGGACCACACCGGGCAATGCTGAAGAAAGACACTGCATGGTCCCAAGGGAAGTCATAGACTATTTGGATGCACAAGACAGAACAAAATATATCAAGTGGCTAGAAAACCCCTGCTACACTGTATCCTGTATCTACACATAATGCTTAGAGTTCACTACCATTTAGGAGACATATGGTTCAGGGTCATAGCAGTAAGGTGCTCAAGCAGGTGATGTCACTTGGCGAATTCCCAGAGGAAGACAAGGAGGCACTTGATTCAGCGGGGGAAGTGAAAGCATTCTCTGAAGGAGAACCTCTCTGGGCTAAAGCAACCTTTACAGTCCAAGTGAGGTTGCATTCGGGTCTTTATCTCCCCATCCAAATAAGGACATAAGGGGCATTTTGCTGCTCCTTTGATGGGGTGAGGAGGGGAAGGCCTGGGTGTGTTTATGGCACTGTTTGCTACCAACCAGCTAATGTTTGGTTTCCTTATCTTCGGAGAGAATACTGGTTGCTGGTGCCAGCTTGGAGGCCACCTGATCTCAATCAGACAGTAAAGTCATTAACACAGCCACCATGAGATAGGTTTCCCTGTGGAAACCAGAGTTCTGGAAAGAGGGCGCATGTAGGTGGGAGAACAGACTTGGCCTTGGGTGGCTGGGTGACCTGAGATGAACACCTCCGACAGACAGATGCTCATCAAAGCCTGCTGCTCCCGTTGTGCCCCAAGCAGTCCCCCCCCTCCAGGTCAGATTCTCCTTGTCTCTGGAGACCCACAGCTTTCCTGGGGTGAGCAAATGTAGAGCCAGCAACTCAGGGAAGTTTGGATTTGTAGTGCTTTCCTAGAGTTGGATGTGTGACGGTGAGGTGAGGAGTAGCAGAGATCTCAGCCCCGGAAAATTTGGACTGACCAGGTTGTGCTTCATCGTAATCCAGGTTTCTTGTAAGGTAAGTGGTCAAGATGACCTCAGTAGTGTATGGTAATTTCTCCCTGAATAGATTTTTGAGAACTTCATTCAAACCATTATTGTGTTTAGATTCAGAGCTTGGATTTGGAAGCTTACTAGCTGCCTGGTCAGGTCACTTCACCTCATTAAAGCCTCAATTTCTCATATTTACAGAATAATGGCACAGATTTCCCAGCAAATCATGCATTCAATGAGAGATAAAGCAAACATACCATTTAGTGGTTGTTAGAATTTCTTCTTTCCTTACTACACCTGATCCTTTTTGTTTCCATGATACAATTGCAAGCCCCATAAAGGCAGCAGGGACTATGACTTAGGTCCCCTCCCTCCTCTCATCCTAAAGTTTACTGCAGCGCTTCTCAGATAAAATTTAAATGAGCTTCTTTCTCCTGAATGCCAAATAAAGGACACAGCACCTGCCCTTAAGGAATACACAGCCTACAGAATGGGAGAAGATATTTGGAAATGACGTATCAGATAAAGGGCTAGTTTCCAAGATCTATAAAGAACTTATTAAACTCAACACCAAAGAAACAAACAATCCCATCATGAAATGGGCAAAAGACATGAAGAGAAATCTCACAGAGGAAGACATAGACATGGCCAACATGCACATGGGAAAATGCTCTGCATCACTTGCCATCAGGGAAATACAAATCGAAACCACAATGAGATCCCACCTCACACCAGTGAGAATGGGGAAAATTAACAAGGCAGGAAACCACAAATGTTGGGGAGGATGTGGAGAAAAGGGAACCCTCTTGCACTGTTGGTGGGAACGTGAAATGGTGCAGCCACTCTGGAAAACTGTGTGGAGGTTCCTCAAACAGTTAAAAATAGATCTGCCCTATGACCCGGCAATTGCACTGTTGGGGATTTACCCCAGAGATTCAGATGCAATGAAACGCCGGGACACCTGCACCCCAATGTCTCTAGCAGCAATGTCCACAATAGCCACACTGTGGAAGGAGCCTCGGTGTCCATCGAAAGATGAATGGATAAAGAAGATGTGGTTTATGTATCCAATGGAATATTCCTCAGCCATTAGAAACGACAAATACCCACCATTTGCTTCAACGTGGATGGAACTGGAGGGTATTATGCTGAGTGAAATAAGTCAATCGGAGAAGGACAAACATTATATGTTCTCATTCATTTGGGGAATATAAATAATAGTGAAAGGGAATATAAGGGAAGGGAGAAGAAGTGGGTAGGAAATATCAGAAAGGGAGACAGAACATAAAGACTCCTAACTCTGGGAAACAAACTAGGGGTGGTGGAAGGGGAGGAGGGCGGGGGGTGGGGGTGAATGGGTGACAGGCACTGAGGGGGGCACTTGATGGGATGAGCACTGGGTGTTATTCTGTATGTTGGCAAATTGAACACCAATAAAAAATAAATTTATTATTAAAAAAAAGGAATACACAGCCTCTTAGAAGAGGACAGATGAATCAACCAAGAAGTATAATCAAACATCTAAGGTGCCCTAACAAATCTCTAAATGGGCAGAGAGCGACAAAGCAGAGCATATTTACTTTTAGTTTGGAAGAGATAAGAAAGAGTTTGGGAGCTTCTGGGTTTATGAATATGGAATTTGGGGATAGTGCTGTCCTTACCCCATACCTCGGCCTCTGCGTCTCTTCCATCGGGCTGCTAATGAACCAGTCATCTAGATTACTGGCTCTGTCTCTTTTACAAGTGCCTGATCAGCCCCCAAAATCTTGGCCCTGCGTGCACCTGGGTTCTAGTGGAAACCATGCCCAGACCAAATGATCTGGGACAAATTAATAATGTCTGTTCACAACCACCACAACCATAACCATGTCTATGAATTCACTGTGCTCTTTGTCATCAACCTGCACTGAAATCAGGCTGGTTCAGCCTCTCAGGGACAAGCTCATGCACCAGTACCTGCTGTAGCCCTATGGCTATGGGGATGGGTCTGAAGGCCCATCTCTTCTCCTGAACAACAATAAAATAAGGTATTAGAGTGTCCAATCACCCACATCAGAACTCCTAGAGAGGTTGATTGAGTGGAACTCAACAAGCATGAATTTAAACTATTATCATAGGCAAGAAGGCCCAGAGCCACTATCAAAATTAAAAACTAGGAACAATCCCATCTAGCACGCAAAATTATTCCAGAACACGGATAACATAAAGCTGAGAAGGGTGCATGCTTTTAAAAAAAAGTTGGGGAGGGGCGGGTTCCTGGGGGCCTCAGTGCTTGAGCATCTGCCTTTGGCTCAGGTCGTGACCCCGGAGTCCTGGGATTGAGTCCCACATCAGGTTCCCTGCATGGAGCCTGCTTCTTCTGCCTCTGCCTATGTCTCTGCCTCTCTCTGTATGTTTCATAAATACATAAATAAAATCTTTAAAAAAGTTGAGAGTGGATGTGTTTGAACTGAGCTTTTGAAAAATAAGAATTGGCAAAGTGTCCCAGAGTGTGCGTCTGTGGACTTGAATATGGGCACAGGTTGGGAAGGAAGGGATGCAGGGCATGGGTCAGTCACCAAGCAGAGGGAGAACCCTATGCAGAAACAAGCAACAGCCTAGCTTATTCAGGGATCTGGAAGAGGTTTGGAGTGGACGGTGTGTGTTGTGTGGGGGAAGGTGGTTGAGGATAAGATATGGTTACATTACTAGATCAAGGCCAAATCAGAGAGGACCTTATAAGGCATGCTGAGAGGTTTGGACTCAACCAGAGGGCAACAAACAGCCAATAGGGAGGAGTGGTATGAGCAGATAAAACCTGTAGGAGTGTTTTAGCAAGACTTTTTTCTTTAGTTGCAAAAAAACTTTCAATGGGAAAAAAAATTAGAGGACACAAGAAAAAAAAAATCACTTATAATCTCACCATGCATACTTAACTCTTCATTTCTGGAGCATGTCTTCTAGAAGCAACTCTCAGAGAAAGGAAACTAACTTGTACTGAGTACATATGACACTCAAAATGCTTTATGGAGGTTATGTCATTTAATGTAATAGTCAGGGGGGCTGTTCCATGTGGGTAACAGCCTGAAGGTTCTGGACGAGGCTTCAGTAGAAGAGGAGCTGACTCAGCCTTGCATGATTAGGTCACCTAAGAGGAACATATTTACAACAGGGCCTAGTCTCTGCATCACCAGGGCCTAATGCTCATGCTGCACTCCACCAGGCAGACAAGATGGGACATGGGAAGATGGGAAGAGAAGTAACTCTAGGAAGAGGAGATACAGATACTAAGTTCTCCTTGAGATCTTTATGAGACATACAAGTGGGGACACAGGTTTGGGACTCAGGAGAGACAGCTGATCTGAAACCAAACATTTTGGAGCTGATGTTTATCTCAAAACGAAACCCTGAAGAGAGAAGAGAAGAGAAAAGACCTAGAAAGGGCCCTGTGGAATGACAGACCTTAAGGGGCAGAGCAATGGAGACCCCATTAGGGTTTGTGACAGAGATGCAAAAAAGAACCAGGAAAGGAAGACATTCTGGAATTTGTCAAGTGTCCAATGTCACAGAGGCCAAGCAAGACAAGAATGGTGGAAAGAGAACTCAGGGTTTAGCGTTTTACCAGCAGGAGCATTGCCAGGGCATTTCTTGAAGCCAGGTGAGGGAATCCTGGCTGCAGCAGGTGGAAGTTCTTCCAATGGACAATGAACACAGGTTCTGCTTTTGGAGAATTTGTGAAGGGAAAGGGTTTGGGGCTTGATTCATTTGTTTTGTTTTGAGAGACTGGAGAACATACATTTTATGTGAGGAAGGTGCTGGGAGAGGCTGAATAGAGCCAAGAGATGGGGAACACCAAGAAAGCAAAGTTCTAGAGCAGTTCTTCTCCACCAAGGGCCGTCAATGTCTGGAGACATTTTGGGTTGTCTCACCTGAGTTGGAGGAGTTGCTAGCAGCTTGCAGTGGGCAGGGGCCAGGGATGCTGCTCAACACCCTATAGTGCACAGGGCAGCCCCCTTTACCGCAATAATGAATGGGTGGCCCAATGTTGATAGTGTCAAAGAAATCCTATTACAAAGGAATAAAAAACATATCAAGAATACAAGTGATAGGATTAGTTGCCATCTGGTACCATGAAATAAATATTTGTTGAATAAATAGATGAATTAAAATTCCATCCAGAAACCCCACAATTTAAGCATGTCATGAAGAATTTAAATACTATGTAGACACTGCGACCGAAAGATCAGACACAGACATACTCTTGAATTTTGAGTAAGATGATGCTACCCGGAGAATTAAGGAATGCTTGGCAAGTGGACATGGAAGAAGGAAGCTGATATTTATTGAGTATCTACTGTATGCCAAGCATTGTCTATAGTTGTGTAAATTAATATTTACTATAGTCCAGTGAGCAAGGCATTTGCTCCATTAACTGTGGAGGAAACCGCCCCACAAAGGTCACATCAACTTGTCCAAGGTCACCCATCTAGTGAAAAAAAAAATGGTACTAAGATTTAAACCCAGATACATCTTACTCTGAAGGCCAAGTTCTCTGCACTTTGCTGTGCTGTCTACACACTATGACCAAATTGAGTGATGTCTCAGCCTTGAAGGATGAGCATGAATTTGCCAGAGGAGAGAGTAGAGGAATAGAGCCATTCTAGGTGTTGTGGATCGCATGTAAGGTGGTGTGAAATAGCCTAGCTGGTGTGGTGAGTGTGAAACAAGTGGTACATGGCCATGGCAGGAGGCAGAGGTGGAAGCCAGCACAAGGAGTAGTATGGCTGCCATATAGCTAGATCTTCTCTAGAGTCAGCAGTTCTTAATTTTAGCCTTTCCTGAAGATAGTCTGCCAACTAGAGCCTCCTCATCCTCTGTTTTACACTGCTTGCCTTTTACCCAGTATTAAAATTTCCATATTCCAGGCACCAAGGTCTCTAAATATTGGTTTAGGGTTTAGTAAATCTTTTCCTTTTCTATGACAGCAAACACGAGCTATGTGACTTACAACTCCCTTGGCCGAGACACTCATTTTACAGAGCAAAATGAGTTATAGATTAATTCGGGGATATTTAAGCACCTGTTCAACAGCAGCAGGCACACAATTGCCGGGAACGTAAAACCAGGGCTGTCAGGGAGCAGCGCTAGCTTGTTAACTATAATGCCAGCTAAATGTCATCCTCCGCTCAGGCTTTTATAATAGTTTCTTTAAAAATAAAAATAAGAAGTACTCAGTTGTACTTCCTAAGGCATTTCCTGTTTACAGGGTGTGTATTCCGACAGCTGTGTTAGAAAGTGTGACCTAAGGGCTTTTGGATCAAATTGTCCTTTGAAGCTACGAGGTGCCAGCCTAGGGGATTACGCCCACCCAGGCCAGAGCCTGGTCTCCTGGCCCTGATCCTGGCTGTTCTGGGCTCCCAACTCCTAAATCCATGGAGCCCTGTAATGACTACAAGGGGATGAAGGATGCACAGAGGCCTGGAGTCCACTCGGATTCCACGGGATGGATCATTTAATTGGAAAGGCAGGACAGAATGACTTTCACAAAGGACTTTGCAGAGATTCCTGTTCTTGGTCACAGAGCAAAGGTTGCCAGGCACAGATCACACTGGTTTTCCCTACCCTCTCCTCCAGCCTAATCTCAACATATTTCCCTGCTCTGGAAAAGTGCAAAAGGGCAAAAATATGTCCCAGGCTGCTGGACATATGCCCGATTATTCTCTGGGACAAGGGGTCAACCTCTGACGGTGATAAGTAAACGTACATGCTTATAAAACAAGCAAACAAAAACCTTCTTTTTAAATACAGTCAACTTGAACACAATTTATCACTTTTAGGTCACTACTTCACTAATTAGCATTTCAGTGTATTAAGAAATACCCAGCTAGCCTGAAAGAGATGACTGTCATTTCACACAGAAAAAAGATGAAGGCAGAAAGATAGCCATCACAGCATTATTTACAGCAGCAAGAACCTGAAAACACACTAACTCTATACTCACAGGAGAATGGACCACATTTTAAAAGTATGATATATTCACAGTGAGATATTATGTAAATGTTTATACTTAAGGGAGTTAGTAACAAGGGCCCCTGAGTGGCTCAGTCGGTTAAGCATCCAGCTCTTGACTTCAGCTCAGGTCTTGATTTCACGGTCCTGAGTTCAAGCCCTGTGTTGGGACCCACACTGGGTATGGAGCCTGCTTTTTAAAAAAAGTAGCATAAGAAAATGGTTACATAATAATGCTGAAGAAGCAAAACAAGCCACATGACTATATATGCACCAGATACTTTAACTGTGAAGAGCATGTACAGACGGAGGATCGGCAACTTCAGGGCCATGCTTTGGATCCATTTCCACTGGTTCTTACAGCCACTTGCCAAGAAGCCTTGACAAGTGCAGGAGGTAAACTCCCAGCAATGGGCTTCTCACCATGTGGTTCAAGCCCTGCAAAGTGAGCAGGCCTTTCTTTCCTTCCCTCTGAAAAGTATTCCAGTGTCGTGTCCTTAAAGTCGAAGTCAATATGGATGACCGTCAGGACGTTGTTTCAGTGTCAAGTCAATGAATGCCAACCTTCCAGTGTTTTAAAAAGGGACAAAAGTGGGAAGCCTGGGGGGCTCAGCAGTTGAAGGCAGTGCATCCGCCTTTGACTCAGGGCATGATCCCCGGGTCCTGGGATCAAGTGCCGCTTCGGGGTCCCCTCGGAGAGTCTGCTTCTTCCTCTACCTGTGTCTCTGCCTTTCTGTGTCTCTCATGAATAAATAAAATCCTTTAAAAAAAAGTTGGGGGGACAAAGTGTGGGTGAATTTTTCAGAGCTAATACAGAAAAACTTGAAGCCACCATTAATGAGTTAATCTAATCATGCTTTCTGAAAACATAACTAGCCATCAGCTGTTTAAAGTTCATAATTGTTTCATTGACATACACAAAAAGAAAGATCATAAGGATGCACATAACATGATACACCATGGATCAATTTGACTATCACAAAAGGACGAACCTCTCCTGTGTTGGAAACACTTAGAGATAAAAGGAGCCTCAAAGAGAAGAGGAGAGAGAAATTAGGTCTCTTAGAGTGATTTTACATTCTTCTAATGCCTGTAGAGTAAGTTGTTTATAAATAGGGACTAATTTATAACTGACTAGTGTGGCTAATGACCAGAATGCCATTATTTAGTAAGAGTAGAAACAGTAGCAGCTCATATAACCAAACTTTAAAAAAACAAAAAACCAAATTTGAGTCCTACTCAGTTAAGATAACTGGACCTACGAAGTGAACTCCAACCGCTCACCATAAAATTCTCACCACGAGAGTCTGCAGCTTTCCACTGCAAATTACAGAATTAAGTATCTTTCCTCTTCATGTTCACACTCTGCTGTATTTGCTTCCTAACATTAGGAGCCGCAGACAGTAAACAAAGCGATGGCTCCTATGATGGGGTGGGCCAGGTGGACAGGCCAGGAAGAGCTCCTCGTCCCTGCCTACTGCACGGAGGTTCTATCCACCACTGTTGAAGCTCTAATCCTCCCTTTCAAACTGGGACACCTGCTTTCCTTAACCATTGTGGCCTCAGGGGAGGACAAACAGGAAGCAGCATTGTGTCTACAGTATTGAAAAAATATTAATCACATCAAATAATAGATTGCTGTCTGTATCTTTTTTTAAAACTGCCTTGTGTGTCTTGAAAACTTCTTGAGAGAAATAAAAAGGACAGTGAAAGAGTATGCTCTATAAAACAATTAAACTATAAAGCCAGCAAGGCCCATGATTAAGGAGATGAGATAGATATAGACGCTGGGCATAAATCAGAAGCACGTTGTCAAAGATTGTTGTAGTTACTAAATCTGTTTAGAGTCTCTCCAGCAGGAAAAAAAAAAAAAAGAAGTGATCATTGGATTTTTAATGGAGGTCTGGGCCATTAAGCCATTATGTAATTTTTATCTTTTCTTGCTCCTTTTGCCAGAAGGCATAGCAATATCTTCTGCAGTAAATAAATTTCCTCTGCCTCCAAAGTGCTGTAGGGTGCAATCCTGAGCCAGCCACCTATCTCTTAGGACTCAGTTTCCTCACTTGAAAAGGAGAGAGTTGGTTCTTCTGGGTCTGACATTCTATGTTTCTCCAGAAGAAAATATTTAGAGAGTCTAGGACATGAATCATCATATATCATCTATTCTAAGCCACATTTAATTGCAAAACACACCAGTATTTTATTTATCACTAAGAGGAAAAAAAAAAAGTCCTGCCAACTAAATTATGACACAACGCCTTACCCATAACCCCATGACCCAGGAATTAATCACACCAGCCTCTCACAGTTTTAAAATATGGGACAATTTTCCTTGCCTTCATTGCATTGTTTGGTTTTTCTTGGCAATTACTTTGTGTATACATCAGTGACAAACATAACACAATTTTTATTTGTTTGTGGGTATTTCTTCTTTTGTGGGTCCCCTAAAAACACTTGGCTCTTGTCTTTTTGCAAGTATATATGGAACTGTGGAGATTTCTCCAAAATAAATATCTGCTTCACTAATACCAGATTCACGCCTCACTATTTCCACACCTTCCACAACGACAACAACTTTTCATTTCAATGCCAAATGATAGCGTAAGTTTTGTAATTGAAACAGCAACTAAGCTCAACACGTTATTATGAACAGTGTACTTAACTAAAGCAATGATCACATGAACAGCTACCACAAAGTTTGAGCCTGGCAGACAATGACAACCACATCATGGCCTCAGCCTGGCTGACCTCAGCAGAAACAAGCCTCTCAACTTGGGAGGATTTCAGAGATTTGATTTGATTTTTTAAGATTTTATTTATTTATTCCTGAGAGACACACAGAGAGAGGCAGAGACACAGGCAGAGGGAGATGCAGGCTCCCTGCAGGGAGCCCATGCGGGACTTGATCCCGAGACCCCAGGGTCACAACTGAGCTGAAGGCAGACCTCGACCACTGAGCCACCCAGGCATGCCCCGTCTTATTTCTACACAAGGAAGTGAAAGGCAGCAAGTTGGAACCTGCTGAGCTCCCTGCCCAGCACCTAGACACAGAAAACTCTGATTTCATCTCTCCCTCCTCTCCTGGTCAAGGCTAATCCCTCCATCTGGCCTCTGCCTCCTCCTCAGGAAACTCTTGCTCTATTAATCATCCCATCTACCTCCTTTACTCTGAGCTTCCCTTCATTTGATCTTTCCTGACACCATGTAAATATTTGCATCTTGACTCTCTTTAAAAACAGCCCCCACCCTTCCACACCATGCTCTCTCCTAGCAGCTGCCCCTTCCCTCTCTTTCAAAGCCAAGTTTGTGAAGTCTTCCCATTACCATTGTCTCTGCCTTCAGCTCCCATTCGGTTGCAGGTCTACTGCAATCTTGCAAACATCCCAGCGTGCCAATAAAATTGTTCTCCAAGGTCACTCTTGTGACTTCTATGTGGCCTGTCAGAGTCTCACTTTGTCTCGCTACAGGACTTCACACTGTAGAATCTCCCTTCTTGATGTGGTCTCCCCTTTGGTTTCTGTGGGACCGTTGTTTCCTTTTTCACATCTTTCTTTGGGTATTCTTTGACCAGACAGAAGAAGGCTCTATCTTAAGCCTTTGGCTCTTCCAGTCTACATATGAACTCTCTTTGGTGGTCTTCAATCAAACTTCAATCTTCAGCTTCCAAAGATGACCCCAGCCCCAGATCTGTTCCAAATATGCTGAACTCAAACTTCTCTCCAGAGACATGATAATGGGTCTCAATCAAACCCATCTCTTCCCCTATAGACCAAGCTGGAAATGAGGCCACCCTTTTGTTCTGGTTCCTTTCTCACCTGTGCCTCTGATGGGCTACTTAGGCTTCTAGAGCCTTCTACTACCTCATGAATCCATTTCCAAGTAAAGCTTCTATGTTATGAGGCCTTTGTAATCCATCACCTGGATTATTATAGTGGTCCGCTGATTTCTTCTTCTCCAATCTACCTGCCATATTACCACCAGAATAAGCTTTCTAAAATGCAAATTAGATTGTGTTATTTCCCTGCTTAACATACTTTGATGGCTCCCCAGTAGCTTTCAAGATAAAATTAAAACCCCTTAAACACCTAATCCTTCATGATGTGCCCCTGCCTACATCTTTGGCCCTTATTCCACTAAGTACCCTAACACTTTCCTTTTTCTAATCATACTTAACCATATACATGGGATGTTTCATGCCCCGGGCCTCCTCCTCGGATGCTCTCCTACTCTCTCCTCATTGGTCCAGCTAACTAACTGCTAAATATCCTTCTCAAACATCTCTTCCTCTAGGAAGCCTTTCTTAACTCCCTTATTAGCTGCTGCTCCTCTGTCCCACAAAAATATCCTGTGCATACCTCTATCACCATTGCTAGTGGATTTGTACGTCTAGCCCTAGACAATATGCTCCAAGAAAGTGAAGACCATGTATTATTTGGTTTAAGCTGTTATAAAGATTAGTAGAAGGAAATGAATGAACAAATGAATCACACTGAGCCTTTGAGTCTAAACACAAGTTCAAGTGAATAAAAAGTTGTTTTATACTCAAAACGGGGCAAAGTGTGGAAAATTAAGTAGTGACAACAGTGGGAGACAAAAAAAAGCAATGCATTAAAGTAGGATCTTCATTCACTGAACATCTTTCTCTAAAATGTATCATTCCTAGGGCGACTGGGTGGCTCAGTCAGATAGGCATCTGACTTTGGCTCAAGTCATGGGACCAAGGTCCTTGTTGGGCTCTCCTCAGCATGGAGTCTGCTTGTCCCTCAACCCCTCCCTCTGCCCCTCCCCCTGCTTGTGCGCTCTCTCTCAAATAAATAAATAAATAAATAAATAAATAAATAATCTTTAAAAAATAAACAGGGGCAGCCCCGGTGGCACAGCGGTTTAGCGCCTCCTGCAGCCCAGGGCCTGATCCTGGAGACCCGGGATCGAGTCCCACATCGGATTTCCTGCATGGAGCCTGCTTCTCCCTCTGCCTGTGTCTCTGCCTTTCTCTCTCTTGCTCTGTATCTCTCATGAGTAAATTAAAAAAAAAATCTTAAAAGAGAAAATTTCTTAAATAAATAAATAAATAAATAAATAGACAAACAGGGACACATGGGTGGCTCAATGCTTGAGTGTCCTGCTTTCAGCTCAGGTCGTGGTCCCGGGGTCCTGAAATCGAGTCCTGCATCAGGCTCCCTGCAGGGAGCCTGCTTCTCCCTCTGCTTGTGTCTCTGCCTCTCTCTCTCTCTCTGTCTCTCATGAATAAATACAATCTTTAAAAAAAATAAATTAAATAATAAATTAAATATATAATTTCCTTAAATGTGTGTGTTAAAATAGTTATCAGTGTTTTGGTGTCTTACTGAAATTCTAATTTTTAAGTGAGAAAAACCTAATTCATTTGGAAAAATACCTTCAACTGAACTCCCAAGAGAATAAATCCAAGTGGAGCCTAAGTACCTAATGTGCAAATCCAGCTACCACAAGACACCTCAGGCAATTTCAGTCTTCTTACCCAACACTAACTTGGATTGAAATATCTCCAGGATCTTATTCCAACCTATTTTTCACCACTCGTCTGTACTCAACAATTATACTCCAGTCAAATTGCACTTCTGAATTTCAAAGCTCTACACTTTCTCACTGCTGTATTTCCCCTACCAAGGCCTTAAGTCCCTCCACCAAGAATCTCTTCGTTCCATTTCCAACTATTTAAATATTAAGTATAGCTTCAGGTGTGAACACTTCTCTGATTCCTTTTGGAAAGATTCGTTTCTCTTTTCTCAAGACTCTCATATCATTTTGTGCCTGCTTGTGTATCTGAGTGAACTTTTAAAACTTACACAGCAAAAATTATAAAATAAATGATTATACCTGGTTTTATGTTAAAATTTTTTTCTCTAACAATTTTCAACCTTTTAAAGACAGTACAAATAAAACTCTTTTAATGGCATATTTCAAGCAGATATATTTTAAATACAGAGTATGGTGTGATACCCTATCCACATTGATGCATGATAGTTCTAACTCATGCATGTTAACTGGTATACATTGTTCCATTGTGTAAATATTCCACAGTCTATTCATCTGTCCTCTTCTAAGTCGCTGCTACTTTGAAACAAGACATGATCTCTTGTGCATGGAAAAGGGGTTTCCTAGGACCCCTTCCTGTGCATGATATTCTTATGAATGGACGGTTAGATTACATGCATCTTCACCTCCACCAGGGCTTGCTCCCACCTGTGTGCAGGGCCGGCGCTGTCCTAGGTCCTGGGGAGTGCACCTGTGAACAGAAGGAAGTCCCTGCTCTCTAGAGCTCAGATTCTAGCAGGGGAGGGGCTGTATGCAGAAGCTCTCCCATCCTCACCGGCACTTACACATTTTTTCCCTTAATTCTACTCATCTGACAGGTTTAAAACGATACCTGGGTGTGTTAATTTATCTGATTACAAAACACTTGACATTCTCCCTTATGCTCATTCACCAGTTTAAGTGTTCCTTCCTGTATCTGTTCATTTCATTGGCCCATTTTTCTCCTGTTGACTTGTCTTCTTCTCAATAATTTGTGGGATATATTATTCATAATGCTGATTTTAGGGGGGTGTCTGTACATTGTAAATGTAAACTGCTAGCTGCTGGCTTCACTTCTCACTTTGAGTCTTTGGTGTAAAGAGGTTTTAATCTTACATGAAATGGATCACTCTGGACCTTTATGACATACTTTTTGTATCTTATTTGAAAAGTCATTTCCCTTCCTGAGATCATTAAAATATCTTCCCATATATTCTTCTTAAAATTTTAAAGTTTGTTTTTGATGTTTAGGAATCTAATCCACCTATAATTAATTTTTGTACCTGATATGTGGTAACTGTGTAATTTTATTTTTCTATGTGGACACCAATTGTCTTAGCCCCATATCTTGACTAGTTTGTAACACCACCCACTTGTCACCTGGTAAATTTCCATACATGTTTGGTACCGTTTCTGGGCTCTCCATTCTGTTTCATTGATTATTTGCCCACCCTTTGGTCAAAGGCACAGTATCTATTTTTTTTTTCTTTTAAAGCAAGACTTTTTCATTTATTTATTTTTATTTTCTTGGTTCGTATACAATACAATATTGGTTTCTGGAGTAGAATTCACTGATTCATCACTTACATACAACATCCAGTGCTCATCACAACAAATGCCCTCCTTAATGCCCATCACCCATCTAGCGCATCCTCCACCCACCTCCTTCCATCAACCCTCAATTTGTTCTCTATCATTAAGAGTCACTTATCACAGAGGCACCTGGGTGGCTTGGGCACTTAAGTGTGTGACTTTTGATTTCAGCTCAGGTCATGATCTTAGGGTCGTGGGATTGAGCCTCCAAGCAAGCTCTGTGCTCAGCAAGCAATCTGCTTGCCCTCTCCTTCTGCTCCTTCTCCCACTCATTCTCTATCTAAAATAAATAAATAAAAAATATTTTTTAAAAGAGTCATTTATGGCTTGTTTCCCTCTCTCCTTTTTTCTCGCCCCTATATGTTCGTCTGTTTTCTTTCTTAAATTCCACATATGAGTGAGATCATATGGTATCTGTCTTTCTCAGACTGACTTAATTCACTTAGCATTATACCCTCTAGTTCTACCCACATCATTGCAAATAGCAAGATTTCATAATTTTTGATGGCTGAATACTATTCCGTTATATATATATATATATATATATATATATATATATATATATATATCACATCTTCTTTATCCATTCATCAGTTGATGGACATTTGGACTCTCTCCACAATTTGGCTATTGTTGATAATGCTTCTATAAACATCGGGGTTCTTATAACCCCTTCGAATCTGTATTTTTGTTTCCTTTGGGTAAATACCTAGTAGTGCAATTGCTAGGTCATAAGGTAGCTCTATTTTTAACTTTTGAGTAACCTCCAAACTGTTCTCCAGAATGGCTGCACCCACTTGCATTCCCACCCACAGTGTAAGAGGGTTCCCCTCTCTCCGCATGCTCACCAACACCTGTTGTTTCCTGTGCTGTTAATTTTAGCTATTCTGACAGGTGTCAGGTGGTAGCTCATTGTGGTTTTGATTTGTATTTCCCTGATGCTGAGTGATGTCGAGTATCATTTCATGTATCTGTTGGCCATGTGTAGGTCTTCTTTGGAAAAGTGTCTATTTATGTCTTCTACCCATTTCTTAACTGAATTACATATTTTTGGGGTGTTGAGTTTGGTGAGTTCTTTATAGATTTAGAGTACTAACCCTTTATTAAATGTGTTGTTTGAAAATATCTTCTCCATTCCATAGGCTGACTTTCAGTTTTGTTGACTGTTTCCTTTGCTGCACAGAAGGTTTTTATCTTTTTTTTTGTTTTGTTTTTATCTTGATAAAGTCCTAATAGTTCATTTTTTGCTTTTGTTTCCTTTGCCTTGGCTATGAATGGCACAGTATCTCGTTTTGATTTATACGAACTTAATATGGTAAGGCAAGTGCTCCCAAATTTATTTTTTTCAATATCGTGTTGCCTATTTATGGCTGCCTGAATGCACTACCTTCTGAATTTAGATTGAGCTTGTCAAGTTCCATTCAAAAAACAAAACAAAACAAAACAACACTTGGGGATTTTGATTGGAATTGCAACTGAACTTATAAATTACCTTGTGAAGAAGTGACATCTTTACTGAGCCTTCCTTTTACAAAATATAATACCTCTCGGTAATTGTTTAGGTATTCTCTTATGTAAAAAAAATGAATATGGTTTTATAGCTGTTTCCACTATTGTCTACTCATCCTTTGGTTGGAGTCAATGCTATTTTTTTTTATTTTTTTTTGCTGCTAGGAAACATCATTTTTAAAATATAGTTTCTAATGATGTGTTTTTCCTCCATAAGAACACAGTTGATTTTTGCATTTTGAATTTGTTTCTATGGATTTTGCTGGCTTCTCTTATTTTATTTTATTTTTTAAAAATAAATTTATTTTTTATTGGTGTTCAATTTGCCAACATACAGAATAACACCCAGTGCTATTCCCGTCAAGTGCCCCCATCAGTGCCTGTCACCCATTCACCCCCACCCCCTGCCCTCCTGCCCTTCCACCACCCCTAGTTTGTTTCCCAGAGTTGGGAGTCTTTATGTTCTGTCTCCCTTTCTGATATTTCCTACCCACTTCTTCTCCCTTCCCTTCTATTCCCTTTCACTATTATTTATATTCCCCAAATGAATAAGAACATATAATGTTTGTCCTACTCCGATAGACTTATTTCACTTGGCATAAATACCCTCCAGTTCCATCCACATTGAAGAAAATGGTGAGTATTTGTCATTTCTAATGACTGAGTAATATTCCATTGTATACATACACCACATCTTCTTTATCCATTCATCTTTCGATGGACACCGAGGCTCCTTCCACAGTGTGGCTATTGTGGACATTGCTGCTAGAAACATCTGGGTGCAGGCATCCTGGCATTTCATTGCATCTGTATCTTTGGGGTAAATCCCCAAGAGTGCAATTGCTGGGTCGTAGGGCAGGTCTATTTTTAACTCTTTGAGGAACCTCCACACAGTTTTCCAGAGTGGCTGCACCAATTCACATTCCCACCAACAGTGTAAGAGGGTTCCCTTTTCTCCACATCCTCCCCAACATTTGTGGTTTCCTGTCTTGTTAATTTTCACCATTCTCACTGGTGTGAGGTGGTATCTCATTGTGGTTTGGATTTGTATTTCCCTGATGGCAAGAGAAGCAGAGCATTTTCTCATGTGCTTGTTGGCCATGTCTATGTCTTCCTCTGTGAGATTTCTCTTCATGTCTTTTGCCCATTTCATGATTGGATTGTTTGTTTCTTTGGTGTTGAGTTTAATAAGTTCTTTATAGATCTTGGAAACTAGCCCTTTATCTGATACGTCTTTTCCAAATATCTTCTCCCATTCTGTAGGTTGTCTTTGAGTTTTGTTGACTGTATCCTTTGCTGTGCAAAAGCTTCTTATCTTGATGAAGTCCCAATAGTTCATTTTTGCTTTTGTTTCTTTTGCCTTCATGGATGTATCTTGCAAGAAGTTACTGTGGCCGAGTTCCAAAGGGTGTTGCCTGTGTTCTCCTCTAGGATTTTGATGGAATCTTGTCTCACAATTAGATCTATCATCTATTTTGAGTTTATCTTTGTGTATGGTGAAAGAGAGTGGTCTAGTTTCATTCTTCTGCATGTGGATGTCCAATTTTCCCCGCACCATTTATTGAAGAGACTGTCTTTCTTCCAGTAGATAGTCTTTCCTCCTTTATCGAATATTAGTTGACCAAAAAGTTGAGGGTCCACTTCTGGATTCTCTATTCTGTTCCATTGATCTATGTGTCTGTTTTTGGCCCGTACCACCCTGTCTTGATGACCACAGCTTTGTAGTACAACCTGAAATCTGGCATTGTGATGCCCCCAGATATGGTTTTCTTTTTTAAAATTCCCCTGGCTATTCGGGGTCTTTTCTGATTCCACACAAATCTTAAAATAATTTGTTCTAACTCTCTGAAGAAAGTCCATGGTATTTTGATAGGGATTGCATTAAACGTGTACATTGCCCTGGGTAACATTGACATTTTCACAATATTAATTCTGCCAATCCATGAGCATGGAATATTTTTCCATCTCTTTGTGTCTTCCTCAATTTCTTTCAGAAGTGTTCTATAGTTTTTAGGGTATAGATCCTTTACCTCTTTGGTTAGGTGTATTCCTAGGTATCTTATGCTTTTGGGTGCAATTGTAAATGGGATTGACTCCTTAGTTTCTCTTTCTTCAGTCTCATTGTTAGTGTATAGAAATGCCACTGACTTCTGGGCATTGATTTTGTATCCTGCCACGCTGCCAAATTGCTGTATGAGTTCTAGCAATCTTGGGGTAGCGGCTTTTGGGTTTTCTATGTAGAGTATCATGTCATTGGCAAAGAGGGAGAGTTTGACTTCTTCTTTGCCAATTTGAATGCCTTTAATGACTTTTTGTTGTCTGATTGCTGAGGCTAGGACTTCCAGTACTATGTTGAATAGCAGGGGTGAGTGGACATCCCTGTCTTGTTCCTGATCTTAGGGGAAAGGCTCCCAGTGCTTCCCCATTGAGAATGATATTTGCTGTGGGCTTTTTGTAGATGGCTTTTAAGATGTTGAGGAATGTTCCCTCTATCCCTACACTCTGAAGAGTTTTGAATCAGGAATGGATGCTGTATTTTGTCAAATGCTTTCTCTGCATCTGAGAGGATCATATGGTTCTTGGTTTTTCTCTTGCTGATATGTTGAATCACATTGATTGTTTTACAAGTGTTGAACCAGCCTTGTGTCCCGGGAATACATCTACTTGGTCATGGTGAATAATTTTCTTAATGTACTGTTGGATCCTATTGGCTAGTATCTTGTTGAGAATTTTTGCATCCATGTTCATCGGGGATATTGGTCTATAATTCTCCTTTTTGATGGGGTATTTGTCTGGTTTTGGAATTAAGGTGATGCTGGCCTCATAGAACGAGTTTGGAAGTACTCCATCTCTTTCTATCTTTCCAAACAGCTTTAGTAGAATACGTATGGTTTCTTCTTTAAACGTTTGATAGAATTCCCCAGGAAAGCCATCTGGCCCTGGACTTTTGTGTCTTGGCAGGTTTTTGATGACTGCTTCAATTTCCTCCCTGGTTATTGGCCTGTTCAGGTTTTCTATTTCTTTCTGTCCCAGTTTTGGTAGTTTGTGGCTTTCGAGGAAGGCATCCATTTCTTCTAGATTGCCTAATTTATTGGCGTATAGCTGTTCATAATATGTTTTTAAAAATCGTTTGTATTTCCTTGGTGTTGGTAGTGATCTCTCCTTTCTCATTCATGATTTTATTAATTTGAGTCTTCTCTCTCTTCTTTTTAATAAGGCTGGCTAATGGTTTATCTATCTTATTAATTCTTTCAAAGAACCAACTCCTAGTTTTGTTGATCTGTTCCACAGTTCTTCTGGTCTTGATTTCGTTGCGTTCTGCTCGAATCTTAATTAACTGTCTTCTTCTGCTGGGTGTAGGATCTATTTGCTGTTTTTTTCTCTAGCTCCTTTAGGTGTAAGGTTAGCTTTTGTATTTGAGTTCTTTCCAGTTTTTGAATGGATGCTTGTATTGCGATGTATTTCCCCCTTAGGACTACTTTTGCTGCATCCCAAAGATTTTGAATGGTTGTATCTTCATTCTCATTAGTTTTCATGAATCTTTTAAATTCTTCCTTAATTTCCTGGTTGACCCTTTCATCTTTTAGCAGGATGGTCCTTAACCTCCATGTGTTTGAGGTCCTTCCAAACTTATTGTTGTGATTTAGTTCTATTTCAAGGCATTATGGTCTGAGAATATGCAGGGGACGATCCCAATCGTTTGGTATTGGTTCAGACCCAGTATGTGGTCTATTCTGGAGAAAGTTCCATGTACACTTGAGAAGAATGTGTACTCAGTTGAGTTTGGATGTAAAGTTCTGTAGATATCTGTGAAATCCATCTGGTCCAGTGTATCATTTAAAGCTCTTGTTTCTTTGGAGATGTTGTGTTTAGAAGACCTATCGAGTATAGAAAGAGCTAAATTGAAGTCACCAAGTATAAGTGTATTATTATCTAAGTATTTCTTCACTTTGGTTATTAATTGATTTAAATATTTGGCAGTTCTCACATTCGGGGCATATATATTGAGGATTGTTAAGTCCTCTTGTTGGATAGATCCTTTAACTATGAGATAGTGTCCCTCTTCATCTCTCACTACAGTCTTCGGGGTAAATTTTAGTTTATGTGATATAAGGATGGCTACCCCTGCTTTCTTTTGAGGACCATTTGAAGGGTAAATGGTTCTCCAACCTTTTATTTTCAGGCTGTAGGTGTCCTTCTGTCTAAAATGAGTCTCTTGTAGACAGCAAATAGATGGGTCCTGCTTTTTTATCCAGTCTGAAACCCTGCACCTTTTGATGGGGTCATTAAGCCCGTTCACATTCAGAGTTACTATTGAAAGACATGAGTTTAGTGTCATCATGATATCTATTCAGTCCTTGTTTTTGTGGATTGTTCCACTGGACTTCTTAAAGGGGAATTTGAAGAGTCCCCCTAAAATTTCTTGCAGAGCTGGTTTGGAGGTCACATATCCTTTCAGTTCCTGCCTGTCTTGGAAGCTCTTTCTCTCTCCTTCCATTTTGAATGAGAGCCTTGCTGGATAAAGTATTCTTGGTTGCATGTTCTTCTCATTTAGGACCCTGAATATATCCTGCCAGCCCTTTCTGGCCTGCCAGGTTTCTGTGGAGAGGTCTGCTGTTACCCTAATACTCCTCCGCATAAAAGTCAGGGATTTCTTGTCTCTTGCTGCTTTAAGGATCTTCTCTTTATCTTTGGAATTTGCAAGTTTCACTATTAAATGTCCAGGTGTTGAATGGTTTTTATTGATTTTAGGGGGGGATCTCTCTATTTCATGGATTTGAATGCCTGTTTCCCTTCCCAGATTCGGAAAGTTTTCAGCTATGATTTGTTCAAATACATATTCTGGACCACTGTCCCTTTCAGCGCCCTCGGGAACCCCAGTTAAATGTAGGTTTTTCTTCCTCAGGCTGTCGTTTATTTCCCTTAATCTATCCTCATGGTCTTTTAATTGTCTCTTTTTTCCTCAGTTTCCCTCTTTGCCATCAACTTGTCTTCTATGTCACTCACTCGTTCTTCCACCTCATTAACCCTTGTCGTTAGGACCTCTAGTTTGGATTGCATCTCATTCAATTGATTTTTAATTTCTGCCTGATTAGCTCTAAATTCTGCAGTCACGAAGTCTCTTGAGTCCTTTATGCTTTTATCTAGAGCTTTTATCTAGCTGTATAATAGTGCTTCTGAATTGGCTTTCTGACATTGAATTGTAATCCAGATTTTGTAACTCTGTGGGAGAGAGGACTGTTTCTGATTCTTTCTTTTGAGGTGAGGTTGTCCTTCTAGTCATTTTGCTCAGTGCAGAGTGGCCAAAAACAAGTTGTATTGGGAAGAGGAGAAAAAGAGAGGAGAGAAAGAAGGAAAGAAAAGAGAAAAAGAGAAAAGAAAAAAGGAAGAAAGAAAAAGAAAAAAGGGTGGGGGAAGCAAACAGAAAGCAAAAAGCAAAAAAAAAAAAAAAAAAAAAGAAAGAAAAGAAAAAAGAAAAAAGAAAAAAAAAAAGAAAAAACCACGGGGGAGTATCTTCTGATTCTGTGTACTTTAAGTCCCTTGACTTCCCCTGGAACTTGTCCGTCTAGCTGGTCTTGTGGGGGAGGGGCCTGTTGTGCAGATTTTCAGGTGTTAGCACTTGGGGGAGCTTCTCTGCCCCCTGCCTGGTGCAGGGCTCAGTGGGGGTTGTTTATCCCGTGAGGCCCCAGGAGGAACAACCGCAGTGGCGGTGGCCAGCTCTGGAGCCCTGGAGTCAGCTCTCGCAGTAACTAGGAGCTCTCCATCTGCAGGGCCTGGATGCTCCGGGGCGGGGCCGCTGATCCGCTCAGCTCGGGGCAGGAGCGTCCTCGCTGTCCTGGGCCCTCCCGGCTTCTGCCTGTCCCGGGGGGAGGCCGCATCCTGGGCTGTGTCCTGGCGCCCTGTGCTCCTGGGCCTGCGCTGTTGGATTTGCGCTCCCGGCCCCGCAGCCCCCTCCGCGGAGCCGACCCGAGCCCCTCCGAGCTGCTCCGGTCCCGCCATGCGCCCTGCAGCCCTTAGGGAGCTCGGCGCACTCTCCCGGGGCGCAGGTCCCTGTTAGTGTCCCCGGGAGCCCGAGGGCATCCCCGCCCTCCTGGGTCCTGCTCCACCTCCCCGCGAGCGCCTTTCCGCCCGGGAAGGTTGGTGCAGCTCCTGCTCCTCCGGGACGGGGCTCTCCTGTCCTGGGGTCACTTGCCCAGGCCTCAGCCCGGCTCCTCGCGGGGCCCCTCCCCCTTGGATTCCTTTTGTTTATTTCTTTTTCCCCGTCTTCCTACCTTGATAGAAGCGCGAACTCTTCTCACTGTAGCATTCCAGCTGTTCTCTCTTTAAATCTCAGGCCGAATTCGTAGATTTTCAGGATGATTTGAAGGTTATCTAGGTAGTTTGGTGGGGACAGGTGACCTGGGGACCCTACTCTTCCACCATCTTGCCCCTCCTCTGGCTTCCCTTATTTTAATAATTTGTAGATTATACATCTACATTTACATCTGCATTTGTGAGAGATGGTTCTATAATTTTCCTTTTCTATCTATCCTTGCCTGGTTTTGATATCAAAATTCTGTCTGCATCATATAATGAGTTGTAGTCATCCTTTTTCTATTCTCTGAAACAGATTACCTGAGATTATATTTCTCTTTTAAGATAAATTTTCTGACAGAGATTTGCTTATAAACCACTTTAGTGCTTGTGTAGTTTGTTTCACTTTGGTAGATAGATTTTATTTTATTTTTTATTTTTTTTTATTTTTGGTAGATAGATTTTAAACTACCAACTACTTTTTAAAAATAGCTTTAGCTCTCTAGTTAGATTTTCTATTTCCTCTTGAGTCAGTTCTGGTAGGTTTCATTCTTTTATTTTTAAAAAAGTCTACTATATATGTAGTGATTTTCCCTTTTAATCTGTCAATTTTATTAGTCTTTCACAGCAGTAGCTTTCATTTTAAAAAGATTTGCTTATTTATTTTAGAGAGAGAGAGCATAAGTATTGGGGAGAGGGGCAGAGAGAGAGGGAGAGATCTCAAGCAAACTCCACACCCACCAAGGAGCCCATGCAGGGCTTGATCTTGTGACCCTGAGATCATGACCTGAGCCAAAATCAAGAGTCAGATGTTTACATGACTTCACCACCCAGGTGCCCTTCAAAGTACTAGCTTTCTATTTTCTGGATCATTTCCACTGTAACTTTGTTTTCTTTTTTTTTTTTTTTTTTTTTTTTTTAATTTTTTTTTTTATTTTATTTATTTATGATAGTCACAGAGAGAGAGGCAGAGACATAGGCAGAGGGAGAAGCAGGCTCCATGCACCGGGAGCCTGATGTGGGATTCGATCCCGGGTCTCCAGGATCGCGCCCTGGGCCAAAGGCAGGCGCCAAACCGCTGCGCCACCCAGGGATCCCCTTTGTTTTCTATTTAATTTCTCCTCTGTGTTATTTTTTTTTTCTACTTTCTTGGTGTGTATGCTGTTGTTCCTTTTACCAGTGTCTTGAGTTGAATACATGGCTCATTAATTAAGGAGCCTTTTTTCTTTTATAAATAAGTAAGCATCTTAAAGCTTTTGTAAGTTTCTCTCTGTAATTTCTCTGTAGCTTTTGCTGCATCAAACAAGTTTTAAAATATATTTTATTTAGCTTGTATACTCCTTAATCTTATATATAAGATTATATAGGTATTTATTTCTTTGAACCATTAGTTATTCCTAATGTTCTTTAAAAACATTTTAAATTTCCTAATTTATGGAAATCAAAGTAAGGGTTTTTTTAAGAGTAAGTTTCCTTATAATTCAGAGGATGTGATCTATATGACACTAATTTGTTGTCTTCTGTGCTGAGGTGGATGGGTTTTGCCATCCTAAAACAAAGCTTCTATCACATACCTTCTTTGTATTTCTGTTTCCAGGAAGACTGTTTGCATAGAGCGGCCGTGGTACAACCCACCATTGAAACATATCATGCTTTGCATAAGAAGGAATCAACAGCTCAGACTGAATAATCATGAGATTTGTCATGAAATCCATGAAACAGTCTTGTCTCTAGTCTCATCAGTTTCTTCCTCTCACATAGAGTTCATAGTCCTGTCCTGGAAATGCTCATCAGAGGCCTGGACCTCAAGGACTGCCTCCAACATTAAGCCTTTAGGAAATATTTGTTGAAGTAAAAAATGCATAATTAAAAAGGAATGAATACTCTCAGCATGCTGATCTTGCAAGCCCTGAACTAGCAATGGATAGTAAATGTCACAAATGGCAATTCAATACTCTTCCTAAAGATATCAGAATGAGGACCCGAGCAGCTTTTGGTGCAGGCAGGAGTGTCACGTACTGCACAGGCTTGGAGGGCGGGGACAACTTAAGGAAAATTAATTTCTAAACAACAACTTTCTGGAAGTCTCTAAAACATATATATTCGTGAATCTTCTGGCGGTCCTGTCCATGTGATTTTTTCCATTGTTCACAACGTAGGCAGCGGCCCTCTGCTCAGGACAGCCGCAGCTGCACACTGGATACCGTCCACAAGCAAGCCCACATCATTGAGCCAGCGGCACATGGGTATCAGGGACCAGGAGATAGCCCTTTAGGGCAGAGGATTTGCACTCTATTTTGCAGGTAGCGTCTGGCTGTCCCTTCCACCTTGCACTGGCCGAGTCCACATGCTTTGGGTGCGGTTGCTCGTAAATATTCCCAAAGAGCAGTGCCCATTCTTTTGGACGCCTGACCACGCCGGCTCAGTTGCAGGAGAACCATGGTGCGCGCAGGCCTGTCAATGAAGTTGTAATCAAAGCACGCTTTCCTTCCTGTTGTTGCTTTTGGAAGAGCCTCGCTCCCCCGGGGCCAAGCTTCAACCACGGCACCTCAGCCGAATTTTTCCACAGCCACTTTGGATTCCTGCCCCACCCCTCCCATCTGCACCCCCATTTCCTCCCTTCTCTGTTTTGGCTCCATGTGGTTCTTGGTGAAGCGGCTGAGAAGTAACAAACCCAAAATACCTTGAGTGAGGAATGAGTCACCGGGCTTCAACAGCAGAGCTCTGAAGATCAGCGGGCCTGTGAGGGGATAAACAGCAGAGGATGAAGAGCGGGGACGGCAGCTGAGGGGGGGAGGGGGCGGGGTTGGGTTGGCCTGCAAGGTGAGCTCAGCTCTGGGCCCACACCCCGGGACTCAGGCTGGGGCAAGCCCCCAGGAGCTGCTAGCACTGGGCTGTGTCTACCGCTCAGCTGGATAAGCCACCTGACTGCTCTCTGCTTCTGCTTACAAGTGCTGGGTCCTCGGGTTGCAATTCTCTGTTCAGGTTCATGCAAAGCTGCTAATCCGGGACCATGATATTACCCCAGGGCTGGTCCCTTTCTGGTCATGTGGTACCTAGGTGACAAGCGTCAGGGCATGAGCCAAATGATTTCTTTGTACTTTTTGGTTTGCAGGGATTTTTTAGAATGCATCCATTTCCTAAGACCTGATCTCGAAGCACAATAGTGGAGCTGGATGGCAGCCGAAGAGCTAGGGGTGGTGGTGGTGGGGGGAGTGCTGAACACCAGGGGCAGCTAAAGCAGTGCTTCCCCCCTCCCCCCCACCCCTCCCCCCACCCCAGGATCCAGAAATGCGCCTGGTGCCCTGTCAGGATGGGCTTGACTGGGAGGCCACTGGGTGTATGTCCTGGTTAGGACATGACTCCTACTTTTTATGCTTTTTCTAAGTGATCAAAGAGTACAGTAGGCTGAGCCCTTGAAACACACACGTCTGATGGTCTGATTCCGTGAGGCCCTGCCAGACTGGCCCACGGTCCTTCTTGAAGACTCTGGAACCGTCAGGAGAAACCAGAAAGAAGAACCACGTGCGCAAGGAACTGCTGATGTGTGTGGCCACCAGGAGGATCTTTCGGAAAAAGGAAAAAAAAATGCATAAGCTTTCCCCTGGGCTAGGCAGCCTCAGATCATAGGGATGTCAGGATTCGCTCACAAGCTGTCTGGCTCTCATTTTAGGACAAAACCAGGAAGTTTGGAGACGAGCTTAAAAACAGAGGAAAACAAAATAAGTTGATTTGGGTTCTTCTGTGCGCAGCCAAGTTCCGCTCCAGTGGCCCCTGCTGGGGGCGGCCTTAGCCTTGGGTTTCATCCCCCTCCGCCCTCTCACCCTGCCCACAGTGGTGCACAACCAGATGCCAAGAGTGGAAAGAGCGAAGCTTGATCTCAGAGAGGAAGAGGAAGAGACTTGAGGCTAATGAGGCTGGGCAGCTAGATAGAAAACCACGACGGACCTTGTGAGGGAAGACCAGACTCAGGACGTAATCAGGGCAAACTTTCTGATCCCCGTTCAATTCCTAAAAAGTGCTGCCTTTGCTCACTTTGACCTTCACTCAGCTGGGCCATCCGGTGAATTACTGAATAGCCTTCTTGGAAGTGATGCACGCAAGTGGCCTCCGGGAAGTCCATATTCTTGGCCTCAGAAGTCTTCATTTCAAAATGCTTTTTAAAGATGATATAAACAATGGATGCTTATTATAAAAATAAAAGTAGAAACAAAAAATTAGCCAAAGTTCCAACACCCAAATATTAAAGTGTTTCCTTCCAGTCTTTTTATAGGCAAAGATTTATTCTTTTAACACAGTTGTGCTCATTCCATATATAGAATTTTGTACACTGCTTTTTGTTAAATATATGTTTTTTTTGCTATCATATGGAAAATTAGGTTACTATTAATTATTATAAGAACTCTGTTATTTAAATTATTAATTATGGTTATATAAAATTCAATTTATGTGTGTGTGTGTGTGTATATATATGATTAACTTAATCTATAGAGTTAATCACCCCTTCTGTTTTGGACATTATATTTGTTTCCTGTTATTAAAATTCTAAGTCTTTTTTATTTTTTAAAAAAATTTTTAAAATTTTTATTTATTTATGATAGTCACACAGAGAGAGAGAGAGAGGCAGAGACATAGGCAGAGGGAGAAGCAGGCTCCATGCACCGGGAGCCCGACGTGGGACTTGATTCCGGGTCTCCAGGATCGTGCCCTGGGCCAAAGGCAGGCGCTAAACCACTGCGCCACCCAGGGTTCCCATCTAAGTCTTTTTTAAATTAATGTACACAATTTGGAGATTTTCCTCATGAGCCCATCACTTAGCCATGTGGCAAACCCTACCAGTATCTGGATCTCTCACCTGAGAGTTTGGGGAGGCAGCTGTAGGAGAAGACAACTGGAGGAAGCTACTTGTCCCAGACTCCATGGGAGATCTAGCCCCTCTTAAGCTGTAAGACTCATGGATTTCTGGTGCAGGGGTCTTGAAGGATGTAGAGATTACTTAAGGCAATGTCACTAGCATCTAGCTGTGTATTTCCCTGCCAAATGTGGCCACAGGTTCCATCTCCACCTCCATGTTTTCCAGCATCCTGGAGATAATAGAAAATACTTTCAGTAAGTAGAAAGAACAGTAAAATGAAGTACTGGTCTACACTTAGTGTGACAAAGCTAAGGATATCATTTAAAAACTTGAAGTGTGGGATGCCTGGGTGGCTCAGTGGTTGAGTGTCTGCCTTCAGCTTAGGACGTGTTCCCGGGGTCCTGGGACCAAGTCCCATATCAGGCTACCTGCAGGGAGCCTGTTTCTCCCTCTGTCTACGTCTCTGCCTTTCTCTGTGTCTCTCATGATTAAATAAATAAAATATTTTAAAAATAAATAAAATAAATAAAAACATGAAGTGTCTGTCTCTTACTCTGATTTCTTACTGGAGCATTCTGATTTCTTTTAGGCTTTCCCGGTTGGGCCACTTGTTGGAGAGGTATGGCTTGTGCAACAGAGTTAGGGCAGCAGAAGCAGAAAGTGTTGGCACACTCAGGATGGGCAGACTCAGCCAGAGGCATAATTTATCACTTACCAAATAGCTCACAGTTGTGTATGGTTGTCATTAAGTATTTCATGCGGATGCTGTATTCTCTCAAAGGCAAGACCTGTGTCACATGGAATATAGTTCCCACGTATCATGGAGGAGAATGTGCCACATACCAAGCACTTCTTAGTGATTATTTCATTTAAGAATGTGAGTAATCCTGAGTTAAGTGCTATTTTCTCCATTTTGCATGAGGTAATTAAGCCACAGGAAAGTGAAATAATCCTCCCAAGGGGAAATGGCTGATAAATGTTTGAGCCAAGATTAGAACACAGAGCTAACTTCACAGCCTATGGTCTTTGCACTATATCATGCCACCTCTCTTGTTAAACCTAAAAGACATAAAAGATTAATTAATACTCATTGATTAAAGATGGGGCTTTCTCTGGGTTCCAGAGGTCATCATTATGGACAGGTAGGATCCTTTGTAGCATTTTCTTAAGCCCCTAAGGACAACCTATGAAGACAAGGGTTCAGACAAATCAATTGTGGATAAGGAGCTCTTCCATAAGGTGGTTTTTATTTTATTTTTTAAAGATTTTATCTATTTATTTGAGAGAGAGAGATAGAGCATGAGTGGGAGGGAGGAGCAGAGGGAGAGGGAGAAGCAAACTCCCGCTAAGCAGGGAGCCCAACATGGGGCTCCATTCCAGGACCCAGGGTCATGACCTGAGCCAAAGTCAGGTCCAGTCTTATCCAGCTGAGCTGCCCAGGCATCCCCATAAGGTGGTTTTAATGACTGTGGAGGCTCTGACAACAGGAGCCTATGAGGAGCTTCCACCTCCCATTTTTTGCAAGGCCAGTGCTTGAGACATATTACAGTTGATAGAAATGAAAATAATTGGTTTACTGTGCTTTTTAATACCTGTATAACAGAATGATTAGATCATAAGTGTTTTCCCACTAGACTCGAATTTTCTGAAGTCAAGAACCATGTCTGTCTTCTTCATTGCTATATGCTCTCTCCTAACACGGTGCTTCATCCATAGCAGATGCTCTATAAAATTTGTTAAATGGATGAATGAAATATATGAATGAAAATAACATCTTCCCAAGTCTGTGCCAAAGGTGCTGACTGGAGTTAAGGATGTTTCATGATCAACTCCCCAGGTATAAATGTGTTTCTCAGGGTTTATAGTCTGAATTGAGGTGGCCCAAAGCAGGATTGGTCAGGAAGCATGTACAATCAGCTTCCATTTTAACAATATTCATTTAAAATATTCATAATAATTCTTGTTGGGAAGCATGTAGCCATCTGACCTGGGAAGTTAAGAGTTTCCTTTTTCCCCCTGTTCTTGCAGCATGGAGTGAAATACACAGTCTCTTTCTCTCTTGTCCCTGATTCCTCAATCAAACTGGATTTATGCTAGGCTTAGGAAGAGAATCTCTCCTGCAGAGAGTGCTTATAGCATCTGGCTTATTCTCCAAAGGGAAAATTTGGGCTAAAAGTATACATTAAGCACCATCATTAAGCAATTAATATTGTGCCCAAGAAACAAAAAGCAAGAGCATTACAAGTGGATTTTGTCATAATCCTACATCTCCCAAATGTGTAAACTCCAGGAAAGTCCAGATCCCCAGCAGGAACCCATCTGCTGTATTTCTGGTGTGATACTCCTCTGTTTATATTTGCTCATTTCTCTCACAGAGTGCCAGGAAAGAAAAAGTGATATTTAAAAAATTCATCTGCTAGTATTTATGCAAACACATTTCTCTCCAAGTGTGGGTTGAGCAACGTAAGTGAAGCAGACGCAAATGCCTCCAAGGGACTACAATGTCACTTTTTTTTTTTTTTTTTTTTACAATGTCACTTTAATAAAGAGAAATGAAGAATATACATGCCTGGGAGAGTGAAAGATCAGAAGACAGCAACTGTCCTCTGATCAGCCACACTCAATAGGGAGAAGATGTAGGTCGTGAGCCCCAGATTTGAAGGCTCATTTGAATCTGTCAGTGGATCTATGGAGCTTCTCCTCTGAGCTGGCCAGTTAGGAGATTCTAAAAGCTTAAGATTCCTGGTTGAGGATGTAACAGTAAACAATTATAAGAGAACATGTCACTGACATAAGGAAGAAGGAGAAGAAACTTCGATTGAGCCTCAGTTATGTGCCAAACTTTTTGCTAAGTGTTTCTTGCACATTATTTTATTGAATTCCGACAGCTTTTCTATGATACGATCATCTTTGGTTTTCAGAACCAGTATCACAGTGGCCAAATAATCTGCCCCACATCGTGTAACTTAGGCTATTTTAAAAATTCATGCTCTTTCTCTTGCATCATACATAAGCTTCTAAGGCAGGGTGCCTGGGTGACTCAATCGGTTAAACGTCTGCCTTCAGCTTCAGGGCAAGATCCCAGAAGACTGAGCTCCGCATCAGGCTCCTTGCTCCACAGGGAGCCTGCTTTTCTCTCTCCCTCTGCTGCCACTCCTCCAGCTTGTGCTCTCTCTCTTTCTCTCTCTGTCAAATAAATTAAATCTTTAAAAAATTTTAAAAAGAAGCTTCCAAGGTTTAAATCTAATGTTATGTGTGTTTGTCATATAATACCTATCATTTAGGGGCATCTGTGTAGCTCAGTCGGTTGAGGGTCTGACTTTGGCTCAGGTCATGATCCCAGGGTCTTGGCATCAAGCCCCGCATCTGTCTCCCTGCTTGGTGGGGAGCCTGCTTCTCCCTCTCCCTCTACTCTCCACTCCCAACCCCTGCTCATGTGCACTTGCTCTCTCTCTCTCTCTCTCACTCAAATAAATAAAATCTTTAAAAAAAAATAGCATTTGTGGAGTGCTTACTATGAGGTAGGCAAAACTTATTCTTTGTTATATGCTAACTTTGTAACCATCCTACGAGGTGGATACTATTATCTATCCCTCATTTTAAGGATGATGAAACTGAGTCTCCAACAAATAAAGCTGTCCAAATTACAAGGAAATTACAAGAACCAGTCTGGACTCAAGTCTGTGCATTTAAGCACTACCTACCCTTCGTCTTCTCAGAGGAGTCCTTATAAGCACATTCTAAATCCCACTCTGCCCTTCAACCACTCCAAGCCAACACTGATATACTACAGACAATATTCAGCAAACATAGCATTTCAATTCCTCTCTTAAATCCCTCTTACAGCTCACATCCCAGGCATCGTCTCCAGGCAGGTCAGGACTGTTAGTCAGGAGAAGTTTGAAAAACAACCTGGGGTAAATCTACATTCTTCAGAAGTTCAAGAACCAAGCACTCTGATTTCAGAGTTTCTCCCTTAGTACAAAGAGAGATTCCTCTGTTTGATGGAGGCTGGTAGGCCTCCTCTTCCAGCCACATGCCAAGCCTGGCGTCCCCTTGCCGTCTTCTCCCATCCAGGTCTCTGACTGAAGGACAATGAAATAAATTAGAAGTGGGGTGCCTGGGTGGCTCAGTGGTTGAGCGTTTGCCTTTGGCTCAGGTAGTGATCCTGGGGTCCTGGGATTAAGTCCTGCATCGGGCTCCCCCTGGGGAGCCTGCTACTCCCTCTACCTGTGTCTCTGCCTCTCTTTCTGTGTGTGTCTCTCAAGAATAAATAAATAAAATCTTAAAAAAAAAGAAAAATAAAGAAATAAATTAGAAGAACCAAAGCAAGAGAGCTCTTTCCCATTTCCTGTGAAATCCCTTCTTAGGGCACCACATTTAAATGAGCATAGCAGTGATGAGAAGGAGTCAGGGGCCTGGTCTCAGAAGCACAAAAACTACTTATGGAAAAGCAAAGCACAAGACAAGACAGGAAGAAACTGAAAGAGTGAGCCTTAACTCTAAGCACAGAGTTAAGCCTAAAGAAACTGCTTAAATCACTGAATGACTAAATTTTAAAATCTATTGAACTAAAATTAGTTTTTTCCCTCTTGCTACCCAGCAGGTGCAGGCTCATAAGGGATACCAGAGTGATTCAGAGAGAAAAGAAATTATGTGTTCTTTACACATCTGAGTGGAGTGAGTAATTGTGAATCCTGGTTTACACATGAAAGGGTAAGCAGATGTGAATTTCAGTGTCAAGATCAGAAGCAGAGGCTCCTATGGCTTCACTCCCTCCCTCCTCCATGGTGGAGGGGGGGTGGGATCCCCAAGACTTTTCTTTAAGACCTGACCTCTTCCCAGTGAGGTCCACGTACTTATATTTAGACAATAAAAGAACACAGTCAATGGGGTGCCGGCTGGCTCAGTCAGTAGAGCATTCTACTCTTGATCTCAGGGCCATGGGTTCCACCCCACTCTGGGTTGAGATTACTAGAAAGAAAAACAAACAAACAAAAAAGAACACATTCACTGACCTCAACCACTGTGCTCAGTGTAGGTAAACTGCCTGTCTCCGGTGAGGTCAGCGATGATGGTGGCATCCTCCGGGACCAAGGGGTAACATTGCAGCCACTTTCAATTGCCCATCGGTGAGCAGGCATTGATGACCACAGAGTGGTAACCCACAGCTGAGAATGAAGACCCAAGCTGCCAAGCGCCCCTCATTCCCAACAAAAGAGGAAGGAGCTGAAGACCCTGCGAGGAGAAGGAAAAAAGAGGAACAAAACTGTCATGAGAGAACAAGGAGATCATCTCAGGAGGCCTCTAGAGGGTTGACATGTCTGTGGGTAAAAAGGGACCTGGTGATCTGTGTAACAGGTTACTGTCACTCTACGCATGGAAAATGAGAAGAATCTTCTCCAACTACAGAAATGACCATTCCTATCTCTGTACATCTTCCCTGATGACAGGCAGCAAAAACTGTAGCTGATAGGTGTCCAGGTTGGGAAGTTCAAGTCCCAGTTTTGTCACTTCCCACCTGTGTGTGTAACCTTGGGCAAGTTACTTCACCTGTCTTAAAATCTCCCATGTGTACTTTCATCTGTAAAATGGAGACATGAGTAATACCTTCCTCATAGGACTGTCAGAGGAGTAAAGAACACATGCAAAGCCTAAAGAACAGTTTCTGGCACAGAATAGGCCCTCAATCAACTTGACTATGATTACTTTTATGACAAGTGTGAAAGCAGTACGGTTTGAAAGTTCTTCTCATGTAAGGTATCCCTAAATTTATTGACAAGTGATTTAGGGTAAACCCTAACAGGATTTTTCAACACATAAATTCTAGACCATCTGCATCTGCAGGTCAATGAACTTTGCAGGGACCTGCACCCCACACCCTGGAAAAAAAAAAAAAAAAAGATGTTCACTCAGATCCTTCAGTCAAAGAGGGTTTCAAAATGAGTTTGACATCCTGATCCTTCATGTCATTGGACATTCTGATAACCACATCGTGTAAGGAGAGAGTACTGGACTACTGTCCTTTTCCTGCTGAAGGCTGAGCTCAGGATCAGGCCAGTCTTCATTCAAAATGGGCACGTCAGCAAGACAACAATACTCAGGGAAGGACTATGCAGTCAGGAAGCCCTGGGCTTTAAAGTTTGGTCTCTTGGCTTCCTAACTACCAGAGCCTAAGGGAGTTGTCTTTAAAAATATGAGGGTAAAGTTTGCAGATGGCGTAACTGGGTGACAGGCATTAAAGAGGGCACTTGATAGAATGAGCGCTGGGTGTTACATGGAACTGATGAGCTGCTAAATACTACCTCTGAAACTAGTAATACACTGTTACTTAAATTAAATATGTTAATTAAATTGAATTTAACTTTTTTTAATATATGAGAATAATAAAACCTACATAGTAGTATATGAGGGAGAATTAAATTTATATAAAGTAACCAGCAGAGAGCTGGCACTCAATAAATGTTGGTTCCTACTTCCACTTCCCCCATTTCCTGCTGAGATATAGAGTCAGCCCACTCTGTGGGGAAGGGGCACAGTCATCAAATAACGTGTCACTTAAAAAAAATAATGTGTCAGTTTACTTTGCTCCTACTTTTCTGAGGCAAGAGATCATGGCCTGTGGAGGGAGAGAATCTGTGATTTGTTTGTTGAAAAATGTTGTTAGAGTTTGCCCTCAATCACTTGTCAATAAATTCAGGGTTACTTTAAATTAGAAGAACCTTCAAAATCATACTACTTTTACCCTTGTCATGAAGATGGGAGGAAATAAGCACCCATTGTTCTAATCTTTTCCACCAGGGAAGAATTGTCCATCTTTCTCTTCCAGTACTTAAAAAAAAAAAAAAAATCAAAGTCCAACTGATACTTAATTTGTCTACCTACTCTAAGGTCATTGTGATTAACCTAGGCAGAAGTGTCCTGTCCATCTCTTTTGAAGATGAAAACAAACTGGGCCTCAAGAAAATCTACCCCAATATGGCCCCACCCAAAGTCTGCAAGATGTGTACAACACCCAAGGGGGACAAGTGAGGCCGGGGGTCAGGCTCTATGCTTCATTACCAAGGGAGGAGGTCATACAAGTCCTGCTAGTTTCTTACCAGAGTTTAAAAGACAAAGCTGAGTCTGCAGCTAGTCCCCTCCAGCTATATTAATTCACAATCACAGAGCCCTTCTTCCCAACTCAGATCCATTCAAGCACCCAACCACCAAACTCACCGAGGTTTCACCCTGCTTTCCCACAAGCTCCATTTTCTTTAACCACCAGAGAACTTTTCTGAGGTAGAATAGAAGCCAAGAACCTGGGGCCCCTTGGATGGGAGTCACCTTCGCTTTGGACACACACAGAAGCTGACTTGGAAAGTAGGCTGCTGAGTCTAGAAGCCACTTCCCAGGGAGGGCAGAGGTACCCCAATGATTCCTGGAATACCACTGATTTAGCCTAGGACCTTGGAGCCTTCCATGTCTGTTTCCCAGCACATGGGAATGGGAATGAAAGCAAAGGGAAATTGCTACCTACCACCCCACCCGTCATCACTCTAAGTGTGAATGACTCGACTTCAGAATTCTGTGGGGAGTATTCATGAGTGTTTCCCAGGTATCCTGAGATAGAAGATGCCAGAATTGCTGTGCAGGGCTGAGGCAAGCAGTAAGATGTCAGCTGGCGGGCAGTGAGGATTTGACAGACTGTTTCTTTAGCTCGTCAATTGAACTTTAATTTTTGCCAGGGTAAAACATTTTAGATGACAATTATTCTTACTGTTTTCCTTTGTGAACTACCTCAAGCTCACTACTTCCAAGTTTCACATGTGAACAGTTGTGTCGGAATACAAAACCTGCTCCTCCCAACTGAACTGTTCAGGGACTGCCATTTTAAAAAAATAGTGAGGGGCCCCTGAGTGGCTCAGTGGTTGAGTGTCTGCCTCAGGCTCAGGTTGTGATCCTGGGGTCCAGGGATCAAGTCCCACATCCGGCTCCCTGCCTGGAGCCTGCTTCTCTCTCTGCCTGTGTCTCTGCCTCTCTCTGTGTGTGCCTCTCATGAATAAATAAAGTCTTTTAAAATAATAATAAAATAATTTAGAAAATAGTGAATATCTTCTCCATTCTTCTTCATACCATGCCCACTAAGGGTCTAGCTTCTCTCTTTTCCTTCCTTCTCATTTTAACAAAACAAGTAAAACTTGCAAGGGTTGAGGTACTCTTCAGCTTTTGATTCCGTTCAGCTTTGGCCCTGCACATTGCTTTTGCTTTTTTCAGATGAGCTTTATTTCACACTCAAGTTGGAAATAATGGAGATGTTCATTCAACCCGGGGCCACTGTGTTGCCTCTGAGCTCAAACTTTAAGAGCACAAAAGGAAATATGGTGACGATCATTGGCAGTCAACCATCCCAAGCATTAGATATGAGTATGAGGGGGCAAAGCAGGCTAGTGGAGGCCTCGGCTGCTCTGCTCACAAGAGCAGTGTGACGAGGAGGAAGTGGAAAGAGGCCCGGTGGCTGCGGTGGAGACATTCAGCAGAGTCAGCACCTAAAGACCAGTGAAGACAGCAGAGGAGAGTGTGCCTGGTGCCCCACAGTGAGACTGCCCTGAGGGTTGGCATCGGGGGCTGGGGAGCCTGACTTCTGTACCCTGTCTCTGCTCCTAGAGGCTGCCACTGACAAAGACACCCTCTGAAGTCGGAAGGCTGACTCTCATGGGCTGAAAGTCTCTTCCTCATTCTTGTTCCCACATCCTCCCTCAACACTGTGCTTGGATCCATAGTCGTCTTCAGGGTCCCTGGTACAGGCTGGTTCCACTTGAAATCAGTGGCCAAGGTGGTCATGTTTGAGTGTCTACCCTTAAACAATGAAAGCAAGATCATCAAAACAAAAAAGGAGTCACCGCTCCTGACATAATTTTGATTTTTTGACTTGTTTCAAAGGCCACAGTTCCTACCTACTTCTCATCTTGGCACTGTTACTTGCTGTCTTCAGGGCCCTTTCCTTCTTCCTCCTTTTGAGCCAACCCATTGATGACCATTCCACAAAATGGTTGAGCAGTGAATTCCTTCCCTGCCTTATAAATTTAGCCTTAAAACAGGTTCAGTTACAACAATCCCAGGCCCGATGTCAAAGGGGATAAGCAGTGTACTTTGAGACATCCAGGCCTGTCACCTCTCAGGCCTGGGCACCCGAACAGACCTCGTCCATGTTTATCTCATTCTGTGATTCATCAGCCTCTCTGACTTTGGTTTCCACACCGTGATATTGCCTTGGGGTTGTTTGTGAGACAAAGACCTCCTGATAGAGCTCAAGTTGGTAGTGATAATACTCCGTTAGACCTCAGACAGAAGGCTGCCACGGTGTAATACCTACTGGTAAACAGCAACCACAGGACTGATGTGATTTCCAAGATTCGGGATTTACTGAGTGGTCCTCACAGCTAGCAGCCTACAGGGGAAGGGGATACCCCCAAACGAGCCTGTCCTGTGAAGTGTTGGGCACGGTTGGTCTACAGAGGATGATGCTTTGCATCGTTTTGTAGTGTTGCCATCATTTTGGCAGAAGAAAAACCCCCAAGGGCCAATTTACCCAACCAGCCGCAACTTACCAATACAAAAACAAACTGAAGTTTGTTTATTGAGAAGAAAATCAAAGTTTTGGCAGAAGACAGGGACCATTTCTTTGGATCCCCAGGACCTTTTGGTCTCAAAATATATTTATTGAGCTCAATTGATTATTCTGAGGGTTGATCATACAAAGATTTTCCAATTCTTTCTGTTTTGGCACTGTCCTTGGAGAGTAAATCTCTGTCCTACAGTACAGCCAGGAAGTAGATCCAAGGCCGAAGAAATTCTCAATTTTTATAAAACATGAAAGGAGAAGGGGAAAAGCAATAGGAGCCTGAGCCTCCACAATGCTTAGAATTAATAGATTAGTTCGTTGATGATTTTTAAAGATGTTTCCCTCTAAAAATTGGTGGGGAAACGGTTGGGTCCAAGTGGTCACCAAGACGGCCAGAAACCCAAATACCATTACAGGCAAAACTCTTGGCATTAGAGCAAAGAAAATTGGGCCATAGGATTGGACCATGTGTTTCCGAGGTCATGTCAGCAGCCTCCTGGGCCACAGCTTTTGCTTGCTCAGAATGCAGTTAGCACATGTGGGAACACTCCTCTCACAGACATGGCAAGTAGCCTCCAGTGTTTCCTGTGCCAACGCTCCTTGTCCCCAGCAGCCCAGCAGCTCTGCAGCACAACCTGGTGCCGCAGCCCAGCAAGACCCCAGCATCTGGCGCCCCGGACCGGGAGGGAACGCGCCAGGTGCTCAGCACCTACAGAGGTCCAGGGCCCGAGATCCCCACCCCCCGGCCCCATTCCCACTGGAGCCCTGGAGAGCAACCGGCGGTAAGCCCTGGTGTTGTTATTATTACCCTGATGTGTAATAAATCTACGTGGTGCAATAAATTAAGGCAAGGCTCTGTTCTCACTTTGCTCACTGCCAATAGTTTTATTGTAACAGCTCGAAGATGTGAGTTTTCCTTTTTAGGAAGAGAAGAGGAAGCTGTGAAATTTGAAGACAGAACAAAAGGGTATGAATGCAGTTTGTGGGACAGGTATTGTACACCAGATGGCTCATCAGGACACGGACACCTAACATTTCTGTGCTGAGGGGCTTATCAGAGAACGTGGAAGCCTTACAATGCCCATGAGAATTCATTTGATTTATTTTCACGTCAAAGTATCTGCATTCTGCAGAGCCAACTTCTCTAACGAGACTTACAACGCTTTCTTTCAGTGGTGAACCTGGGCTGATTGTAAGATCACAAATTGGTTTCTGAACTCATTAAAGTCAGCAAATGAGTATTAGGGAGATGGTTGCATAGGCTGAGATGTGATAGTTCATTTTGGCGATTACGGCTCAGGGGATGAGGAGCAGGGGGTAAGACCTGACAGCTACCCCTCCCACCCCCACCCCATCCCAGGAAGATTATAGTTCCTTTCAGAACCCTGTCCAGAGATGCATACGCTCTGGCTTTTTTTCCTTTACACCATTCACCTCAGTCCTACAGGAAGCAAGGGAAGGCCTCGAGAAATGCTTCCGAACCTCTACTCTTTGCCAAGTTCAAAGCCCAGGCAAGGCCTTCAATCATATCCCCAGCATACCTGACACTTAATAAATTTTGTCAGGCATCCTGTTCCTTGGTAGCAGATTTTTAGTCATTTAAGATTTCTTAACCTTCTGGTTCAAGAGCCTTCCTTTAGCGTCTTCTTCAGGTCTCACCTGTCTGTGCTTTAGGCATCACTGTAGCCCCTGAAAGCTTATCAAGCTGTTGAGCACATAGTTAATACTTAATATAAAATGTTGATTAGCTGGCTTTCAAAAGAGTCATCTAGCTCATTCTACAACCACCAGCTCTGTCCTCCTGGCTTACCATCATCTCGGAGTTGCCCTGCAAAACTATGCATTCCTTATGACCCTCCAGCCCAAAACAACAGACTCCCTCGGTAATCCCCTCAGTAAAACCCTAATGCTCACCCCTTTACTCCTCCCTAGAAAAATCCCATACTCCTCCACTCTAGTCTCACTTTGCAGCAAACGCTAAGGCAGGAAATTTCGTTCTTTGAGTTTGGATGTTCTCATGAATTCTATTTTTCTCTCCGAGGTTTTTTTCCCTAATACTTTCTACCTCTGGTTAATCTGTAACAAGCCTAATCAGTACAAACTCTGGAAAAGCTGAGGTCATAACTTCTGAATCTGGTTTGAATTTGTGATTTACTCCTGCAACTCAAAATTAATATTGTAAATTTACTGGAAGTGTGTTGTCTACTTTCTGGCCTCAAACTAATATTCTTTACACACAAAGATCAGTATCTGGCTCAACTTAGTCATTAAATGAAAAAGAAATTTCCAACTCCTTCCCTGGCCTTTCCCCATCTCACCACTGCACCTCCCCACCCCCTACCCCACCCCCCAGAGTTACTGGTGATGAGAAAGATCCAAGCCTTGCTTGAATTCCCCTTAGGCTGTATCATTGTTTGGAAATAACTGCTTCTTGTCCAGAAGCAAAAAGGGACAAAGCAAGGAGTTACTGTTTTAGCTCGGCCATATAAAGTAGTACAGGGGCACCCAGGTGGCTCAGTCAGTTGAGCATCCATCTCTTGATCGCAGCTCAGGTCTTAATCTCAGGAACCTGAGTTCAAGCCCACACCCAATGAATGTTAGTGGATATTTATCCAGCACTTCCGTTGTTCCCAGTACTGTATTGTTCATTATATTACCTCATTTAACTTAATTCTTGATGTTTTCATTTTATAAATGAGAAAGTAAATGTTCAAAAGTACTAACTAGGTGGATTGTGTTGAGAGGTAGAACCAGATTTCTGGATACTAGGTCTACTGTTCTTTACATTTCACCATGTTTCCTCTTGTCTGCTTCTCAGCTGTAATGCTAATTGAACCCTATATGCAAGAATTGGGACTCCAGACAAAGTGGCAGTTCTTAAACAACCTACACAGCCCTGAAATCCCATTACAGCAAATAACCACTTGATACAACCCCATTCTAGAGCTGGCATTGGCTCCTGAGTTTCATCTAGTGAGTACTCAAGCACTACTTTATGAAAGTTTATAGAAATTTCTCAGTAGAAATTCAGCATTTAGGACATCTTTAAGATTGAATCCAAGTGTTAGAAACAAGAAGCCTGAGAGTAAGATGCTGGTTGTAGATTCTAAAAGCTATACTAATTTAATTGGCTGTAAATAAAATCAAAAGTACCAAGAAAATAGGGGGGAAATACATCTTCACCTAGATTTTTTTTAAAGGCTCTTGGAATCACAATGTCAATTTAAGAAAAAATTGGGGGATAGTAAATAAGCATTTATGTTTCCTACAAAAGTAGTGATTATGTTTCTCAGCATATACTATGTATCAGTTGCCATTATGAATTTTTATATATTATTTAATCTTCACAACAACTCAATGAGGTAAAAGCTATTTTCATTTTATACCTAGAGAAACTCAGGCTCAGAGAGGTTATGTAATATGACCAAGGTCACATAGCTGATGAGTAGCAGGACTAGAATATGAACTCACACAGGATGATTCCAGAGCCTACTTGTTTAATCACACTTAGGGTTGCCAGATAAAATACAGAATGTCCTGAATTTCAGATAAACAAACCTCAAATATTGCATGGAGCATATTTATACAAAAAAACATTATCTGTTGTTTATCTGAAATTCAAATTTAACTGGACATCTTGTCTTTTTCCTCATTAAATCTAGGAAACGTAACCACATTGGTCTGTCTTCTATAAATTCATATATCTATATATATTCAGGTTATTTAATTCAGTGGTTTACATATGCTCCAATTTTATTACAGAGCAAATAATGTTAACTCATACCTGCAAAGCCAGGGCAAGCCCTCTTGGGTCCCTTTTCCCTCCATTTATTGATGCTGGGGACAGCCTTCTCCTTGATAATGCACTTAAATGCAAGCTTTCCTCTCCTGATAAGAAAGAACTTTGCTTACTTTTGGCGCATTCTGGCCTCCTGCCTACCTTAGGCTTTCCCTTCAGTGGCCAGTAGTATCCTCTCTGGTGCTCATCTTTATCCAACTTCCCTGATGCAGAAATCCTTGATTCCTTCTAGGAGTTAGAGGGCTACATGGCTGAGTAGCTTCTTCCTTCCAGATGACGGTGTCCCCAGAAGGTAATGGAAAAGAATGAGCTGGCTACAGCTTAGCAGAAAGGGGCCCTGCATATAAAGTCTGTGGTATAAAACATGTATATAGGCAATACACACATCACAAAACAAACAAGTTTTGCTTATCTGTGTGTGCACACTCCACTCCAACATACTTGATGCAATGCATGACACGCACCTGCCTGCTTACTTTTACCACTCAAACAACCTGCAGAAATAGAATGGCCATTTAGGTGACAAATGTATTGTCCCCTGGATTGCAAATTCATTACAAAAATATATAAAGGGTTTTGGAATTAGCTTATGTTTATTATTTTTTAGTAATGTGAATAATTGAAGAGTGACCACCTATATACAAGCCCGGATAGTTATAGAATCACCCTTATAGTCAAGATTTTTTAAATCTTTCAAACAGCATGAATTTTTTATGAGCCCGGGATTAAATAGTGATGGATAATATTTATTATAACATAAAAAAACAACCTGTCATTATGTGACAGGCTCTGTGACAGCACTTTATATGCCCTACCACATAATTTTTACTAAAACCCTGTCAAATTCTGTACTTTTATTATGTCACGGATAGGAACATGGAGGCTGCAAGAGGTTAAGCAATTTGCCCAAGTTTGCACAGTTGGTAAGTGGTAGAACCTGCATTTAACCCCATGTAGTTTCAGTCCAGAGACCATATGCTTAATTACTGAGCAATAATACCTTCACACCTTAAGACCAGTAGATATAGCTTCTGTGGTGAAAAAGCAGTTTTGTTTTTGTTTGTAATTTCAAATCTGTTGTTAACTCTTTCATTCCAAAGACATGAAGTATTCTCTTTCCAAAAAATTAAAGAATATCCAGGAAGAGAAGAAGGTGGATGGCAAATAGCTAAATGGGTTAGGATTAAATTAGATGATTAAATCCCTAGAAACATACAACCTACTAAGACTGAATCATGAAGAAATAGAAAATCTACCAATTACTAGTAGGGTGACTGAATCAGTAATCAAAAACCTTCCAATGAACAAAAGTCCAGGACCAGATGGTTTCCCTGGTGAACTCTACCATACATTTGAAGATAAGTTAATACCAATCCTTCTCAAGCACTTAAAGAGAGAGAGAGAGAGAGAGAGAGAGAAAGGAATACTTCTAAACTTATTTTACAAGGCTGGCATTACCATGATACCAAGACCAAACAAGAAAGCCACAGGAAAAGAAAATTACAGGCCAATAACCCTGATGGACATAGATGTAAAAATCTTCAACAAAATATTAGCAAACTGAATCTGACAACACATTAAGAGGATCATATACCATGATCAAGTAGGATTTATTAGGATATGTGCAAGGCCAGTTCAACATCTGCAAATCAGCCAATGTACTACACCACATTGACAAAATCAATAGATACAAAAAAAATCTTTGATGGTATTCAACATCCATTTATGATAAACACAAAGAGGGTATAGAGGGAACAGACCTTAACATAAAGGCCACATAGATAATTCCATATCTGATATCATACCCAATGGTGAAAATCTAAAAGCTCCTCCTCTCAAATCAGGAACAAAACAAAGATTTCCGCTTTCACCACTTTTATTTAATTCAGTTTGGAAGTCATAGCCAGAGCAATTAAGCAAGAAAAAGAAATAAAAGTCGTCCACATTGGAAAGGAAGAAGTAAAACTGTCACTATTTGTAGATGACAGGATATTATATATAGAAAACCCTAAAGATTCCATTGAAAAACTATTAGGATAAATGAATTTGATAATGCTATAGGATACAAAATCAATACACATGCAAAAAATCTCTATACTAATAATAAAATATAAGAAAGAGAATTTAAGAAAATAATCGCATTTACAATTGCGTACCCCTCTTCTGCCCCAACAGGAGAAAATGTAAGGGTAAGCTCCTTCACAAAGGTCTGGTAATGATTTTTCCAAATCTGACACCAAAGAGCAACAAAAGCAAAAATAAACAAGTGGGATTACATTGAACAAAAAAATTTCTGCACAGAAAAGGAAACCATCAACAAAATAAGAAGGCAACCTACTTACTGGGAAAAAAGATTTGCAAATCCTTTATCTGAAAGGGGTTATTATCCAAACTATATGAAGAACTCAAGTAATGCAAGAGCAAAAAACCCAAACTATCCAATTAAAAAAAGGGACAGAAGATCTAAATAGACATTGTTCCAAAGAATAATGACAAGACATGCCATACCAATAGCCAAAAGGCACATGAAGGATGCCCAACACCACTTATCATTAGGGAAACATAAGCCAGAACCGCAATAAGATATCACCTCACACCTGTCAGAAGGGCTATTATAACAACAACGAGATACAACAAATGTTGATGAGGATGTGGAGAAAAGGAAACCCTGTGTATTGTTGGTGGGAATGTACAGTGGCATAGTCACAATGGGAACTGTATGGAGGTTCCTCAAAAATGAAAAACAGAGCTACCATATGATCCAGTACTGGGTATTTATCCAAAGATAATAAAACCCTAACTCAGAAGGATACTTACAACCCCATGTTCACGGCAGCACTATTTATAACAGCCAAGATATGGAAACAATGTAAGTGTCCATAGATAGATGAGTGAATGGATTCACACACACACACACGTGAAAGAAGTCAGAGAAATACAAATACTATAAAATCTCTCTTATATTTGGAATAGAAAATAATCTGTATGTTAGTAAATTGAACACCAATAAAAAATTTAAAAAAAAATAAAAAAATAAAAATAATCAATTTCTGTTAAAAAACAAAAACAAAAACAACAAAAAAATAAAACAAAACAGACCTGAAGCTCATAGATACAGAGAACAAATTGGTGATTGCCAGAGGTGGGGGTGGGGGTGGGAGAGTAGAAGAAATGGATGAAGAGGGTCAAAAGTTTAACACCTGGATGTTGTATGACGAGTACCCAACTCATACCGTATGTGACTCACCACACGAGTTAGTCAGGCAACACTTGTGCTGGTTTCTGTCCTGCTCAACTGGACGGGTCTACTGATCACCAGGTTATATGCCACAGCAATGTGAAATTGTCACAAAGGATTCTAAACGCTTACTCTAGTTTTCCATACTTGATGTTGACTGGTGCTACGAACTGAATGTTTGTATCCCTTCCAAATTCGTAGGTTGGAATCCTAACCCCCAAAGATGATGGTATTCAGAGGTGGGGACTTGGGAAGTACTTAGGTCGTAAGGGTGAAGTTCTCATAAATGGACTGCTGCCCTTATAAAAGAGGTTCCAGAGAGATCCCTAGCCCCTTCCGCCAGCTGAGGACACAGCAAGAGGCACCACCAGGAACCAGAAAGCAGGCCCTAACCAGACATGACTTTGCTGACACTTTGATCTCATGACTTCTAGCCTGCGGAACTTGAGAAATAAACTTCTGTTGTTTATAAGCTGCCCAGTCTATGGTTTTCGTTACAACAGCCTGAATGGACTAAGACAACTGGTAATAAAAAATTTTGTGGACCAGTACCAGTCTGTGAACTGTACTTTGAGGAGCATTAATATAGAAAAGATCAGCTTAGCATGTAATTAATTAAAATATACAAATATGCTAATGAATTAGATGGTTGGTTTATATTCTCTCCCCAGCCCTCCCTCCACACCCCACATGTGCTTTTATGCGTGCATGTGCGCGTGCACAGACACACACACACACACACACACATTCCTGAAACATTTATTGAGAACCTACAATATACCTCATGTGATTTAGGCTCTGAGAATATAGTAATGAACAAAACATATCAAGTCTGTGCCCTCAGGGAACTTATATTCTAATTCAACCAATGTTTTAACACTCCAGGGTCTAGGTTTCAGTTTGAGATCTTACCAATTAATAGCTCAGTGCTTTTGTGCAATTCATTTAATCCATTTGAGCAAGTTTTCCCCTCTGGAAAATGAGACGTATACCTACTTTAATGACACTGTCAGTAGGATTAAAATAGGTACTGTGGAGTCATTTTGAAAACTGTAAAATGATGATATGTATACCAGTGCCAGGTCATTTGAATTTTTAGCAACAACCATAGAGCAGCGAGCACTCAGTTAAGATTTGCTGACTAAATGTGTGTAAGGTCCCATATGTGTGAGGTATATTTTTTGTGTGTGTAAAATATGCCTGTTCTTCAAATCCTTAAAACCACTGTACCACAAGAAAAGTGTATTAGGTATTGCAAGGCATAGCATATGTAATTCTACTCTTGGGTTACAGGTTTCTAAGAATACTGGTCTGAAAACACATTATCTAAATATTTATTGGTTGGAAGCCTCTTTTTATTGATTTGTATCACAATCTGAATGCTTTTTTCTTATAGGTTTTACTTATTTGTTCATGAGAGGCAGAGACACAGGCAGAGACACAGGCAGAGGGAGAAGCAGGCTCCCTGTGGGAAGCCTGATGCAGGACTCGATTCCGGGACTCCAGGATCACTCCTTGAGCCAAAGGCAGATGCTTAACCACTGAGCAACCCAGGTGTCCCTTAATTTTAAGGTCAGTTCATGAAGTCCAAGGATGAAAGCTATCAAAAGAATATTCTCCTGGAAGTGATTTTTTTCTTAGGAAAAAAAAAAAAAAAGGCAAACTGTCAACACGGTCTCAGCACAGCATAGCCCAGACACTGTGGTGGTCAAACTCTGCAGACAGGAGGAGTCCATTGCCAGTTAACTCACTCTCTGGGTCAGCAAGACTGTAGGTGAGATCATCCTCACATGCAGCTTCTGGAACGTCCATCTCTTGGAGCAAAGACTCACCTACCTCCACGTTGTTTCTAGCATCCTCCTAGAACTGGCTATCAGGTGTGTCATGATTATGATCTATTTCAAAAAGCTGTTTCCCACTTAATTTTTTTCCTGCTTGTATTTCTTTCATTCTTTTTTTCTGAATTTCCAAGAGTGTTGCCCCACACTTGGTGTTCCAACTTGAGAAATTCTCAGTTGTGACAGGAGTGCCATGAGATAATTGCTATTTGGCTTCTGCTTCTCGCCCTTTTTTGTTTCTCCCAGGGTATAACCCTCTTTGAGGGTTAGGGACAGTACTTAGGGTCAGAGCGAGGCATAAATGCTCTTCAGATTCCACAAAAGTGTACAACTCAATTCAGAGGCTGGTTGAGGAGAACCTCCAACACTGAAGGTATAAGTCTGACGAGAGGCGCTAATGTAATTAAAACACAGGGACCTGCAAGAAGGGAGATTTAGTAACGGGAATAAAAATGGCTGCAAAATACATATGACAAGGCAGCAGGTCAGCTCCACAGGTGAGCTGAAAACAGAAACTGTGGGATTTTGGAGGAGAGGAAAAATCTGGAAAGGTTCTGGGTAGCTGCTGCAATATGAGACAGGCCTCCCAGGATTTCAATACATTTGGGGGCTGCAAGAAGGGGTGGGGGAGGCATCGTTCCAGGCAGGGACAATTTGGGCAAACAGCTTGGCTCCTCTGTCAGAGGTCGGTAGGAATTACAGCCAGTAATTCAAGTTGGCTTGAGAACCAGTTCTTTCCAAACATCCTGAAGGAGAGGCGGGAAAGGTGGGATGAAGTCACGGTCCTGGGTGGGCACTGGTGTGAGACTGACGGAGAAGCAGCAATGATTTTAAGAGGGAGATGTCACGACTTGGCCACTGCTTCACAGAGGTGCTTCCGGCAAGAACACACAATGGGGGGGGGGGGGGTAAGGAGCTAAGCAGGAGACGGAGGAGGACATGCCAGGAAAAGTCTGGACGAGAGGTAACTGACCAGTCAAGGCCGTGGAGGCAGACAGAAGAGACGTTGTGTCGAGGGACTTCTACTCGTCTGTCTGTCTGTCAGGTCCAGGAGCCCCCAGCCATATGTGCCTGCTTACATCGAATTTAAATTCCTTAAGGAATAAGGTCAAATAAGATAAAAAATCCAGTTCCTCAGTCGTGTTAGCCACATTTCCAGTGCTCAGTAGCCACCTGTGACTACTGTACCAGATGATGTAGGTAAAGAACACAGTAGAATGTTCTCCTGGACAGTACAGATGGCCACATTTTGGGGACTGATGGGGCACAGGGATGGGGAAGAATATAGGCAGCTGAGGCTTGGTGGCTAAATAACCGAGAAAGTGTCACGAACAGAAAAGGGGAAATCAGGAGGAGAAAGAGGAGGTGGACTGGGGAGGAGACGTCATTTAGTTTCTGTCAAACACCAGAGAGAATAAAGTGTGCACTCCAACACAGGGGTGTCCTCAGTGGAAGGAAAAGCAGAAAAGACAGGTAAAGTCAAGGCCCCGGTGGGCTCTCCTGCAGAGCCCAGCTATGCCCAGTCTCTCCCTAGCTTCTGCAGCTCCCGCAGCCTCCCTCAGACCAAGGGCTCAAGTGTGTGCTGTGACAGGACAAGATCCCGAGGTCCTGGCTGCTTCCTCAGCTCCATGAACCCATGTTTCTCATAAGACACCTTGGCTTCCTCTTTCCCGACGACGGCCTCCTTCACCCTTCCCCATGCTTGATCCTTGGAAAGTCCCCTCCCCGCTTATTCCACCGCTTCCTCCTCAACTGTTCTTTCTCATAGGGACCACCAAACCAGTGACCCCACGGCATTTTTATTTTCCTCTCTTCCGCCTGGCTTAGATTCCAAGGTCTGTCACTAGAACCACTCCCTGGTGTTTCCTCCCTCACTCCCTCATGACTTTCATCAGCAAACCCAGCCCTGGTCAAATCCAACCCTCCTGCCATCTCCCCAAGCAATGGCACGTGTGGCTGGAGAAAACCACACAACCTTGCTGAATGGTCTCACTTTAAATATAGGACCACCGTACTATACTTCTCTAGTAACTCTTTCATTCTTCAGGGGAGTTCTTGTTCACCTTCTCCTAGCTCCTTAAATAGCCAATAGTCCCTCCACATTGACAGGTTTTTTTTTTTTAAGATTTTAATTTATTTATTCATGAGACACACACACAGAGGCAGAGACACAGGCAGAGGGAGAAGCAGGCTCCCCACAGGGAGCCCGACGTGGGACTTGATCCTCGACCCCAGTATCACGAACTGAGCCTGAGGCAGACGCTCAACCGCTGAGCCACCCAGGTGCCCCTCATTCACAGTTTTTTTGTTGCAGAGAGTAAAGGAAAGCACACAGACCAGCTCTATCTCCTCAGACCCAGTGAGGCAGCCCGCACATATTGAACTTAGTGCAAACCGGGAAAATGTACACACAGTGTATGTGTGTGTGCGTGTGTGTGTCCTAGGAGGGCGGAGATGATCGCTAAAAGGCAACCCCCTCCAGGTGGGGTAATTAGAAAAGCTGCCCCCCTCCTGCTGGGGTGACGTAGCCTCAGGGTTGGCAGAACAGGGGCTGAATTTTAGCTCCCAGCTGTCCCCTCCTGCTCTGCCACCACCAACACCAAGTATACTCCCTGACTTACCTGCATTTGCATCCAGACTTTGCCTTCTCCCCCCAAATACTATGTCAACATACTGCCCTTGTTCCTATTCAAGGCCACCTCTTCACTCTCATGCTAGGTCTCATTGCTTCTCTCTCTCTCTTTTTAAAGATTTCACTTATTTACCCATGAGAGACACAGAGAGAGAGGCAGAGACATAGGCAGGAGAAGCAGGCTCCCTGTGGGGAACCCTGATGCGGGACTCGATCCTGGGACCCCAGGATCACACCCTGAGCCAAAGCCCCTCAGGTGCCCTGCTTGTTACCGTCTTGAGGACAGTCTCCACTTGTCTCTCTTCCCTTTTGTATTGTCACATTTACCTTTCCAAAGGATTGATCCAGCGTACCAACAACAGAAGCATCTCCCATCTTAATATACTCTCCCTTGATCCCAAGTACTCCGGGGGCTACTACCATGTTCCCAGTTGCTCCTTATAGCAAAGGTCCTCAAGAGCGGTTTAGACTTGCTTTATAGCAAGTCACTCTCTCCTCCTCACTTCCCATTCTCTTGTTAACACACCCTAATCAGACTTTCTCCCTTGTGACACCATTGAAACTGCTCTCATCAAGGACATCAGTGACTTCATCTGGCCAAATCTAGTGTTCAAACTCTCTCCTCGGCTTACTTGTTTCAACAGTACTTGATAAGAGTGATGGCTCCCACCTTCCAGAAACAAGTATCTTCTATCACTCACCCTTTCCTAGTATTCCTCTGATCAGACTGGTAGCTCCTCCTCCTTTTCTACTTAATCTCCAAGTGTTGGATTCCTCGTAGTCCTCTTCTCTAGCTACTCTCCCTCCCTAAGTGCTTTCATGTAGACTCCTGGTTTAAGAAGCATCTGTGCTCTGAAGAATCCCAAATCTATATCCAACTGTTGTTCTCGACATTTCCTGTGGATGTATACGACAAGCACCTTATGGAACATGCACAAAACAGAAATACTGATTTCCCCCAACCCCAAATTTCTCCTGTTCGCAGCCTTCCCTTTCCCATTAAATGGCACCACCATGAACTCATCCTTCGAGCTCTGAACCTCAGAATCATCCGTGGGGTTTGTTCCTTCACACACTCTCTGCCAAACCCATCCCAACTCAAAATGTACCTGAGTAGCTTTCTCACTCCTTTGTTGCCTTCCTGTTCCAAGTTACCTCCAACAACATCCCTGGTGGCCTTCCTGTGGACATTCGTGCTTCCCTGTTGTGTACTTTACACATAAGAGCAAGAACAGTTGTCATTTTTCAAAAAATATTTTATTCATTTATTCACGAGAGACAGAGAGAGAGAGGCAGAGACCCAGGCAGAGGGAGAAGCAGGCTCCCTGCAGGGAGCCCGACGCGGGACTCGACCCCGGGTCTCCAGGACCAGGCCCTGGGCTGCAGGCGGCGCTAAACCGCTGGGCCACCGGGGCTGCCCAAGGGTAATTATTACAACTGTGGATCAGGCGTGGTCGTTCCTCTGCGCCCCCCCACCCGCCCCGGCTTTTAGTTGCTCTTCCAGGAGCCCACCCACGCGGCTGCGCCGGATCTGGTCCCTCCACGCCTCTCCCAGGTTAACCGCCGCTGCTTTCGGGGTAGCTGGTTCCATTCAGCCCTGCCGGCTTCTCGCTGCTCCTGCAACCTACCAGGTCTGTTATGGTCACCTCTGAGCTTCGGGCCGATCGACCTTCGGTGTGGGAAGGCTGTCCCCGCCAGGCCCCCGGCCCCGCCCCCGCCCCCGCCCCGCGCGCACCCAGCACAGGTGTCTGCGAAGCCTGTTCCTTCTCATCACACGGTAGGACGCGCGCTCCCAGGCCTCCTCTGCGGGGCAGCATCCGGCCCGCTACGGAGCCACCGCACGCCCGGCGTCGCCTCTCTCCACGCTGCTTAGCAGGACCTGCCATCGCCGTCGTCTGGCTGCCCGTCTCCCCTCCCGCCCCGCTGGGGTTCAAGCTTCGCGAGGGCCCCTGCGCCTCGCACGGAGCCTGGCACTTACCCACACAGCGCGCGCGCTCCCTCCAAGCCGCGACTCCTCCGGCATCTTCGGGCCCCTCCCCGTGCGCTTTCCGCCCTCCGCAGCCTCCCGCCCGCGCTCCGCAGGGCCCCTGCACCGCGCTCCTCCCCCCGGTCCTCAGCGCCCACCGCGGTCCTCTGCGCGGCTGCTTTAAGCGGACTCCGGAAAGTCGCGGGGGGCGGGGCCGACGCCGCCTGGGGGCGTGGCCGGGGGCGTGGCCGGGGGCGTGGCCGGGGGCGTGGCCTGCGTGCTGCGTGCTGCGTGCGTGCGCGTTCTGGAGGCGCCGCCGCCGCTCTCGAGGCCGCCGTCGCCGCCGTCGCCGCCGCGCAGAGCCGGAGCCGGAGCCGGAGCCGGAGCCACGGCCGAGAGGAGGGAGGAGGTGGAGGTGGAGGTGGAGGTGGAGGAGGAGGTGGAGGAGGCGCCGGGCCGCGGGGTGAGTGAGGCGCGGGCAGCCCGGGCCGGCCGCAGGGCGCGGGGCGCGGGGCGCGGGGCGGCCGAGCCAGGGCAGCGGCGGCCGCTGCGGCGGGTCAGTGCCGGGGCTCCCCCTTCCTCCTCCGCGTCCCCTCGGGGTCCGGGGCGGCGGCCCGGGGGCCTGGCCGGCGGGAGGGGCGGAGGGCGGAGGGCGGAGGGGCGGGAGCTCCGGAGGCCCCGCCGCCGCCGCCAGGGCCGGAGCCGGCCACGCCCGCGGACCGAGCCGGTGCGCCGTGGCTGGGCCTGCGGGAGGCGGGCGGGAGGGGCCGGGGCCGGGCGCGCGAGAGAAAGAGGACATTGTGTCCCCCGCGCTCCAGCCCCGCGAGGTGTCACGGCCCGAGCCCGCTCGCCCCCGCGCCGTCGCTCGCCACTTGCTGCCCGAGGGCCGCGGAGCCCCGCACGCCGCTGCGCCTTCCCCGCTCCTTGCATGTCGCCGGGCCCGGCACGGAGCTTCCCCGCGACCCAGCCCTCCGCTCGGGGCGCGCGACGGGGTCCGAAGGCCGGCGGACCCGGTGCCTCCTCGCTCCGCCGGGGCAGGGCGGGGGGCGGGGGGCGGGAGGCGGGAGGCGGGAGCGCCGGCCTCCCTTTCCTGCCTTTATTCCGCGGTGCCGAGGGCGGGCATCTCCACGGCCACTCCGCGTCCCGGCCCCGCTCCCGCCCTCTCTCCTCGCGTCCCCGGAGCCCGAGCCCGAGCCCGAGCCCGCCCGCGGGGCGTTCGCCTGGTCGGCGTCGCTCTTCCCGGATCCACGCTCCGCCCCTGAACTCTGCTGGGGAGGAGGCCGGCCACCGCGGGACTCCAGCCTCCCTTCGGCCCGGGGCCCGGGGGCTGGGGGGAGCGTGGCTTGTCCCCCCGGGAAGTCAGGGGCCGTGTCCTCTGCCGGGCCGCGTGGTTCCCTGCGACGGGGAGACGGGGAGGGGAAGACGCTGGCGCCCGAGCAGTGGGACCTCCTCGCGGGGCTGAGCACCAGGGCTCTGGGCGACCTTCTGACCCCTCGGGAAGGAGAACCGACGTGGAGTCACCTACTCCTTGCTGGGGGGGAACACGGTGTCGTCATTGCCCTGAAGGAAGGAGGGCATCGGAGAGAAAAGGGATCACGGCAGGACGTCCCTGGGCCTCACAGGTGGCCGCGGCCTTCTGCCTCCCGGGTCCGGGGTGATGATTCTTTCTGTTTCCATCGTAGTAGGAGTCAAGCAGCTGCTCCTAGTTTTAAGGTAGGGCGCCTGCCTTCAAAAGCACGCTGCAGGGCAGTCTCAAGGGATGCTGCTGGAAACAGGATTCGGAAACTTTCTTCTGGTTTCCTGTCAGTGTGTGGAGGCGGGCACGCATGTGTAGTTTTTCTTTCCTTTTGATGTCATTGGTATCTGCAGTACTTTGACATAATAAGCACTAAGTCAGCACCTTCCCCCCCCCCAAGCTTTTCTCGGTCTTTATTATGATTCCTTATACCGCTTTCTGTTCTGAGACTGTATTTGCATTGGGTGCAGTTATTTATTTATTTAGCCAGTCTGGTGTCTCACTGAACCTTGTTTCCTTGGTATTTTCAACCGTGTACTGCAGAGTATGGTTCAGTGTAAGCTAGTGAGGATCACACAGTGTCTGGCACAGTGCAGGCACTCGGAATTTTATGGGTGGGTTGAATGATTACAAGGAGGTGTCTAGGTAGGATATATTTTCTGTTCGTTGGAAGGTAGCTTATGTTAGGATAGTACACTTCCAGTGTGAAACAGTAATTCTTAACTTTTTCTAGGCCACTGACACCTTTGAGATTATGATGAAATATATAGATTTTCTCTCCAGGAAAAAAAAAAAAAAAGTTAACAGACGTTCATGCATGACATTTTGCATTCAGTTTCAGGTTCCCTCCGAAACCAAGCATAGATATCCGTCTCAAAGGAAAACTGGAATCCCCGAGTGTTATTCAATTCCATATTAAAACTGTTCAAAAGCCTTTGTTCACTTTCCGTGTGGCCTCAAGGGTGGCAGTGTCTGTCGGTACTTACAGACCAAACTTTGGGTCTTTAGGAATAAGATTTAAGAGTAATTGTTACTACAATTGTATGAAGAAGAGTTGTCATTAATAACTACTACCAGTCAGTTTTGAGCTAATACACTAATGGCTTCCAAGGAAATAAGATTGCTGTGGTCACTTTTGGCAGCCTAAAATCATAATCACAACTGACTTAAATTTTTATTGTACAAACTCCTTAGTAACGTGATCAACACTTAAATGTTCGCAAATCAAATTATTCATTTTTCCTGTTCTCTTCCGAGCTTGTTTAAATGCACGGTTTTTCATGTAGTTAATAATTATTATACCAGCATTTAATATCACTTCAACAACTGCTTTTTGAATGCCTGTTGTGTGAATAAAATCAAGTTCTTGTTGTCATGGAGCTTATATTTTAATCAGAAGAGATGGGCCATAACCAAATAAATGTAGACTATATTACATGATAAGAGCCATGCAGAAGAGTCAATTAGGGTGAGGGAAAGAGAGAAGCAGTGGCAGGGATGGCATGAGACTGGAGCAGAGACCCAAAGGAAGTGAGTTAGATGTGCTCTCTTGGGGAAGAAAGTTGTAGGCAGAGGGGACTGCAAGTGCAAAGCCCCCCCCCCACCCCCCCCACCTCAGTGTACTTGGCCTTTTGAGAACAACTAGGAATACAGCAAGAGGGAGTGAGGGAGCATTAGGTTAGAGAAGTAACAGCCTTGTAGGTCATGGTAAAAACTTCAGATTTTACTTTTTTTTTTTTTTTAAGATTTTATTTGTGAGAGAGAGAGAGAGAGAGAGAGAGAGAGACAGGCAGAGGGAGAAGCAGGCTCCATGCAGGGAGCCTGATGCAGGAATCGCCCCGGGGCTCCAGGATCACGCCCTGGGCCAAAGGCAGGTGCTAAACCGCTCAGCCACCCAGGGATCCCGGATTTTACTTTAAATGAGATGAGCAATCAACTATTGGAGGGTTTCAAGTAAAAGAGTTTGTGGGAATCCTTCTGGCTGCTGTGTGGAAATCAACTTGGTGGGAATTGGCCAGGGCAAGAGTATAAGCAGGAAGACCAGTTAGGAGGTTTAATCTTTATTTTAAGCCTTTTTCAGAGGTTGCAAAAATACTCCATCTACGCGTTACCGATTGTTGGGCATGTAGATAGTTTCACTTTACTAAAATTATGATGAAATGAACACTTTGTATATGTAGCATTTTCTTTCTTTCTTTTGGAATTTTTTCTTGGGATGATTTCCAGAAGAAGAACTGAATCAAAGTATATGAATTTACTTGTCTTCTTGATGTATCCTGTGAATTACTTTAAAAAATATGTTGTACTAGTTAAAGGGATAGCCACAGTTGTTGATCTTCAGTGTTATGGTAGTGTTACTTGCATTGAGTATTATTATTTAATACTTGAAAAAAATCATTTGAGTTATAAAAGAAGATCTTTTAGTTAGGTTGAATTTTCAAAGAGCTTGAATTTAAAGTTCATATCATAATTTACCTCTCCAACATTTAACAACAGAGTGCTAATTGTTGGTGATACAGAAATGAATTAGGGTATTTGTCCTCAGGGAGTTTTACATTCTGTCATGATTCAGAATCTAATAGTTAAATAACTTAAAAGTCTTGCCAAAGTTTACTACCATCCGTGAACTTTGTTATTATATGACTGATCTTTTATATAAAATACACATTCCAGTCGAGCATCTAATTTTTCATATTGGCAATTCCTGTTTTTTTTTTTTTTTTAACACAAAGGGATTTTTATTTTTTTAAAAGATTTTATTTATTTATTCACGAGAGACCGAGAGAGAAGGAGAGACAGAGAAACAGGCAGAGGGAGAAGCAGGCTCCATGCTGGGAGGAGCCTCACGTGGGACTCCATCGGGGTCTCCAGGATCATGCCATGGGCTGAAGGCGGCGCTAAACCTCTGAGCCACCTGGGCTGCCCATAAAGGGATTTTTAAATGATATCTGCAATTTGTTTAATTTCTGTTATGTGTGTCTTTAGAATCTTAAAACTGACAGCCCCATGTTTTGTTCTTTGCAATAAATTATGCAACTAGTACTTAGTTGAATTTTTAGACAGTTGTAATTCTTTATAGCTTTCAAAACACAGAGATTATTGTTTTGTTAAATAAGGTTAGCATTGCATCTTTGACATTTTATTTAGTTTATAAGGAAGAATGATACCAGTCGGTTTTTTTTTTTTGTTTTTTTTTTTTTTTTTTTTTACCAGTCGGTTTTGATAGAAATTTTACCACTGTGAGAGCACTGCTCAGCATTTCTAGTTCTGAAATCTAGATGGCTTGATTTGGCATGAGCAGGCAACTCCACCATCTCTAAAGTGAGTGAGTTGAATAATTGAGTTACCTGCAAGCAGCTAGCACTGTGTCTGACACATGCTAGGGATCCAACAGATGTTCATTGAACTTCAAATAACCTCTAAGTTCCCAGTTCTAAAATTCTCTTATTTTAGAAGTTCAATTTAAAAATTTGTATAAAGTGTTTATATATTAATGTTGTGGTGAGTTTAAAACTGTGAACATAGTCTTACTTCCTCCTGATGTTCCTTTTCAGATTAAACTCATCAATTTTAAAAAGAGTTACGGCGTATTTCCAAGTATTTTCTGTTCATTCTGATGTCATATATTGCTGCATGACTTAATGCCAAATTCACATCTTATGGAAGTGATTAGTGTTAAATATATTTAAGCTTTCTTATGTTATTGAAATGAGCACCCATTCTCCCCACTCCCTTTTTCTGTGCATGAAATTTGGGGATTACAAGTGGTAGTTTTTATGTGCTTTACAGTTTTTCATGTACAGAGGTAATATTGGCCCTTTCAGCTTATGAATTTTTGTTACAGTGGTTATGGTGACTGAATGAATCACTCACTCTTCACAGTCCCCTTCTCACAGTTTTGAGATGAGTGGTTAAGAGGCCAGTTTGTTTCAAAGTTAAATGATCCAGAAGAGTATTGAACCTATAAGCTTAGTTTCTTATGACATACTGATCAGCAAAGCAGTTTAACAGAGAAGCTATGCCATGTTCTCGTTTCCGCTTGAAAATAGGTCTTTTAGATGTGGAAGGTACATGACCGCACCAATAAGAAAAGGAAATTGTGTGTGATGATTAAGGTGGAGTTGAAATAAGAAATAGTGTACTTTTATAAGTGGTCTAAATAATAATCATTTAAATATAATTTTCAGAAGTATATGATATGTACATGAAAGATTAAATGTGTTTTATGAAATTAACCTCAACCAGGGACAAGTCAATGGCTTTTTTTTTAAAGGTACTGATGACTTATTTAAGCTAATTCCAGATAAATCTGGGAAAAAAAATTTCTTTGCATACCCAGCTATCTCTAGCCTGTGTAGTTCACATTGCTAGAGATTGGTTCAAAGTGTGGAATGGTAAAGTCAACCAATTTTGAAATTAAATATGTAACCTGGTGTTTGGTTTCAGAATATATTTAAGTTAGTCCATATTTCATAAGAATAGGAATATACTAAACTATACATTGTAACTGGTAAAAGATACTGTTGGATTAATTAAAGCTTAGTTACTTTGAATTTACAAGTTTGTATACCTTTAACATTCATGGTTTTTGCAGTGCTATGTTATACACATGTATTCTGGTTGTAAGAAATAACTTTGCTCAGGATAGAATTGTGGTTTAGTTATCAACCACAAAAGTGTAAAAGTAAAAGAGGCACAAAGAACTGGATGCAGTTGTTTCTTTGAACAAATCCCAGATGCAGCTTGTAAGATTCTAAGTTAGAAGTACGAAATTATCTCCTTTTGCGGACTGAATATTTCAGATCACTCAGACGTATAATCTAAAGAGTAAATTTATTTACTATGTTTTCAATGATATTTAAAAATTTGTTCATAAACAGGATCATTCTGTTCTAGACAAGTTGGCTGTATTATAGAACATTACACAAGCAACCATAACTTAATTATTTTGCAGTTGAAATTTAACATTAATCTTTGGATTTTATGTAGTTTTCAGTGTCTAGTCCAAATCTTTGATGTCTTTTGATGTACCTTTTCCATTCCATTGAATGCATGTAAAAATGTTGCATGATTTTATTAATAGATTTCTGATTCAGTCATTGAACAGATGTTTGCATGACCCAATATTACATTCTTTGATGGAAACTGAGATGTGAGGCTGTAGCTTCTATTATAAGGAATTTATAGTCTAGTAATTTATTTTGTTTGCCAGAACCTGACATATGTTTTATAAATAAATGTTGTATTTTCATGGTAGGTGAAAATAGGATGATACTCATTCTCTAATTAAGATCAGTGTGATACTTTAAATTTTCTCTTAGTTGCTCAATAGCTATTTCTGTGGTATTATTTTCTTTCTTTTTTCCCCTATAGTTTTATTTTTTTTCCCTGTAGTTTTCCCTGATATTATAGGCATACCAGTTTCCCAGTTTAAAATACAGTAAAATTAGAATCTTTTGCTTATCATCTATTTTACCTCAATTCAGGACTTTTTTTTTTTTTTTTTTCTCCTTCAAATTGCTTTTCTGTGTATATGCCAAATGATAGGGAAGTTTTGTTTTTTTCCTTTCTGGTTCAGATGGCAGTTTTAATTCTGTGTTCAATGCAAGAAGGTTTTTTGTTGTTCTTTTGTTTTTCCTAGAACAGCTCAGCTTAATCTTTTTTCGTTACACTGATAAAAATCATCTTTTGCCACTAAAGTTAACTATGCCCTAGAACAGAAATGTGCATGTAGAAAAAAATGCATCAATGTGCATTTTTAGTGAATGTTGGTAGCTTGCCAGCTTTATTTTCAAGTTCCTCCCCATTCCAGAACTATGATGTGCTTATAAGGCAACAACAGTATACATAGTTAATTTGCAAAACAAGAATAGTTTTTCATTTTTTTCATTTTGCATGTTTTGAGTTAGGATTAATTGGACATTTATTATTATCAATTGACATATAATAAAACAGTTCATTTAACTGTGGTGCTTTCTGATGAAACATTGGCTGACTTTTAGTACTCAGTTTCATGAGTACTACTGCATTTTGGTGACATTCTTTAGTCTAAAAGTAAGTGTGAACATAATAAAAGCTGTAAACAAAGTAAGTTTGACGTTTTCTTTGCACCAGGAAGTGTTCTTTCCAAGTAACATGTCCTTGTTAGGGTCAGCATCATTTTTCAGTGATAATAGCTACTTAAAACATTTTTTTTTCCTGTTTAAAGTAATTCATGTTTCATTATGGTATATTTTGAAAAGAACATAAATGTAAAGAAGAAATTGAAAATCATCTATAAATCCATAACCCAGAAATAATTACTGCTAAAATTTAATTGTATATTTTTCTAGTTCTTTCCTTGCATGTACAGATTTTTTAATTTTTAAAAAAAAATGGAATTATACTTTTATATATACTGTTTTGTTCCTACTTTTTTCTCTGAACAAGATATTGGTCTCCTAGTATGGGACTTTTAGGTTTAATCTTTATAATATTACTATTTTAAATAACACTGAAGCAAACATCTTTGTACATTTATCTTTGATTGCATCTCTGTTTTTTTTTTCTTCCTTTAGGATAGATTCCCAGAAGTGGGATAACTGGATCAGAGGGTGGTTACCCTGTGTATAAGAGTGTGTGTCTCACTGCACCTTCAATGGCATTGAGTAGGTCAGTTTTTACAATCTTTGCCAATTTGATAGATATCTGTTACAATACGTGGGTGGTAATTGCAAAATCCTCTTATTAATAATCTGTAAAACCATCATAGTATATGATTGGTAATTTGCAGTCATCCTTGAAAAAGCTGGTAGGAATGAATTTCTTTGAAAATATTTTAGGTGTAAGTAATCTTTGTGACAAAAAAAGACATTCCTTGAAGTTGCAATCTGAGCATCGTTCTTTCATTGGAAAGAAGTAGTATTTTAATGCTCTCCCTTTACTAAGCTGGCAAACATGAGAAAGCTTATTGTATAGTATGTTGTAAGTGGAAGTATCATGTAAAACTAAATTATTTCAGATAGATGAGGGGGGTAGTCACATAGTTCCGACAAAAAAAAAAAAAAAAAAAAAAAGGCCAGCACAACTTAGGGCTTAGACCAATGGGCTTGGACTTAGGCAGCCTGGGTTCAAATCCTTGCTTTGCCACTTACTAGGTATATGATTGGAGGCAACTTACTGAGTATATAATATGAGATAACTTACTAAATATGTGATTTGATGTTTCTGAACTTTGGCTTTCTCATCTTTACAAGGAGAATAATAACACTTCATAGGTTTATTGAGAGGATTGGGAATAATATGTAAAACTGTGTGGCACATTGTAAACATTTAATAAAAACCAACTGTTGTTAAATTTGTGGGTTTTTACCTGTTTTGTGGGGGGGGGGGGCAGGAGCTATCATTTGTGTGTCCTTGTTTACATGATTAAGTGCAGAGATACAAAAGGGCCATGAGCAGTGGCAGCTGGAGGGGAGTGGTAGACATTCTTTATGGTAGGAATGGCATGAGCCAAGATAGAAAGTTCAGGACCAGTTGGAGGACAGGGGATTGATTTGACAGAAGCCTGAGCTTGTGTAATTAGAAAATATGGAGATATGGCTGTAAAGATTTATTGGGCTAGACTATAGAAGTTACTGAATGCTGGGTTGAGAAGTATAAACTTCATTCAGGAGCACAAGAGGTTTTTGAGATGAGGAAAATGACCCAATCAGAACATTCATCTTTTGGAAGATGAATCTGGCTACAGAGTATGGAATGAATCAAGGAAGAAAGGAACCCAGGGCTAGGAGGCTGGCTTAATAATAACAGAGGTAATGCAAATCTGAGAGTTCAATGGAAAACAGAAGAGTAGGTTTTGGGGAGACTTGCTGGGAGTCACTATTGTGAAAGTCTCTGGGTCTTTAAGTGTACTCAGTTTGAAGATGAAATTCAGAACAAATAGTCTGTGCCTAAGGGGTGGGCTATATGGAGTTAGGAACCACTGAGAGAAGATAGGACTCACTGTGCTTTGGTTGTTGCTACTTTTTTTCTTTTTTCTTTTTTTAAATTGAAGGGTGAAAGATTCCTGTTATTTAATCTGTGAAAAGCATATATATTTATGCTCTTTCTTTGACAAATGGATAATCTGCAGAAATGTTATTTATTTAGCATTCTGAGTTCTTAGTTAACGAAGACGCTTCAGTTTTAGATATTATATTTCTGGAGGTATTATCTTAAAATACTTCACTGTAAGGTTAAATTTTGCATGTGTCTTTCAGCATTTGTCCATGCAGCTGGATCAGAAGCATCAGTTATGTGAGCAGAAGTGATGAAAAGTGAAATATAGGCTTCTTGTTAAGCAGCTAAGAATGTTGTGGGCAGGGAAATATGGAGCAATGGAAAATAGGAAATTGAGTATGTGATCTTTAGAGAAAATATTACTTGTAGTACTTCTTTCCTCTTCTCTTTAATTAAAAGAAAAAAAAAGTTTGCACGTGTGATTCTTAGTCATTTTGGTTCCTGGCTCTAGCTCTGTGCTAAGTTGAACTTTCTACTTGGCTGAATAATAAGTAAGCAGGTTAGCCTACAGATTGATATAAATGTTTCTTTGTGAATGGTAAGTAAACTCATATGGGCTGTGGATTATCTGCTTGCTGTCTTCCTTTAAAACACCAATTGAAGAAAGAAACAATGCCCAATTTTTAAATGTAAATACAATCTTGTAATACTTTCAGGGTGTTTGCATTTTTAAACCACTAAATTGTTGTATCTCTCTTAATGTTTGTTTTGGCTTTCAAATATTTTCTAAACTCAGAAGTAACATCTTTATTACTATTATCATTTAAAATCTTTTTAAAAGTATTCTTGAAAATATTTTTAAGTTATAAGCAAATGTAGCACATAGTATTGGAGATTGTCTTACTTATTACAAATACTGTATTTTTCTTTTGTGAAACTACAAAAGCCCATAGCTTGTAGACTAAATGATATTCCATTTGCTAAAGAGACCTCAGATATTCAAAAACAGTTATTTAATGTAGCAAACTATAAGATTCTAGTTGAGTCCCTTTTGAATTGGTTTGAAGATATTTCTACTTATTAACAGAAATCAGAACTACAGTTATTCTCCTAGTTCTCATCACACTTGTCCTTCTCTCCTTCCCAGCTGAGAAGCTGAGAGCAGGATCATTCATCCCTGGTTTGGACCATTCTGGCACTGTCATGTTATGGCAGCAATGGCCTTCCCAGTCTGTATGTTTTACATTCTTGGAAGTTTTTCTCCTTCCATGTTGGCAGGAAGAATAAGTTATTAGATTGAGTGGCTGGCAGCTCATGGCATACAATTATAAGAAAATTCACAATTTTACATTTCACTTATACCTCAGTAAAACTAAAGTAAAAAATTTCATTTTTTTTACATGAGGTGACATATGACGTGTGTGAAACATGAATAGACTCATATTCCATCCAAAAGGATAGAAATACAAGAAAATAAAGCTCACTTGTTGGATAGAATGTTGTATATGTTTTTCTTATTCTTTTTAGTTAAAAAACATTTTTTCTTATGTCTTTTGGATCAGCAGTTTTGATTGCTAAATGTAAATTGTTGACTAAGATATCAGTCTTTCCCTAAAACAATCTTAAACATTCTGGCTAGTGACCCAACAAATAGTTATTGCATGATTATTGAGTCCCTTCATACTATTCTAGGAACTAGAGATAGAGCAGTGAATAAGACTTGTTCTCATGGAACTCTTCATACAAGTGGGATTTGGTGGTGGTAGTGGAGAGGAATAGTAAATAAGTGAATAAGATAATTTAATTTCAGAGGTCACAAATGTCATGAAGACGTTTTAGACTGAGTGTTGAGGGAAAGCTCTGAGATGGTAATATTTAATTGAGACCTGAATGACAAAAAGCTAGACGTGATGATCTGCAAGAAGAGTGAACCAGGCACGAATGCCTTGAAGTGATAAGCAACAAGTTATGTTTGAGAAGGCCATCATGATAAGCTGAGAAGAGACTAGTAGATGGCATTGGCAGGAGAAAAATCACATAGGTCTTTGGTGAAAGGTTTAGATTTTGTTCTTATAAATACAAAGGGAAGACATAGGATATCACTACATACATAGCTTTATGGGTAAATATTTGTAACTTTTGAATTTGAAGTTGGTGTTATTAATGATACTGTTTTTTTTTTTTAAGAATTTTTAAAATTCTTTTTAAATTTTTTTAAATTTTTTTATTTATTTATGATAGTCACAGAGAGAGAGAGAGGCAGAGACACAGGCAGAGGGAGAAGCTGACTCCATGCACCGGGAGCCCGATGTGGGACTCGATCCCGGGTTTCCGGGATCGCGCCCTGGGCCAAAGGCAGGCGCCAAACCGCTGCGCCACCCAGGGATCCCAATGATACTGGTTTAAAACAAACCTGTAGGGTAACCAGTTTCTGTAGACATAGAAAATCACTAACATGGTATATAAATTATGTTTATATAGGGGGGTCTACAGAGAAAGACCAGGGGTCTGCAGAGAAAGGAATGCATTTTTTCTCAGTATTGTAAAAAGCCTAATGAATCTTTGCTTTGACCAATAATTACATTGACTCAAATCTTTGCAGCTAATTATCACAAATCATTATCATATATTGTGGTGATTTGTAAACTGTTAATGAAATAAAACATCATGCTTGCACTTTAAGAACCTGACATTGAGTTTCATTAGTATTTAGGTCTTTGACAATTTGACAATTTGAGGTCTCAAATTAATTATCTAGTTAAATAAATGTCAATGCAATTGGTAGACAAAAATGTGTAAAGATGTGGAATCTGTGGAGAAAAGAGATTTTTCACAGTAAGGTTGATCAGTGACCACTGATCAGTGTCCTAATCTATAGAGGGACCTATAGGGAGAAGGGAAGTAATATTTTTTTGAAGAAAGTTACTATATCATTTAATCTATAAAGCAAATCTGAAAAATAGATATTGCTCATTTGTTTACAGATGATAAAACTCTAAGTATATGATTTATGCAAATTAACAAAGTCTAGTTATAAAGGATAATGGTGACAGCAAACTTTCAGAAGGAACTACTGCATTATAAAGTACACAGTAGATAGATGATCAATAAATATTTGTATTTTGCTTTTATGGAAACATGAATGAATTAGTGGAGTAGCTGAATCCCTGTACCCTTAAAATCCTGTCTTCAGTGTAACACATTATTTTCCTTCTAGATGAGTCTAGGAAATTACTCAGAAATAATTGGTTTCACCTTTTTTTTCCCTGCAAACCGCGCCCCCCCCCCCCCCCCCCACTCCGTAAGGTTTAAGTTACCTAAATCAGTCACACAGTAAAAATCCTGAGAAGGGAAATAACGACCACAAACTTGGAAAGTATAATTATCACTTAGATTTTAACTGACTAGTTTGTAATGTTTTTAGCTTTTAAAACATTCAAGATACCATCTTTAGGTTCTGTCTCTTAATTTTTTTTTAACTTTAAAAATTTACTATAGTTTTCTGAACTGAGGTGAAAAAACAGTAGTTGAAATGTTTATGTAGACAACATGAGTTGTCCACCTAATCTCTGACTGTTTCAGTGGTGTGGGAGGGCATACTTAGGCAGAATAGTAGTAGTATGAGATCTCTGAACTGCTTATTTATAAAACTTCTTCTAATCCTTCAAATGCATTATATCTTAATAAATTTAAGTTTAGAATACCTAATAGAATGGATGCCTAAAAGATGAAAGCAGATGCAGGTAATCTAGAGAGTGAAAGAAATTTTTAGTTGAAGGTCTCAAAAGGAAAGGGCTTATGTTACAGGATTAACTGTAGGAGAATGCATAGTACATGGAAATTGCTGTGATAGACTGGAAAAGAAATTTTCACAAAAACAAAAAGAATTTTTTTTTAAGATTTTATTTATTCATGAGAGACACACACAGAAAGAGGAGGCAGAGACACAGGCAGAGGGAGAAGCAGGCTGCATGCAGGGAGCCCGATGTGGGGCTCAATCCTGGATCCCTGGGATCACGCCCTGGGCTGAAGGTGGTGCTGAACCCGCTGAGCCACCCAGCCTGCCCCACAAAAACAAAATTGATGAAACGTGGGCCATGAGATAATGTTGAACAAGTACAAAGAACACTTAGGTTAGATATAGTGGCCTACAGGGGCCTTCAGAGAGGATATGATGAATCTTACCATGTGTGGCAGTATCATTATTTAGTATGGGATCTGTCTTGATGGTGTGGGTTGAGAGTACAGTACAATAAATCTAGATACAATGAATAAGGTTATTTTTGTGAAGAAGGAACATATTTTAAAATTTGTTGCCAGTTGTCTGAGACTAAGGTTATAAGATGACAGGTCTATAAAAGATAACTTTAAATGATATTTTGGTTCTTGGTATCCTTGAAGTGCTCTTTTTTGTTAGTTTGGATTTTTTGGCTAGATTTTTGTATGACAGCTTTACTGTACATTCTCCTGCTCTTTAATCATATAATCAGTTTAGTGATAGCATACATAGCTCCTGATATGAAATTTTCATGCCTCAGAAAATTGTTTTACGTATAAAGCACAAGTATCAGTTTGCTTTATAGATGTGTATATCTAAAAATTGTGGGTGAAACTTTTATTAATTATTTGAGAATAACTTGAGAATAACAGACTAAGAAAAATAATGGGCAAGCGAGCTTAGAGGGTGAATCTTCTGTCTCAGACTCAGAAAGCCAATGGTTTTAGACTTTCAGATGGTAGGTTATTTTGATAGTATTTTTTTTTATACATTCAAATGGTAAAGGCTGGAATTTGAGTAACTCAAAGTTGGTCAAATAGTATATACTGTTTTTAAAAAAGTTTTTGTGCCTTTTGAATAGTTTCACACTTAGGACAAACTCCATTGTAAAACATCCCTTTGAATTTTTTTTTTTTTTAAGATTTTATTTATTTATTTGAGAGGGGGAAAGAGAGCACACAAGAGTGCAAGAGCAGGGAGATGGAGAAGCAGAGAGGGAGCCCCTATGTGGGGCTGGTTCCCAAGGCCCCCCGGGATCATGACCTGAACAGAAGGCAGACCTTTAACCGACTGTGCCATCCAGGCACCGCCCCCCTGGCCCCACATTTTGAATTCTAAATAAATATTCAGTAACTTCTCATAGTACTCCAATGTCATAATTTTCACATTGTAATATGACAGCATTGTAATTGAGGAACCAATCAAAATCTGCAGTTGAAATCATGAGTAAAGGGATTTTAGATGATATAGTCATTCTGTTATTCCCATTATGCTTTAGACTTGTACTAGTGTCATCAATAGAACAAGCTTGAGATTGTGTCACCACCGAGTACTATCTGCTTGCATGTATATGTAAGCAGTAGGCCTTCGACACTGGCTATGAAGAACCATTGCTTTGTGGTGTTCTTTAGGTGGCTCTGCTTAGGTTCTAGTTTACTGGGCTGAGCTTGTGTCTACAGTGAATTGTTACGGTTTTGATCTTTTGCAGCCCTAACGCTTCTGTAACCATGTTCTCCATGTGTAAATGTGCTGAAGATGGATGTGTGAAGTTTTTCGTAGTGCAAAGAAAATGATTATTTAATCAGTAAAATTTAAAAATGATTTTTAAAAAACATTCAAAACTTGCAAGATAGAAAACTTTCTATAAAGGACTAGCCATCTATCCCTTCTCCACTTCATGGTTAAGAAACCATTTCTTAAGCCCAGTAAGCCAAAGTGTATTGTAGAAAATCAATCGTAACTGTTATTTGTCTGCACTATTTTTAAAAAGTGATCTATTGTTAAGAGAGAAATAAACATTACCAATGTTTATATAGTATAATTTCAGTAAACTAAGGTTTTACAAAATGCCTATGCATATATAGGCTAAAAGGAAATACCAAAAGACTGAAGTCATTATCTTGAAGTTGGGATTATAAGGTGGTCTTTATTTTTCTCTTTAAACCTTTTATTTTCTGAATATTTTGTATATCATATATTTTATAATTAAAAATGAAAGTTTTAGAACATGTTTATTATAGAATGTGAAATGAAATTTAATAAAACTTTTAAAGATGAAGATTCTAGGGGATAAAATGAATTTAAAGGCTTTACAAATGAATTAATAAGTAGGATCCATTTCCTGAGATGGAATTATATATAATGATAAAATCTGTACTTTAAAGCAAAACAAGCAAAATTAAGTAGTTGTTTTGGGGGTGTTAAGGAGTGAGAAAAAAATGGGAAAATATTGTGCTACTTGATACGATGACTTGGAAAATTTTTGTTTGGTTCTTGTAACTCAGGTTTGCCTCAGTTACATTCATTTATATGCTCTTTTATGGATATTTAATTACAAGATTTAAATTTATTCATGAAGATGATGTGCCAAATCTCACTGAATAATTTGTTAATATAGTTGTGGTCAGCTCGCAAAACAGTGAAAGTTTGCAGATAGCACCTACCAGCTGTTACTTATTTCTCAGTCTTTTTATCTGTAAAATGGAGAAAGAACAATACCTATTTCTTAGACATATTTGAGGATTAAGTGTGTGTAGCATACAAAAAGCACTTAAAATGTTATTGCTGCCATTGCAAGTATTACCACCACCAAAAGGTGGCATTGATATCTAAGAAATTGGAGAAGATTGCTATGGCCTGGTGCAGTGTCTTACACTTTGTATCTAACTACTACTTGGACTAGTCTCCGTGTATTTATTCTCCCTTTCCTTAAGCAGGACTGTTATGTGTTTAGGTAGTTTCATTATTTATTTATACAGTAAATCTTGGCATTGGTGGTTTAATGTTTTAAGCCCAGAGTATTTAACATGAGGAGATGTTTAATTTGGTATAGGCAAAATGTTGAATCCTACATCATTTCAAGGCTGACATGCCAAGGAAGTATATCAACTGGAGAATTGAGTATAGCTGACTGCGTCCTAGTTATTATTATCCAGCGGTGACTTTTGTTCCTTACTTGTTTAATTTGCATCATAAGATTAGAAACACAGTTTCTAAGGAAGGACTCATGGTGCCTTGAGAAAGCCAGTGGTAGGGATCCCTGGGTGGCTCATAAAATCTTTAAAAAAAAAAAAAAGAAAGAAAGCTAGTGGTTAATGCTAGGTTTTGCACACTCAACTAAAGTGAATTTATTGTAGTGGCAACATTTATAAATATTTCTTTTTTTCTTTTATATTCTTCACAATGCCTTGTACCCAGTAGAGATAGTGAGTAATAGGGTATGTTTGATAGTTTGTGAAAAAATTTGACTCTTTAAGTTCCTTAAAGGAAAAGAAGGAACTTAGCAAGGACTCCCAGATTTCTGGGCTCTTAGTTTGTTTTATCACTTTAGTACATAATTTTAAAAATCTCTTAGACTAAATTAAAATATATCTGTATCTCACGTTTCCATGGAGCAGTATGATGATTTTAGTGTGCCTCATTTAATAAATTCCTTAGAAATTTTGATTTTATTAGGTCTGCAGTAAGGTGGATTACTTTTTAGTAAAAGCAGTTTACTTTTTAGTTGACTTAGTTTACTGCAGAATCTGTAGTTCTGCAAGTGACGCCAGATGATTCTGATGCAGTACTTTCTCATTTTCTTTATATTTTTGTTTTATTATTATTTTTTAAAGATTTTATTTATTTATTCATGAGAGACAGAGAGAAGCAGAGACCTAGGCAGAGAGAGAAGCAGGCTCCATGCAGGAAGCCCGATGTGGAACTGGATCCCAGGACCCCAGGATCATGCCCTGGGCTGAAGGCAGACACTTAACCACTGAGCCACCCAGGCGTGCCTTTGTATTATATTTAATAAATAGTCTATGTTGTATTTTTAAAAGACTTAGGGGAGTGTAGGAATAAATTTTATATTTAAAAATGAAAAATAATGCTATTGTCTTAACTTACATTGTATATCCTTTTGTAATTAGTTCAATGTATATATATTACTATTCAAACTCGGGTAGTATGAAGTTCATTGTAGAAAAATGGAGAGTACCAATGAGGCAGTGTTTGTCAATCTTTATAGCATTATCACTTGTTCACCTTGCCTGGTTTTTAGATATTTTTTCCTAATTGTACAACCCTCATGAAATTTTAATACCACAGATATATTCTATGTTTATGTATTGTATTGTGTGTTGATTTGTGTTTTGTATGCTAAGAGTTTTCCTTTCCTTTCTTTTTTTTTTGTTTTTTTTTTTTTTTTGCCCCTCAATAGCCCATTTTCACCCCTTTGGGAGTGATATTACCCCTATTGAGAATGTATGCAATAAGGTTAAAAAAAAAAAAAACCCTTAATTTTGCCTCTCAGTCTATTAATATTTTTTTTTATTTTTTATTTTATTTTATTTTTTTTTATTTTTTAATATTTTGTTATACAACTTTCCCAGTGGTCTTCAATGCATATATATTTTTTTCTTTAAACAATGAGATCAGATACATATTTCATCTCCCTTTAAAAATATATGTTATAAATTTTTGTGAAAAATGAATATATTTGAAAAATATCTAAGGATAAATAATATCAATGAATAGTATTCCATTATATGAGTTTGCCATCATCTCTTTAGATGATTCCTTGTACTTTTCAGGGTTTTTTTTGTTAGAAGAGCTCTGATCTGATTATCATTACGATTGAATTGTTCTGTGCATTAATTATTTCCTTAGGATAAATTCCAAGAAGTAGAATGATATAAAGAATAATATAATTCTGTACACTTAAATATTTTTGGTCTGTATAGCTTCAAGTATGAAAGCCCCTTTCCCAAGGACAACCACCATTAATGTTGTGCAGTAATTTATCCATTCTTCTGTTGAAAGACCTTTTGTTTCCTGTTTTTTTGTTTTTTGTTGTTGGCATACATCTTTGTTTGCTTGTGGTTTTCTGTATTATAAATTTCCATTTGTGTGAGTATTGTTGGGTCATTTAAGAATTGAAAGTACTTTCACTTGATTTTTTTTTTTTTTTTTGGCTTTCCTTGTTTGCTTATTCTGATGTTGCTATTAAATTTTATTTACTGTAACTGTAGTATTGTGCTTTTGTATCTGGAAATATAAAATGTTCATTAAGTAGGCAAATGTGTCTATGTATTTTTCAGATTACAAGTTATAATTACACTTGGCTAGGTTTTTTGTTTTATTGTTTTTTTTTTAAGAGACAAGTATATGAATTTTAACTGGACTAGAATAATACAATTGAGGATTTACAATTTTAGTATTGAGAACTTTTATTGCCTAGAGGTGATTCAGAAAAGCACCTTTAAGTTGCAATGTGAAGAAAAAAGCTGTTGAGCTGTGAGCTTTCTGGAATATTTGGAACCACAACATTTCTGTCAAATATGCCTTTTAATATTTGGTTTATTGATTGAAGTATCTTTGACATATATTCTGTTTGCAATCCAACTTCTCTTCCTTTTAAAACTTTCTCTCTTATATTTCTGGTAAGTACATAATTTAGTATGTCTTACTATGCTGTTTTTGTTTATTTTTATAGAGTTCCCTTATATATTGTCTTCAGAGTTATGCATACATTTTTCTGAGGTTTGGAGTCTCATGAAGTTCAAAATATATCAGAATAGTTATTATATTAGGTAACACTTATGAATCAGCACCTGAATTTTACAGAATCTTAATCTAATTAGTGGTTTTTGTTTGTTTTTCTTTTTGCTAGATTCAAGCAGGTTTCTTTATGTGAAACCATTAAAACATTGCAAAAGAATTATGCTTTGGCTTTCAAAGTAGAAATGTTTTTTGTTTTTTAAAGATGGGACTAATTTTCTTGGGTAGTTTCACCTTTAAATTTAAATTTAAGTGCTCACACCATCACTAAAATCTTTAAATGTTGATTCTGACTCTACTATAATTAATTAACCACCAGTTTTAGTTAGTTTTCTTTTTTAAGACAGACTCTTGAATGAGACTTTCAAATACTCTGAGTGTTCTGGAGGAATTCGTTTACCTTTGTAATGAAAATCCCTCCTGAGGGTAATACACTCCCCACTAGGATGAAGGCCAATCATACTAGATATAATAAAGGATACTCTATTTAGGCAATTCAGATAGGTCTGTTTTCTAGGAGTAGCCTCTGTTGGAGCTGAGCTGTCACCACAGCTAGCTTAGGCTCATTGCAGAGGTTCACCATGCTTTGGGTCACAGTCCTTTTTTTAATGAATTGAAAAACCATCTTGTTTTTTCCTCATGGTAGTGTTTTTTTTTTTTTTCATGGTATATTTTAAAAAATTAGCATCTCAAATCTAATCAAATTTAATCTGTGGTACAGAATTTAACTTAAATACTTTACGAATACACATGAAGCTCGGTCCTTTGCTCAGAATCACAGCAGCAAACAAATGACAACACATGTTTGAGCATTAACTCATTATGACTTTAGACCTTTGGCCAAGCCAGGCATGTGGGAGGAGAATGTGCTTTATCTTAGCCTGCATATGGAAGCTTGTTGGAGCTTTTGAGTTCTAGTATGGGATTAGGGAAAGCATAGATTGAGTCCAAGGGGCTTTCTTTCTCAGTTTCCTGTCTTTAAGAAGGGTGGTAGGCATAGTTCTTTGCAATCCCCCTCAAGTTCTCGAAGGAATGCACTGACACAAATTTCTCCATTTATTCCAGTATTGGTTCATCTACAGAGTTTGTAGTACTTGAATTCTAAGGAAAATCAACTCATTAATGCAATGCAGATTAGATAGACAAGAAGGCCAGTGGTGAAACAGTATAGTGTTGTGGTTAACTATATATATGCTAGAGCCAAACTCCCTGGCTTATAATCCCAATTCTGTAATTTATATTTGTTGAGTTTGGGCAAGTTTGTTTTAGCCTCTGACTCATCTATAAAATGGGAATAATAGTCTCCACCTCATAGAGATGTTGTGAAGATTAGAAATATTAATTTGTAAAGTGCTCAAAACTATTTTGTATATGGTAACTACTCAATAAGTAGTACAGTTAATGCATTCCTTTTTTTGTGTCTTCTTTTCTAACAACGTCACCCTTTTTTTGCCCATTCCTCCTGAAGGTAAATTAAAGCTTTCTTTGGTAAAGTAGAGTAGGGATCAGCCAACTTTCCCCTAGATTTTTAAGGCCATGTGGTCTCTCTTACAATACTATAGGGTGAAAGCAAATCAGTATGACTGTGTCCACTTTATTTATGGACACTGAAGTTTGCATTTCATATCATTTTCACGTGTCATGAAGTACTGATTTTCTTTTGATTTAAAGAAAAGACGTTTAAGACTGTAAAAACTGTTCTTAGCTTATAGGCCACACAGAAATAGGCAGTGGGCCCTGTTTGGCCTATAGGTCATAGTGTGCTGATTCCTGAACTAGAGTAAAGGAACCCATACATTCTGACCATTTTAGATGCTCTTTCTTTCTTAAGCATGCCTTCATTCTTTAATTTCCCTGTACTTTGGAGGAATCTAGAAAATTATTTTTATTGCCACCAGGTTTAGAGTTTATAAAAATTCTACTTACATTTCTGATCCTAAACAATTAGCATATGTATGGAACAGGGAGCACTTTGTGAACTTTCCTCAGTGACATATATAACAGTACCTTTGGGTCTTTGGTTGCAAGCATTAGACTTTGTCTTGTTCTCAGCACTAGTATATAGTAGGTGTTTATATTAGGATTCTCCAAAGAAACAGACCAGTGGAATACATACACAAATATGACACATACACATTGTGTATGTGTGTATAGTAAGATATTTATTTCAAGAAATTGGCTTATGTTGTTTTGGGGCCTAGCAAGTCTAAAATCTATAGGGCAGGGCAGCTGGAAACTTTCTGGCAGCCTTGTGGTAGAATTTCTTCATGGAACCTCAGTTTTGCCCTTGAGGGTCTTCAGCTGATTGATTGGATGGAGACTCCCCCACATTATTGATTATCTCCTTCACTTAAAGTCAACTGATTATAGATATTAACCACATTTACATTAATCCTTCACAGCTACACCTAGATTTTGTGTCTGTTTGAATAACTGGGTACTACTATCTCCTAACCAAATGACATAAACAACTAACCATCACATAGTTCAGTAAATATTTTTCCAAAAAAAGGATGAACAAATGGCTAAATGGTTAATTTAAGCAGAAAAAGACATGTATTTGAAGGATGTTGAATAATAGAATTTAAGAAATAAACATAGAGGCCTAAGGAAACCCCAAGAAGAAGCACCAGGACAGTTTGCAGGTGTTGAGAATAGGTAGCAGGAATAAACAGTGTCTTTAGTGTAGTGCAGTCAGAATGAATCTGCCCTGACCATTTTCCATCTTCACATCATTCTGCTCAAGATTCAGCTTCTTAGGAGATTCTGCTTGATTTGCCTACACCTTGAGTTTGGGTAAGAGATCTCCTTTCTCCGGGGGAGAGTGGGACACCTTGATTGACAGTTCCACCAAAACTGTAGTGAGGGAGTGAGGTTATTTCCCAACAGAGAGTCAGGATGCTGTTACCAAGAGGAGGAGGAAGGGATACTAGACATGCAAAAATAACAGATATCTACTTCACCAATTCCTGATATCTGCCCACATAGAAGGGCAGCTGGTGAGGTCGACACGGACAAGGGCCAGATCATGGAGAACTTTACAAGTCCTGGTAATAAGTTTAGGCCTTAATCCTCTAGAAGAATGAACTTTTTTGGAGTCAGACTCCAGAGGAAATTTGGAAATTTTTGGACAATCTTCCTTTCTTCAGAAAATTATACTTAGGCTTTAAAAAAGCTTTGTTTTAGTGCTTGGGTGACTCAGTCAGTTGAGTGTTCAACTTTCGATTTCCGCTCAGATCATGATCTCAGGGTTGTGAGAGGGAGCCCCACATGGGGCTCTGCACTGAGTGTAGAACCTGCTTAAAATTTTCTCTCTCCCTCTGTCCCTTCCCTCCTCCCCCACTTGCTCATGTTTTCTGTCTCTCTCTAAAAAGGAGGGAGTTCATTTTGTTTTGCATAGCATTTCCAAAGATTCTCCTACCTTTTGAAGTACATCCATGGTTGGTGGGAAGAAAGGCCAGGCTCTTAACCTGAATGGTTCAGAACTTGAAGGGAGAAGGTGGTATATACTATGAAAGAATTTTAGGTACAGGAACCACAGTACAGTTGGCATTTTAAATAAATTATTCTTGGGACACCTGGGTGGCTCAGTGGTTAAGCGCGTCTGCCTTCAGCTCCGGGCGTGATCCTGGAGTCCCGGGATCGAGTCTTGCATCAGGCTTCCTGCAGGGAGCCTGCTTCTCCTTCTGCCTGTGTCTCTGGCTCTCTGTATCTCTCATGAATAAATAAATAAAATCTTTAAAAAAGAAATAATTCTGGTTTGAATTGGAGGATGGATTTGAGGAGTGTAAGGCTGTGTGGAGGCTGAAAAACAGTCACAAAATTACATCTCTGTCCTCAGCTTCTGATAGTTGCAATTTTTTGATTCTCCTTAATCTCTGCTCATGGAAAGATTTTGGTTAAGGGATGATGAGGACTTCAGTTACCAAAAAGTAATAGGGATGAAGGGGAAATAATTTTTAGAAATATGTGGGTGATGAAATCCATAGGACTTAGCTATCGATTGTATTTGGAGAACAGATTTTACATGGCTATGTATGTTTCTGGCTTACATGACAGAAAATTGCAGAGGGAGTTAGTAGAGAGCAGATAAGAGGGATTGACCTTAAATATAATGAGGGACTTTATCTCCTGAGGGCGACTTGAGGAAAAAAGATCATAGTGACTGGACTTGATAAATTTACCAGTGAGGAGTGGGAATGAGAGAGGAAGTAAAGCAATGATTGGTAAAAGGATTGATGTGCAGTGCTGAAGGTCTAGGTGAGATTTCAGACTAGGAATTTGTAGTAGTGACATCAGTTACATAGTGGTGTTTTCTCAAGCAATGAAGAGAGATTTTTAAGATTCATTTATGGTTGGGCTTGTGGGTGGCTCAGTCGTTAAGTGTCTGACTCTTGTCATGTTTGGCTCAGGACATGATTTCATGGTGAGATCCAGCTCTGTGTGAACTCTACTGTTAATGGGGAGTCTGCCCCTCCCCCTGCTCTCAAGCACTCGCTCCCCTCCCCCAAATAAATAAGTCTTTAAAAAAGATTCATGATTGAAGTTACACTGGCTGATTTTAGGGGAAACATGGGAATATGTAGAATAGAAGCGGGTGGGCAAAGAATAACTTAGACAAAGAGTGCAATGATGATAAAGAGCAAACACATATGGAGCCCTTACTCTGTGCTAGGCATATTTATAAGTATGCTTTAAAAATACTAATTCATTTACTCAGAGTAACCCTGTGAAGTAGGGACTGTTATCCCAATGATAAAAGACACAGAGGGTAAAACATTGCCTAGGATTGTAGAGCAAGTTAGTGACAAGAGTCGGACTTCAGATACAGAATTTAGCTTCTGAAGTCTCTGCTTGGCTACTAAGCTATACTTGTGATCACTCCTGGAATCCAGGTTTGGAAGAGAGATGGGCAGCCCGGGTGGCTCCGCGGTTTAGTGCCACCTTCAGCCTAGGGTGTGATCCTGGAGCTCTGGGATCCAGTCCCACATCAGGCTCCCTGCATGGAGCCTGCTTCTCCCTCTGCCTGTGTCTCTGCCTCTCTATCTGTGTCTCTCATAAATAAATAAATAAAATTTAAAAAAAAAAAGAGGGGGGGGAGAGATGATAGGCTGGGAGATGGTGAAGGGATCAAAGTGCCTAAAATTTAGTGTAGTGGAAACTTGTGCTGTGAGATTTTCCTCAGATTATAGACACACACACATACACACACACACACACACGCCCTGATTTATACCAGGCCAGGTTTACAAAAGAAATTGATTTAGACATTTACTAGTAATTCTTAATGATCAGGAGGCCTTTTTCATGAATTATATTTGGCCTGCATAGTTCTTTTGTTTGATTTTTGCATGCTGTGATAGTAAGATATTCTTGTAAAAGTAAACCTCCTTGTTTCCTTTTGTATGCTTCATCACTCTAGTTTGACAGAACCTTTAGCAAATGACCAGGTTTTTTCTACTCTTTCTTTTTGCTCTCATAACATTACTTTGATAGGCTTTTTCATTTTAGTGTGTGTTCATTCTGCTGCTGCTGTTTAGTAGGTGAGCTCTACTAGTTAGAGCTAGAGCTATTTTTGTTCTAATTTGGAGACACAGCATGTGTCTTAAGTTCTCCATTAGACTTTTTTTCTTTCCTTTTTATCCCCCTCTTAATTTGGTGCCTAATTTGTAAATTCATTTCTGCAAAATGCAGAATAAGGGGATAAAAATGAATGAATCCCTCAGAGTGGAGTACCTTCTCAAAATAGAGCTAGTTTGCTTTTTCAAAAAATGTTTGGCTTTTTCAATTGTGTTATTACCTAAGGCCATACAGTTGATAAATTAATCTAACATTTTGACAAAAGGCATTATAATATTTTTGTTTTATTAAATTTAGGCAACTGGTTTTATTTTCCTTTCTCACTGCCTTGTATTCTTAGTAGATCAACATGTCATGGGTGTTTGTGGTATTAGGGACCACTGTAATACTGTTGGGTTTTTCCCCTGAATTAAGCTAGATACCAAGTTTGATGTTTGCTGTGCTCGGTATGCCTTACAGATTGACTTGGGGTAATAATTTCAATTACTTGCTTCTAGCCAATAGAAGACATTGTTAGAAACAGGGCTCTAGATGTAGATGTTGAGATTGTAGCCTCTGAAGAATTTAATCAATATGTTTAATTGTTGTACCTGCCTTTGAACTCTGACCTTCAAGGCTTTAGCAATAAAGTTTTTCTTGTAGTCAGGTGATTTTCATTTTGATCTTAAATACCTTTTCCCCGTTAACAAGCTTAGTTCAAATCTAGGCCTCAAAAGTAAACTTTATGCTTATAGAGAATTTTAATAGCTATTATTGATTGGTATCTTTTAACTTATGTTGAAGTTATTGAAGTTGGTAAATTGTTATCAATGAAATATTGTAGTAATTTATTTTTGTAGAATTTGATAATTATGTGAGTCCAAAAGAATTAGACTCAAGCACAGTGTTAAGAGTTGGTAATTTCGTAATTTGTTTGCATGTAGCATTGTTCAAATTTCACAGTTTATATATGCTATAGTTTGATACTTTAAGCATACCAAAAAGATACATCCAGATACTGAGAAATTTCTACTCAATGTGAATGTGTATGAGTGTTGTATATAAACTGTCAGTCTTTTAGTTTGTACTATATTGAGAATTCTATTCTTCAGTGAAAATAGCTGGTATACTTGTCAAGAGTTAATTCTACACAGAAATTCCTCTATAATTATATTTTCAGGTGTTTTATAACAAAGTCACTGTCCAACTGTGCTATATAATTTCTGTTTATTTGTGATATTTTGTATATTTGGTTGCTTGGAAATTTTATCATGTCATGGGAATATTTTATGACAGTTTAAAGATTGTTCTCATATCCTTACATTTTATTTTTGTATAATACAAATACGTTATATTTTATTTTGTTGTTTTAATTATTTTGTTAACTTGTTTCTTTGGCAGTTCTTCTAATGTCCTTAAATGTTTCCAGGTTTGTGACCCTTGGTCACTGTCTTTCAACATATTGATGTCAAGTGAAAGATTTTGGGGTTATTTTCATGTATATGTATTTCATACATATACAATGTTCTTTAGATAAAAGAAAGATATAATTCATTCAGACACAACTTTAAAAAATAGAATTAGATACTATTATTGAGCAAATATTTTGCAGGATTAATATTTCTAGTCAGAATTTTCCTGGTAAAAATGTTTTAATTTTCAGAGTTGAAAATATTTTAAAGCTTTGATCAGAATCGCACATTTTCAAGGAAGTTGTTGTAATATATTGATTTCTGCAAATGTGCAGACGCATTAGGTACCAGACCTTGCATTGATATATACCTAAGTAAAAATGGGAGTAGCGAAGATGGAGGTGGGTTTAGTTGGTTACTAGATGAAATGTGGGTGGATGTGGATGATTACAAGTATTTCCTGGTGATCATTTCTTTTTTTTTTTTTTTTTAAATCCTCTCTTCTTATACATATAACTGGTTAGTGCTTTTCCTGTTTTAGAGAGGATTTTTTTAAAGATTTTATTTGTTTATTCATGAGAGACACACAGAGACAGAGATACAGGCAAACCCGGGTCTCCAAGATCACGCCCTGGGCCGAAGGCGGCGCTAAACTGCTGAGCCACCCGGGCTGCCCATCCTGGTGATCATTTCTGTCAACAAATAGTATTTCAGGTATTTTAAATACTCATTCTCTGAGGCAAATATTCTAGCACATTTCAAGCACAGTGACTTAGACTTACAGTCTTTGGAATGGGTTTTCTTAAGGGAATTTAGCCACTGTGAACAAAGTAATCCAGTGAAACAAGGCTTAATTTTAAATTAGAAAAATTAAATAGAAGCCATTTAAGGGCTAAGTCCGAAATACTTAGCACAGAATATTAGATATTATCATTGTTTTATTATCCCTTTTCTGTTGATGAAAACTTTACTTTGGATTCTAACTGGATTTTTGAGGTTACTATTTGGTTCCCATTGAATTTTTAGCAGGCAGTTTAGTGTTTTAAGGAATATTTAGTACGTTCTTTCCTTCACTGGAATAAACTAAAGATGCAAAAGATTGAATGTTGTCTTAGATTCCTAAGAGCTGGGGAACCGGTCTGAATACTTTTATGCACTTGGCTAACCTTTATGCCATTCAGAATGTGAGACTAGTTTGTGCTGATTTCCATTCCTCTGTTAGTCTTAAAAAGTGAATCACCATAGTGTTCATTGATGTAATTAGGTCCATTAGGAAAAATACTGGTTATAACTATGAAGATCCAGAGAACTCTTGTTTATACTTACCTTAATAGTGAAAGCTTGGTTTTGATTATTTTGTCTAACAATATATGAGTAATGTTAATAGAGTTCTTTTTAGAGTTTTATAAACTTTGTCTCATATGATCTTCACAATTATGCAAAGAGGGTAGGACATATGGAATCATTCCTACTTTTAAAGATGAGATCCTTGGGCTTCAAAGAAGTTCAATGACTTTCCCAGAGATAAATAGTTATATCTGCTGTCTCTTACATTAGTTTTCATTCTACTGTATCAAAGAGTTTCTGTGTAGAACCAATTCCTTTTATATGATCAATCTATAATTTCCAGAATGTAAAACTCAAATTGCTGAAATTACTGGATTTTCACATTTGCCAGAACTATATACCTTTTGTTTTGGTTTGGTTTTGCTGTATATCAAGTTAGAAGAACAAATATCAAGTTCTGCCATAGTATATTACTGTAATTTTAATCTTATTTGTAGCTGTAGGATTTAGAGGTGCTTGATTTGGAATAGCCTTAAAATGCATTTGGTCCTAGAAAGCTATTTTAATAAGTTTGATTCAGAGGACATTATGAAAGATTTTTTTCTCTGTTCTCATGATATTCTTAGGCAGGCTGCCCCATTTCAAAAGAAAAATGACTTTCAGCAATCATTTTAAAAACTAGTTTGCTTTATATTGTGTGAATACCTGTGGAAAGATGTATATTTCTTTTGATTAGGGACTTTCTTTGTGTAAGAAGTTCAGTTAAAGTACTTTTAGATCCTCTGCTCTTATATTCGTGGGCTTTATGCATATCACTATGAAGGAGTGTAAAAGGAGCCCCTGGGTGGCTCAGTGGTTGAGCTTCTGCCTTTGGCCCAGGGCTGGGATCCAGGATTAAGTCCCACATTGGGCTCCTTGCAGAGAGCCTGCTTCTCCACTCTGCCTGTCTCTGCCCGCCCGCCCCCCCAACCCCCCGTGTCCCTCATGAATAAATCACTAAAATCTTTTTTTAAAAAAATGAAGGAGTATGAAACAGGTTTTACCTTGCTTTCAACAAAGTTGAAACGTTGATAGAGAATGTAAGGCTAATTATGATACAAAGTAGTGGCTGCCAAACTATAAGGCCTGATTTTTTATGGCAATCAAACTAAGATGGTATTTGCTTTTATTTAAAACAAACAGAGGAGAAGATGTAATATAGACCATGTGTGGTCTGCAAAGCAAAAATATTAACTATCTGGGCCTTTACAGAAAAGGCTTGCCGACTATGAATTAGAAGAATATGTATCACATAAGATAAAGTATAGCAAGAGACATTAAGGAGTGCAAACCAGAATCCTGAGATACATTTCATACCCACTAAGAAAGCTATAATTAAAAATGGACAGTAACAAGTGTTGACAAGGATGTGGAGAGATTGGAACTCTCATGCACTGCTGGTGGGAATGTAAAATGGTAGTCACTGTAGAGAAAACAGTCTGGCAGTTCCTCAAAAAAGTTAAGCATAGTTACCATATGACCCAGCAATTTCACTGTAGGTATAAACCCAAGAGAATTAGAAACATATGTTAACATAAAAACTTGTTCATACTATTGTTAGTCACAATAGCAAGTAAGTCCATCACTGACTAATGAATAACCAATATGTGGTGTAGCCAGACAATGGAACATAATTCAGCCACAGAAAGAAATGAAGCACTAATACATGCTACAACATAGGTGAACTTTGCTTTATATGTGAGAGAAGCTGAACACAAAAGTTCACAAATTGTATTCCATTTATAGAAATGTCTGGAATAGACAAACCCATAGAGACAGAAAGTGGTTGCCAGAGGCTGGGGAGGGGATATTGGGAGTGATTGCTGCTGGATGTAGGGTTTCTTTTTAGGGCACTGAAAATGTTCTGAAATTAGTGGTGGTGATTGTACAGCCTTGTGAATAATTTAAATGACTCAATTACATACTTTAAAATGGTGAATTTTATGGTATGTGGATTATATCTCAACAAAAGAAAATGTAAGCAGAGATTCCATAGTTTTATGGAAGAAGTAATGAGAGGTCAGGTAAGGAAGAATTGCAGGCATGAATTGATTGCTACAGCTTTGAAGTTGGGGCTTGAAAATGTACCTCAAAGGGCATGGAGGATTTGAATAGAGAAAGAAGAAATGGGTAGATACAGTGTTACCGGTCTTAGGAACAGGCATAAATCTTCCTGTTTGACAGGAGAGGAAGAAGGGACAGGACTAAGAGGAAGAAAGACAAGCTGGATTTGTTCTCATGACATTTCTAAACTGGAATATTGAGCTGATTTGTCTTGCAAGGGACACTGCCCTATCAGGGGGATGCTTTGCACTGTCATTTGTATGGAGTAATTTGTGTATTCTTCTAGGCTAAAGCAGGAGCTTTCTAGTCCAGCCAGCAAGCCAGAAGCTGCCATGATACTTTTAACAGGTTATTGTAAGGATTTTAGGTCTCAGTATATGCTTTGAGGAATTTTCTACCATCTTTTTTTCCTTCTTTTTAAAGGTTTTATTTATTCATGAGAGAGAGGCACAGACACAGGCAGAGGGAGAAGCAGGCTCCATGCAGGGAGACCATGTGGGACTTGATCCCAGGTCCCCAGGATCACGGACGGCCTAGGCCGAAAGCGGTGCTAAACCACTGAGCCACCTGGGCTACCCTCTTTTTCGTGTTTTTATGTGAATTCCACGTAACATACAGTGTAATATTAGTTTCAGATGTAGAATTTAGTGATTCATCACTTAAATACAACACCCAGTGCCTATCACAAGTGCCCTGCATAATGCCCATCACCCAGTTACCCTCCCCACCCACTTTCCCTCCAGCGACCCTTAGTTTGTTCTCTGTTGTTAAGACTCTTTTCTGGTTTTGCTGTCTTTTTTCTTTTTCTCCCCATGTTCATCTTTTTGTTTCTTAAATTCCACATCTGAGTGACATCGCATGCAATATTTGTCTTTCTCTGACTTATTTCCCTTATCATAGTACTCTTCTTGCTCCATCCATGTCATTGCAGATGGCAAAATTTAAGTCTTTTTGGTGGCTGAGTAATATTCCTCTGTGTGTGTGTGTGTATACCATATCTTCTTTATCCATTCATCAGTCAATGGACATTTGGGCTCTTTCCATAATTTAGCTATTATTGATAATGGTGCTATAAAAATAAATATTGGGTACATGTATCCCTTCAAAACCATATTTTTGTATCCTTTGGATAAATACCTAGTAGTGCAATTGCTGGGTTGCAGGGTGGTTCTAATTTTAACTTTTTGAGGCACCTCCATACTGTTTTCCAGAGTGGCCACACCAGTTTGCATTTCTACCAACAGTGTAGGAGGGTTCTCCTTTTTTTGCTTTGTTTTGTTTTTAACCAATTTTAAGTCATATAAAGTATCTGATTTTTTTGTTGTTATTCGAACAAAAATCCTTAATATTATGGTTCATTATACTTGCCACTTTATAAAGTTCTTTGTTGTGTATTGCCTCATTTAATCTTCTCATCACACCTGTGAGATAGATGGTATCATTCCATTTTAAAGATGAAAGAGGCCATATAATAGAGTGATTTGGAGCCAGGTGGGGCCACTGAAGTCAAAATGCCTAGGTTGGAACTCTGGTTTTGTCATTTATTTTGAGTTTTTCTCATCTCTCCTAGAGTATATGTTTTCTTTTATGCAAAATGGTGATTATATCATACAGTTGTATTTAAATAAGTTATAGAAGTAAAATTCCTAGAATCATGCTTGATGCATAGTAAGTCCTCAGTGTTATGCTCTTATTTATAGATCATAGATCATGAGAATTGAGTGAAATTAAGAAGTCCAGAGTCTTCCAGCTAATAAGTGGTAGAGCCAGCACTTAATTACAGGTGTTCTGAATCCAAGTCTCATTTTTAAACTTGCTTTTACCAGATTTTATTATATACTTATTTATTGGCCATACATTTATAAACTTTCTAAATTTTGATTTACATGGAAACCAGACAATAAACCAGATATTGATAGCACAAGAGATTTTCTACCCTCTTTACAACAGAACATTCATTCTTAAACCCAGTCTTTTGCTTTAATCCTTTGATATCCAGTCCTTCGAAATTATAAACCAAATTATGAACTATGAAGGGAAATTGATAAAGGAAAGCATAGATTAACATAGTTCAGAAAAATTAGCTTGAATATGATAAAATGAACAATTAAAGGCAAATAACATGTAGGGGAAAACCCGGAATAACCAAAAAGGTTGCTATCTTTAATAAATAAGCAGAAAAGACTGATTGATAGGAAAAACAACTTTTTTCAAAGACAAATGAGAAAAGAATAGGCAATTCAAAAAAGATGTGACATATCTGAAAAACAGCTTAACTTTACAAGTTAAAATTCAGTTAAGGATAATATATTTTTTTAAGATTTATTCATGAGAGACACAGAGAGAGGCAGAGACACAGGCAGAGGGAGAAGCAGATTCCCTAGGGAGAGCCTGATGAGGGACTCGATCCCAGGACCCCAGGGTCACACCCTGAGCCAAAGGCAGATAGATGCTCACTGCTGAGCCACCCAGGTGCCCACCTCTTGGATAATACATTTTTGATGATACACTTAAACCAAGAACATTGAAGTTAAAATTTAAAAATTTAAATTGAAATGCTCTGCTGTTAGGGATATAGTAAAATAAGACCCACACATTCCTGAGGAGAATGTAAATTGATGAACCTACTAGTCTCCATGAAAAACCTTAAAAGTGTTCCTAATCTTATACCTAGTAATGATCCATCTGAGAATGTAACCCAGAGGAAAAAAAAATGATAACTTTGGACAAAAATTTGTGCACAAAGATTCATTGCAGTGTTATCTATAATAGCGAATATTTGGACATATCTGGCCAAAAGAATAATTATTGTACATTTATTGCAGTATTATTTGTCAAACAGTTTTCATTAAAAATTTTAATGCTCTTGAGAAAAGAGGATGATATAATGTTTGGAGGGGTGGGAAACAAGATTCAAAATTATAGCACTAACCTCTAGTGTCAAGTGGTAAAATGAAGTCTCGAGAGTAAATAGTTCATTCTGGACATTCTTAATGTAGTAGTTCTTAAATGTTTGGTATACTGGATGTCTACCCATTATAAAAATAGAATAAAAAACAGAATATACCTTTTGAACCCCAAACCACTTCCCCTTGTAGTAGTGAACACTCACTTCTCTATTCTTTAATGCAACTCCTCAAAAAAAATTTCAGTAATTCTGTTTCCCGTTTCTCACTCTTTTCCTGAACTCAGGCTTTTGTCCCTAGGTTAATCCACTAAAATGAGCTCTCCAAGTCTCCAGTGACCCCCAGTGGTCGGTTCCCAGTGCTTCTCTTACTGGATTCAGCAGCAGCTTGTGGCAGTTGATCACTTTCAAATGTTTTCTTCTCTGTCTTCCAAAAAGCCACACACATGGTTTCTCCCTACCTCACTGGCTGCTGCTGCTTGTCCTCTTTTGTTGACTGCTCTACTTAGGATTTTTTAAAGTTAATATGAATTATGTATTTTTTAAAATTGTGGTAAAAAAAACATAAAATTTACCCTTGTAACCATTTTTAAGTGCACAATTTAGTGGAATTAAGTACTTTTACATTTTTGTGAAACTATTCCCACCATGCATATCTAGAATTTGTTTAATCTTCCCAAACTGCAACTCTGTACCCATATAACATTTAACTCCCTATTCCTCTCTCCTCCCATGCCCTGACAACCACCATTCTATTTCCTGTCTGTGAATTTGACTATTGACTACTCTAGATATTTTGTGTACCTTGGAATCATACAGTAATTTGCCCTTTTATGACTGGCTTATTTTATTTAGTTAATGTAGTATTCTCAAGGCTCATTCATGCTGTAGCTTGTGTCAGAATTTCCTTCCTTTTAAGGCTGAGTATCCCTTTGTGTGTGTGTGTGTGTGTGTGTGTGTACCACATTTTGTTTATCTCCTCATCTGTTGATGGACACTTGAGTTGTTTTCACTTTGACTACTCTGAATAACGCTGCTGTAAACACGGATATACTACCAATACCTGTTTGAGTCTCTGCTTTCAGTTCTCTTGGGTATATACCCACAAGTAGAACTGCTTGATCATATGATAATTCTGTATGTAAACTTTTGAGGAACTGCCATGCTGTTTTCCGCATTCCCACCAGCAGTACACAAGGGTTCTAATTCCTCCATATTTTTACCAATATTTGTTATTTTCTGGTTTCTTCATTGTTTGTTTTGTTTTGGCAGTAGCCATCGTAATGGCTGTAAAGTGGTATCTAATTGTGGTTTTGATTTGCATCCCTTGATGATTAGGAGTGTTCATCATCTTTTCCATGTGTTTTTTGCCATTTGTGATTTTTATATCTTCTTTGGAAAAATGTCTATTCAAGTCCTTTGCCCGTTTTTCATTGTGTTGTTTGGTGCTTGTTGTTGAGTTGTAGGCGTTCTTTATATATTCTGATATTAACCCCTTATCAGGTACATGACTTGCAGATGTTTTTTCCCATTCCATCAGTTGCTGTTTTACACTAATGGTTGTGTTCTTTGATTCACAGATGTTTTAATTTTTTAAAAAAGATTTTATTTATTTATTCATCAGAGACAGAGACAGAGAGGCAGGGACACAGGCAGAGGGAGAAGCAGGCTCTATGCAGGGAGCTGGACATGGGACTCGATCCTAGGACCCCAGGATCATGCCCTGGGCTGAAGACGTGATCACTTCAGCAGCACTAAACTGCTGAGCCATCTGGGCTGTCGAGAAGTTTTAAATTTTGATGTAGTTCAGTTTATCTATTTTTTCTTTTGGTGCTTGTGCTTTTAATGTCATATCCAGGAAATCATTGCCAAGTCTAATGTCATGAAGCTTTCCCTTATGTTTTCTTTTAAGAGTTTTATACTTTTGTTCTTATATTTAGGTTTTTGATTCATTTTAATTATTTCTGTAAGGTAAGGATCCAACCTAATTCTTTTGCATGTGAATACCCAGTTCCCAACACCCTTTGTTAAAAAGACTGTCTTTTTTCTTACTGATTGGTATTAGCACCTTGTCAAGCTATTTGACCGTTTATATAAGGGTTTATTTCTGGGCTGTCTCCTACAAATTTTGTTATTTTTATTTTCATTTTCATTCTCTTCAAAATACTGATTTCCATTTTGACTTCTTTGGATCACAGATTATTCAGAGACATGTTATTTTGTTCTCAGATATTTGGGGATTTTCTTAATGTCTATTTCTGATTCTAGGTAAATTCCATTGTGGTAAAAAACATACTTTGTATGGCTTAAATTCCTTTAGATTTATTGAGATGTATAGTCTAGATTATAGATTATAGTCTCTTGATAAATGTTCCATGTGCACTTGAAAATAATGTATATCTTGTCAGATGAAGTATTTTCTTTCTTTTTTTTTTTTTTTGAAGTATTTTCTAAATATCAGTTTGATCCAGTTGATTGATAGTATTGTTCAGTTCAAATATGTCCTTACTGATTCCTGCCTGCTGGATCTGTCAATTACTGATAAAGGGATGTTGAAGTCTCTAGCTGTAATAGTGGATTCATCTGTTTCTCCTTGCTGTTATATGCTTTGTCTCGTATATTTTGATGCTCTGTTGTCAGACACATAAACATTAAGGATTGTTAGGTCTTCTTGGAGAATTGACTCCTTTATCATTATATAATGTCACTCTTTATCCCTGATAATTTTCCTTGCTCTGAAGTTGGCTTTGTCTGAAGTTATATAGCTACTCCAACTTTCTTTTTTTTTGATTAGCGTTAGCATGGTATATTTTGCTCCATTTACTTGCTCCTTTACTTTTAATCTGTGTTTTATATTCAAAGTGGTTTCTCATAGACAACACATAGTTGGATTTTGTTTTTTAGTCCACTTGGCAGTCTTCTTTTATTTATTTTTATTTTTAAAAGATTTATTTATTCATGAGAGGCCCACAGAGAGAGAGAGGCAGAAACACAGGCAGAGGGAGAAGCGGAGAAGCGGGCTACCCGCAGGGAGCCTGAGTGGAGCTCAGTCCTAGGACCCCAGGATCACGACCTGAGCCAAAGGCTCAACCACAGAGACACCCGGCAGTCTTTCTTTTAATTTGTATATTTAGACCATGATGTTTAAAGTGATTTTTGATATGTTGGATTAATAGGTACCACAGTTGTTACTGTTTTCTATTGGTTATTGCCCGGGGTGTTTTTTGTTTTGTTTTGTTCTTCTACCCTTTTTCTGCCGTTTTCTGGTTTTGTTTTGTTTTATTTATTTATTTGTTTGTTTGTTTTATTCATGAGAGACACAGAGAGAGAGAGAGAGAGAGGCAGAGACACAGGCAGAGGGAGAAGCAGGCTTCATGCAGGGAGCCTGACATGGGACTCTGTCCCGGGTCTCCAGGATCACACCCTGGGCTGCAGGCAGCACTAAACCGCTGGGCCACCGGGGTTGCCCTATTTTCTTTTTTTAATTGAACATTTTATGTGCTTTCATTATTCTCCTGTCTTACCATATCAATTATATTTTCTTTAGTGATTGCCTTTGAATTTAAAACCTACATTCACGGCTATAACACCATACCACTTCACAGGGTAGTACATGTATTTTATAGCAAAGTATTCCCAGTTTTTCCCACCAATCTCTTAACATTGCTGTTATTCATTTCACTTATCCATAAGCTATAGTCACATAATATAATTATTATTATTCCAAACAATTATCTGTTAGATCAAGTAAGATAAGAAAATAAAAGTTTTTATTTTACTTTCATACATTCATATTTAGGTCCAAGTACCTACCCTAAATCATTTTCCTTCCTTTAGAAGAACTTCTAACATTTCTTGCAGGGCAGGTCTACTGGCAACAAATTTCCTGAATTTTTGTTTGTCTGAGAGAGTCTGTATATCTTTCATGCAAAGGATAATTTTGCTGAATACAGAATTGTAGCTTGATGGGTTTTTTCTATCAACACTTTAAATATTTCATTTCTCTTTATGCTTGTGTACTTTCTGAAGAGAAATTGGATGTAATTCTCATCCTTACTGCACTGTAGGTAAGGTATTTTTTCCTTCTGACTTCTTTCAGCATTTTTTTTTTCCTCTGATTTTCTACAACTTGAATATATGCCTAGGTATAGATTTTTTGGTATTCTGCTTGATATTCTCTGGACATCTAGGATTTGTGGCTTGGTGTCTTCTGTTTATTACTGTCTTTTGATTATTTATTTATTAACTATTAATTTTTTTTTCCTCCCAACTCCTCACTCCTTTTAGTCCTGACTTCTAAGTATATCTAGAAGATAACTAAGTCTTAATACTTTGCCACTACTGCTTTGGTCCATTTCCATCTTATGGGTTTCTTTTTCTTTTTTTTTTCTTTTTTTAAGATTTTATTTATTTATTCATGAGAGAGAGGCAGAGACACAGGCAGAGGGAGAAGCAGGCTCCATGTAGGGAGCCCAAAATGGGACTCGATCCCAGGACTCTAGGATCACGCCCCAGGCCAAAGGCAGGAGCTAAACTGCTGAGCCACCCAGGGATCCCCTCTTTTGGGTTGTTTTATTTGCTTTCACATAGTTTTCCTTACTTCTGCCCTTCACCTCCTCCTTCCTTTCACCATATAACAGCAGGGTATCTATTTAAAATTTCCATGGGGACCTGTCTTCCTTTGCTCACAACCATTCAGTGACTTCACATCTCTTAGCAAGCAAAAGCTATAGTTTTACCATGTTCTGAAAAGCCTGTATTTAGCTCTTATCTGCTAATCACACCGTACTTGTTAGGTACTCTCCTTTCTCTTTGAAAGTCAGCATATCTCAGAGGTCTGCATAACTGTAGTCTAACTTCCCCTTACGTTTAGGTGTTCCATTCAAATATCACTTTCTTCAAATTACAGATCTCCATGCCCCATGAACTAATAACTCCCTGTCTTCCTTTCCTGCTGAATTTTTTTCCAAAACAATTTTACCAGCTGATCTATGCCTTTGGTAAGGAGAGAACATGGCGCACTGAAGAAAATTAAAGCCAGTTGGCTGGAGCATTGAGAATGAGAGGGACCATATTGTGAGGTAAACTAGAGTAAGAGTTATAGACCAAACTGTGCAGACCCTTATGGGCTATCTTAATTAACATTTTTGGTCTTTATTTAAAAGTAGTGGAAAAGTACTGAAGTATCTTAACTGGAGGGATTTGGGAGGAGGGTCAGTAACATGATTAAATTTTTATAATCTTTTTATAATCATCTGGCTTCATTGTGGAAAAATAGATTGAAGGGGGAAAATTGGATGTGGGGAAACCAGATGAGAGGCCATCACAGTAATCCAGGTGTAAGCTGATGGTAGCTTATCTGACCTGGGTTGATGGCCATACAGGAAGAATATTTGGAACTGTTTGATTCTTATGAAAAAAATCCATTTATAAACATGTGGTCAGCAATTTATAACTCCTGATTGCCAGATTAAGATCTCCCATTTATGTGATACTCATCTGATTCCATTATGACAAAATAAAATGGTTCAGCCAATGTAACTCTTTAAAATAAATATAGAAAAATCAATAGTTTTATATCTTCTTGTATATTTCTTTGTGGTAGGCACAAAATCAAAGATCCCTAATTAAATTATTCATTCTTATTTTTATAGCCAGTTTCTAGATCTGATTAAATTGATATATCTGTCATGAAAACAGGGCTTTAAATAATTTTATTATATTTTTTCTGACCTCCTCTCATCTCAAAAATTAAGTTGATTAGGACCAAGGTTGTTCCCAGTGGAATTTTTAAAAGACAAAGGTGTCTGCCTGTGGTATTTCTTGTCACTAAACAAGTAACCTCTGGTAGCAGGAACCTGTGTATAACTTCAGAGTTTACATGAATCAGAAACTCAAGACAACTTTGGCCATGCTAAGATAGTTTTAAAGATCTTAAAGCAAACAAACTAATAAACTAGGATCCTCATAGTAGTTTTCTAATGTGGCAGTATTTTTATCAACCAAAATGTTGGTCCTATATTTGTTTCACTTTAAAAGGGAAAAAGCATTTAACTTTTCCCATGGCAGGCATTTTATGTGTGACTAAAATATGTTATATTGTTTAGTTATCAGAGTTATCATGTGTCTCTCATGAATAAATAAATAAAATCTAAAAAAAAAAAAGCAGAATCCAGATATACACAAATTCAAGAAGTCAAATGAAGGATTAATAAAAATATAAACCTAAACAATTCATAGTTAAATTTACACACATTGAGAGGTCTTAAAAATAGCCAGAGTGAGAAGTTAGATTATTTTGGAAAGATCTGCAATTTATCAAAAGGAAAATTAAAGCCAAAGGACATGAGGATAATAACTACAGTGTGCTGTGAATAAATAACTCTTAAGGCAAAAATATCTTTTTTAAAAAAGATATTTATTTATTCATTCATTCATTCATTCATTCATGAGAGAGACACACAGAGAGAGGCAGAGACACAGGCAGAGAGAGAAGCAGGCTCCATGCACGGAGCCCCATGTGGTACTCTATCCGGGACTCCAGGATCACACCCTGGGCCAAAGGCAGGCACTGAGCCACCCAGGGATTCCCAAGGCAAAAATATCTTTAAGAGTATAGGTAATAGGGGATCCCTGGGTGGCTCAGCAGTTTAGCGCCTGCCTTTGGCCCAGGGCGCGATCCTGGAGTCCTGGGATTGAGTCCCACGTCGGGCTCCCGGCATGGAGCCTGCTTCTCCCTCTGCCTGTGTCTCCGCCTCTCTCTCTCTATCTCTATCATGAATAAATAAATAAAATCTTTAAAAAAAAAAAGAGTATAGGTAATATATAATTTTCAAATAAATAAAAACAGATTTTGCTGCTAATAGAACATCTCTATGACAACTTCAAAAAGACACACTTTAGGTAGAAGGAAAAAGGATCCCTGCTGGAAGGCTTGGGATATTAATTAGAAAAGAAAAAAGGCTGAAAATTAAAGAGCCAAGCCTCCAAGCTAATTTAGAAAAAGAGAAAAAGAAGGGAATGAAGAAATAAACATAAAAGCAGATATTAAAGAAATACAAAACAAGCTTATAGGAAAGGAACAATAAAGCCAAAGTTGATTCCTAGGAAAGGCTGACCTGGTAAGTATAATAAAAAAAAACCAGAGGGGACATAAACAATGAGAATGAAAGAGGAACTAAACCACAGCTGCTATACGATTATTAAAAAGTATACCTAAGTAACTTATTGTTTAAGGAATTTCAAATGGTAGATTATTGCATGTGTTGTCATAATAGAATATTAAGCCTTTCAAGACCACTTGTCAAATTTGCTTTCCTGAATAAGAGAGTTGGAATATTTAGTCCTTCCCTTGAACTTTTGGAGAATGATTTCAAGGGTGTAGTGAATGGGATGATTGTCTCAGTCAAGCTTTACTTAAGTCATACAGTCTTAAGATTTTGGTAAAGATTTACTTGGGGATAAATGATATGAATTTCTTTTAAAACAGTAGAATTTGTGTTCTTTTTTTAATACACAAAGAAGTGAGGATGTATCATTCAATAAAGAAGTGCAGGAACATAAACTGTAGAAACCTTGTGTTTTAAATTTTTTTTTTTTTTTTTAATTGGTGGCTCAGTTGGTTAAGCCTCCAACTCATGATTTTGGCTCACTTATCAGGGAGTCTGCTTGAAATTCTCTCCCTCTGCCACACATCCCACCTCCCCCCCTTACACATGTACTCTCTCAAATAAGTAAATCTTTTAAAAGAAAGGAAATATGGGGAACACTCAGAGAAGCTAGAAATTTGAAGTAGCTGTTGTAAGTTAAAGGATACAGTGACTGCTTTTTTTTTTTAATTTTAAGCTTTTTAGTTATGCCTGCTAATAGTACTAATTAATTAGCATATAATACTTTTTTAAAAAAGATTTTATTTATTTATTCATGAGAGATACAGAGAGAAGAGAGAGAGGCAGAGACACAGGCAGAGGGAGAAGCAGGCTCCATGCAGGGAGCCCGATGTGGGACTCAATCCTGGGTCTCCAAGATCATGCCCCAGGCTGAAGACAGCGCTAAACCGCTGAGCCACCCGGGCTTCCCTAATACTTTTATTTTAGAAAGTAAGAATTAAAGAATTTGCAGAGGAGATCAGAATGATTATAGATTTTGAAACCTTTACCATTTGAAAAAGGAAATGGACTGCTTCCTGAAATAGAAGATATTAGGGGCAGGGGATAAGTGTTTCCAAATATTTGAGGGATATAGACTTCAGAATAGGAATTCTCTTTATTCTGTTTAACTTCAGAGGACAGAGACCCAGTAAGTAGCCACTACAAAGAAATAGAGCGGTGTAAAGAACATTCTAACAATTAGGTTACCCAGGGAGGGACTGGACTATTCTGTGAAGGTAGAGTTCAAAGGGCTTAGATGATCATATCTGGAGATGTTTTTAGACTGAATTTCCAGAAAGGGAACACCTACTATAATTCAGGCATTCTGTTGTTGAATACTGACTTCAGTAGGTATAACAAGAAAAGACAATCCCTGGGTGGCTCAGTGGTTTACCGCCTGTCTTCGGCCCAGGGTGTGATCCTGGAGTCCCAGGATCAAGTCCCACATCAGGCTCCCTGCATGGGGCCAGCTTTACCCTCTGCCTAGGTCTCTGCCCCTCTCTCTCTCTCTCTCTCTCTCTCTCTCTCTCTCTGTGTGTGTGTGTCTCTCATGAATAAATAAATAAAAATCTTTTTAAAAAAAGTAATTAAACTTATTTTGGGACATCTGCGTTTGCTCAGTGGTTGAGCATCTGCCTTCAGCTCAGGGTGTGATCCTGGGATCTGGGATCCAGTCCCGCTTTAGGCTCCCTGTGGGCAGCCTGGATCTCTCTGTGTCTGTGTCTCTGCCTCTCTCTTTCTCTCTGTCTCTCATGAATAAATAAATAAAATCTTAAAAATAAATAAATAAAATAAAATACTCATGGCTTCTGGGACACCGGGTGGCTCAGTTGGTTGAGTGTCTGGGACTTCTGGTTTCATCTCAGGTTGGGTTGTTAGATAGAGCCTGATGTTGGGCTCTGGGCTCGGGGTGGGGGGGTCTGCTTCTCCTCTCCCTCTGCCTTTTCCTCCCTCTCTAAAATATGTAAATAAATACTTAAAATATTCATGGCTTCTGTAAATATAATCAACAATATAACTGCTTGTTAAGAAACTACCTTCAGTGTTCTTTAATGTAAAAAAAACTTTCTTTGAAATTTCTCATCACAACAGAATTTTCTTAAATGAATTTTGTTTTATAGGTTCATTTATGTAGGAGAAACTGTCTCCTTGTAATTAGTTTACATATTTAAAAACTGAAACAACAAAATTGGGATTGATTTGTGTCATAAAGACAATCATGTTATTTTGTGAAATTTAGAAGTAGTTTTGAAGGAAGAATGAAAAATTTGTTGTATTATAGCTTGGACTATAATGTTAGGAACTTAAGATTGACTTAAAATTTAAACATAGTGTAGTGTAATGTTTATTCTTGTCCTCCTTATTTGTCAGGAAATCTTAACCAGAGAGAGAAATTTTCTGGTGCTGTGTTGGGAATGCAGGGCACAAGAGATTTCCATAAAAAGGCATGGTTTGCTTCGAAGAACATAGTGGTTTTCTAACTTGGCAGTAATGAGTTAGAATTAACCCCTTTCAAAAGAAAATAATCCACATTATTCCTTATTGTATATTTGTATGTGTCTGTTTTCTTATCTGAGCTGTATTATTTTTGCATTTGCATGTGTGCATATGTGTATACATTCATGACCCATGGTATTATGTGTAAAGAAAATAATTTTCGGGATATATAGTACATATGAAAAATATATACTATATATATGAAAAATGGCTTTGGGATTTGAATATTTTACTGCTTGAGTTGAGGAACAGGGGCCAAATATTTTGTTGTTGCAGAATACCCAAAATAATTTGGCTGTGTCTGAGTGCTTTTCCCAAAATCTGTTGCCCTAGGAGGCAGTTTGGGGAATGTAAATGAGCCTTGCTATATTAGGATTCCCTCTGGAAAGATACACATATTTGGATTAGAGAGATGATGTATTTACGCCTTGTTAAAATGACAGTGGTCCCCAGCTCAGAACCATGAGGGACCTGAAAAAGGGTTTACAGATAAGATCTGTCTGGATATATTTACATGCTCTTGTGTTTAATAGTCAAGGTGTTTGTTTTTGTTTTGCTTTCATGGAAATAAGAGAGCCACCTGATACAGACAGAGGATGATTAGTGTTGAGCACAAACCTTTTTCAGCTCACAGTTTCCTCTGAACTTCCTGTCCATCTGTGTTGTAAAATGTGGTCTTTTTTCAGTGCTCGATTCTTAGATTTCTTCTGTTTTCACTGAATAAATCCTTCTTGGTTGATCTCATCTACTATGGTTTCAATTACAAACATTTCTTAAAACAACTCCTAAGTCTCTACCCTCTAGCCCTTTAGTTTCTGCTGAGCTTCCAGACTTAGATTTACTTTTCCCATAGGAATCTCAAACTTAATTTTGAGCAGGAATATTAACTTTCTTTTTAAACCTCCTTTTAGCCACCAATTTTCCTAGAGTAGATATTTAGGAGTTATTCTTGATTCCTCTTAAATCCCCTTAATAATAACCTGTAACTAGCTAGAGGCCTGTCAGTTTTACCTTCAGAAAACCATTGCGCTTCTTCAGCACTAGTGCTGCTGTGCAGGCCTGTGTCATTTTCCACCCAAGCTATTTCAGTAGCTTTCTAACTATTCTTGCCTCTCATGTCTCCTTCATTCTGTTTAGTAGACTGTTAGTTGTTGTCTTTCCAGAAGGTATACCTGACTGTATTACTTAAAAAAAAAAAAAAATACTGTTTCTTCCCTTTGCTTCCTAAATAAATTGTAGGAATTTCTCTTTTACATGGTAAGTGCCTTTGCAAGCATAACCCAGGTTCCATACCCTGCTCCATTTTCCATACCTTGTTTTTAAACTGTGTGTTCTGGCCACACCCAGTTGTCTGGTATTCCCTAGATCTTGTATATCTAGTGACTTAGAGTATTTGCTCAAGCCATTTCCTCTGCTTAGAATGTCTTTCCCTACTTACCTGGAACATTCCTATTCAGTTTTTCTCTTAGATCTTATGTAACCTCCGTTGAAAAACCAACCTGCTCTCTCCTGTGTTCTTCCATACTTCCCCAACCCTTTAATCTCTGCTCTATAATAACTGTTCACATCATATTGTAATTTTAGTTTTTCCTCCTCCATGGGCTCTTTGAGGATGGGAAACATATTTTTCATTTTTGCCTCCCTTCCACCTAATACAGAACTAGTACCTGGGATATATTTGGTAAATGTGTTTTGATTCAGAACAACAGTCATACCTGCTACCATGTCTGTTGGATAGTCCACTATAATTTACCCTTACTGTGGGTAAGGGCTGCTGGAACAAATTACCATAGACTGGGTGGCTTAAATGACAAATGCATTTCTCATAGTTCTAGAAGCTGGGGAGTCCAAGATCAAGGCACTGGGAAATCAGGTGTCTGAAGAGGACCTGCTTCCTGACTTATAAATAAATGACTGCCTATATTTTCACTTGGTGGAGAGTGAAAGAAGCAAGCTCTTGGAACTCTTAGATGACTGGACTAGTGTCCTTATAATCCTCATCTAATCCTAATTACCTCCCAAAGGCCCCACCTTTTAATCTCATCACATTGGGGGACATATTCACTTTATAAAACTGTATGTGTAACTGTTATTCTGAGACATTTCCCTTTTTTCCCCATTGGGTTTTCCTAAGTGAATTCTACGAGCTATATATATAATTCACATGTAGTAAAATGTCCCTATTTTTTTCTTTTTAAATTTTAAAAATTTTATTTATTTTTAAATTTTAATTCCAGTATAACATACAGTGTTATATTAGTTTCAGGTGTATAATATAGTGGTTCAGCAATTCTATACATTATAGTGCTTATCATGGTAAGTATATCCTTAATCCCATTTACCTGTTTCCCCCATCCTCCCACTCACCTCCCCCATGGAACCATCAGTTGCCCATAGTTAAGGGTCTGGTTGGTTTGTCTTTTCTTCTTTGTTCATTTATTTTGTTTCTTAAATTCTACATATGAGTGAAATCGTGTGGTACTTTCTTTCTCTGACTTATTTTACTTAGCATTATACTCCATTATAGATCCATTCATGTTAGAAATGGTGAGATTTCATTTTTTTAAGATTTTATTTATTTATTTATTCATGAGAGACAGAGAGAGGCAGAAACATAGGTAGAGGGAGAAGCAGGCCCCTTGCGGGGAGCCTGATGCAGGACTCGATACCTGGACCCCAGGATCACGCCCTGAGCTGAAGGCAGATGCCCAACCATTGAGCCACCCAGGCATCTAAGATTTCATTCTTTTTTATGGTTAATATTCGATTGTTTGTATATACTACATCTTCTTTGTCCATTCATCTATTGATGGCCACTTGGATTGCTTCCATAATTTGGCTATTATAAATAATGCTGCAATAAATATAAGGGTGCAGATATCTTTTTGGTTTAATGTTTTCATATTTGGGTAGGTACCTGTAATGGAATTACTGAATCATATGGTAATTCTATTTTTATTTTTTTGAAGAGCCTCCATACTATTTTCCAGAGTGGTTGTATCACTTTACATTCCCATCAACAATGCACAAGGGTTCCTAAAATGTACCTGTTTTAAATGCAATTCAAAAAGGGGGTGCTTGGGTGACTCAGTAAGCATCTTCCTGCGGCTCAGGTCATGATCTCCTGGACCAGCAGGAATTCTGCTTCTTCCTCTGCCTCTGCCCACCCCTCTCAAGCCCCACTTGTGTGCTTTGTCTTTCTCAAATAATTAATTAATCTTTAATTTAAAATGTACAATAAAATTTAATAAATGGAAACACCCATGTAACCACCGCCATAATTAAGATACAAATCATTTCCATCACCCAGAAAAGTTCCTTTATAGTGATCATGCCTGTCCTACCACCACTGGCCCCAAGTAACTTTCTGGAACTATAGCTTAGTTTTATCTTTCCTAGAATTTTATGTAAGTGGAATCGAACAGTAGTCACTCTTTTACTGTGTGGGTTGTTTTCTTTTGGTTTTTTTTTTTTTTTTTTTGAGATTCATCCATCTTGTTTCTGAATCTGTCAGTAGTTTATTCTGTTTTTTATTACTTAATAGTATTCCATTGATTGGATATATCACAGTTTATCCATTCACTTCATGATGGATACTTGGGTTGTTTCTAGATTTTGGCTATTATGAATAAAGGTAAGGGTTGAAGTTCATTTTTTTCCAGCTTGACTTGTTCATAAGACTGTCTTATACATACTGAATTATTTTTGCCCCTATCTGAAACAGTCTATTTCTGTGTAACAGATTAACACAAATCCCATTGGGCGTAGAACAGTAATAATCATTTATTGTCAATTTTTGTGGATTAGGCATTTGGGAGTGGCTTGACTGGAATGTTCTGGCTCATAGCCTCATGAGACTGCAATCCTCTGAATTAAGGCTTGACTAAAACTGCAAGATCTGCTTCTGAAGGTGTTTCGTAAAGTGTGCTAACTCTTGGTAGGAGTCCTCAGTTCCTCTCCATTTGGGCCTCTCTGAAGGGCTGTTGGTTAAGTGTCCTCCTGATATGGTGAGTGGCTTCCCTAAGGGAGACTGATTCCAGAGATTATGGTATAAGCTGCAGTGCCTTTTAAAGGAGGTCACATATGGTCACTTCTGCAATATTCGGTTGTCACTCAACCAATCTTAGTCGGAAACTACACAAGGATTTGAAAACTGAGAGGGAACAAGTTATGAATACCAGGAGACCAGGATCATTGGGGGGATAGCTTGAAGGATGGGTACTATATAGTCCCTTTATAAAAAAATGAACCAAACATAATATATGGTTTTATTTCTGGATTTAATTTGGTGCCACTGATCTCTCTTTATGACAATATAACAGTATCTTTATTACTGTAGTTCTATATTGTCTTAAAATCAGATAGTATATAAAACTTTTTTCTTTTTCCAAACTGTTAACTGTACTAAGTTATTTGCATTTTCAAAAAAATGCTAAAGTCATCTTGTCAATTTTTACAAAAAAGAAATCTGTTGATTGGGATTGCATTGAATCTGTAGACCCAGCTTGGAGAGAATTGACATCTTAACAATACTATGGATATATCTTAATATAACATAGCAAGTCTGTGTAGTTACTGTGTCCTTAATTTCTCTGAGCTGTGTTTTTTAGTTTCAGTATATAAGCCTTGCACATATTCTGTTAAATTCATCTTTTAAGTATTTTATTTCTTATTGGATACTATTATAAATAGTATTTTTTAGATTACATTTTTCAGTTCTTTGCCAGTATATACAAATATAATAGTTATTATTTTGTATCAACCTTTTATCCTGAAATCTTGCTAGATTCACATTATGAGTCTGGGAGCTTATTTGTGTATTGTACATGTGGGATCATGTTATCTGTGAATAAAGACAATTTTACTTCTTCCTTTTGCATAGGCTAGACCCTACTATATACTGGCTTAGAACAAATTTGAGGTGGAATGAACAGACATATGGATGGAAAGAAAAATAAAAACTATATAATACAAATAGATGGAGAAAAAGTATTTAGAAAATCAGACATCCATTCTGGAGAATCCATGTAATTATAAACTCTTAAGAATGTAAAAGGGTATAAAGAAGATGTAAAACCATAAAGCTTGAGTTTAATTAGAGTAACCAATATGCTAACTGCTTAGAATAGGTAGGGAATCATAATCTAGGGTCCCCAACACTTGTATAGAAAAAAATCTTTATTTTTCACTAACTTCTAAATGAAATTTAGTATTTGTTTCTATTTTGAGTGCAGGCAACAAACTACATAGTGATATCAGCAGCAATTGTGACATATCACCAATAAATATTACTTTTAACTTTACTGTGTCTTTTTTTAAAGTTTGTTTCTTGAAGACAACATGGTTAGTCTTGCTTTCTTATCTTGACTTTGAATTGGAACGTTGGAATATTCGATTAGGTGATATACATTTAATGTAATGATGTGGTTGCCTTTTAATTCTGCTCTCCTGCTATTTGTTTTATCTTTTTCTCATCTTTTCACTGTTCTTTCTTGCTTTTTTGTGCTTTTTCTGCTGTTTTATGGGTGAATCAGTTTTTTTTCTAGTGGCTGCTCTAGATTTTATTTTAATATATGACAGTTTATCTTCAAATACTTATTATTATATTATTATTATACTACTCCAGATACACTGTAAGAACTTTGAACAATATACTCCCAGTTCTCTTACTTTTTGTGTGTTTGTGCTATTATTGTAATACGTCTTTACGTATGTTGTAAAACGTTGTAATACATTATTAGTTTTGCTTTTTTTTTTTAAGGGTTTATTTATTCATTTGAGAGAGAGCACGAGCAAGAGGAGGGGCAAACAAGTGGATTCTCTGCTGAGGGGAATCCAATGAGGAGGGGATTCATCCCAGGACCCTGAGATCATGACCTGAGCCCCTGAGCAAAGGCAGGCACTTAACCAACTGAGCCACCCAGGAGCTCCTAGTTTTGCTTTAAGTGGTCAAAAAAAGCCTGTAGATTTACTCTCATTCACCATTTCTGGTACTTTTTATTCCTCTTGTAATCATCATTCCTTTAGGTAGATCCAGGTTTCCATCTGTTATCGTTTTCTTCCACCTGAAGAACTTCCTTTGCTTTTTTAAAAATGTGTACTGGCGAATTTTTTCCCCCAGCTTTTCCTTCTTCCTTCCTTTCCTTCTTTTGTTTTCTTTCATTTCCTTTTTCTTCCTTCCTTGCTTCCTTCCTATCTGGAAGAAAAACAAAAAACAAAAAAAACACCTTTTATTTCACTTTCATTTTGGAAGGATATATTCATTGCATTCTAGGTTGACCATTTTTTTCTTTAAGCATTTTTTTAAGGTTTTATTTATTTATGAGAGAGAAGGAGAGCAGGGGGAGTAGCAGAGGGAGAGGGAGAAGCAGACTGTGCTGAGCGCAGATCCTGACAAAGGACCCTGAGATCATGACTTGAGCTGAAACCAAGAGTCTGGTGCTTAACTGACTGAACCACCCAAGTTCCCTTTAAGCATTTTAAAGATACTCTGTTTTCTTCTGTCTTGCATAGCTTCTCAAGAAGTCTGTGAATCTTCTGGGATTTCAAGGAAATTGCCTGTGTTTCAACAAGGAGAACTTTTCTGACCAGAACTCCAGTATTTTCAGCACTCTGGAATGCTCAGCTTATAGATCTCTATTTATTCTTTGCCTTTACCTCATGGAGTTTCATCCTGCTTGCTCTGTTTAATGTTTGGCCAGAGACTCAAGTGAACCCCTGTGCAGATTTCTGGAATTTTCTATGCATAACTCCCTCTCTCTGATACACATTTTGGCATCTGCTTGAGTTCTTCCTCCTTGTACAACTGTCTGAAAAGTGCCTCCAAAGCAGAAAGCCGTGGCAGATATAGGCCTTCATTTTGTTGCATCTCTCAGAGATCATAGTCCTACACTGCTTATTCTCAAATGTCTGAAAACATTGTTTTGTGTATTTTATCTGGTATTTTAGCTGTTTACTGTCCATTCATACTTATTCCATCATGACCATTGGAAATTCTTTCCTGCCTTTTTACGTTTTAAGATAATCGTGGAGTTAAAAAATAAAGTTTATATTTCTTTTTTTCTCTTTCTACAATTTGGTCTTATGGAATATACTGCTAATACTTCTAGAATTTTTACAATCTCACTAATAATAATCCTTTCATAGCCTAATAATTTTCAAGGGTAACATTTTACATGGTTTAGCTATAATAGAATAATGAACAAAATAGTATATAATTACTATATGATATTAGCAAATAAAATATCATATCCATTAAAGCTCATGAGTGAACTTTTTAAAAAAGTATGTTAAGTCATTTAAACAATAGCTTTGTAAAAAATTGGGTTCATGATTGTAGTTCTAAAACAACTACTAGTTTTAATCACCTTATTTTCTGATCACTCTTACAAGTAACATGTACAGGCTCTAATGATGACTGATGCCTAGTCAAAGATGAACTTTAATGAATTAAAAAATGCCTGGCAGTAGTCCTATAAACTTGATTAGAATCTGCATGGTCTTACTGTGTGCCTGTCTTCCCCTTAATAGTCTTAAGGAGGAAAGGAAACAAAAACCAAAATATTGCCTTATCTTATGTAACAGTTATACATTTTTAGATTATTCTTAGATGTTTATTAATCTTTAGGTTTTTGTTTTTTTCCCCAGATTGTCAGTATTTAAACAGACCACATCATGCGTGAGTACAAGCTAGTGGTCCTTGGTTCAGGAGGCGTGGGGAAGTCCGCTCTGGTAAGTTAGCCACCTAACTCTAACTTAATTAGTATAGTACAAGAAGAACATTGATATTTGCTTGCCTTAAGACTTTTAGTCACTACCAAGAAAAGGTGGCAGCATTTTTTATATGCCTAGTATCTGGCCCACAGGGAATGGAGATTCATTCAGTAACCACAGATGTGTAGTTTACAGTGGTAGCTCACTCATTCTTTCATTAACCAGATTATTTACTGGCTGCCAGCACTTGTGATTGTGATTCAAAGAATAAGATTGTTCTGATTTTTTAAGGAACTTTACATTCTAGTGGGAGTGACTGATTATTTCAGATACCAGTAAGTCCTACCCTACTCCCACCCCAGACTTAAGTGAAATGAAGTTATTTTTTGTACACATGCTGTATTTATTTAGTAAATATGTGTTGAGCTTCTGTACTGTCAGACTCCAGGGTTACAACAGTGAACAAAAACAGTCACAGTCCCTCAGGGATTACCATTATAGTGGAGGAGATATAATAATTGCACAGTTAAATAAAGAACTACCTCATTATAAATTGTGAGAGAGATACTTTGAAAGAAAAGTACACTCTTAAGAGAGACTCCTATTCAAAGAGCCTAAGTTAAGTTAGCATTTGAATAACTGAGAGCTGGTGACAGTTGCTGAGGCCTGAGTAAACTGGAAGGAAGTAAATGAGGTGAGAGGCAGAGACCAGATCTTGACTTGAAGACCATATAAGAACTTGAAACTGGGACGCCTGGGTGGCTCAGTGGTTGAGCGTCTGCCTTCAGCTCAGGGCGTGATCTGGGAATCGGATGGAACCTGCTTCTCCCTCTGCCTGTGTCTCTGCCTCTCTGTCTCTCATGAATAAAGAAATAAAATCATTAAAAAAAAAAAAAAACTTGAAACTTATTCCTAATGACAGTGAGAAGCAGTTGAAAGTGGTTTGGGGTGGAGGTGAGGGCAGTGACAGGGGTGTTGACAGAATTAGATAATATGTTTTAAAGAGAATACTTTGCTCTGTGTGGCGTGATTTAGAAGAGAGGCTGACTGGACAGTTCGGAGCTAATTCCGAACCCCAGATTATTGTTTGTGGAAGCTTATATGGGGGCCATAGCAGTGAAGGAGAGAAAAGTAGATGTTTTGAGAATTAAATAACTTCATGCTGGATTGATGTGAGAACTAGGAAAGAAGGAGCTATTGAGGATGATTCCCACAATTCTAGTTGTTAAGTTACTAATTTTATGGATGGATCATTTAAGTAGAAAGGAATCACTGGAGAATGAATGAGGAGATCTGAGAGTGAAAATCAAGAGTAATGTCAAATTTGGTTATGTGAGATGTTAACATAAATACATCAATAAGTAATTGGATCTTCAAGATAATAAGCTTAAAAGAGACTTATGATACGATTTGGGGAACCATGAATATGTCCACAGTATTTAATTTCATAAGAATTATGTTACTCTCAAATTAGTACCTATAAGGTAGTACCTCTGTGGTGAATGAGAACATCTGTCATTTTAAATGCATATAACTTTCCGGGTGCCTAGCTGACTCAGTCAGAAGAGCATGGGATTCTTTATCTCGAGGTCGTGAGTTCAAGCCCCACACTGACTATAGAGATTACTTAAATTAAAAAATAAAACTTAAAAAAATAAGAATAAATGCATATAACTTTCAGTGTAGCAAGTCTCTTCAAATTTCACATATAAGTTCCTATGTTACAAAATAATGTGGTCAAGAATGTGGATTGCAAATACATACACACACACACACACACACACACACACACAGAAATATATCCATTGCAACATTCCTTATAGTGGTAAGAGTTTGGAAACACCCTAAATGTCTGCCAGTGGAGGTGGTTAAGTAAGTTTTTAATACACATTTTGAGTAGAATAACATATAACTATTAAAAAGAATGCAACAGCTCTGTATATACTGATACATAGTGATATTCAAGATGTACTATTTAGGGAGAAAAAAGGTACCAAACATTGTAGACTACTGTTTGTGTTTATAAGGAAAAAAAGGAAAGTGAAGGGGAAGATAGTATAAAATATGCTGATTATCTCTGAAACGTTAAAGAAGCTACCGGTTACCTGGGGGAGTGATATTGGATAACTGGGAACAAAGGTGATAGGTAAGGTTGGTTACCACTGCATACTCTTTTGTATTTTGTCCTTTGTCCATGGATTACCTTCTCAAAAATAAATAAAGTAATTAAAAGTAAAAAATCCGTGGGAATAATTGAGGTTGTCTAGGGAGAGACTAGAGAAAAAAGAGTGAGTACCTCTGAACTTTTAAACAGTAGGTAGAATTGCAGGATCCAGCATAGAAGAGTATATCTTACACTTGAATGTAAAGAAAGCATCTTTACTTGAAGTCAGAAGTCGAATAAAGAAGAGGAAAGAGATGATACAGGAACATGCAGGTATCTGGGCTTGATAAAAGCAAGCTCCAATAAGGTGATGGTGCCGTAACCATACTAGGTGGGTTGAAGAGTAAATGATCGCTGAAGAAACAGAACCATGATTGTAGGCAGGTGAAGTGTGATTAGGAGAGGAACAGTGAAGGGGAGGGTGAAGCTGGAGGAATTGTGGAGTTAAGGGAAATTTTTATTTCTGGGTGGAAGATGGGAGAACAAACTGTATGCTGGTGGCAATAATTCTGTGGAAAGGAAAATGACGACATAGAGGAAGGGAATAATTGTGACAGATGTCAGAAGTTCAAGAAATAACAAATAAAATTAATGAATCATTGAAGTAGTGATTAGTAAGTTTATTGTGCACGTATTGCAAAAAGACAGTTTGCAAACTGGGAACCTACAAACCAGAACATGGACTGAAGCTCAGGGGTATATTGTTATAATGCAGCTTAGAGAGTGAGAAAGCAGTGACTATTCTTTACAGTGACTGGTTATAGTGTTAGAATATTCTTAAAGTGAGAGAGAATTGGTTAGGGGTTACCTCATATCAACCTTGGGAAACAGTGTAAGTTTTGCTTTTGATTTCCAGAGGCATAAGCAAGATATGACCCCCAGGTCAATTTAGCTTTGCTGAATAAGCTAAATTAAGCTTTGTTTACATGATGAAACTCATAAATTTCATCAGAGTTCAGAGAATTTTCAAGCTGGTCTCTGTTTTTTATTTTAACACAGAAAGAACAGTAGGTCAGGAAAGAAGAGGAAGATCCAGTAGGAAAACTAAAATAAAAGTTGGTATGGGCAGTCTGGGTGGCCCAGCGGTTTAGCACCGCCTTCAGCCCAGGGCGTGATCCTGGAGACCCAGGATCGAGTCCCAAGTCGGGCTCCCTGCATGGAGCCTGCTTCTCCCTCTCCCTGTGTCTCTGCCTCTCTCTCCCTCTCTCTCGTGAATAAATAAATAAAATCCTTAAAAAAAAAAAAAAAAAAGTTGGTACGAATGAATGTCTCTGAGAACTGAGAGGCTGAGATTCAGAGAAATAATGAAAGATGGCTTTAAGTAAGAAGGAAGTGAAAAAGTGGGAGATTGTTTTTAATTTTTGCAAGTCTGTAACAACTGGCTTATAGAAAGCACTTGAGTTCTCATACCTGCTTTTGTACCTCGTTTCTTGCTACATCATATGTTACATACCCTTTGGAAAACACTGTAAACTTATGAGAGAAAGGGAGTATGTCATGGTATTATGAGGACAGTAAGATTCTTTCTAAACATCTGCTTTGGATTATATTTGCATAAAGCATATTAGGAAGTTTTCCTAATGTTTGAATTATATGTAGTATTAAGAATATGAGGTGATTAAATCCCTGATCAAAATAATGATTAAAGTTTTTGGTGTAATTATATCTTGAGTTTCCTTTGAAGAACAGGAGCATAGTAGGAGGAAGAAGTGTGAAATTTACTATATTCCAGTTAATGTGTTTAGCTCAAACTAAAATAGTGCATAATTTAAGTGTAGGTGACCTCAGGTCACGTTCTTACCTATTCTTGCTTTTAGATGGCAGTGTACCAGACCCTGTTTTAAAGCTGTGCAGTCAGTATTTCACAACCATCTTCTTTTTATTTACCAAATGATAAAATACCTAGTTTCAAGCCTGTGTTTACAGAAATTTTAGAGAGAGAGAAGTAGATAATCTGAAAAAAGATGAGTAGGCTGTGTCTCCAATGAAAAAGTAAGGCTTTGGAATCAGGGAGGTTGTATATTTAAATCTCAGTTGGCAAATGGGAAAAAATAACTTTGAAGGAGAACATGAAACTCGAACATGACTATAAATTTAGTAAATTCAGTACTTTTTAATTTCCTCTTCTCTTTTCCTTCACAATTTAGATAAACTTTTAAGATTTTTAAAAAAATTTCTAACCTTTTGTCTCATTCCTTTAAGAGCATGAGATAAAGTTTCTATAGATACATAAAGAGGTATTAGGAGTTTTAATACTGATAGATTTTCATTTTTTCATTAATTAGGATCTGTGTCCTTATTTGTATCTTCATTGTATTTTGAAACTTAATATAGTAATTATTTCACAGTATGAGTTGGCTGCAGCATTGCTGGACAGCTTTTAACATGAGACTGCCTCCTTTCTTAATGTACCTCCTAGTTGTGGGTGTATCCTTGTATTAAAAAATAATGAAATTGTACATCTGTGTGTTTACCCAGAATTTTCACATAATTTCATTTAGTCTTTATCACTTTATAAGGGTGTAAGTAGCATTCTAGAGGAGTTGATTTTTAGGTTCTTAACTTTTCTCTGCTTTTTTTTTCTAGACAGTTCAGTTTGTTCAGGGAATTTTTGTTGAAAAATATGACCCAACGATAGAAGATTCCTACAGAAAGGTAAAAATGTGAAACTTGTATACACATGCTTACAAATAGTTCCTTAGGGCTTTAAAAACTTGATTCATAGAATTGCTTTTTACAAGTTATTTTGAGAAGTGATATAAATGTTCCCGGTTTTTAAGTTTCACCAAGACAGAATATTTCTCATAAAGTACTACTTAGCCACAGAGAGCTCTGTGTTCTGTTACTGATTAGTAATCTGTCCTTTAGTGTACAACATTTCTCTGGTGTTTTTTTTTTTTTTTTAATGTAGAAAAATTGTGTATAAATAGTAGGTATATTTTTGACAATTCTTTTTGTGAAGGAAAATTAAGATCACCTTTATACTCGAAGTTACCCAGTGACTGAAGGTTTTTATTTTTATTTAGTTTTATAACTTTGAAGATATTTTCTCTTTAGACTGTAAGAAATTAGATACTGGATTCTATGATTAAAAATGGTAGGTACGTGTCATTACACATTTTCCCAACCCACAATGTACAATACCAATGTAACTGTGTACTTTTTACAGTAATGTAAACTGTGGACTTTGCGTGATCATGATGTCTCTACGCAGGTCTGTTGAGTCTAACAAATGTACCACTCTGGTATGGGAGGCTGATGGTAGGAGAGGCTAATGGGGAACAGAGAAGGGTGTATGGAATCAGTATACTTTCTGCTTGGTTTTATTGTCATCCTAAAGCCAAAGTTCTGAAAACATTTAAAAAATTCAAAAGAAAAAAAAATTAAATAGTCTTGACAAATAATCTTGACCATTGTATTTCATTATGAGACTAGCATTATGAGGAATTTTTATGATTTTATTTCCCAGTATGTTAAAGGCGGGCAGGGGGAAGGGCAGAAAATTAAACCTACCTTTCAACAAATAGGAAAGGATTACTTCATTACATGTTGTAGAATTTACCTTTAATAGTGTTATAAATTTTGTTAAATTTTGTAAGCTCAACCAGCCATACTGGCGCAGCAGTCATTATCTGCAAATTGAAAATAAAAATGTATTCTAATTACATTGAAAAACTACCTAATTCATTATTCATTGAGCATTCTCATTTACTGATTGTGCAGATTACCACATTAGTCCTGTAAGTGGTGGGACAATGAGTTTGTAGCACCACCAAGGGTGCTTCTTAGCAATCCCCGATCTGACACAGAAGCATTTAAAATAGGCCTTAGATCAATACGTTTATTTTTAGAAGACAGTGTTGCATTACTAAAATTGCCCCCAAATAAGTTGCTGGCTAAAGTTGTAACTATAAACAGATTTGTACCTAGAATGTTGAAGATTTGACTCTTTTCTAATTTAAAAATTCTTTATTAAAAATTTTCCGCACAGTTGATCTTGATACTCTCTTTAGGCCAACCTTCTCTTATTTTATAAAACACTGGGGAAATAGAATTCGGTATATAAAATTTCACCTTTTGCACATAGCGTAGGGTCTTTTTCTTAAAGTCCTGAGGACTATATAAGTTCAGTGTTTCCATTTTAGCACATCTGTGTTCCCCTTATCTCTTATTAAAATTTTCCTATGTACCAAATTTGGGACATATTAGTAAAACTTTAACAACTTGAATGTGGTAAGTTGGCAGAATTTTCTTTACCCCCAAAATCTTATCTGCATTTTGAGCTATTTAATACTTTTGTGCTTTGTTTTCTTTGAAGATAATATACTTATTTTTATACATTTTTATTTCTGTCAGAACTATACCTGTTTGTTGTAGTTTTTCTTGAATTGGAGAATATGACCCTTGCCTTCTAAAAATAGCAAAAATCTTTACTCAGTTTATAGTGATCAGAAAATACCTAAACTCAGCATTAACAGTCCCGGCTTCTATAGTATTAATAGAACATGCTTGAGACCTCTTGTTCTTTATTATAGTACCAAGTTAAGTCTCAGCCAATAGGGCAAACTCCTAGAAAAAGGCTTTATAATTGTAATAGGTACTTGGAATGAAGAGATGACAGGAAAGCAGATTCACATTTTGATTTTGATAACACTTTTCTCATTTTTCCTCCCTTTCCCAACAGCAAGTTGAAGTAGATTGCCAACAGTGTATGCTCGAAATCCTGGACACAGCAGGAACAGTAAGGATGTTTTCTCTTTTTCTGATAGATTATAGTTAGTGAATAGGTTTTGTCATCTGAATAATTCTTCTGAGTAAAAGTAATTATTCTGATTAAGAACAAATTATCTAAATGTAGGGCTTCTTAAATTTTCTTACGTGCTTCCAACCATCTGTGATGTACTTAATGCCTACATATCACTCTTAAATTTTATGTTGAGTTCACCTATAGAATGTGTGTTGGGTATCTTCTTCCTATATGGAAGTAAGGATTACCCTATTGCTGCTTTTTTTATTATTTATTTTTTATTGGTGTTCAATTTGCCAACATATAGAATAACACCCAGTGCTCATCCCATCAAGTGCCCCCCCTCAGTGCCCATCACCTAGTCACCCCCACCCCCGCCCACCTCCCTTTCTACCATCCCTTGTTCATTTCCCAGAGTTAGGAGTCTCTCATGTTCTGTCTCCCTTTCTGATATTTCCCACTCATTTTTTCTCCTTTCCCCTTTATTCCCTTTCACTATTTTTTATATTCCCCAAATGAAGGAGACCATATAATGTTTGTCCTTCTCTGATTGACTTATTTCAGTCAGCATAATACCCTCCAGTTCCATCCACATCGAAGCAAATGGTGGGTATTTGTCATTTCTAATGGCTGAGGAATATTCCATTGTATACATAGACCACATCTTCTTTATCCATTCATCTTTTGATGGACACCGAGGCTCCTTCCACAGTTTGGCTATTGTGGACATTGCTGCTATAAACGTCGGGGTGCAGGTGTCCCTATTGCTGCTTTTTTAAAAAGGTATTTTGAATCCAGAATTTTAGTTAAAATATGTATTTCTCTGGGTTTATGTGAGACTTTGTCTTGGCACCATAGTCATTAATTTTTATCAAAGTTGTTTTTGCATTTTATTAGCATTTTGACATCTCAAGGAGCTATTGACAGATACATGTTTTCTGACAAAAATCTTTAGGATTATTTTGAAGCCTCATTTTTTTCATCTTTAAATGACTACTCCTGATGACATTAGTATATCATACAGTGCTTGTAATGATCAAATGAGATAGTGATTATAAATCACTTGGCACAATGCCTGTTATTGTAGTATTAGCTCCAAGTATTTGCTTCTATTTGCATTGTGTTCATTTGTCACCTCCTTTATAATTTTATTAATTGCTGATAATTTCCTGTTTATATTGCCATAAAAAGTACACACGTGAAGTGATTTTTCTTTTTTTCTCCATATACATAGACTTTACCTATTAGGCAATTCTCAGTTTGAAAATGGATGGTATTCTTAAATGTTGTAAGTTGTTTAAAATTTAGCACAAATTTTCCAAACATTTTTATAAATGATGAGAAAGTTTCATGTCACTAAGAAAAGCATATAGGTAGAATGGAGCATTAGTAGAGCTAATTATATCATATTTTCCCATTCTTTTGTGGGAAAATGCATCTTGACTCCAGTAGGAAACTTGGGATCATTAGTACTACATCTTTCTTGTATCTGCTGACTCAAAAAAATCTCCTTTCTCCACCCCCCGCCCCAATTTCCTTAGCTTCTGAATCAGTAGTCATTCTCCTCTGTTCCCAGACACCCCAACAGTTAACACTTTTCTACTTTTTCCTTTCATCTCCTCCACAAGCACGAAGGAGTTCTTTTTTCTTCTTCCTCTTGTCCAAATTAAGGAAGTTCATCCCTTCCATTGAGATCTTTCCTTTGTGCTCTTAAATGTCTTGTCACTCTCCCATCCTAGTGCTGTGACACATATTGTGTTATAATTGCCTGTTTAGTTGTCTGTGTCCCTAGTGCCTCCCATAAAGCTTAGAAAATAGTTGATACTTATTAATCATGTCCCAGATCACTCCTTACTCCTTGAAGATTTTGCTCACTCTCTTCATCACTGCTTCAATCAGAATTCTTGGTGATTTTGTTTTTCAAATAGAATCTATATATATATTATAGATGATCAGTTTCCTCGACCTGTCAGTTTATTGACCTCCTTACTGCTTCAGCTATTCCTACCATGGTCTTATCTAGACTATATGATTACCAATAACTGTGATACCACCTTCATCTCATATTCAAGCATGCTACTCATTCTCCACTTCTTGTTTTTTCATCTCCCTTCCTTTTATACCTTCAACTTCACTGGAACCTGCAGTTCATTTATCCCACTATCTTTGAGTGTCTTTATGTCCTAACCCCCTTCTTCACACAGCTTCAAGTCATGGCCTGTCATTCATGATCAGCCCTCTGCACATATTGTCAACTCCTTAGACTTTTCGGCAACCTCCAGCTCAGTTGATTACTCTCCTCTAAAAATTTTATTCATTTGGCTTCCAGGAAACAACACTTGGTTTTTTCCTTCTATCATTGGTTACTCCTGATTCTCCTTTCCTAATTTGCTTTCATATCCCCAACCCCTTATGTTGGAGGACCTCAGGATTCAGTACTTGGACTTCTCTTTTCTAACAGCACTTCCGTGGAGATCATCTTTAGTGGTATCAAAATAATTTAATAGGATCTATATGTAAAAAGGAATTATGTATAGTTTTCTAAACCACACAGAAAACATGTTAAGGTGGTTAAGATCTCTCTCCTAATTCCTTAGTTCATTGTCATTGCCTCTAGTCATGTAAGTAGGGAACAAGAACATCTACCTCAGAGTTTCTAGAAACTGTATAATAGGTCTTATATTTCCTGTCATGATAGCATGTAAGAAAAGATTCAGTCGCTCACTTGTAATGATTTGGGTTTAAATTGTTTCAGAATACATTCAAGAAATTGTACTTTTAATTGCACTTTTTTTTTTTTTTTTTTTTTTTGTAGGAGCAATTTACAGCGATGAGGGATTTGTATATGAAGAATGGCCAAGGGTTTGCACTAGTATATTCTATTACAGCTCAGTCCACGTTTAATGACTTACAGGACCTGAGGGAACAGATTTTACGGGTTAAAGACACAGAAGATGTAAGTATTTTTCTCTCTATAAGACATACTGCTCGTTCTCTGTGGCCAAATAAAAAGTGTCTGTTTTTCTTTTAAGAGGATTTGGAGGTTATCTACCATATAGTTAAAAGCATTCCTGTGATCAAAAATTTTTTACAGTTTTCTCAATTTACCTATACATTATATGATAAGATAGTTAGAAAAGGAGGGCATGTATGATAAAGTGTACTCATTGTGCTTTGTGCTAGTAAGTGCAGGAGGGAAGGAAGAGGAGTCCAAAGACTTGGTAGAAGTGGTGGGACTTGAGCTTTGAATGGTGATAGTTAACATCAGAAACTGTTCAGAGAACATTAGTAAGAACCATAGTGATATGTTCCATTTCTAAAATTCTCTGGTATCGTTTGTACTTAAGAGTTTTTTCCTTTGAATTATGTTGAAGATTTTAATTAACTGGGTTTTTATGTTTTTTTTAATTATATTTTGTTGCAGAATTCATGCCTTATTTGGTGAATAACATCATTGCTGTTGTGCCTTTTTGCAAAGATGTACATTTTACTTGTTTACCTCAGTTTTGAATTACAGAGAGTTCCTTTTCAGCTGTATAAATTGGGATATAAAATTTCATTTGTACCTTTCTGTTTTTACATGTTCCCTCTCATTATTAATGGGAACATATGCACCTGCTCAGGACCTTAACTTTGGGTAATACCGTAGGCGGAAGGGATTTCTACCATAGGACTCATGATCATCCATAACCTAATGAATAGTTTTCTTCCTTCCCATGAATAATTTATCTAAGAGACTTCTGTTTTCATAGGCAATTACATGCAAATCACTGCAATGTAGCAATGTTGGTCTCTTTATCTTGTGTCATAACTAAAAATGATGGAGTTGTAGATGTCTTGTTTGTTTCATCTAACTTGTGATAATTGCCTGTTTTAGGTACAAGACCCACCATGTCCCTTAAATCCTTTCTTGTGTGTAGCGTCCATCTCCTCACAAATGACTTTGTTCTGTGGACGCCTTTTATCTAAGGACATTGTACAGTTTGTTAGCACTTTGTTTTATTGGAAGTAGGGACAGCATTTCTGATACAGGGGAAAGGGCGAGGCATAGCTGCTCTGTGGCTTTTTTTTTTTTTTTTTAATTGTTATTCCTTCTTAACACCTCACCTAAACTGGTCTTCAGATCTAATGTAAAATGCAGAAGGAGAACCTATTATTATGTTGGTCTTGCCACTGCTTTTGTGTTTGTTGGCCCTGTGAGATGAAGCACTTAAACTGTAATTAGGCCCAGTGAATATATACATTCTTTTCTGCTTGCAGGAGATTTCTTTTCCTTCGGATTTTTGTACATAGAATCCAGCTATTAGTAGTAGTAGTCCACATAAGAATTATGTGATTATATCCTTAAAATAATTTAGCAAATGAGCATAGTAGAGCTCTTCCATATTTTTTCTGTTTCTTCCCCCTCCATCTACCTTCTTCCCCCCAATGTGTATATGTGTATACATAAAATTTTTTTAATCACTTGGCAAAGCTTATAGTTCTAACTAATACATTTCGATTGGTGACAGGTGACTGCTTACTTATAAGGGGGTAAGGAACAAGTATGCTACTGCTCATATTACATTTTCTCCTTTCCACAGGTTCCAATGATTTTGGTTGGCAATAAATGTGACCTGGAAGATGAGCGAGTAGTTGGCAAAGAGCAGGGTCAGAATTTAGCAAGACAGTGGTGTAACTGTGCCTTTTTAGAATCTTCTGCAAAGTCAAAGATCAACGTTAATGAGGTAACTGACAGCTGCTAGGCAGCACAAACAAGTGCCCTTTTAGTTACCTTTCTTTTAAATTAGTAGTCAAAACCAAATTTTTGAAAGAAAAATATTTTATTCTTCTAAGTATGTAGAGAACTAAGTAATTCTTAGAAACCGTATTTCCTCTCTTGCATAAAATCACTTTGATGGCTGTAATGAGGACTCTTATATTTACCTTATTGGCAAAGAGAAAGTTTAAGTTAAATAATGTGCCTAAAGTCCTGTTGAGCTTCTGAGTGATATGCCAGAAGGTGGTATGTGCAAATTTTTCTATCACCCTTGTATTGTAGCAGTTGCTTATGCACATGTATGTAAAGAGGTTGTCAAGTAGGAAAATACAAAAATCAAAGTAGTTATTGAGCTTATGAACTTACACAGAAAGAGATTGCCTCATGGATATCACAGAATTTGGTGTTTTGAGTCATGTATTCCTTTGGTTTCTGACTCAAAGGGAAAAATCTGTCAGCATGGACGTGGAACTAAAATTCACCTGTTCTTTGAGGCCTGATACAGCAGGTGCCCAAGGCTTTTTTTTGTCTGTGACTTAAGCTTTCTACTATCTTGAGAACATAGCTGTGACAGGAATACTTTAACAAGCATGCCTGCCTGCCTGGGTGTAAATCCAGTACCCTCCTGGATCCCTCAAAGATCAGTGCAATTCCACCTGCCACCACCAATGTTCTATTTGCTTTTGTTTTAATATAAGCTTTTTAAAAAGCAAACAAAAAGCCAGAGTAGGCTTCTTTCCTTTCCCTGTAATGCAAGTCTTCACTTGCCAATTTGCTTGTCATTATGGCATCATAGGTGATCAGTCAGTTCAGCTCACTTTAGGTGAGTTACGGGTGTATTAGGTTGTCAGGATCCTGTGTTTTTATTTGCTGTTTTCTCTGACCTTTGGGTCTGTAGGTCACTTTCCTTGACTTAATATTACAATTTTAGACTATTGTCTGACTTTTAAAATGACTAAGTGACTTTAAACATCTGACAGGCAAGGGACACCTGGGTGGCTCAGCAATTGAGCTCCTGTCTTCAGCTCAGGGTGTGATCCCAGTCTGGGATTGAGTCCCTTGTCGGGCTCCCTGCAGGGAGCCTGCTTCTCCCTCTGCCTGTGTCTCCGCCTCTCTGTGTCTCTCATGAATAAATAAATAAAATCTTTTAAAAAATAAATAAACCTCTGACAGACAAAAAAATTAAGCTTGCTACAAATCCTCTGATTTCAAATAACCAAGAATGTTAAAGCTTGCTTTTTTTAGGTAAAAGCAGTTTTTATAAGTATATAAAAATTCATAAATTTCATTTATTCAGGAAATATTTATTGCATGCTTATATTTCTGGCAATGTGTCAGGCCCTGGGGTAACAGTGATCCAGACAGACACTGTTCCTGCCCTAAAGAAGTTTATATCCTAGTGGGGAGCAAGTCCTACTGAGATCTTCAACAGTCATTTCTTTTTCACTGCCAAGTAAATGAAAGGAAGTATATACTTTTAGCTTCAGCTTTCTCTGTGGTAGAATTATAGTTTCATAGATTTATTTTGAAAAATTTGGCTAATCATAACATTTTAAGTTTTTTTTTTAAAGTTTTATTTATTTGAGAGAGACAGTGTGTACAGAGGGAGAAAGAGAAGCAGACTCCCTGCTGAGCAGGAAGCCTGACACGCTCAATTCTAGGACCCCAGGATTGTGACCTGTGCCGGAGGCATACGCTCAACCAACTGAGCTATCCAGACACCCCTAAAATTTTAAGTTCTGGTACAGTCTTTTCCCTCCAAAAAAAGAAAAGAAATAGAGAAAGGAAACTGAGATAAAAAGCATTGGGGGTGGCTGGCGCCTGGATGGTTCAGTTGGTTGAGGATCCAACCTTTTTTTTTTTTTTTTAAGATTTTATTTATTCATTCATGAGAGACAGAGAGAGAGAGAGAGAGGCAGAGACACAGGCAGAGGGAGAAGCAGGCTCCATGCAGGGAGCCTGACGTGGGACTCGATCCCGGGACCCCAGGATCACAGCCCGGGGCCAAAGGCAGGCACTGAACCTCTGAGCCACCCGGGCTGCCCGAGGATCTGACTTTTGATTTCAGCTCAGGTTGTGATCTCAAGGGTCGTGAGATCAGCAAGGAGCCTACTTGGGATTCTCTCTCTCCCTCTCCTCTGCCCATCTCCCTGCTTATATGCTTATTCTCTCTTCCTCACATAAATAAACCTTGTGGGGAAAAAAGCATTAGGATTGTTGCATGAACTTGGCTAGGGAAATATTAGTGCAACATCACCATCTACAGGATGATTGGCCTTAGGGATCTGGTTTCTTGCTCTCCCTGTTTTCACTCTCACTGGTAGCCACCCACCAGCTTCATAGGACTTGGCTCTGCTGGGGCTGGATTGGGCCACAGTCCAGGAAGCACCATTGATAGGAGGTGTTTCTTTTAAAGCATTACATGTTTGTGGGAACTCACCTGCTACTTGCTAAGCCTCCTGGGTTGTAGTTTCCAGTGCCCCAGAGGTCCATTTTCACAGCAGTCTTGTTAAAATCAACCCTTGGTATGAGGATTTATTAAACAAAAATGGAGAACAGTAAACAAATTGGAATACATTAGCTATTTTAAGGATCCTTACTCTTTTGAGGAACATACAAGCTTTTTATGCTAGAGTATATATTCGAGTTTCTTTCAATGTTTCTCTCTTTATAGCCTGATAATCCAGCTACAGAGTTTCTTTGATAGTTAATAGTACCTCAGGCAGCTAAGGCTTTATAAATACACATGTGATTCCTGTTGGACTCAAATTTCAAATCACACAGGGACATACTGCTTGGCTAAATAGGTCCCTGCTGCCTATATCAGAATATATATATATATATTAAACTATTATCCATACCATTTTTGCTATGTTCTGAAAGTAGGACATAGTAATACCAGAATCACATCAGTCTTAATCAAGAATTAATTGTTCTTTGCTGAGGCTGGGATAATAATTGGAATCAAGTGAACATCCCAGTTGAGTAATGGCAGAGGGATTGAGAAACTATTCTGTGTTCCCTTTAGATTTTTCTGTAGTTGAGAGATATGAAGAAGAACCTAGGCTGAGGACTCTGAGCATATCTAACTGAATACTTAGTATAGTTTGAACTTGCCTTCGTCACTGAACCAGCTATTGTGAAGTGGGCAGAGTTTGTGAAAGAAGTTGTTGAGAATATCACTACAAAATCAGTTAGTGTAGTACCAAAACCCCAAAACTGCCTGGCATAAAGAAATGTGGTTTTGATTCTTAGACTATTTTAGTTTGTTCTTTTAATTTTTCATCTTATAGCTTATGTGCTAAGGCTAAGGAACAAATGAGAACTTGTTTGTGGCTTATCCATATTAAGTTCTTAAAGGGTTTCAGAGCTGTGAAAGAGACTGCCGTTTTGTTCGTAAATGCTGTGTTTTCAGCTTTCTTAGAAATTAGATAATAGAGAAGTTAAATGGTTTGAAGGAGATGGTGGTGAGGAGGATGTAGCAGAAAGAAAAGAATGTAAATGCATCACTTATAATTTTAGGATAAATCACTCAGTAGTGGCTTTTTTTTTTCTTTTTAATAATTTAGCCTTGTAATCTTAGGATTATAAGGTAAATAGAGATTGTTTTATCTGAGCACCATCTTAAAGAAATGTAGACCAATGATTCTTAAAATATTTTACTTTTAAAACTTACTGAAAATATGTAAGAACACTAAATTTGTTTACTCTTCATCCAGATTTCACCAGTTAACATGTCAGTGTTTACTTATCACCCTCCTTTATTCATAAATACGTTAGTGTATGTACCCTTAGATCAAAGATATTTTCTTTATACAACCACAACACAATTATTAAAATCAAGTCCATGTTAGTGCATATTCAAATTTTGTCATTTGTCCCTATGCCCCTAAAAGCTGGGACTTATATAGACTTCTACAAAGCACTTTTATTATAGATGAGTAATAGTAAAGAGATTCTGCAATATTTGTTTCTATTCCAGGTCATTAGTATTTGCATTTCATAGCAAAGAACTGAATTCTGCTGATATGTTGTTTAATTATTCTGACACTTTGAAACATATAAACATATTGGAATTAAAATAATAATCTTTTAAATAAGTACTATTGTATTTTTCTTTGATGCCTTGCATTTCTCATTCAAAATGAATCCAGAAGATATATTAAGAAATTATTTGTCACTTCAAATTGGGGTGACTTTTTCTCTTTTTCACTTTAGCCAAAACCAATATCACCAAAAGAGGCAAACAAAAATCATGTGCATTTACATGTATCTTAAAAGGAACTTAAGTTCCTCTTAAGTATCTCTTTTGTCCTGGTCCAGTAAAAAATATAGAGCATGAATATAATCATGAAGAAACATCAGACAAACCCAAATTGAAATTCTATAAAGTTACTAGCCATCCATTTTCAGAAATGACAGTGTCATGAAAGACATACTGAAGAACCAACCATTCCAGATTCTAAAAGGTTAAAGTGACAGACAATGAAATGCAGTATGTGATCCTAGATGGACTCTTTGTGGTGGAGGGGAGCAGGAATTACTATAAAGGACATTATTGAGATAATTTACAAAATTGGAATCTGCACTGTAGATAATACAGAGTAATGTATCAGTGCTTAAATGTATGCAACCGGATAACTATAATATGGTAATGGAAGAATATCCTTGTTCTTAGGAGATACACACTCAACCATTAAGGGACCGTTATATGCAAGCTACTCTCAAATGGTTTAGAAAATAAGAGAGTGTATTTAGCAATTAATGATAAAGTACATGTGGTAAATTGTTCCTAATTGATGAACCTGTATAAAGAAAATACACAAGTCCTTGGTATTATTCTTGCAACTTCTCTGTTAAGTTTGATTTTTTTTTTTTTTAAGATTTATTTATTTAAGAGAGAAAGCGCATGTGCTTGTGAACAAGGGGAGGGACAGAAGGCAAGGGAGAGGGAAATAAGCAGACTCCCTGCTGAGCGGGGAGCCCATTGTGGGGCTCCATCCCAGGACTTTTAGATCATGACCTGAGCCGAAATCAAGAGTCGGGCACTTAACCAACTGAGCCACCCAGGTGCCCAAGTTTGACATTTTTAAAAAGTAGAATAAATGTGAAGATTCAATGTGAACATTAACTGTTATTCCCTTAATAATTAATGTATTGAAGCATAGAAGATTCCATGAAGACTGTAACTTCACTGCCTTGTTTTTTACTACTCATTTTTTTTTTTTTTTTTCTTGATACTGAATATCTAAGAGCAGGTGTATTTCCTTCATGGTAAATTGGTAAGTCCTTTACCCTGAGAGTCACGTGGGGCTTCTAAGAAACCTGCTGTTAAAGCAGCAATATATAGATCCAAGGGCAGAATCCCATTGAACAGAACCAGGATGGTTTTGTGGAGCAAGATCTCAAATGTTTGTTGAATAAGACATTTTTTTCTCTTGTTTTTATTTAGATATTTTATGACCTTGTCAGACAGATAAATAGAAAAACACCAGTGGAAAAGAAGAAGCCTAAAAAGAAATCATGTCTGCTGCTTTAGACTTACAGTAAGCAGCAGCTCTGAGCCAGGTAAGATACTGAAAGCAGAACAAATGCCGTTCTCATACTCTTATTTTGGGCTTTCCCCAGCCCTAACCACTTCCCATTTCACCTTTTGGGGTATTTCCAGGTTTCTGTATCTTGTGAACGTGATTGATATATGGCTTGTAAATATGTTCCTCTGTTGATAATTTGTCTTTCTTCCCATAAGATTGTAAGGTGTCTGAGGGCAAGGACCATGTGTGCTCATGTGTGCTTTATTCACCCTGTGTCCCTAGTGCCAAGTACAGAATGGGTTTTCAGAAAATAGTGGTTGAATAAATGGAATACCTTCTAGGGTCATTCCTAAATTCATGCCCAATTAAAGTGAAACATGGTTTATCTGAAACAAAATGCTTAAGTGCACATTTTGATGCATTATTTAAAAATGAACACACCTGTGTGTATCAATCACAGTCTTTCCTCCCCTCAATGTAACCCTTGCTCTGATTGTTAACACAATTAGTTTTGCCTCTCTTTGAACTTAACATTAACAAAAACAGGTATTGTGTCTGGCACCTTTTAGTCAAAAATATGTTTTCCAGAATTCTCCTTATTGCATATAGCAGTAGTTCATTTTTATGGCATGACTGTACTGGCAATATTTTTATATATTCTGCTATTGATGGACATTTGGGTTGAAGAACTGATGGGGTAATTCTGCACATTCTTGCATGAGTATGCACATGTGCATCATTTTTATTTGATAAATACCTAGGAATGAAATGGCCAGACTGTATACTATATTATATGGATAGTTTTAGTAGTTACTGTTAAAAAAAGTTTTTCAAGGTAGTTGTACCAGTTTACACACCTACTAGCAGCTTTATAAGTTCTGCATCCTCTCCAAAATTGGTATTGCCAGTCTTTTTAACTCAAGCCGTTCTTCTGGGTATGTGGTACTATGTTATGGTAGTCATTTCCTCTTGGGTATAGGTTGGCTTTTTTGAAATGTTTTGTCTACAGGCTTCTAAGTAGTAGTTGACTTTAAGTACCATTTAAATTTTCATTAAAGCGAACCTGTTGGAGAGAAATTAGTGGCAGCATTAAAGTTGCCTATCAAATGAGAAACCAGGTGCTGAGGGACCATTTGTTTGTTTTCCTCTAATTATATATATTAAATCCCCTAAACAATTTCTACTTATCTTCATAAGCTCTATAAACTATACCATAAAGGAATATTTTCATGAAGCTGTTTTATGATGTATTTTGATGCTGGTTATGTGCATATTACTAATCTTGGTCGGGTTAGAGGAAAGTCTACTTTTACCACTGGAGAGTTCTAAGTCTCTTGGGTCCTTTGAGCAGATTACCTCTTCCAGAGCACCAAATTAACTAATTAATAAGTGCTTCCTTAGAGACTTGGATGAATCTCTCTCTCCAGGGAAACAACTGAGTAATTGTACCCCCCCTTTAATTTAGTCTAATTTAATTTTTTTGGTACCTCCTTTTTAAATGAAGGTCAAGGAAAATGGGCAGAAAGCATGAAACAGCATGGGGTTGCCTCTGGTTGGATTTAGGAAAGATAGCGTCTGGTCTAATGTTTGCTTTAGGCTTTTAGTGAAATCTTGATTCAATAACTATAAATCGTTAGCTCCCTGAAGATGATTATTTTAAAATTTGCTGGTGTGTTTCTTTAGGTAAGGGTGCAAAGGTAAGGAAAATAGGACTCCAGTTCCTATTCTGAACTAAATCATTTAGCTCTCTTATAGGTAACTGTCTTGTTGATGCTATTACCTTAGCTGACCCTAGTTTAATTTCCAGTTCTGTAGAAAATGTTTTAGCCTGTTTAAAGGAAGAGGTGCCATCTCCTGGCCTGTTGTGAAAATTCATTCATATACAACCTGCAGTGTGTTGTGGCTTTACCTGAGAGATTAATCTTGGCCTACATCCAGAAATAAGACTTTCATCCTGGTTGTGTAAATTCTTAGGTTCTGATATGTAATTCAGCCCAACAATATATTTAATACGTCACCTGAGATCTCCGTGGATGCTTGAAAATACGAAATAAGTCAGAATACTTGGCAGAGCAGAGAAATCATAGAGTGATTATAGACTGGAAGTGCCATGTTGATCCCACTTGAAAAGTACTGGGATGGGGAATAAATTAAAAAAAAATATATATATATATATATATATATATATATATATATATATATATATATATATATTTGAGTAAGAGTACATGAACCTTGAGGGCAGTTTATCTGACCTTATCCTTTAAGCAAGACTGTATTGAAACATGTTAATCTCTTTCCAGTATGTCCCACTTCTAAAGAGGAGGAGAGAAATTCATCTTCAGGAAATTCTTCCTTTAACCTAATTCTTTTCTGCTGAGTAATACAACTAACTTGGAGTCTTCTGCCCTTGCCTATGGGGGTCAGCTCTTTCTGTGTCGTGTTTTCGGGTCCTAACTTGTGTTAGAAGTGGTAATCCAAGGGCCACCTGTGTGGCTCAGTCGGTTAAGTGTCTGACTCTTGGTTTCGGCTCAGGTCCTGATCTCCAGGTTAGGAGATGGAGCCGCCTCCCGCCCCACCCCCCAGACAAGCCCTGTATCAGGCTCTCTGCTCAGTGCCAAGTCTGCTCAAGGGTTCTTCTCTCTCTCTCCCTCCCCCTCTGCCCTTCCCCCCTACTTGTGCTTGTTCTCTCTCTTTCTCTCTCAAATAAATAAATATATTTTTTAAAGAAGTGGTAATCTTAATATCATATAGTCCTGAAGTGGTTGGATAAGGATATTTTATGTGCAGGTATCATTTCCTTTTTGGAAAAATAAGATAATGAGATAGAAATAATTACAGTTTTCCTTTTTACAGACAGGACTGTCAGATTGTGAAATTAATAAAACCATTTTTAAATGTTTTTAAAAGTTTAAAATAGCCTTGTTACTGATAGCTATTTGGTATAATTTCATTGTCTAGTAACAATCGGCTGAAATCATTTCTTTCTATATGATTATCTGCTTGTTCACTACCATCTTCTGACATCAAGAGATTAACTGTATATGTGTGTGTGTGTATATACATATGTTTGTTTATTTTTACATATGTATATATATTTAAATATATCTATTTGATGTTCTAGATTACAGGAATGAAGAACTGTTGCCTAATTGGGAAGTGCCAGCATTCCAGACTTCAAAAATTAAATCTGAAGAGGCTTCTCCTGTTTTATATATTATGTGAAGAATTTAAATCTTATATTGGTTTGCACAAATTCCCTGGAGAAAAAAAATTGCTCTGTGTATATCTCTTGGAAAATAAGACAATAGTATTTCTCCTTTGCAATAGCAGTTATAACAGATGTGAAAATAAATATACTTGACTCTAATATGATTATACAAAAGAGCATGGATGCATTTCAAATGTTAGATATTGCTACTATAATCAAATGATTTCATATTGACCTTTTTATCATGATTCCTCCCTGTCAAGCACTAAAAGTTGAACCATTATACTTTATATCTGTAATGATATAGATTATGAAATTTCTCCTCAAACTCATTGCAGCAGATAACTTTTTGAGTCATTGACTTCATTTTATATTTAAAAAATTATGAAATATCATTCTGTCATTATATTCTAATTAAAATTGTGCATAATGCTTTGGAAAAATGGGTCTTTTATAGGAAAAAAACTGGGATAACTGATTTCTATGGCTTTCAAAGCTAAAATATATAATATACTAAACCAACTCTAATATTGCTTCTTGTGTTTTACTGTCAGATTAAATTACAGCTTTTATGGATGATTAAATTTTAGTACATTTTCATTTGGTTTTGTGTGTTTTTGTTTATAGATTTAAGATTTTATTTTATAATGGCCACATTGTTTTAAGTACAACTGTAGCTCCTTTCTGCCTGGTACTTACAGAATACTTGGCTTTAAACCCCTAAGTGTTTAAATCACCTAATTGGTGATTTCTTTGAGAACAGACTTCATGCTTTCTGTTCTAGATGTATTTATTCCTACTATACAGCAAACTACATCAGACTACATAGAATAGTTTTGTATATTCTCTCTTGATCTTATAGATTGTATCTTATTGAATAAAATATCCCACTGTATTATTTTTATATGTAAAAATAAGTTTAATACTGTATTAGGGGTTAACTTTACTATTTCAAATCTTCCACAGCTTGTAATTTCACCAAGGGAATCCTTTGGTCATTGTTAATTTGTTGGGTGTAAGCCCACCAACGAAATGTTATGTAAAAAATTTTCAAACTTACTTTATAATAGATTGAAGAATTTGAGAGAAGTGAGAAAAAGTGAAAAAGCGTATAAAGAATGTGTTGGTTACTTTTGCTTCGACTATGTATGAAGTAGTATGGTAGACATATGGAAAAGATTGCTAAGTTAAAATTGTAGCTGGCTATTCAGTGGTGCTTTCTTTTCCTTCCCAGTTGTTTTTCTCTACAAAGGTGGCGCTTAATGAGGACATGGATCTGGGGAATCGATGTGACTTACATGTTCTCCATAGAGGTAGAGCAGAACAGCTTGTCGGCCAGTTGAGTGCTGGCGACGGAAAGAAACAAGCTGAGAAAACCCTGTGCCTTGTCCCTGAATACTGAAAAGGAGACTAGTCCTAGAAAGTCTACATCACTGCTCAGGGATCTAGATATTGTCTCATTGCAACTAGGTGTGAAGTAGTGTTCATGCCTTGCTGAGACTTTCCAGGAATGTGGTCAGGCCATCGGTTACTAAATTGAGATTTAGGAATAAGATTTCAAATGTAAGCTCTGACCAACCTGAGAAAATGTTAAAATATTGTTTAAAAAAAATTGGAAATTGTATTCTTTTGAGTTTCTAATAAATTTAGTTAACTAATACTTTCCTTCTACTGATCCAGTTACACATATGTCTGGGATTGAGGGGCCAAAAATCTAATAAATGCAACAATTTTTTTAAATTAAAATAAGTAAGTGAAGCATTAAGGCCAGTCCAGGCCAAGGTGGCATATTTTAAGGTCCTCTACAGCCATTCTGCTTGAAAACTCACCTCTCAGACATTCCTTTGGACTTAAAGTCATAGACAAACATCACACATTAGTAAAAGTTGCTAAATATTACCTGTTACATCTGTGACATAGGCTGTGTGGTTACTTGCCAGATAGGTTAGAAATCATTAAATAACAGTAACTCCCAAGTTACAATACGATGGATTAACAGCATCAATTTGTCCTCAGTTTGAGAGCATGATGGGGAGAATGACAGTGCTGGATTCCTTTGTCATGTCTCACACAGTCCACTTGGGACACAGCAGAAATGTGAAGAGACACGCCCTGTGGGGCACAGCAATATGCAGGGCAGGACCCGCTGAAGTCAGGGAGATGCGTTACTATCCCAAGGAAATCTGCCACTGCTGAGGGAGGTGGAAAGGTGGCCTGTCAGAAAGGGAGGTGGGCCTGCTTCCGTTGATCCCTGTGTGGATTCTGTAGTCTTGGCTCCAGAGGGGAGCATGCCCAAAATTAACATGTATTTGATGTATTTTTTATGGCTGAAAAGTCCAAAAGCTCTCAAGGATATGATATATGAACCTCATACTATATGATAAATATCTAAGAACTGACACCATGTTCATATCTGTGACTCTAAGTATGAGTGACCTAGAATCTAGAGGAGGCTTGATGTCACAGTTGATAATTCTTTTCCCCACTAAAACACAGATGACTTTAATGGCTTACTAGTCGTGCCCCCAAACAATCTAGTTTTAGAGACTAACAGTAAATACGCAAGTTATGATTTTAGCCTCCATCAGGGGGAGCTTTGGTACCAAATACTTCTACTGGTATTTAAGGAATAGGATGGAGCCAGTCCATCTGTTCTTATGAATAAACACTGCTTGCTTCACAAAGAGGCATAAAGGCCTTTCCTCAAAAGTTTGCAATCTACCGGGCAGGAAAGATAGGTAAGAAGTTCATCAGAGGTATGAAAATACTGTAATTTATTAAACTGTGGGCACATAGTTCTCTTAGGAATGTTTGGAGAAATACGGGTGTTGGTCTGTTACTCTCTTTCCCCTACGGCTTTAAATCTTCTCTTCCTGGCCTCTTGATCTGCCATCATAACTGACCACCTTTTACCCCTCAGTGAGACAGTCCGTTTCTTTGAAGTTAGAATGTACTTGGGAAAAGTTAGTCCTTGGGAAGGTCCTAGTCTTTATTTTATTACCAGCATTATTAAGACAGGTTATGTGGGCTGGAGCTAGTTCTCTCCACATAGGAACATTCTTCATTATCTGGACCTGCCCAGTTTCAAATATTTTGTCTCATTTTCCTCATTAAGTACACATACATTTGTCAGTTCATGTATCTGATTTGTTTTTAGGATTGAGGGACAGAAAGAAGGATTACCTCAGTGTTTTCCTTGGTAAGCAGTCACAGTAGAATGCTAAAAGACATAAAATACGCTCTTATAAGTTATATGTATGTGGTGAAACCAAAGTGTGAAGAGATTGCCTGGTATTTGAAGGAGGAAAATAGCTCATAAAATAACCTTTTGTTTTATTTGGGTCTTGTATTTATTTAAGGTGCTACTTAAATGTGTATTAAAATAGCCCTCCTTGACTCAGCCCCCAACTTAAAAGGGCAGAGTGATTTGGGTACTTGTCTATGATCTGGAAAAATCCCATCTTGTACAGGGAAGGAAATGAATGTGAGCTTTGAGGTAGTCCAACCACCAAGCTTTTAGTATTTCTATCCCACCAAAATGGAAAAAAATACAAGGCATTCTTGGAAACATAGTACAGATATTACACTGAATATGCTTTTTTTTTCTTTACTGCAGTTTCCTCTTGGGCTTGCTGAATGCTCAGTCCATTTATTTAATGCCATGTCTTGCTAAAATATTCTTGTTGAGAACAGCTGGAGACTTTGAACTGGATGCCTAGTTCTGTTTTCAGGGAAGGCAACATGGATTCTGCTTTGCAGACCTTAAGAAGAGCTTTGAAAGGAAATTGGAATATAGTTCTCTGGCTTTTCAAGAAGAAGCCTCCTGTGGTTCTGGGCTTAAGGTATGACATACATTTCCTGCTAATTGCTTCTCTTAAGAAGCATGGGCAGGGCTGTTCCTCTTGAGGAAAAACCTTAATAAACCTTCTTGGGGTTTTTTTTTTTTTTTTTAAGATTTTATTTATTCATGAGAGAGACAGAGGCAGAGACACAGGCAGAGGGAGAAGCAGGCTCCATGCAGGGAGCCCGACACAGGACTTGATCCCAGGTCTCCAGGACCACACCCTGGGCTGAAGGCGGGGCCAAACCGCTGAGCTGAGGCTGCCCAAACCTTGTTTAAGCAGTGATGTGACTCTTCTTTTGAGCAGTTGTTTTATTAATATATATTTTTTAATTTATTTATTTTTTTGGTAAAGCTTAACCATGCACAAGTTCTTGTGCTTACTTTTAACCACGTAAAAATTCTTGTAGGGCATAGAAAGCAGATGATCCTTAGAGGCCCTTCAGTAAATAGATGTGTCTGCTCTATGCCCTGTGCTTATCTGCACGTTGGGGATAGAGCAGTGAATAATACAAAAGAAAATATTTTCTCTTGTGGAATCTTTGGCAGAGACAGGAAGTGTTGCACATGGGCGTGTGCATATGTGTGCACAATGAAGAGTGGAGAAGAGTTAAGAGGATAGGAGTGCTGAGCGGAGAGAATGTTGCCTAAATTGCTGTTTGCGTAAATATCTGAAATGTGCAGCCCACACAACTACCTTCTGTGGCTTGGAAAGGGTCTGCAAATGCCACGAAGTAGACGTGTGCCTACATGTTGAAGTGCTAGCATTGGCTGCCTGGGGTCCACAGAAAGGACTTCAACAAGGGGTAGAGAGAACATGATCTGACTCAACCTCTCATCAGGATACTAGGGCTGCTGAGTTGAGAATAGCCTGTGGAGGGGCAAGGGTGGAAACAGAGACTGGTTAGGAGAAAGCAGAGCCAGCAGAACCTCCCGACTCGAGTGTGAGAGAGAGCAGTCAAGGATGACTCCCAAGATTTTTTGCCAGTAATCAAGATAGCAAAGATTATGGCAGGAGCAAGTCCAGGGGTTCCATCTTGGACATACCAAGGGTTAGGAATGGGTTGGGTTCTAGACTTGCGCCGAAGGTGTCTGGCAGTGTCTGGAATTGAGACGAAGAGATCTCGACGGGAGATTCACAGTGAACATTGAAGAACGTGGGGCTGAGTAGGACCCCTAGTGTTGGTTGTAGATAGAGACGTCCAGGGATTCGGTCACGAGGTTGGGAGGTAGAGAGGAATTGGCAAAGGAGAACGTGAAGCTCACTCTGGTGACCTCGATGGACGTCAGTGGAAGGATAGGGGGCACTGGAGACATGAGGTGTGGGCATGTGTGGGTGCTCTAATGGGAGTGGGCCACCCAGGGGGCCTGCGAGATGGAATCCTAGCATTCAGCACAGGGGCTGAGCTGGAGAGCAGCGGCTGAGGAAAGGCAGTGGTGGGGTTGTAGAAACTGGGAGGGCACAAAAACCTAGTAAGAAGCACCGTAAAGAGGTGTGGTACAGAGTAGTAGGGGCAGAGGGACCGATACTTTCTGCTCTGGGAGAGCCCAAGTGCTTCAGGGACGGGAGCTCCAACTAAGCCTTAGGGGATAGAATTTGCAGAAAACGGGAGCAAGAAGTTGGCATTAGTGTGGAAGTGATGGGCCAGGGAGTGGCGTGGGGCCGCCCTGCGGCAGGCCTGGAAACACAGTGGGTGTGTGGTCAGGTGAGCTAGGAGTGCAGGGCCTGCCGCTCACCAGGGGCCACAGAGAAAGTCTGGATGGGGACATTGCAGAAGGGATCAAAGACGGGTGCAGGGGTGACTCCCCGTGGATGACAGTCTTCATGTCCCCCTTTCTCTAATGAAGATGATCCGACTCCATGGTCACCATCATCCTCAAACCAAAGCTCAGTTTAGAAGGGAGCCAGCCTTAATACTCTAGCGCCCAAAGGTGCTAGAAAGGATAGAGGTGACAAATCTTTGCTCACTCCCTGCTCTGCTTTACCTGACACAGTTCTGCTCCCCTTAGACCTCTGGCACCTCGAGGGCACACGGCAACCTCCCGTTTTCTTCTCCCGGCTCTTCTCCCGGCTCTCCTTCTGGCTCTCAACCTCGCAGTGTGACAGCAGCCTCTGGCCCCCAGCCATCCCCGGGCATCCACCGTGGTGATTGGGGAGTCTCCTAAGGGGGCTTCAGTCCACCCTGTTGGGCAGCTGCCAGCTTTCCCATCAAGGTCCATCATCCAGGCCTTCCCTCGTCAGGGGGAAGAAAGGCACAGGCCACACTGTAGCCCCTTGCATCACCAGCGTCCCCAGTCGGGTGGGGTGGCCACCGAGACTAAGGGGATGCTAACTAAGCACACACCCCTTCCCACTAGGGCAAACAGGCCTTTTTGGGGGGAGGGGAGGCTACATCTGGCGAAGTTTATGGAAGATACTTGATCCCCACACTCCCCACAGGGTCCCAAGGCCAGAGGATGTGGATTCTTTGGGCCCTTGAAATCTCTGATGCAGAGCGTAACCCCTTATTTTCTTCCCCTTGCCATATAAATGGACTTAATAGATGCTCTGGAATCTCGGACCAGAGAGTCTAAGGCCCGTCTAAGCCCTTCGGGCCCAGTGCTCTCTGGGACAGTGAGCAGGTTCCCGGCTTCAAGTGAGTGCTCACACGCAGGTTCCCAGCCTGAGGCCACGTAGGGATCCTGGTGCTACACTTGGAGGAATCTCTGTTGCTTTTCTTCGAAAAAATTGTGCCTGATACCGTCCTCTTTCCCACCACTTGTTCACAAATGGCCACAAATGCCGCGGTGAGGGCAGCTCCGTCGCTATGAAACAATGCCTGGAGTGTGGCCAGGAGCAGGCTGGGTAGGGAGTCTGAACACCCAATTCGTGACTTCCTTCCCGTTACCCCACCCAGGCCGACCCTTCACAGTCACAGTCGGGGAAGGAGAGGTGAGCAGACTCAATGTCCCCAAGAGAGGTGGTGGTCCCTGGCCATGCAGGTCAGGAAACACTCCTGGGGAGGGTCAGCCGTCAGCGCCCAACTGGACAAGGACACAAGCCAGGTCACCAAGGCCAGTGGAACAGAGCAGGCAGAAACAGGGACAGTTTGGAGGCCGGGGGAGAGCGATGGGGACCCATTTGAGACAGAGCAGGCCTGGGAGAGCAGGGGCGGCCGTGGCCATCTGAGGACCCAAGCTCTGGGCAGCCTGATGACACTGAGGCGTGAGAACAGAACCGGCCTGGGAGGCTAGGATGGCGACGCCAAAGGGACAGGTGGCAGACAGAGACTGCACGACAGCTTGGGGACGGGCTAGGAACAGGGTTTGTCGGCTGTCCTGACAGTGGGCCCGGGAGCAGCTGGGGCGGCCCTGACCACGGCCTTCCTGGCTCAGGGGCCCAGCTTAGAGGTCACAGTCACCCCGAGAGCTCTGTGCTCAGTGCTGGAGATACGGACATGGTGAGTTGTGGGGTCCTTGCCACCCCAGAGGTGCCCCTGCTTACAGAGGAAGACCTGTGGTTGGGCCTACAGGTGCGAGGCCCAGGGAGGGCTCACAGAGGAGGTGCCCTTTAACCAGCCCTGAAAGCCCAATAAGTAGCCAGTCTGAGGCCACGGGAAACCTGGGGTCTCTGAGAATAGCTAATGGAAAGACCTCGAGGCCAAAAGGCCAGGCCTGGAGCCTTGGGTGCACCTCCCTGGAGGCTGTAGGAGCAGCTGACGGCTGACGGGCAGGCCAGGCCAGGTGAGAGGAGTCCCAGTGCCTTGAAGACATTGCCTCCCCTCCCTGCTTGCCCCATGGGCAGCATTTCCTGGAGGCTGCAGCCTGGAGGAGGTGAGCAGGGCGAGGGCAGAGCCACTAACAGGAGGACAGAACCTGACCTTCCCTGGAGGAAGACCCCTTCCCCCACAAGCAGGGCAGCTGTGGGGGAGGGGCAGTGGCACCTGCTGGGTCGGAACCAGAACTTCCGCTCCGCAAGCAGGTGGAGACTGCTGGGGGGCAGGGAGAGGGGTAGGGGCAGGGAGAAGGGTGGTGGGGGGCAGCCCGGAGCTGGGCAGCAGAGCTGGAGACCCAGAGCATGCAGGAGGTGACTTCTGGAAAATGTCCCATAGGCTCTGGGAATGGGTCAGTCAAGCCTGGTGGGGGGGGGAGTTGCAGATCCAGAGAGAACGGGTTCTGTGGGGTGGAAGCCTGAGGCCGTGGTAGCAGAGATCTGCCCCCTCCTGCTCTCCCCACCCCCCTTGTCGCCTCCTGTTGCCCCTGCCCCCTCCTGCCCCCATGTACTCCCCCCTGCTCCCCTCACACCCCCAGCTCCCCCACCCCCCACCACCTCCTGCTCCCCTGCTCCCTCCCACCCCCACCCATCTCCCCCTTGCCCCCCATCTTCACCGCCCCCCATCGCCTCCTGCCCCCTCCTTGCCCCTTCCTGCACCCAAGTTCACAGTCCCCTGCCAGACAGTTGCCCCAAGCACTGCGGTGCCACACAGAAGCCTCTCTGACGGGACACAGGGGCCTTCAGAGGGACCGGGTGGAGGTGGTAGCGGGGCCAGCAGGAGGCAGACAAGGTGGGGGAGTTGGCGGAGGGGGGCGGTGAGTGTGACTGCCTCCAGGATGCCTGGCCGGCTCAGTCAGCGGAGCCTGCGACTCTGATCCCAGGGTCCTGAGTCCAAGCCTCACATCAGGTGTACAGATTAGTTTAAGAATAAGAATAGGGATCCCTGGGTGGCGCAGCGGTTTGGCGCCTGCCTTTGGCCCAGGGCGCGATCCTGGAGACCCGGGATCGAATCCCACGTCGGGCTCCCGGTGCATGGAGCCTGCTTCTCCCTCTGCCTGTGTCTCTGCCTCTCTCTCTGTGTGTGACTATCATAAATAATAAATAAAAATTTTAAAAAAGAATAAGAATAAAGCAAAATAAAACCAGTACCCAGAGGGTGCCTGCAGTCTGAGGTCCTCAAGGGGCACCTGAGCCATGAGACCCCCTGTGAGGGGCAGTCAGGGCACCTCCCACCCCATGGGGTGCACCCTAGTAGGACAGCCACAAGCACCTTTAGGCCGTCAGTCCCCAGGGTGACTGGGGGAGGTCGGGGGTGAGGTGCAGGCCGTGCGGGGGACTGCAGTGACCAAGGACCTTAGGAGCAGAGAGCAGAGCAGGGAGGGCTGGACCGTCCCTGAGGCCTCACAACCTGGCTCATCTGACTCTCCAGGCCCTGCCGGGAGTGTGCGGGGCCTGCAGGGTGGCAGGAGGACTGCTGGGTGTGGGAGGGGTGGCAGGGCCACCTGGAGCACATCCTCGGCCACTGGGGTCCTCAGGCGTCATCTCTGAGCTCGGCCCCCCTGCTGCCTTCTCCCCCCACGCCACGTCATCCTCCACAAGAAAGTGTCAATTGTTTGCCATTTGGCAAATAGCAGCCCAGCTGGGTTACATGTTCACAATGTACAAAAACACCAGAGGGGAGACAGTAGAGACACCTGCTGTCTTCCCCGATCCCAGCCCCAGTCCAGGGAGCCCATCCAGCCAGTATACATTTTTTTTTTTTTTAACAGAGGAGGGAGAACTCAAGCTCCAGTGAAAGTTTATATTGTTTTTTTTTCCCTCGTGGTTTTGCTCTGGTTCACAGGGTCGGCGCCTGAACCGCAGGCCTGAGGTGCCGTGGGGAGCTTTTGCTGTGTTCTAGACTGTGCACTGCGGCCTTCGAATCTGCAGAGCCTTGCCTTGTCCGCATGTCAGAGACCAGAAAGCCGAGGCTTGGAGAGGTCAAGCAGCACACTGGAGCTGACCGGGACAGAAAGGGGTCGCACATCCTGTTTGACTCCAGCCCCCGTGCTCATTCCATGGTCCTGGCAGGAGTGCCTTACCTGCTCCGGGGGGACGGGGGAGGTGCCCCGCGGTGCACTGGAAGCCGGACCCCCGCCACCCAAAGGCTCGAGCTGTGGAGGCCCTGCAGGGAGTGCTGCAACCTGGGCAAGACTGGGGTGCATTCCCGAATGGGGAGCGAGGGGGATGTGGTGGGGACGAAGCCCGACCGGGCCTCCGCTCCTCTGGGCAAGTCCAGGTCGGGCTCACCCTGAGGGGTGGGTGCCGGGGAAGCGCTCGGGGCCCGGCGGGGTGGGGGGCTCCACGCGGCGAGGGTAGCGAAGGCGCCCCGCTTACTTGCGTGTCCTGGTTGGCCGGAGAGTGAGCCCCAGGGGCCGAGCGAGCCCTCAGCCCCCTCTGCCCCACCCTGCGCCTTCCGCAGCACCTGGGCCGGGCGGGTGCAGGCGCCTCCCCGAGAGGGCAGCGTCGCAGCGCCCAGGGGGACCCGGGATCACCCCACTCATCAGCCGCGCGTGGTTAACACGGGCAGGGGGCAGGTTTTGTTGTCGTTCCTCTTGACTTGGCTCCTGGAGCAGACGTGGCTACTCTGCGCAGCGCGCCCAGGCTCGAGGCCCGGAGCCACCCGGTCACTTCTCCGAGGTCTCCGCACACATGCACGCATGCACAGCTCCACCACCACCAGCAGCAGCACCAGCACCGCCACCAGCACTGCCACCAGCACCGCCACCAGCACCCTGGCAGCCGAAGCCACCGGGCCTTCACCCCGCACTGAAGCATCACCACGCCCTCCCTGGGGAGACAGGATGAGCAGGGGCTTGCTCCTCCAGAAAGGGCTGGCTCAGTCGGCAAACTCCATACTCCGGGAGGGCAGAAGGCTGTTCTGCCGCCAGCCAATCCTGTTTCAAATCTTGCTCTTGCATGAATTGGCAGGCCGATCTGGGCAGCCCTTAGGACCCCTATGAACCTCCACTGATCCACCAAGAAGACAACCCTTTCTAGGGTCAGTCTAGAAAGGCCTGTTTTGCACGCTGCCCGGCAAATAGCAAGCACTGAATAAATAAATTTAGCACCTTCCTTCGTGTGGCTCCCGCCACCAAAGCATGAAACATCCACCATTTGGCAGAGGGGATCTGAGGGTGATGGAAGCCTCCTCCCTCCTCCAGCTTGGTCTCCAGGGCTCTGGAAGGCACAAAGAGCCTTTCTTGGGATTATTCTCCTCCAATTTGCCGTTAATGCTCTGAGGGCAGGAAGGCGGCCTGCACCTAACTGCAGTTGTCACCCCACCCCCATCAGGTAGAGGGGAGCTCAGTGGGGGGGGAGTGGCGACGGGGCGGTCTGGCCCCCAAGGGGACCCACAGTGTCTGTCCCCAGCCAGCAGCTGGCAGCACACGTGGGGTGGGAGGGCCATGCGGTATAGGGCAGAGCCACCGCTGGCCCTTCCCTCCCCTCCAGTTGGGGTCCGGTCTCCCAGGAGGTGCCTCCATGCCCCATGGGGAGTTGGGCACCTAAAAATGCGTGCGTGCCTCTGAGGGGCACCCCTTCCCTCCAGGGGACCCCTGCCTGTGTCTTGGGGGCGGGAGCCAGGGAAGGGGCATGGGGGTGGGGATGCTGCTGCCCTTGGTCTGGGGCTCCAGGCCTGCCCCCTGCCGCCCTGCCCTCCTGCTTCCTGCCCACAGGTGGCACATCCAGGCGGCCTCGGCCTCGTTGGCTGGAAGACAGGGAAACATCTGCCTTACTTGCTTCCTCAAGAGGTGGCGATGGCTAGGAAAGGGCTTTCCAGCATTTAAAGTGTTACACAGGGCAGCCCGGAGGGCTCAGTGGTTTAGTGCCGCCTTCAGCCCAGGCCGTGATCCTGGGGACCCGGGATGGAGTCCCCTTATTGGCTCCCTGCGTGGAGCCTGCTTCTCCCTGTGCCTGTGTCTCTGCCTCTCTCTCTGCGTGTGTCTCTCATGAATAAATAAGTAAAATCTTTAAAGACAAACAATAACAAAAAAAAGTGCTGTACACATCTTTCCTGTGCCTTTGAAAGATCCAGGGCCATCTCTAGGTCCCCGCAGGTCCACTCCACCCATTTTTCAGGCCCGGGTGTGGCCAGAATCTTGAAGGCGACAGGGAGAGGTGGGATGGGGAAGGCTCCTCTCTCCTGCTCCCAATCCCGGGAGGGCTGGCGTTGCACACCTGTGCCAAGGAGCCCACGGTGATGAGGTTGGGGATGACAGAGACACAGACGAGGTCTTTATTGGGAGCCTCTGGGGGGGACCAGAGACCCCAGCACTCTAATCTTACAGAATGTTCAACTGAGGTCTTTGGGGGCAGGGAAGGATCAAGATTGCCCACTGCTCTGTTCCTGCCCCTCTCGTCACCTGCAGCCCCAAGGTGAGTACCCCCCTGCCACGTCTCTCCATGCCCAGGAGCCCTCACCTCCTCAACAGCCCCCCCCCCACCCCCAGCCTGACTCAACCATACACAACCCTCAGCTCCAGACACTCTCGCTGTCTCGCCCTCCTTCCTGGGGGAAAGGAACTCAGGAGTTCGGCTTTCGAAAGCCATAGCGCCCGCAGCCCACGCTTCCCGGCACACGGGGCCCGCTCTGGGGCTCGGTCAACTTTCTGTCTCCGGGACTCAGACCCAAACAGCCGTGTTGACATCAAAGCCAGAAGGCGACGGCTCCAGGGCCTTGGGGCAGCTGGCGGCGGGGCCTTCCCCGCGTCTGGGCCCTGCGGTGCCCGGGAAGGGGAACCGTCCGGGGCCCTTGGGATGGCTCCGCTTCTTGGCCTTGTGCGAGCGGGCGGCCCTGGGCTCGGAGGCCGCGGGGGCTGCCCAGCCCGGCTTCTCCTTCAGCAGCCTGTCCCGGTCCGGCCGCACGCTGCGCAGGAACTTCCTAAAGATGTTCGCCGTGAGAGAGAACCTGCGGCCCAGCTCCCGGGGCTGGCTCCTCTCCCCTCGGGGCTCCCCCATCTCCCCCTTCTCCGCCCCCTTCTCCAGCTCCGGCAGGTCCAGCCAGTTGCCCACCAGGTCCGCAAAGACGTTGTCCCCCAGCACCAGCGGCTGTCGGTTCCGGCCCCGGGACATCAACGTGGAGGTCCAGTCTTCGGGTTCCAGTGGCTCTGGCCCCGGCTGCGTGCGGCCCTGGTGCCCTGCAGGCTGTGCCCCGGGGAGGGGCCGCACCCCGCACCCGCACCCGCACCCGCACGCGCTGCCGGCGGCCCGAAGCTCGGTGCCCAGAGGAAGGCACCTGGAGGCGCACTGCGCTGCGGCGGCCCAGCCAGCGGGCTCCGGCTGCGCTCCGGGGCTCCCTGGGCCCCCTGGGGCTGTGCTCCCTGCAGAGATGTCCAGCCGTTCCAGCGCCGCCTGCACCTGGAGGAGCTTCAGTTCCTGCAGGGCACCCATCATGCAGTTCATCTGATCCTGCAAGTCATCGCCCACTTCCTTCATGGACACCTGCAGGGGAGGGAAAGCGCAGGGCAGGCCGGTGAGCCTGGGGGGGCGGAGGATGGGGAGCCACGGGGTGGGGGGTAGCTCAGGCCTGTGAGCCTGGGGGGGTGCGGAGGATGGGGAGCCACGGGGTGGGGGGGGAGCTCAGGCCGGTGAGCCTGGGGGGGGGGGCGGAGGATGGGGAGCCACGGGGGTGGGAGCGCCACCCTCACCACCAGGACCTAGAGCCCTTGCTGCCCAAGCCCACGCCCGCGGGGTCACTCCAGCCTGCCCTGACCCTCCGTGGGGCCCAGCACAAAGCGAGTCAGAGCTGGAAAAGGAGGTGCCTTAACGCTGACAGGTGCACCCCAGAAACACTAGTGGCAGCTGCACAGCCCTGAAGATATGGACACGGAGATCAGCCCGTCTACCTTCGGGCTCACCAGGCCACGAGGAGGCGGCCAGTCTTGTTGCCACCGTACAGATGAGGGAGCGAAGCCCATCAGTGACTTGCTCAGGGTTACATGGATGGTAAGAGGTGGAGCTGAGGGTGCTTCGAGGGTGCACGGAGTTGTGCCGGGCGCCTTTGGACTTTCCCGCGCCCGTGCTCCTCTCTGGAGCCTCCCCAACGCTGACCACCCCCGACGCTGACCAGGGCGAAGCCGCGACAGTTGGGAATTCACCCCATGACAGGAAGGGAGCTGAGGGCCCTCTGGGCACCACCTCTTATGATCTTCCTATAAATCCCACAAGGCTGCTCTTACTGTCCTTATTTTAATGAGGTAAGGAGGGGGCGAGGGGTGAGGTCAGCTGCCTGAGGTCACAGCTCACCCCCGGGACGCAAGCAGCCCCACTTGGAATGCTACCAAGCGCTGGCTACTTCACACGGCTGGCCCTGGCGTGGGCTTTGGGGCCCCTTTGTCTCCCCCAGGGCAGCAGACGAAGGAGAGGGACAGGAGGGCAGGACAGGGAGCTCAGATTCCCAAAGACAAAGAGTAGGCCTGGGGCTCCTTCCCTGTGCACACCTGGCGAGTCAGGAGGGAGACAAGGCGCCCAGAGCCCCATGAGCAGCAGCTCTCCCTGCGGCAGCCCTCCTCGCCCCTTCCCTGCCTCCCAAACACCTGCTCTCCTCCAGCGACTCCAGTGCTCCTTCTGCCCACCTCCCGTGCTCAGGCCAGGAGTGGAGACGAGGGAAGTCAGCCTCCCAGCCTCCCATAGGCATGAGGCCCGGGGCCCAGGTGGCAGCTGGAAGAGGCTGAGAGGGTGAGGGCCGTGCATGGGGGCCACGCGTGGCAGCCGTGCAGGGACTGCTGCTCTGATGACATTCTCGTCCCAGTGGCCTGGGTCCTGCCGGCTCCTGCCCAGGATCTGCTCTGCTCCCAACAGCACACCCGGCGGGAGGGGACCAGCTATCTCTGAAGCTCCCCCAGGGACCCACTGGGATCATCTCACCCCCAGCCTTGTCCTAACGCACGGAACCAAGCCCACGGGTGCAGAGGTGGGGGGTCAGGATGACAGGCACATGGATGCTCAGGACTGCCCTGGCAGGTGACCCCCTTAGGCTGTGGGTTCAGGGCCCCCCTGCCAATGCAGCCAGCGCAGGGTGGGGGACGGGGGATGGGACTGAGTCAGCCACACCGACTGCCCAGGGACTAATGTCCCTGAAGGCAAGGACAGCTTTGCTGGGTGGTGGCTGCAGGCCACGGTGATCCTGGGACAGGCCAGTGGCGGCTGCAGCAGCAGGGGACATGGCCTGGGAGGCGGCTGTGCCTGTGGACAGCCCCCTGCTCTGACCCCTCTGGGTTCCAGCCTGCTGACCCCTTCTCCTTTTGGAGGCTGCTGGCCCGCAACTGGGAAGACCCAGGGCAGAGTTGTGGAGAAGGAGACCCAAAGCCTCAAACCACAGTCATTGAGCTCTCTGCCTGCCATCTGCTTCTCTGATCCCCTTCCCTTGTCACCTCAACCCGGACCTCAGAGCTACTTTCGGCTTTTCCACTCAAGGCCCCTACTCGGGTCCCCAGATGCCTCACATCTGCTTTGCCATCTCCCGGAAGGAAGGCCCTTGGGCCACCAGGCCAGGCTTCCCAGGCCACGCCTGTGATCGTGCCACCTGGAGGCCCACGTCTGTTCCCGTGCATGCCCCATGCTGCGTTGGAACCTTCTCGGAGACAGCGACAGCTCACCCCCCCACCCCCATCCCTCGGTGCTGGCTTACACCGCCCAGCCTCCTGCACATGTAAGTGCTCAGCGGTTCATGAAACGTTCAGGGAGCCTCCACCACTGAGGGCAGCGGCCAAGACCCACAAATTGTTACTGTCTCCCCAGGTCCTAGCTAGCACCCTGCCCCTGCCACACCCCCACAAAGCATGTATTGAGTACCACTGAATACCCAAGTCAGCTCTCCAGATGTGCTGCCCGCAGACAATGACGCACCCCACAGGGAGAAAGAGGCAGGGAGATGGCTAGTGGCTTCATTTCACCAACAGGCAAGGAGTCTGAGGCTTGCAGGCTTCCTTCCAGAAGGCTGAACACAGTCCAGGTCAGATCAGAGGCAGTGGGAGGAATGAAATGCCCCCATTCAATCTCTTCCAGTATGGAAAAATCCTGAGGAAATAACGCTGACATTTTGTACCCTTTTCCAGGGAGAATGACTGTGTGGGTATGTATGAATGTGGAGCCGCCCGGGAAACAGAAGCCCCATTTAGGTTAACAGGAGATGGAATTATACCCGGGTGGAAAGTGAGACCCTGTGTTGTTAAGGTCTTGGGTTCTAGAGATAGAACGCACGGAGTTCAAATCCCCACTCTGCTCCACAGAAGCTGTGGGACCTGCCCTGGCGGTTTAAACTGCTGCTCACTTTCTTCGTTCTTCAAAATGGGAATAAGAGTTTCTGCTTCCTAAAGCTCTGGCCAGCTGAGGTGACATAATGAGTGTGTACGCATGGCCCGGAGGGGAGTGCTTAGGGTTATCATAAGACTTCTAGGAACTTCCAGGACAGTTCTTCCTCGGGAGACCTTAACACACAGCAACGATAGGATCCTGTTCATCGGGTGGGTCCCATCAAGGAGGAACTTGTCGCTGCCCTGCTCCTTCTGTCCCAGCCACCCCTGCCCCCACAGAGTAAGAGCCCAAGAGGGAAAGGGAAACCCCACGCCCTCTTGCCCATTCTCAGGCCGGCCTGGCTGTCCAGCCACCGTGCAGACACTGAGTGCAGAAGGCAGCTGTGGGAGGGAAGGCCAGAGGAGAAGGAAGTGTAGGGGAGGCAGTCGGGGAGGCAGGAGCATCAGCTGGGTCTCCACTGAGCAAGCTGCCTTTCCTGGCCCCAAGGGGAATGATGTCACCCAGGGAGAAAGAGCCAGAGGGCAAGCTTCTGTCTTGCTCTGGAGTGTGGGACCTTCTCAGATCCCAGGATTTCTCTTGCCTTCAGAACCTAAGAGGGAGCCGGGGAGGGGGGCGGGGGGGAGGAGGGAAGCAGAGGGGAGAGGCCTAATCAGAGAAGATCCCAAAGCAGAAATTGCCACCGCTAAATCCCAAACTCTGGGCTGTAGGGGGCTGAACTCTTCCCCAGCCTTCCAATGCCAGAGCTTCAGGCCCGTCTTCAGGACAGGGCCCAATCACACCCAACCTGCCCTCAGGGGCCACTTGGAAAAGTCCTAAGAGGGTCTAACTGGTTCCAATTGGTCTGAGTGGGAGTGGATCTAACAGCCATCCCCCTCCCCACACCCCGTGCAGCCCTGGTCCCACTGATGTGCACACATGCCAGGGCTGACCGGTTCCACTCAACAGCACATCTGGGAGCGATTCCGTGCTGAAAACCCCAGGAGGCTCTCACCACTGTCCTTGCCAGCACCCCCTGCACCCACCCAGCATCTCCTCCATCCGGGCACATCCTAGGCCTCGAAAAGTTTCATTCTAAAGCTGTTCTTCATGTCGTGCTTCAGGCTTTCCCACTGCAGTTCACACTTCCTCCGTGTAGGAGAGCTGGAAGGCCACTGGGCATGCACCCTCCGAGCATCTGTAAGGAGCCCACGGAGTCCCAGCTGCCAACCTGGAGCCCTCTGGCTATACAGTGATAAGCTCTGCCCTCTTGCTTTGTCAGATACCCCACTGTATGGATCAAGAAACAGGATCTACAGGGCCCCTGGGTGGCTCAGGGGCTGAGCATCTGCCTTGGCTCAGGGTGTGATCCTGGGTTCTGGGATTGAGTCCCATATTGGGCTCCCCGCAGGGAGCCTGCTTCTCCCTCTGCCTCTCTCTGTGTGTGTGTGTGTGTGTCTCTCATGAATAAATAAATATAATCTTGAAAGAAAGAAAGAAAGAAAGAAAGAAAGAAAGAAAGAAAGAAAGAAAGAAAGAAAGAAAGAAGGAAAGGAAAGAAGGAAAGAAGGAAGGAAGGAAGGAAGGAAGGAAGGAAGGAAGGAAGGAAGGAAGGAAGGAAGGAAGGAACAGGCTCTGAGAAGTGGGTTTTCTTCCTCAGCACCCTTCCCTAGACTTCCTTTGCCATTTTCACCCTATGTATGACCTACATATTCCTACTTAATGTTTCGTGTAAAGCTAACTGCTGGTATAAACAAATGTATTGGGGTAGGAACTTATATGAAATGCATATACTTGCCATAAACAGAACGTAACTATCTAAAACTCCAAGTTTGTCATCTGATGATCACTTGACATCACCTGGGTGCCTCCAGCAGAAAGACAGATCTATTGCCCGGGCCCCAAGGTGTATTGGTGGGAAGACTGGGACCCCAAGCCAGGCCCACAGACAGGCCAATGGGTGTTCCAGGTCATCAGGATGTGGCTTCTCAGCCTCACCAGGCTGTTGTGAGAAGAGACCAGGATAGTCAATGCTATGGCAAAGTGGAAAGCGCAGTTATCCTGGAGTGGGAGGGAGGAGGAGCGTGGAGCCTTGGAGGGTCAACACCCAATTCGGTTGCTTTCCACCGACAGCGCCTCTCCCCTGAATCACATGGAGGAGGAAGGACGTGTCTGTTTGGAGCCAAAGGGGAAGATGCCGCCAGAAAGCAGATCCCCCACCCCACACCTGCAGCCCTGTGCCCTCCAGAGGTGGTGGGGTCAGCTGCAGCTGCCCACGTACAGCGCCGTCACCTGGGCACTCGCCTGGCCTGTGGGCAATGGGGGGGGGGGCAGAGGGTGGGAGTGGGATGCCAGCATCCCCAGCAACCTTCCTGAGCCTCTCCTAGGTCCCCGATGGGTACCCCAGCTGTGCCGTCCAACCATCCATCTCACGCCCTCTCGGCTCCGCCAGAATCCTTTGACACAGGCTCCGGCCTCGCCCGTGGCCCTGGCAGCATGCCCTGCCTCGCTCCCCCCGCCGCCCCGTGACTCACAAGACCCCCACACAGTTCCTTCAGCCCCTCTGGACGCCGCTAGGAGGTTCAGGGCCGGAAATGGGAAAAGCCCTGCTTCTGCCAATTGGCCTGTTCTCCTGTCCAGTGAATGGGGACCTTCAGGGTGCCCTGCTCTTGGCTGCAACGTGCGACAGGAAGGTAAAGCAGCAACTGTGCCAAGAGCTGGAGGAGGGTGGAGGGTAAAGAAAGAAGGAAGTGTGCAACGGATGAGCCGGCTCCTGACTGGAAGATCTATGGGGGGGCATATGCTGGGGCAAGGGGCAGCCACTGGAGGGGGCCAGTCCTGTCCCGCAAGGAGCTGGCCTCCCCCAACCAGCAGCCGGCGTCAGCTCCTGTCCTCTGCGGGCCATCTGATGCAGACCTGCAGGGTCATCTTCCTCCTCTACTCTCTGCTCCAGGCCGTCACAGTCCCCTGTGTGAGCTCTGTCATAGCTCATCCTGCAGCCTCATCCTCCCCCGCCCTGCTCCCCCCCCAACTCCCCCTGCACCTCTGAGACACCAGGGCACACCTCTCAGCAGGTTCCTCACAATGCTACAGAGAAGGGCAGGCTCTTGCACAGCACCCAAGGTCCCCATGGGCTGCTCTCAGCACCTCTCCCAGCCCCGATGCTCACCAACATCTCCGCACAGGCCCATGTCCTCAGCCGAACTGCGGCAGTCTCCCAGCATCCCCGCCACACGGCCCTCCAGGGCCCCACTACTTCCATCTCTGCCCATTGCTCCTGTTGCTTCATTATCTGCCTGGAATGCTATTTTCCTCCCATTCACTTCTCCGCTTATCCCTCAAGGTCAAGCTCAAACGCTACCTCTCCCCAGAGTTTTCCCTGATCCCCTGGCTGGACATCATCTCTCCCTTCTCACAGCACTGTGCCTGGCCTTTCACGTAGCCCACACCCCCTACTTCTGTGCGGGGCTCATGCTTACATGTGCTGGTAAGTTCTGCGGTCACTGGCTAGGTTTGAAGTCTGGCTCTGTCTCACCGGCTACGACCTTGGCCAAGTCACTTGACCCCCCATGTCTCCTTTATAGAATGGGAATACTGGAAGTACAGCTTCTTCCAGTTGCTCTGGCAAGTAAATGACACGGCCCATTATATGCTTGGCGTATCGGGGAGTGTCGACATCAACAGGTGGTATTTTTATTACCTCCCCCACTGGACAGCGAGTTCCCTGAAGGCAGGATTCCTGTCTGTGTATATTTGTGACCAAGTGCTCACGTCCGGTCAGGTGCTTTAAACATCAGATGAACTCCATTCATGTGTCCTGGAATGAGTGACTCGTGCACGCCAGTGCGATGGACCTGTCAGGAGTGTGCTGTGTGCCTAAGACACAATGGGCCCTCTGTTGTGCACTGAGAATGGACAGCTGCCATTTCATCTTCACACTGGCTGCGTAAAGTGGGTGCGTTTAAAACCCCATTTTAGGGCAGCCCTGGTGGCTCAGCGGTTTAGTGCCTGCCTTCAGCCCAGGGCGTGATCCTGGAGACCCCGGATCGAGTCCCACGTCGGGCTCCCTGCATGGAGCCTGCCTCTCCCTCTGCCTGTATCTCTGCCTCTCTCTCTCTCTATCTCTGTCTCTCATGAATAAATAAAATCTTTAAAAAAAATAAAAAATAAATAAACCCCATTTTAGGGGGGCCTGGGGCTCAAATGGTGAAGCGTCTGCCTTTGGCTCAGGTCACAATGCCAGGGCCCTGGGATGGAGCCCCACGTCCCCTGCTTGGCAGGGAGCCTGCTGCCCCCTCTCCCTCTCCTGCTGCTCTGCCTACTTGTGTTTGCTCTCATGCGCTTTCTCTCTCTGCCAAATAAATTAATAAATTTTTTTTAAAAATTAAAAATCCCATTTTACAGATGAGAAAAGCCCCCCTCACACAGGGGGCTTAAGTGATCTGCCTAGGTGACACAGAGCCAGGGGCTGAGTTCAAGCTGGCCTGCCCCCAAGTCCCACGCCCACACTCCTCCCTCACTGGCCCCACCCCGTTCCTCCCCTTAGCTCTAAACACCAAAGGAGGCCACATTAGGAGATCCTTGGCAAAAACTGTTTTCTGCCACAGGAAATCTGCTCTTTGGTCTCCAGAGCTGAGGGCTGCTCCTCCTGTATCTCTTCTATCACCTTCTTTTGTCCTTATCTTGCTTCTAGGTCCTTGTCCTCCTCCGCAGGTCAGAACCTCCTGAACTTGTGGCCATTCCTGGCTAGATAAACGCCTTCTAGGAATACCAAATTGTCCTACAAGGACCATCTCTGACCCCCAGAGAAGTCCCTCTGCTGCCTCATCATGCGTCAGTCAGCTGGGACAGGCCTTACAGAAGCTGGCCTCCATCAACCTCCTCCTCCTCAAGGAAGCCCTCCCGGCCTGGATAGACTTCATGAGCCCCTATCACTCGGCCTTTACACGCTCTATGTGCTCCACACTGACACTGACTCATGAGGAACACCCTATGAGCATCTTACAGCTGCAGCTTCTGTGTTCCTGTGTCTACCCCATTTGTTGGAAGCCCTCAAGGGAGCAGTGTGTAAGAACAGCTGGTCCCAAGGCCTTGTGTTCATGCAGGGCCTCTCTCTGGCGGCTGGAGGGGAGAGAGAGATGCTCCCTGCTGAGCTGTTAAGCCCTGACCCCCTCCTAATGAGGAAGTGTGTCAGCCCTTACTACTCTCCTGCCATGTGTCATCCCTAAAATGGATCCCTGTCCCCTTCCAGGCAGGGGGAAGGTTCTCTAGACACCAGCCTAACTGAGCCAGGATCCACAAACCCTTAGCCACCCCACAGTGCTCACTTGTTACAGTTCACATTGTCAGCTCCGAGAAATTGAGGAATTCTGCTACTTTGGTTTTCAGGAACCCACACTCCTTGACTAGATTTTCTGGGCCAAGGATGGGGCCAGGATGCAGGAGGGAGACACAGAATACCCTTCACAAAAATAATTTCACAACCTGTTAATGTTTCCTTTTCCAGCAGGTTAACCCGGTTATCTGTAGAACGCAGGCATCTGGAAGGGATTTAGCGGCATAAATGAACGTGGACCCTGACTGGTATCACGAATGCCACTCCTGAGCACATACTAACTTGAGGCAAAGCCGTCAACGCAGTCCTCCTCTACCTGGGATAACACGCGGGCCCCACTGCCTGCCCCCACCCTCACAAGCTCACGACACACAGTATGCCTTTCCCACCCCATTGCAGGCCTGAGTTCTGAATAAAATCTTCCCAACCGCCCACCCCCCCCAACCAAAAAAAAAAAAAAATCTTCCCACTCTAGTCACAAACGAGCTGCACCGAAGTCAATCCCCACAGCCTTCAGAGAAGCCAAAGGGCTGAGCCTGGGCTAACTAACTCAAAGCTCTACTTTCCTCTTCATCCCACCAAGGAAAACCGAGGCACTGAGATTCGGTTCCGCTACCTAAGCACTAGGCTGAGGTGTTGGGGAGCAAAGGAGACTCTAATTCCCGTCACTTGCTCTGTCTTATTTCTGGGCAGCCTGGCACTGGGGAGGAGGCGGAGCACCCGGGAGTGGGGAGGCGAGGGTGCCGAGATCTCCCATCTGAGTGTCATTCTGGGCCTCAGGCCAGGCATTTGGCTTCCTCTCCAAAAGAGTCAAAGGCTGAAACTGCTCAGACAAAGGGCCAAATGAAAGCTAATGGGGAACTCGGTGACTTCAGCCTCTCCCCTTCCTTCTCCTGGGGACGGGGGCTCAAGTCCTTGGCAGGAGAGGGTGCAAATCAAGACCTGGAGCTCAGTTCTGTGCAGATTCCTATTTGCCTTTTTTATTCTCCTGGCATCCACAGACTGTCTTCCTCCCCTCAACCCCTCCCACCTAGGGTGCTATAAAAAATGCAAATCAGTAGGATTTTAAAATTCAAGCCTATGCCAGGAACACCCACAAACCCTCTATTAAAGCAGATCCTGAGGTGGGTGGTGTGGTCCCAGATTCCAAGCATAAAAAGAGGACTCTATTAGATTCTTTTTTCAGCATGGGCCTTGGACTTCAGACATTATCTGTGATGACCTTGACTTTTCTTTCTGGTAGTGGACAAATGAATGGGAAGAGTCAGAGTTGGGGCGGGGGGTGCTGGGCTGACCATCCCCAAACCAGCATGGGAACTGCGGGAAAACCAGCAGGGGACGGGACCTGGTGGAGACTCCTCCATCCCTCACTGAAGCTGCACTTCTCTGAGTAACTTTCCCATCTGAGAGTCACCGCAAAAAGGGATTGGGGAGGAAGTCCCCGAGAAGTGACCTTTGCCCTGAGAAGGCAGAGTCTGCAGTGGAACAGACAGGACAAGTGCCTGCGGGCCTTGACCAGGGAGCTCGGGAGGACACCTGCTCTGCAAGCTGCCCGGCCCCCACCCCCAGACTGGCCCCTCTACAGCTGCCAAGTTCTGTGGTGGTGAGAGGAGGAGGACAGAGCCTGCAGGGGGGAGAGGCTGTCATGGAATCTGCAGCCAGGTCTGCTGCTGGGGCTGGGGCTGGGGCTGGGGCTGGGTGCGCCCGGCTCTGGAAAGTGGGAAGACAGACTGGGGGAGAATAGCGAGGAGAGAAACTAAAGGAACAAAAAGAGGCAGAGGCAAAATCACGGGAGGGGGTCGACTGGGGGGGAGGTGGGGGCGAGGTCTTGGGGCGCCCATGCGTGAATTCGGGTGGGCGCAGGGACCAGGTGGCAGGTGTGTGTGCGGGGCTGGAGGGTCCACGAAGTTGGTGCGCGGCCGCCTGGCAGGGCTGGGGCGCCCCTCCCCTCACTCGGGCGACCCCGGGGCCGGGCTGGGCTCCCCGTGCCGGGCTCCGCGCCCCCGCGCGCCCCCCGCCCCCGCCCCGCGGCGCCCTCCTCCCGCGCGGGCCTCCCCCGGCCCTGCAGCCGCGGCCCCTCCCTGCTGGACGCGCCCCGGCCCCGGCCCCCGCCCGCCGCCTGCCCCCGCGGCCGCGCCGGCTCTGCCAGGCCCGGGGGCTCCCCGCCGGCCAGCGGGCCCCGGCAGCGTCCGTCCTCGGGGCGCCCCGCATCTCGCCGCCTGCTCTGGGCGCCTCCCGCAACCCTCGGCTGCGAGTCTCCTCGCGGCCCCCGCCCCTCGGCCCGGCGCGGCCAGGTGCCGTCGGGGCGCAGCCGTCCCCCCTCCCCGCCCCGGCCCGCCCCTCCCCGGCCCGCCCCGCCCCGGCCGGCCCGCCCGCCGCGCTCTCACCAGCTCCTGCTTGAGGCGGCGCAGGTAGCAGTCCATCGCCCCGCGCCCCGCGCCCCGCGCCCCGGCCCGACTCGGAGCCGCTCCGCCGGCGCTGGCTGCGCGCGGTCCGTGCGGGGGGCGGAGGAAGAGTGGGGCAGCCTATGAGAATTCAGGGGGGACGCCTGCAGCCAATGAGACGGACGCGCGGGGGGCGCGGGCGGGGCGCGGCGCGGGGACCCCGAGGCGGGGGGGCGCGCGGCTGGGGCCGCGGCTCCGGGGCGGGCGGGGCGGGGCGGGCGGGGGCGCGGGGCTCGGGGCTGCCCCGACGGCCCCGCAGCGCGCGTGATCCCTGTGCGCCGAGGGGGACCCGTTCCCGGGCGGGCTCCGTGAGAGGCCGGGAGCCCTCGTCTCAACCCTGTCTCCAAACTCCGACCAGAAAAGGAGCATCCTCCACCCGAGCCGCCCGTCAGCCGCCCCGAACCCCGCAGCGGGCCGGAAGTCTGCGAGCGCGGGTCCCGCAGCCCGGCCTCAGCGTGGGGCCGAGGAGCCGCCGCCCGGGCCGCCCGCCCCCGGCGCAGAACCCCGGTGGGCTCCGCTGGCTCCGCGCGGGGGGTGAGGCTGGCGACGCGGGTCGGGACGGAGACCCCCGGCCCAGAACACGCGCGCGGTAAGGGAGGGGACGGACGGGACGAGCGGGGACAACAACTGACCTCGGGCAGGGGTTCTCCGCGCAGGAAACGGGGTAATGGGGCGGGAGCTGCTCCAGTAGGGCGGGCGGAAAGGGAGGAATCGGCCCTTCTCCTCCCAATACTTCCCTTTCCAGGCTCACGGAGCCTGACTCTTGCTCGGGGACTGGGGGGACTCGAAGTTGCTCCGATTCCATTCGGCGGAACCGCCTGGACCGCGGGCGGGAGCTGCGGGCGGGTGCGCCTGGGGGGTCCCTCCGCGGGGCGAGGGCGGGTCCCCTCCGGGCGTCCAGACGCCGCGCCTCCCGCCCCGGCCCGCAGGGGGCGCTGCGGCACAACCCCCGAGTAATTAGACCAATTAGCGACCTGTGGTTTCAAGGTAACTAAGGAAGAAGCTCGCCCCAGGTGGAGTCTGTGGTCTCCGCGACCGAACCGTGCAGATGCGGGAAGAAGGGGCCGAAAATGCAGGCGCTGCGGTCAGCAGAGAGCCCCTCCCGCTTGCTGCCGAACGCAGGAGAGGCAGGAAGGACACCAGTGAGCATCTTCAGAAGGGAGCCTGCAGAGTCCGTTCGATGCCTCCCCATCACCCCGGGTCCCTGGGTACAGGGGGCCTTCCTTGCCCGTGTCTTTGGGCCTCTTCCTGAGTCCCCCCCCCCCCCTTAGGACCAAGCAGCAGCAGCGGTACCCGAAGGATGGAGAAAAGAAAGAAGAGGCGCAGGCGGGTCAGAATTCAGTCTGAGGCCTGCGTCTCCGTGGCCTCTTGCCCAGCCCGGGGACCCGCGCTCCTTTCGCTCTCCCTGCTCAGGATCCGGCGGCGGCCTCGTCCGTCAGACAACCCGAGGGCCGCAGGATGGAGCTGAGAATCTTCTCTGGCGTTCCGAGCTACGAAGCCTGACATTTCAGGTCCTCCTGCTCTCCGGGGCAGTAGGTTACCGGGCGATCGGGCCCGCGGGTCCTCTGGGCTCCGTGCAAGGCCCAGCCCGCCGGCTTCCTCGCACTTGGGGGCCCGAGATCCCCAGGGGGGTGGGTGCCTTTCTGTGCGACCCCAGGTGTGTTCACAGTGGAACCCAGCCTCAAGGATGGAGCTGAGGTCCCCAGACTGACTGAACCATTTCTGGAGTTGAATCTCCCAGGATTCTGATTGAAAGGGGGATCTGGCCACTATATAACCCACACATTCTCTTATACTGAGAGAAACACCACAAAAGGGTTCCCCACCCCTGTGGGCCTTGCCCACTGTTAGAGCTCAGCACCCAAGCACAGTGGCAGAGAAGAAGGCAGCCAAGAAACATTTGTGGGTCTGTGGTTGAAGTAGTCTTTAGTGGCAGGTGTAAACCCCAGCTTCTCCACCCCTGAGAGCTCCGGGACTGGAATCCTCTTGCATGGCCACAGTTCAAACTCCAAGAGATGCACGCAGGCTGATCTCCTGGTAAGAACCTTAGGCTGAGTGGTTAGCACCCCTAACCTGCTGACAGCACAGCCCAACATGCACAAATGCTTTCCTTTTACTGGCCTCAGCTTCCCTTGCTTATAGGTAAACCCATGTGAGCCTGACACTTTTATACTCCCTGCAAAACGCTGTTTTGACAATGATCTTTGCAGTAGTCAGGACAAGAGGAATCCCATCTCAGAGATAAAGGATATATTGTTAGCACAGCCAGATTGCATTCCATCCACTTAAAAAAAAATCCTATTTTTAATTAAAGTATGGGATCCCTGGGTGGCGCAGCGGTTTAGCACCTGCCTTTGGCCCAGGGCGCGATCCTGGAGACCCGGGATCAAATCCCACGTCGGGCTCCCGGTGCATGGAGCCTGCTTCTCCCTCTGCCTGTGTCTCTGCCTCTCTCTCTCTCTCTCTTCTCTATCTCATGAATAAATAAAAATTAAAAAAAATAAAGTATAGTTGACATAATATGCCAGTTTCAGGTGTATGACACAGTGATACAACAATTTTACACATTACAAAACCCATCTACTTTTAAGGTCAGGAGATGGAAAGAAAAAAAAAATTGATGACCATAATCTCAGTGCAGTGCTCCAAAGAGAGGTCCCAGGCAAGTCAGAGGTCTATTACTTTGTGGTTCCCACAGGATTCTGGAAGAAAATGGGTGTCAAACCCTTAAGTCCTTTCACAATGTTGGGCCATTGCAAACTCGCCCTTGAGAAGGCTGACACTGCACCAGGGTGCATGGGGCTGTGTGTCACCTTGCTTCTGAAGAGGTAGCTCTGTCTTCTGGGCAGAGCAGAAGGCAGCAGGAAAAAGGACTGCTTCCCATTTTTCTTTCTTTCTTTCTTTCTTTCTTCTTTCTTTCTTTCTTTCTTTCTTTCTTTCTTTCTTTCTTTCTTTCTTCTTTCTCTTTTTTTTTTTTTAAGGGCTTAAGTGGTAGAGAATAAAGCCTGTTGCCATAGTTATATAAACATGAGTAGATATTCCTAGGCTGAGGACAGGGGATGGGGGACATTCATTCTTGCTGAAGAAGAATCAAATAGTTCAACCTCCTCTCTACTGTCCCCCAAAAGTCAGCCTGGAGGGAGGATGAGATTATCTCTGACATTGGCTGCAAACACACTTTTCTCAAAGCCATCCAGAGCTGGGGTGGAACCCTCTGGAAGGCAGCTCAGCATTTGCCCTCTGCTGGTGGAGATTCCTGTGTGGGGAGTACTTGTCCTGAGGGAGAGGGTAAAGCTTCTGGAAATGGTGTCTTAAGGGTATCAAACTCATGGGGTTTGCCCAGCCCAGTCAGGGAGGGTGGCCCCCTTTGTCCCAGTGCCAAAGCCTGGAGGTCCTGGCACCAACGACTGAGCTCAAAGGGAGAGGCAGAACCAGTTGTGTCCCAACAGAGCTCGCATCCTAAACTAAACAATGGAAACACTGCTGCTTTACTGGCTCTATTTCCTGTGGCCCCCACCTGGAGGTCCCCACCCATGGCGTCCCTGCCAGCTCTGGAAGGTGTATCCCTGGGCGAAGCAGTGCCCATCTCCACTGGCAGCAGAAGAGCCGAGGAGCTCACACTGACATGAGGAGAGACACATGTGGCCACATGCAGTCTGGAAGCTTCATCAAACATAGGCCTTCCAAGAGGGAGGTCCACACCCCCACTACCCTCCTGCCTCCACCTCCCGTGCCTGCCAGCAGCCATCCCCAGCCTCCTCCCCGCTCCTCCACACCTCCAGAGCACCAACAGGAAAGGCTGACCCTAGAGATAAACATGTGCCATTGGAATGTGTTCAGATGTCACTGCTGAGCTGTGTCTCCCCAGGCAGAGGACCTTGCCTGGCAGGCAGGTCTGCAGGTGCTGAGCAGAGACTACGTGTCTGAGAGTGCACACAGCAGGATGGCGGGGACAGCACTGGAGTGAGGCCTAGCTACTCTCAGAAGGCTCTAACTCCTAGCTTTAATCCTCCATCCACCTCAGACGGGGCCCTGGGCTCCTCTGTCTCCCACAATCCTAATTCCAGGGGAGATGGCAGAGGGACCACATGGCTTATATGCTGGGAGGTCTCTGGGTTCCAAAGGAAAGATTCACTTTGGATTTTATCTATTTGAGAGAGAGAGAGGAGAGAGAGAGAGAGAGAGAGAGAGAGAGAGAGAGAGAGAGAACAAGCAGGGGGGTGGATCAGAGGGAGAGGGAGAAGCAGAACCCTGTCTGAGCAGGGAGCCTGACATGGGGCTCCATCCCAGGACCCAGAGATCACGACCTGAGCCGAACAAAGGCAGACACTCAACCACTGAGCCACCTGGGCGTCCCAGCTTTCATGTCTTTAAACACGGAATGCTGTTTTCCCCACTTACAGACAGAGCAGCTGAGGCTCAAGGAGATTGTTCTGTATGGTGATAGAAGGAACAAGAGCTCCCAGGTCCCTCTTTTCTACTACCCATGCTGCTGGAAGAGGAAAGATGTGCCCTGGGCTGGGCTACCAGAGGTGCTACAGCCCATGAGGGCATTAGGCTCCCCATCTGCAAACCCCACCGTCCACATCGTGCCAGCCCAGGCACCACTCTCAGCCTCCATTTCTGTCCAGTCACTGGCCTGCAAGACCAGGCCATCAGTGGTGCAGATGCTAAAATGTGTTCAGAGGGCATGGAAGGAAGGTGTTGGAGGAAGAAGTAGCAGTCTGTGACTTTGGGAAAGCTCCATGTATGAATGTGCTGTCTCCCCTGAACAACTCAGAGGGAACCGCCTTGTGCAAAGTTAGAGCAGCCCAAACAACGAATCATTATCTAGACCAGGCTAAGTGCGGGCTGCTACCGAGCCGTACCTGGAATTATTTGTAGCTATGGGTCTCATGCTTCTGGTGCCTAAGCAATGGTCTCATTGCTACTCGGGAAGCGAATATTTCCATTTTGCACACATTTACTGGAAAAGCAAATATTTTTCAACTGCAAAGAACACCTAAAGAATGTCAGGGCACAGCTAAGGGAAATGCTTATACAATTTGTGCAGACTGGCCCTGGTAGGCGCAGATTGCAGGGAAAAGGAGAGGGACCCATTCTCAGGACTCCCCTGGGGACATTCTGCCCCAGCTGACTCCCTGGAGGCCCAGTGCCGGTCCCATCCCCGTGGCCTTACCTACTGTGGCTGGCTGCTCAGAGCGCACGCTCCTCTCCCTGCCAGCTTCTGGTAGCTGTGGGCAAATCCAGAGCTTGGCAGCCTGCCAGGGAGAGACTTGTTAGCAAGATAAGAAGGAAGGCTACCTGCTTCTCCTCCTAGGCCATGGGGCAGGGAGAAAAAGAGGGCACATGTCAGGGATGGCTTACTGCACCAGACTGGCTCCTAAGAGGCTTTGGCTTCGGGTCTTCTGCAGGGGCCAGAGAGCTGTCCTGGCCCTGATCAGATGGTGGCCCTGGGCTGTGGCCGGAGACCCTGAGGGCAGCCTGGGCTGGGGTGACGGCCGCTGCTGGAAGGGCTTCTGCCTGACCAGAGAGGAAGATGCTCTCCCTTGGGTCCTGTGGGGTGTGGGTGGGCAATGGCTCCCAGCAGCTGCAGTCTACACCAAGAGAAAGCTTCGAGGCCCAAAGTGGAATGGCAATGAGGCCAGGAGACACATGTCATCACTTCACAAATGAAGATGCATTTTAAAGAGGAGGCACTGAACGAGCAAAGGGGTGTGGGTTTTTAATGCCCCCTCCTCCCGCCTTTGGACAGATTTTCTTAGCTGTGATTATTCCCCATGAATCATCACCCATAGGAAGTGACTGAAGCATTGGAGAGTGAATAATGAATCCTCTAAATGGTTTTTTGTGTCTCTGCCTGGAGCATGTTGGAAATAGCTTGCATTTTCATCTTTCTGACTTGGAATCATAGAGTTTTTGGAGCTGAGGATGACCTTATGGAGAATCAGGGGACCATGACCTCATGGGGAGACCAGAAGTTAAGACATGTGTGTCCGAACCTCCAGGCTGGCAGTAAAAATAGGGCTTGCTAACATCTATGGAGTGTATCAGGTGCTCAGCTATTCTTCTCAAAGCCTCAGAGGCAGAGGCTTCTGTTGCCTCTATTCTGCAGTTGAGGAAGGAGCTGAGGAGCCAAAACTCCCCTAGGGTCACCGGGAGGCTCTGGCTCCTGCCGCAGAACCCATGCTCTCCCTCTCTGTCACTCCACCGCCTTGCCCCAGGGCCTCACACAAGTAATTCAACCTCTTTGGGTCTCAGTTTTCACCTCTGTGATCTTTAAAGTTTTAAAACTCTGACCAAAGTCTGCATTTCTGGCCCAAGCGTATGACTTGCAGGTCAGGAAAGCGCAGCACAGAAATCTGAATGAGTTGCCCTAGTAGACTGGAGACGTTGGCTTTGCGTGGGGCCGGTGACAGCAGCAGGCATGAGTTGAGAGGGCTGGATATTTGTCTAAGTACCTCCGACCTGCCTGTCTGCCCGCCGTTTCCTAGCTTTCTCAGGTCAGGGGCGGGAATCGGAGTCCCTCGGGAAGCAGAGACACAGAGCAGGGTGATGCCGACCTGGCGTGGTACATACATACTCTGCCAGTGGGTGATGGCGACAAGGAACGTCCTCATCAAGCAAATGTTACCCCAGGTGCCGACCCTCGCCCCGAGTCCTCCGTGGCGGCAGTGGTTGCAGGGTGCCCCTGCAGTGCCTGCTGGCAATCAGTGTGCACCAGCGTCACTGGCATCCCCATCCTGGGTCCTCCTTACGGAAACAGAGATTGGGGAGGGCTGGACATGTTGATGAACACGAGGTTGGCATGTGCCCGAGGTGGAAATGGGGGCATCATGGCCGAGGCCGCTCTCTGTGCACAAGGGCACTGTGCAGCCATAGATGAGTGTGAGTGTGTGTGTGTGTGTGTGTGTGTGTGTGTAGGGGGGGAACTCAGACACTGAAATGAGCTCTCATCCACCGGCGAGTGGAAAATTAGCTTTGGCAGGTGAGGAACGGGTGACGGTGAGGAGCCAGCGGGTGTCAGTGTTACTTTCCGACGACGCTGCTGCGGCTGGTGTGGCTAATGGTCTCCCGGTCCCAGCCCCTGCCCCCGAATTGTAAGGGGGGGGAAGTGGAAGGGGCCTGGGAGGCTTCGGGCATGTGGGAGGGTGACATGAGTGTGATGGAAGGGCCGTGTGCCTGGCAGGTGGGCTTCACCAGCCGCTTGGGAGCCGGCATCACACGGTGGCCTGCGGAGCTCGCGGCGTGGCTTTCGCGTCTCCTGGGGTCGGGAGGAGAAACGGCATCCTGGGGCCTGGATCCCGGGCGCTGTGCTGGAGGCGATGGGCCGGACGCGGTAGGTTCCTGGACTGGCCCTGCTGCCCGTCTCCGCCTGACCCTGCTTGGCCCTGTAATCTCTCCGTGCCTCAGTCTCTCTGACCGTAAAGAGGGGCAGACACTCCCTCGGTTCCTGTCCTGTATTAAAGGTTAGATGTGCAGAGGCCCTTTGAAATGTCCCAGCATGGTTCCAAATGGGAGGCCAGAGTGCCAAGGCAATTTGTGGAGCCTCTGGGGAGGCAGCCGCCTGCCCCTGCGTCAGCCCGGCAGCCTGTGCTCCATGGGTACTTCAGCATCTCGCATCCACAAATTCATCCCCTATCTGTAGTCAGCAAACAAGGGAAAGGGCAGCCGGCCGCCGCCGCCATCTGATCTCAGCAGCCTCGGCTCCAGGCCTCCTCTGCCCCCACCGGAGGTGATGATCCCTCTGCCCTCCCTTGGCTGCTCTCAGCCTGTCAGTTTAATTTAACAAGGTTGCAGGAGAGGTTTGATTTAATCAAACCAGTTGCTGTATCCATTCTGCTCCGAGGTCCCTCAGTGTCACCCCTGAGGCTCAGACGAGACAGTGACAATTACTTCTTCCCTGTCTACTGCTTCCCCTCCCTTTCTCTCCCTGAAGGGAACAAGGAGGCAGACTGGTCTCCTGGGACCTAAGAATAGATGCCAAGGATCAAAAGAGGGAAGCAGCCCAGCCTAAGAAAGCCCCTCCTGGGCCTTAAGTGGCTTTGTTTAAGGCTGAGCAACAGCCAGAGGAGTGGAGGTGGGGACGTAAGAAAATTCAAGCAGATCTGCCTTGAGAAGGCTCGAGACTGCCTGAGGACAGAGCTGTGCCCTCCACGGAGAGAAAACCAGTCCCCCTTATTGTCAGGAAATGAGGTGGAGGGTGCCCCAAGGGGGGAAGGTAGCTGTGTGCACACGTGGCACCACAGGCGTTTATTTCCAGGTTCTCAGCCCTGGATTCTGGTGGGGGGACCCAGAGCTGGGGGACAGCAACAAAAACAAAAGGCGAGTCTCCATCCAAGTTTTTGAGGCTCTGTTCTTGGCTTGAGAGTGGCAGTGACAGGAGGAGCTGCCCCCTGAGCAGGGGTTTTAGGGAGGCTGCGTGGAAAAGAGTGGGGGCAGGTGGGAAACGGTGGTGCGAGGCAGTGTGTTGCATACCTGAGGGTCACTGGTGGGGAGGGTCAAGGTGGGAGGTCTGGTCCAGAAATCTCAGGGCTTGGGGAGTTTAGAATTCCAGAACCAATCTCTCTTCTGGCTACTTTACCCTTGGGATTTCCCCGCTTTTCCAGGAAGTGGGCCCTCAGTGCCTCTTGTTGTCTGGAGCAGTTCACAGGAGAGGGGCCAGGGCCTCTTGAAGGGGATCCTCACTCAGAGTGACGGGAATCCCACTTCTTTGTGCTCATTTGTGTCACATTCTTCCGTTGGGCTGGGCAACTGACAGGTGCCTCCCTCCCCAGGCCTCTTGCAGAGTCCCCTCCCTGCCATTTGTCTCCCGCACATATCCAGCAGACACCCCCACCCGCAGGAGCTGAATATGATTAGCGGAAGCCCTTCCTGACAGCTCCAAAGAGAATCCCTCAAATGCATATTCTATTGAGTGCATCTCATTGTTGCTGACAGCTGCTTTATCAATTAAATTCCACATTCCTAGTCTTTGGAGACGCAATGAGCCTCCCTACCTAATAAATCACAGGCCCCCACTTATTGTTAAATGTCCCATCAGTCTCTAATAAACTCCTTGCCAACAGGGGCAGGTTATTTATTATGCTGCCTGGACAAGAATGAATTGGGCCCCGTTCTCACAAGGAGAAGAGCAAACGTGCTGCCTTCCTAAAGACTGAGGCTGTGGTACTAAAAGGGGCAATTAATCAATGCGGGGCTTGGACAGAGGGGGTCTGGGTCTGTAGAGAGGGAGGCAGACCTGGGATTCTTTCTCGAAAGCCTGCCAGGCAAATGCCTGTGGCAGGAAGTGGGTGAGCGGGGTGCACGGCGCAGGGACTGGGCCCTTGCTGCTTCCCCACCTCCTAATTCCTGTCTTAAAAAGTACTGAATAGGGGATCCCTGGGTGGCAGGGATAGCACAGTTTAGCACCTGCCTTCAGCCCAGGGCATGATCCTGGAGCCCCGGGATCAAGTCCCACATTGGGCTCCCTGCGTGGAGCCTGCTTCTCCCTCTGCCTGGTCTCCACCTCTCTCTCTCTCTCTCTCTCTCTCTCTCTCTCTGTGTGTCTCTCGTGAATTAAATAAATAAATAATCAATTTTTTAAAAAAAGGTACCGAATATATGGTCACTCCTTACGCCAAGGGGCATAAGTAAAAATAGTCATTCTCCATGTTGGAAGGTAGCTACGTGGGATTGAGTAGGTCATGAAGCAATAGATTCTGTCCAGGAGGCCAGATATTGTGAGTTGATACACTCCAAGTTTATTGATGGCGCTAATCCACTGAACAGACCAATGGAGGAACATCGGGAAGAAAGGTCCCCCTCGTCCAGGAGGGAGAGAGTGAGGAAACAGGTGCTTCATCGGTCTGCAGGATAAGCAGTGTGCCCTGGCGCTTGGAGAGCCGTCACCTAGCACACCTAGGTGCCGTCGGGTAAGAGACAGCATGTGAAATGGGTCCTGCAGTGACCTGCCTCAAATCAGATCCCAAATGTAGATGCTGTAGATGCAAACTCCTCAGCTTGGCCATGACTAGAGCCTCATCCACATTTCCAGCCGCATTTGTCCTGTTACATAACAGGGCCCTGTGCACGGGAGAGCACAGCACACTCCATCTCTATTCCTGTGGCAGCGGACAAGGCCCTCCGTGATGCGGGACCGATATATCTCTGCAGACTCATTTCCTGGTACCTGCTGCCTTACTTGCCTCCGTTCACACTAAAGCTCGTGGCTTCCCTAAACTATTACAGTTTCTCATGCTTCCACGCCTTGCACAAACTGTTCACTTTGCCCAGAATATCTCTGATTTGTCTGCTTGGTGAACTCTCCTTCCACCCCCACTGCCTGATGCACTCCTTCTCTATCCTGAAGGATCAGCTCAGAAAGTGAAGCCCTGGTACTTCACAGGAGTTGAGCTTTGCCTCCCTGGTGCTGTTTTGGCACAAGTACTAGACTCCAAGGATTGGGTGAGGAACGATCTGCTCATGGAGCTTTTCTCATAGTTAGGTGCATGCTTTAAGGCACGCTTTCATTTTGGGTGGAGATGAGGAAGGCATAAAGCAAGCTACTGCTCTTGGAATAGTAAAAGGCATTTTCCTTAATTTCTCATAAATTCCCACTTTCTCCCACATGACAGCCACACTTCACCGAAAGCCCTGAAAAATGTGAGTATTGCAATGATTTTACAGCCATCTTGTGCTACCTGTGTGTTTCCTCCTTGATCAAGGCCACCTGTCAGCCTGTATGTTTCTCCTCGAGGGCCAGGCTCTGATTATTCCATCCCATTTCTGTGTCTCCCTTGTTTAGCTGATTCACATTAGGTGTGAGGATGTTTGTCAAAGAAAGAATAAAGAGATGTTTGTGGTTGAATGCAGTATGGCCTACCCTTTGTTGCTTTGAGGGTCCAATGAGAAGTAGCCATAAGAACGGTAGTGCAGGGACCCCTGGGTGGCGCAGCGGTTTAACGCCTGCCTTTGGCCCAGGGCGCGATCCTGGAGACCCGGGATCGAATCCCACGTCGGGCTCCCGGTGCATGGAGCCTGCTTCTCTCTCTGCCTCTCTCTCTCTCTCTCTCTCTCTCTCTCTGTGACTATCATAAATAAATAAAAATTAAAACAAAACAAAACGGTAGTGCAGGGCTGCCCGGGGTCTCAGCAGTCGAGTGTCTGCCTTCAGCTCAGGGTATAATCCTGGGGTCTGGGGTCCCCTGCAGGGAGCCTGCTTCTCCTTCTGCCTGTGTCTTTGCCTCTGTCTGTCTTTCATGAATAAATACAATTAAAAAAAAAACTGTAGTGCTTTTCCTTTCTACATTTTCCCATGGATCCTCACACTCAGGGTGGGCCACCTTAGGTCCATGCTTTTATTCACCATCATTTCCCTCCCCTCTGGTATAGGAACCTTTACTGTGAAATGATCATATGGGACCATTAGAATCTCAGCATCTACCCTGAGTCTATGTGTTTTGTTTTTTTTTTTTTTTTGCTTCTCAGTACATAGGAATCTTTCCCTTCTCTAACTCCCAGGTACAGAGGTGAGGAAAGGCCTCCCACGTAGACGGACCAGCATAAGAAAAGGCTGGGGTCCCAGTGTGATTTTACCCTGGGGGAGGCCGGGAGGCACACAGCAGTCTGACTTGTTGCTGTGAAACCTTAACTAGTTGTTGAATGGTCTCTTACCTTTGGATTTCATCTCTATGGCACTAAAAATTACAGCCAACAGCATTATTAACATTTTTCACTACTGAGGAAAGCACTTTATTGATTTGTGTTTTTCACTGAAGCAGTACAATTTCTTCCTGGTAACATTACTGCAATATTTGTGTCTGTGAAACATCACAAACAACAGACACAATCCCAGGATACCTATAAAACTGTAAATGTTCTTTTCTGCAAGAGCAATCTTTTTGTTGCTTTTGGGATGAGAGCTGGATTCTTCATAAGTGATTGGTGTGAGTCCTACAGAACTACTGCTGTGTGCATGGATACCCAGTGAAGACTTCTGAGCAAGACTCAATGTTTTTTGGCCCATCAAGGGCATGTGCTGGGCTGGCGAGCCTAGAGTGTCAAAATTCCCATCCTTTCCCATCCAGAAGCTCATAGTGAGGGACAGACACACAAATAAGTAAATAGAACACAGCAAGAGTGAGACTGGAGTTATCGTAGAGTGAGTGGAGGTCTGGCATGGGAAATAAAGAAGGTTGTTAAAAGGAATGGGATCTGCAGCTGGACCCAAACAATCTAAGAATCGCACTGAAAAAAGATTACTCCAGCACCCGTGGGCTGAATGGTTGGGAGAGAGAAGAAATCAGGCAGGGGTACCATTCAGAAGGTTGTTTCAACAGCTAGGATGATAAAGGGGCTTTAAAATAGGACACATGCCATGGAGAGAACAGAGGAATGAAATATGTGGAGGCCAAATTATCTGTCCTCAGGTTATACTTAGAAAAGGAGAGGGGTGGTAGGTAGTGGAGTCTAGAATAATTCCCAGGTTTGGGATTTGGGAGTTAGGTGAATGAAAGAGGTGGGGATACTATGGGGAAGCCTGGAAACTTCAGTGCCTGCTCCTGGCAGGTCCACCCCCCCACCCGCTGCTTCACATGGACAGTTGACATTTTCTGCATTTTCTAGATTTCTTTTTTTTTTTTTAAAGATTTTATTTATTCATGAGAGACACAGAGAGGCAGAGACACAGGCAGAGGGAGAAGCAGGCTCCCTATAGGGAGCCCGATGCGGGACTCCATCCCAGGACCCCAGGACCATGCCCTAAGCCAAAGACAGACATTCAACCACTGAGCCACTCAGGGATCCCTTTTTTTCTAAATTTCTAAGCAAAATTCATCCTTGGGACCTCTTTCCAGTGGGGTTGCCTTGCCCCTCCTATATCATTTGGAATCTGGGTGTGTGCACATGTGTGAGAATAGGGTGAGAGAGAAGGACCAGAATGATATAAGGACAAAAGAAAAAGTTGGGAGTTGGATGCTGAGTATCTTTAGGTTTGGAATTGTGAATAAGATTAGGTTCCGGAGGGATCCCTGGGTGGCTCAGCGGTTTAGCGCCTGCCATTGGCCCAGGGCGTGATCCTGGAGTCCCGGGATTGTGTCCTACATTGGGCTCCCTGCATGGAGCCTGCTTCTCCCTCTGCCTCTGTCTCTGCCTCTCTCTCTCTCTCTCTTTCTCTGTCTGTCATGAATAAATAAATAAATAAAAAAACCTAAAAAAAAAAAAAAATCTAATCCCTATTAAAAAAAAAAAAAAGATTAGGTTCCGGAAATATTTAAATTTGGAATTCTAAGACTTGGTCACAGGAGCTTGTTTGTTCAATAAATGTTGAGCACTTCCTATGTTTTGAGATCTGATTTTGTCCCCATTAGGAACACAGGAGAGAGCCAGACAAGTTCCTGTCCTAGTAGAGTGGGGGATACAGACAATAAACAGTCTTAGGGTAGGGGTAAGTACCGTGGAGAAAAATAAAGCAGAACAAGAGACAGAGAGTAGTGGGAAAGGTGGGCGAGTGGAGGGGGTGGGGTAGTTCTGTTAGAGAACACTAACAGGTAGGGGTGAAACAGGTGATAGAGATTGGAGCGTGATCGTGATGAGCCGAGTCATGCGCAGGGTGGTCGAATCCCTATGCTGTGCGCGTGAGGTCGACGTGACACTGTTGACTCTGCTGGAGTGAAGATGCAGTGACGTGGCTGGACCGGGACCGTATTATGCTGGGAGGAGGACGATTACGTGGTTCCACTCCTATGTGGAGTATAAGGAAGCGTGCAATGGTCATGGGGGAAGGGACAGAAAACCAGAGGGAGCCAAAGCCTGAGGGACTTAGCTCTAGGAAACAGACTGAGGGGCGCTGCGGGGGGGGGGGGGGGGGGTAATGGGGTGATGCGGTGAGCACTGGGTATTATCTGCAGCGAATGAATTGCCGAACCCCACATCTGAAACGAATGATGCACTTGCAGGCTGGCTAATCACATTTAAATTAAAAAAAAAAAAAAAAAAAAGCACACATCGCGGTGCTGCAGGTGAGGCGTGGGCTCCTCGGGAAGGCGCTGAGCAGAGACCTCCGGGAAGGGGAAGCTGCGGACCGTCGGTGGCCCCCGGGGAGGGCGCGCGGGGTGCGCGGGGGCAGGTGGAGGCGCAGCTGGAGGCGCAGGGCTGCGGTCAGGGGGCTCCGGGGCCCGCTCCGGGTTTGGGAGGTGGCAGGTGGCGGGGTCGCTCGGGGAGCCGCGTGCCCCGCCGGGGCCAGGGCACAGGGTGCTGGAGCCGCCCCGAGTCGACAGCGGCCGGACCGGACCCGACCCGGACCCCCAGGCGGCGCTCGGGCGCCCTGCGCGGGCGGGGAGGGCTCGGCGGCCCGGGGGCGGGGTGTGCCCCGCGCGCACCGCCGAGCCGACTGCCGGCCCCGCTGTCTCCCGCGAGGACTGACAATAAAGTTTTCCGCGTTCCCGTCCGCGGGCTCCCCGCCCCCGCCTCAAGTACCGCGAGACCCGGCGGCGCCGCGAGACCCGGCGGCGCGGCGGCGATGGCGGCGGCGTTTGAAGCGCCCGCGGCGTTAGCGGCGGCGGGGCCGGCGGGGCCGGCGGGGCCGGCGGGGGCGGCGGGGGCGGCGGGGCCGGCGGGGCGCGTGGACCCCCCGCTCGCGGCCTCGGAGGCGGCTCCCGGGCCGGCGCGGAGCCTGCGGACGGCTCACGACGTCGGCGGCCCGCGGGCTCGCACCGGGGACGTGCTGCTGGCCGAGCCGGCCGACTTCGAGTCGCTGCTGCTGTCGCGGCCGGTGCTGGACGGGCTGCGGGCGGCCGGCTTCGAGCGGCCCTCGCCGGTGCAGCTCAAGGCCATCCCGCTGGGGCGCTGCGGGCTCGGTGAGGGCGGAGGAGGCCGGGCCGAGGGCGGCGTTCGGGCGGGAGGTGGCGGCGGCCCCTTCGCAGGGACCGGGAGGTTCGGGGCCGAGGCCCGCCTCCGGACGTGCCCTGAGGCCGTATTCGTGTGTGTGTGTGTGTGATTGATTGATTGATTTATTATTTATACTTATTTATACTTATTTATATTTATTTTTATTTATTTTTATTTTTATTTATTTATATTTATATTTATTTATATTTATATTTATTTATATTTATATTTATTTATATTTATTTTTATTTATATTTATTTTTATTTATATTTACTTATATTTCTATTTTTATATTTTATTTATTTATATTTACTTATATTTATTTATATTTATTTATATTTTTATTTATTTTATTTATTTTATTTATATTTATACTTATTTATATTTATTTTTATTTATATTCATACTTATTTATATTTATTTATATTTATTTATATTTACTTATATTTTATTTGTTTATTTATATTTATATTTATTTATATTTTTATTTATTATATTTATTTTTATTTATATTTATACTTATTTATATTTATTTTTATTTATATTCATACTTATTTATATTTATTTATATTTATTTATATTTACTTATATTTTATTTGTTTATTTATATTTATATTTATTTATATTTTTATTTATTTATATTTATTTTTATTTACATTTACTTATATTTATATTTTTTATATTTTATTTATTTATTTATATTTACTTATATTTATTTATTTTTATTTATATTTTTATTTATTTTTATTTATTTTTATTTATATTTATACTTATTTATTTTTATTTATATTTATACTTATTTATATTTATTTATATTTATTTTTATTTATATTTACTTATATTTTATTTGTTTATTTATATTTATTTATATTTATTTATATTTATTTATATTTATTTATATTTATTTATTTATTTATTTAAGAGTTAGCTAAGAACGAAGGTGCCAACCAGGTGATCCCTGGAGACACCTCCGGTTGTGTGATTTCGTGTTGGTATCCAAGCTTCTTTAGTCCCGTGCTACCTTGTGATCTATTTTCTTTTGTTTTTTTTCCCCCCTCAGATTTAATTGTTCAAGCCAAGTCTGGCACTGGGAAAACCTGTGTGTTCTCTACCATTGCTTTGGACTCTCTCGTCCTCGAAAACCAAAGTACCCAGGTGAGTATGATTTGGAGGACCCAAAGGAGGTCATGTTATGTGGATGTGTGTGTGTGTGTGTTTAAGATTTTATTTATTCATGAGACACACACAGAGAGGCAGAGACACAGGCAGAGGGAGAAGCAGGCTCCATGCAGGGGGCCTCCTAGGGGCTGCGATCACCAGATGCGAGATGCTCAACAACTGAGCCACCCAGGCGTCCCTGTTATGTGGACTTTATCACGGGGTCGGATGCAATACCAGTAGCTCCCGAGAGACAGATGGATTTGATGAATGCTTGAGTCAAGCAAATGAAAGGTCTAGAAGTTAAGGAGACATTAAAGCTATTGGATGGTGGTGGTGTGGACAGTGACCAGGGTTCCGTCGTTAGTGTTTGGGAATTTCTATCACTGCATCCTTAATGTTTGGGAATTTCTATCACTGCATCTCTAATAGATTATGTCTGCCACGTGTGTCGGTTTTTGCATTACCTGAGAATACAGGTAGGGTTTCTTTATTCTTTTACTTGCTGACCCGATTGTGGTAAGATTTAGTATTTGGCCTGACTGATGAGAAGACAGTGCGCTGGCTATTGCTGCTGGTAACTGCAGGTGATTCTTAGAGCTCTGTGAGTATACCCTATTGGTCTCCCATTTCTAGGTTTTCTTGGAGTAGGTCTAAAGATGGTCTGCCCAAATTAGTAAGAGACTTAGGTTTGGGGATCCTTTCTTTAACAAAGTTTTGTTGAGCCCGTGTTATGTATAAACAGTATGCCAGCATATCCACATTCCTCTATGTCTACCAAATCCTGGGTTGTGCCCATAGGAAGCCCTTTTGCTTCCCAAAGGCCTAAGATGTTCTACTTGTGAATTTGAGATGTAGTTGAGATTCTGGCTTCTGACAATTTGGCAGTAGGTGAAATGCTAAAATCCCGAATAAGTTCCATAAACCAAATTTGTATTTTTGAACTAAAGATCTTTTGTGTTCTCAGAGTAATACATAGTCATTTTTGAAAGTTGGAGAATTCAGGAAAGCAAAGAAGTACCAGAAAACAACACATAATCTCATGTACCCAGAAACTGCTGTGAATTGTTTTGGCATATTTTCTCCCTAGGTTTTTTTTTTTTTTTTTTTCTCCTTCTTCTCGTAGCTGAGAACATGTAGTTTCACCTTGTCCTCCCATAGTTAGTTACCTTAGTCTCAAGGCTCTCTTTCATGGACCTGATTTGGTCCAGTGACATGGGCCTCCTTGCTGTTCCTCAGGCACATCAAAAACATTACTGTCATAAGGCCTTTTTATTTGCTATGTCCTCTTCCTAATTCCCCAGATGTCACACAGCTAGCTCTACTCTGCAGCGTACACTTAGGTCCCTAATGTTACTTCCTTAGTGGCCTTCCTTCATTGGCCCATTCAAAACAACTCCCTTCTTTGTCACTTCTCTCTCTTTTCCCGTTTGATTTTTCTTTATAGCACTTTTCATTGTATGTCATGATTTATGTATGTTTTTTCATTGTTTGTCTTCTTACATAGAATGAAAGTGCCACGAGGAAAGCAAGGACTGTGTATTGTTGACTGTTCACAGCAACCTATTTGTTTCTTAGTACATATAATAGGTTCTTGCTTAATATTTGTTGAATGAATACATAGGTGAGTGAACGGATTAGTTTCCCTTGTCAGTAAAAACTCATCATTTAAAACAATTGCTTAAATGAAAGATAGCTCACTGTAGTATGAATGTGCCAATCATACGTATCTACTCCTGTGACTTGTTAAAGGTTTATATATCTTATGCTTTTTTAGATTTTGATCTTGGCTCCTACAAGAGAAATTGCTGTACAGATACATTCTGTTATTACTGCTATTGGAATAAAAATGGAAGGCTTAGAGTGTCATGTCTTTATTGGAGGGACTCCATTATCACAAGACAAAACCAGGCTTAAAAAGTGTCATATTGCCGTTGGCTCTCCTGGTAAGATATCACCCTGTTCGTAATTAGGGTTCCTTAAGAACTGAACACTTTTAATATAAGTAATGTAATTAATATAAGAATATGGGCATCTCCGATAACTATGAGAATTATTTTGAGAATTATAAAATGAAGAGGCTTAGACCAGTGAGATACAAACATGTGACTACCAACAGAATTGGGATTACCAACAGAAATTATGAGATCTCCATTCCTAAGGATGTTTAAGCACATGTATGAAATTGGCTTCTCAGAAGAAGGGGAATGAGATGATTTTCAGGAAGCCTTTTTAAGCCATGGATTGGGATTTTTTCTGTATTAATCATTCAGTTGTGAATCACTCAAATCAGAATTTAGTATGCAGGGCTTTTGCATTCAAGTCTTTTGATGGGAACAGTGTTTATGATCCATACTAATTGGTGGTGAAATATGAGGGAAAAATAATGGATTTAGGCAAGATCAGAACTCACAATTTCTGCTTTGTGATTCAGTTTGAATGCATAATAATGAGGGTCAGGTTAAGAAGGTCAGCAGCATAACCTGTGAGTAAGTTGAGTAACAACATTGACCAAGATTTGTACATATTCAGTGCATCTTGAATAATTCAGTATGCTTTTCTTCTGGAATTTAGGCAGAATTAAACAACTGATAGAACTTGACTACTTGAACCCAGGCAGTATACGTCTCTTTATTCTTGATGAAGCAGATAAGCTTTTAGAAGAAGGCAGCTTCCAGGAGCAAATAAAGTAAGAAAAATAACTTGCTTGACTATTAAAAGTGTATCCTAAAGTGTCTCTCTTTAGCTTTTCCAGGTGGTAATTACTGTGATTGGTTTCCCTGGTGTGTATTTTTCTTCTGTTTTGCAGCTGGATTTATTCTTCCTTGCCTGCTAGTAAACAGATGTTGGCAGTATCAGCTACCTACCCTGAATTTTTGGCTAATGCTTTGACAAAGTACATGAGAGATCCCACTTTTGTAAGACTAAATTCCAGTGATCCGAGTCTCATAGGTGAGAAGAGATATTGGATACTTACATTACTGGTTTGTGATTTTTCTGGAGCTTTCCCTTGTCTCATTGGCTGGTGCTTTCATATTTGCTATTAGGATATAGCAAATATATTTGTTTTAACAGAAGACTCTTCTTTGTAGGTTTGAAGCAGTATTACAAAATTGTCAATTCATACCCTTTGGCCCATAAGATTTTTGAGGAGAAGGCTCAGCATTTACAGGAACTATTCAGCAGAATTCCATTTAATCAAGCCTTAGTCTTTTCTAATTTGCACAGCAGGTATGTACCTTAAGAGGTCACCTGGAGAATTTGTGAAATAAAAGGTGTAGGGCCATATCTATAAAATGATAACCCTCTATGTTATTTTTCATAGAGCACAACACTTGGCAGATATCCTTTCTGCTAAAGGCTTTCCTGCTGAGTGCATTTCAGGTAAGCTCCTCTCTTACTTTTAGTCTTTGTTTAGTGTTCTGACTTGAAGCATGTCCAGCGTCAGGAGGAAGAAATAACTACTTCGTGAGTTGTCTTGTGAGTGTGAGGTTGCACTGAGTCTTCAGAGTAAAGGAAATTGGAGGTGAATTTTCATTGAGAGATCACATATCGATATCCTTGTTCAAGAGGCAACTTGGTATGTAATACGAAATTAGAAAATTGGAATGAATGTCGGTGAAGAACTTAATAATTTTATAAAATTTGTCATCTTCAGAGAAAAATACTTTGCTACCTTACATAATCATTGTAAAAATGCTAAGAATTGCTACCGAATTAACTGTTTTGAAGTCCTGTAACTTTTTTTTTTTTTTTTTTAAGATTTTATTTTTAAGTGAATTCTACATCTAATGTAGAGCTCAGCTCACAACTCTGAGGTAAAGAGTCACATGCTCTTCCCACTGAGCCAGCCAGGCGCCCCAAGATGATTCTTTTTTTTTTTTTTTTTAAGATTTTATTTATTCATTCATAGAGACAGAGAGAGAGGCAGAGACACAGGCAGAGGGAGAAGCAGGCTCCATGCAGGGAGCCCGATGCGGGACTCGATCCTGGGTTTCCAGGATCACACCCCGGGCTGCAGGCGGTGCTAAACCGCTGTGCCACCAGGGCTGCCCAGATGATTCATTTTTTGACACAAAGCTAAATATTTACTGCTGACCTAGTAGGAATGAAAGATATAAAGAAATTTTTGATCAGAGAGCTCCTTTTTAGAGTTTTCATTGATATCTTAGTTTGTAACCTGTTAGCCTTAGTTTGGTCATTATATATCATGGGGTACAGGGAAGACTTTTCTAATATTTTGACTATAGATTACACTTCAAAACTAAATTTATAAACAGCTGATTATAGCAATTTTATTTTCCTAAGAGTTATTCTACTTCATATGTAACTTTGCGGATATAGTGTTAAATCTGCAAGCATAACCCAGTCATCGTTTAAAATTAATACTTGAATTTCAAGCTGACAGCCTAACCAGATTTTAAAAGATTCTGACTTTAGGTCTTAACCTTGATTTGCATATGAGGATAGAATTACCTTGGGTTGGTGTATTTTTAAAGCTTGAGAACGATAGTTATGATTTCTGTTTTTTTGTGGATTTGGTAAATATTTATTAGGTTGCTTTTATATGACTTTCTCTTTGGGTCTTTTTAGGCAACATGAATCAGAATCAGCGTCTTGATGCTATGGCCAAACTGAAACATTTTCATTGCAGAGTCCTCATTTCCACCGATTTGGTAAATTTCCTGTTCAGTTTGAGTGACTAATCCATCTTGACTTGGGCTCTGTTATCAGAGGCACAGGGTTCATCTTTTATTTTACATAGGTGTGTCTGATAAGAACATCAGAAGGGAATTATCTTTCTAGTAGGGGAATTTGCTTTCTTCAAAGTTTTATATTTTCATCTTTATTCTTGAAACTCGTCCTTAGAAATTAATTAATTTTTTTTTTTGCTCTTAAATATCCTCATGTTCTTAAGTTGGCTCTTGGTTATACTAGAATAATTGAGTGTGTGTTGGTGCCTGTGTGGCAGTTAATGCAAGTACTTACTGTCTTCTTCAATCCAAGACTTCCCGTGGAATTGATGCTGAGAAGGTGAACCTGGTAGTAAATCTGGATGTACCATTGGATTGGGAGACATACATGCATCGGATTGGCAGAGCTGGTCGTTTTGGTAAAAAAAAATTAAAAAAAAAAATTAAAAAAAAAAAAAAAGAAAAAAAGTTTGGCTGCTTTCTTTAGGAGGAAGAAATGCAAATGTGACAGGTGGAGTGTCACTTACGTGAAACTGATCTACTACATAACATGCCCTCTGTGCTTTTAGGTACTTTGGGGTTGACAGTGACCTACTGTTGTCGGGGAGAAGAAGAAAGCGTGATGATGAAAATTGCCCAGAAATGTAACATCAATCTTCTGCCTTTACCAGGTATATTTTGTCTGTTTCCCTTTTTTTTTTTTTTAAAGATTTTACTTATTCATGAGAGACACACATGAAGGAGGCAGAGACACAGGCGGAGGGAGAAGCAGTTTCCCTGTAGGGAGCCCGATGTGGGACTTGATTTTGGAACTCTGGATCACTCCCTGAGCTGAAGGCAGACACTCAACCGCTGAGCCACCCAGGCGTCCCTGTCTGTTTCATTTTGCTGTCAAAAGAATAATCATATTGGCGATAGGCCTCTTAAAAATAATTGCTGACACAGAGTACTTAGGATATGTTTGGTCCCATTCAGTATATTAACGTTTTTAATTCTCGCCACGATCCTGTGAAGTGTGTGCTATTATTACTGACTTTTTGTGAATGAATGTATTGAGGCATTGAGAAGTTAAGTAATTTGCCTAAGCTCTTACAGCTCATAAGCAGCAAAGATTGCAAGCTAACTCTTGGCACATGAAAAATATTTAAGTACTATGTTAGCTCTATATTTCAGTTTGTAAACTTGCAGTTTTCATTTTATTCTTTTAAATAATGGGGCATATGTTTAATACTTTTGTTGCTATGAGAGGTAATTCTAGCCATATTCTCCATTGTCACCACGAGGAAGGAGTAGTGTCTTTAATTTGAATGCTATTTTAAAAAATTTGAAGAGTTTTCTTTCTCTTCTTTTTTTAAAAAAAGTATTTATTTATTTAAGCAATCTCCATACCAACATGGGGCTCGAACTCATGACCCTGAGGTCAGGAGTTGTATGTTCTTCAACTGAGCCAGCCAGGAGTCCCTGAAATGTTTTCTTTTGATTTTAGTGAGTCATTTGTCAAGTTGATTTTTTTAAGTGCCACCTTAGAAACTGCACGTCTCAAACTATTAATGATCTCTTGAAAATTAAAAAAAAAATTGTGTAGAAATGTGGTTTGCATTGTTAGTGTGTAAGTATACATGTGTATATGTACATATGTGTGAATATATATATAAATATACAATATATACGTGATCTAGAATATGGGATATGTAGTTATTGAATAAATGTAGCATTGAATATTTTACCAATTAATATATAACTCATTTAGTGATTTTTATAAAGCTAGATTAAACACAGGTCTGGCACAGGGTTCATCTTTTATTTTACAAAGGTGGATTCTAGTAGCTCTGATCAGCTAGTAGTTAGTAGCTCCAATTCTGTGGATTCTAGTAGCTCTGCCTTGTAATAACTCATTTTGTGAGTTTCGATTTTCACAGATTTCTTCAGTTGCTCTAAGCTTGTGTCCTGATTTTCTAAATTTGTTTTTAGAAATGGTTTTTAGGTTCTCTGTTGTTTTAAGACATTACAGTATGTTAATTATATGTGTAAGTCTGTTGGTAACCTATCAAATGATTATAATGTAGAAAAAATAAATTGAAAATTGGTACAAGAGGGTTAAGACTTTGGTAGGATTCAGTGTTATAGCATCTAGTGATAAAAATTAAGTTTGCCTTTTGGATACTGGAAAATGACATATTTTGATCTTTATGTGATGTTAACAGAGCCCTGAAATCATGAGAAAAGTATATTCATGGTGTTGGATTTATATTGGACTGAGAACTTGTACGGCAATAGACTGTTCCAATGAAGTACCTGGGGCAGGAGTGGGAGAGGTGTAGGCAAGCAAGGGATCTCACCTTAGTGGGAATCAGAGTTCTCATCAGAGGGTCGGTCTGTTCAGCTAGGTCAGGAGCCCCAGCTGAAGAGTCCAGATCAGAGGGATTAGGTAGGGGTACGTGTACATGGAGCACTGACAGCAGCCACAGATGGGCCAGATCCATGTAAATCAGAGGCTCTGTATGTTTTGTCTTCCTAAGGAAAACTGATCACACTTTGGGAAGGTCTGAGTTTGCAGGAGGAGTAAGTCATCCCACCTGGATGGAATAGGAAATTTAGAGAGCTGGAGCCAGCAAATGTTTTAGAACTTACAAGTGCCATTGAGACCATCAATATTTTTACAGTCCTCTAACTTACCCCTAATAGAGGTTTTTCCCCACTGTTGGGGGCAGTGATTTCTCCCTGTCGGGAGCATAGGGTGGCTGGTTTACTTGGGTGCAGAGCTGCAGTTGTAATGTTTCCCAGCTGATAAGCTTTGGGGGGAGCACAGTCCATTTTCTAGTATCTTGTTTTGCTGTCGGTGGTAGTCAGATAAAAGGGAGGCACTGGGGAGAGCGAGAAGGGCAGAGATGGGAGAATTGCTGCAGGCGTGGACCTTACTCCTTGCATGAGCTCTTTTTGAGCAGGAGGTCCAGGGAGATACTGCTGTGGGTATGGGATGTGTCCTGCATATTTGGGGGCATATTTCTTTTCTTTTTTAAAAGATTTTATTTATTTATTCATGAGAGACAGAGAGAGAGAGAGAGAGAGACAGACAGACAGACAGACACAGGGAAAGGAAGAAGCAGGCTCCCTGCAGGGAGCCCCATGTGGGTGGGACTGGATCCCTGGACTCAACCTCTGAGCCACCCAGGCATGCCTGGGGGCATATTTCTTTACTGCAAGGATTGTTTAAGTCTTTTAAAATACAAGTATAATGTAATTCTTAAGCTCTTAGTATATTATTAGTATGTTTTGTTTCTTAACCTTATTTGACTCTGGAAAGCATAAGAAGTCATTCAAAAGTTCCTGGTCTAGAACAGCTCAAAATTTTAAAATTCTTTTTGTTCTTGTTATGTAGATCCCATTCTTCCTGGTCTAATGGAGGAATGTTTGGATTGGGACGTGGAGGTTAAAGCTGCTATGCATACATATGGCTTAGCAAGTGTACCTACCCAGCCCTTAAAAAAGCAGATTCAAAAAATGGAGAGAAACTTTCAAACTCAGAAAGCTCATGGTAACCACGTGGCTTCATCTAGAAATACTTCTGTGTCTGCATTATTAGTCAAATCAAAAAATAATACCAAACAAAAGCTTCCTGCAAAAAGCCACTCAGAGTGTGGAATCATAGAAAAAGCAGCGTCTCCAAGCGAGTGGGGCTGTGACATACAGTTGGAAGAGCAAGTGAAGAATTCTGTTCAGATCCCTGCTGAGAGCTCTGCCAGTGAGCACCAGGTCAAAGAAGTGTTACCTGTGTCACTCCCCAAAATTCCTTGTCTGTCTTCCTTTAAAATCCATCTGCCATACTCTTTGACTTTTATAGAATTGGTAGAGGATTATGAACATTATATTAATGAGGGGTTAGAGAGACCTGTGGAAATCATCAGGCATTACACAGGTCCTGGGGATCAGACTGTGAATCCTCAGAATGGTTTGGTAAGCAGTAAAGTTCCTGAGGAGAAAGTGCTGATGCTGGCAAGCAGTAGCCAGTCTGGAGACTCCGAGAGTGACAGTGATTCTTACAGCTCGAGGACTTCCTCCCAGAGCAAAGGAAATAAGTCGTACTTTGAAGGCTCTTCAGATACTCAGCTGAAAGACTCAGAGTCCACGCCTATGGATGGCCATACATCTTTGGAACAACCTCTGAATGGAAACGACACCCCTAATCCTGCAGAGTGTCAAGAATCACCTGAAACCCAAACGAAGGCAAGGCATAAAGAGGGGGCTAACCAGAGAGCTAAGCAGAGCCGGAGAAACCCTCCCCCGTGGTCTTCCTATCGAGCGCAGGCTGAGCCCCAGGAAGATGGTTGGTATGACTGCTGTGGGGAGACGCATCCAGGTTTTTCTGACGCCTATCAGGATTATGAGGAATACTGGAGGGCTTACTACAGGGCGTGGCAGGAGTATTACACTGCTGCCTCTCAGTCGTATTACTGGAATGCTCAGAGGCATCCAGGCTGGATGGCGGCTTATCACATGAATACAATTTATCTACAAGAAATGATGCGCGGCAACCATTGATTACAGACAGGCAGGACCTCAGACCATCCACATCACCAGTGAGCGATTCCTTTAGTTAGCCAACCTCCTTGTCCTAGAGTAGAGTGGCATTTTTGAGGAATTTGAAGTCTTGAGGCTTCCTGCTGGGACACATCTATTTTTCAGATTGTCTTGACCTACCTGACCAGGTATATTTTCTTCTTTTTTTTTTTTTTCTTAAATTTTTCACGGATCAAATTCTTGAAAAAAAATTTGGGGACGTAGAGCTAAAGGTTCCAGGATGCCATTTTCTGTAAGCCATTTGAAAAAGAAACATTTAAAAAGACTTACACCACTGCTTACTTGAAAAAATAAAAACAGCTGAGATTTAAAAAATAACGTTAGTTTATGCTGTGGAGTTCTTGACAAAAGGCTTGCACTGTATTTCGTATTTCCATAGAGGTATGTTCTTTTAGAAATTTGTAGCATGGTAGCTCAGAAAATCCCTTCGCTTTTTATGTTTCGTCAGGAAGGAATAAATACTGCTTCAGACATTTCCCAAAGGTACTTGCTTTCATGTTCTTTGCTTCCATTAAAAATATTTGTTACCAGTAAAAATGCAAAATGTTTATTGTTGATCATTTGAATGTCTTTTGTTTTTAAGATTGTGAAAGCTGTTTTTTACTGTATATTAAATAGCTCCGGAGCATCAGTGGCTGTCTTATTTTTGTTTCTCAAGAAAAGGACTAACTCTTACTCTGTTGGTTCTTGGATCCTTTTAGGAGTCTGATGAAAGCTATAGATTTGTACCAGAAAAATTTCCATTCTGTAAACAATTGTATATGTAATTCTAAGGCGTTCATTATGACCGCTAACATTCATGTATGGAACTCAGATTAAGAACTGCCCTACTCTAAAAAAAAAAAAAAAAAAAAAAAAAGAACTGCCCTACTCTGCTGGGAGGCTAAGAGAAAGTTCTAGCTCTTTGTCTTAAGTTTTTTTAGGAAGTTGGAACTCATTCTGTTCAAGCTGTTCCCACATGGTGTCCTAATCTTAGGTCTTCCGGAAATTTCCCCCTAGTTCTTGTAATGCTTTCATTTTAAAATTTCCCCTAGTTTTTGCTTTTAATGACCCCTAGTGGGGAGCATCCCATTTTTCTTAGATGGGGCATCTATAAATTACAATTTAGAAAAAAAAATGTAATTGAAATTACAGCAGTTCCCCCTTTATCTGAGATTTTACTTTCTATGATTTCAACTACCCCCCCCACCCCCACCCCTGCCCTGCATCTGTGGTCCAGAAGCAGACCATCCATTTGATGTACCATCAGACCAGCAGTAGCTCACATCATCACAAGAAGAAAGGTGAGTGCAGTACAATAAGATTTTGAAAGACCACATTTAGCTAACATAACTTCTAGTATGTTGTATTATTGCTACTCCCTTACTGTGCATGTATAGGAGAGAAACAGTACATACAGAGTTTGGTACCATCCGCAGTTTCCAGCATCCACGGGGCATCTTAGAACATACTCTCTGTGGATAAGGGGGGACAACTATACACATTATTCGTTGCTTTTCTGTGGCAATCCTTTCAGGAGTATGCATTGGGTACCCAAACCTTTTTGTGAACTGGATTTGTAGTGAGAGAATCCCCTCATAGAAATGTATTTACTTTTTAAAAGAAAAGCTCTTGGCAGCCTGGGTGGCTTAGCGGTTTAGTGTCGCCTTCAGCCCAAGGCCTGATCCTGGAGACCCGGGATCTCATCCCACGGTGGGCTCCCTCTGCGTGGAGCCTGCTTCTCCCTCTGCCTCTCTTTCTCTCTGTGTGTCTCATGAAATAAGTAAAATCTTAAAATAAATAAAAAGGAAAGCTCTTCTTTCCTGTGTGCGTACTTATCTAGGTAGAGAAGTACAAACAATTCTCCCAGGGCTGTAAGCAAACGTGCACAGCCATTGTCATTTACTATCCAACACATGCCACCACCATGAACCCAATTTGGATTCGTCATCTGGGTTGGGCATTGGTAGGCTTTGCTTACATGTGTCTATGCTGTGCATGTATTGCCAAGTTAGAATAAATTAACACTGTAAATAGAAAATCCATAATTAGGTCCAGCATGTCATTAAGAGGTAGAGACTTTAATTACACATTTTGATAAGATCCTGTCATTGCTAACTAACTGAACTTACCTCTTTTCTTCTACCCTTTCCCCCACAGTACAGCCAAGTTCACAGTCTGTCATTGCTAGGGGATTTTAATTAGGATACTGTTGCATCTTAATTAGAGATGAGGTTGCCCATTAGTCTTGAAATTAATCGGATTCTCTGAGGTTTGTCTTGTTTTGCTTTTTTTTTTTTAATAGAAAAATAAGCTGGAGGTGAGAATGCTCATAACACAGGAAAATAATGATTGCTTCATTTTCCATAAGCATTCACTTGGAAAATTTCAGCCATTCCCTTCCCAAAGGATGCTGTGTTAGTGGTGGCTGTGGAAGGAACCTGCTGCTGTTTGTGCATGATTACATGGAAGACTTTAGAATTGGCAGTCAAGGTGCCTGCGTGTCTCCACAGCCTGTTAGAAACCACAGGTTTTACGTAAATTTCACTTGTTTTGAATGCTTTGTGGTGTAGTGCAAAAGAGCATTCGTCCTAGTGGAGACTGTTGCCTCCTTCATCTTGCACCTGTCATATGACCTTTTAGGGTCCAGTTTTCTCAGTTAAATGAGGGAGTTAAGACTAGAAGATTTTTAGGCTTCCTTTCAGTTTCTAAGATTTAATTAATACATGACTAATAAGAGAAAATACTAACTAGTTAGAAGAATAATCATTTCATGAATACATAGAGCCTTTATAAATTCAGGTGATTTGGATAAAGGCTAGTGTGAATTGGTTTAATGTCTGAATTCCAGAGTACTAACTAATATGCTGACTACAACTATTCAAGTTAAGCTGTAACTTAAATCAGGCTAGCAGTATTAACATGTAGAGAAATCTTTAGGAAACCTGCTGCTCAATGTCCACAATAGCCCAACTGTGGAAGGAGCCTTGGTGTCCACTGAAAGATGAGTGGATAAAGAAGATGTGGTTTATGTATCCAATGGAATATTCCTCAGCCATTAGAAACGACAAGTACCCACCATTTGCTTCAACGTGGGTGGAACTGGAGGGTATTATGCTGAGTGAAATGAGTCAATCGGAGAAGGACACACATTATATGGTCTCATTCATTTGGGGAATATAAAATATAGTGAAAGGGAATAAAAGAGAAAGAAAAAATGAGTGGGAAATATCAGTGAGGGTGACAGATCATGAGAGACTCCTAACTCTGGGAAAGGAACAAGGGGTAGTGGAAAGGGAGGTGGGCGGGGGGGTTGGTGTGACTGGGTGACGGGCACTGAGGGGGGCACTTGTCGGGATGAGCACTGGGTGATATGCTATATTTTTGGAAATTGAACTCCAAAAAAAAAATACGGAAAAAATAAATGGGTTATTACACACACACACACACACACACACACACACACACACACAAGAGAAAAAAAAAACCTGCTGCTGTGGATAATTCTGACTTAGGAAAATTATTTGGGGGTAATTTAGTAACATTTTCTAAAGTAGTTTAAGTATTGCAGCCATACCTTTTAAAAACGAGGGTTTATACTAAACCCTCAAATACTAAAGATAATTGAGCAGGAATTACACTATTTGACATGCATTGCTCAGTGCACACCTGGTTTCCAGTTCCTGGGCTCTCGATTCTGTGAGCTACGGATCCCTAGTGACACCTAGTGGGTGATAAAGATTTGAGCATCTGAATTTCATAGGCCTCTGAGCTAGCCTTGGTGTTCCCCTTCTATTATGGTCTCCATTGATTAGGTTGTGGTTTGGGGAGATTAAAAGGCTTCTCGTTGTTGTTGGGGTTGTGTGTTGTTCACATTATGGTGGAATACGAAAATGCCTGTTACGCTACCTAAATCAGCATTACTAAGGTTAGAGCCAATCGTCAAGACACCTACCTAATCCAGTACCCCCATTCTTAAGGGGAAATACACCAAAGGTGAGAGAAAAATACCTGATGAGAAGTCATGCAAGTAAGCAACGGAACCTAAATGTGAGCCTCCATCATCTAATTCCAGAGCTCCCAGCTGTACTCCACACAGCCGTTTTTTCTTTTTAGTTTAAGACCCCAGTTGAGATAAAGGAATTCTCAGCAGAACCTGGACTGATAACGTAACTGTAGCTCTCCTTTCAGCAACACAGGGCTGAGGCTCAAAACAGGGCTGTTGACAAAAGCAAGCCAGTACTTGCCAACTGAGATCCCTGACTAAAGCACACAAGCCGGTGAGAACAGTGCTCCAGGCTGGGGGAGAGCCATGAGGCCAGCCCAAGGCACCCTGCAGAAGCACTGTGGGTTTTCTTCCATAGGACAGCCTGTCTGTGGACATCTCCCTTATTTTCTAGTGGATAGCAGAAGTGGTAGGAAAATAAACATTCGTGATCACTTGTGGGTTTGTGGCACGTAGTCTGTTTAATCCAGATCGGATACATCAGGTACAGCAGTGGCACACGACTCGGTACTGTAAATGATAATACGTTTTAACATATGCACTACAGTTTTCAAAAGAAGACGACAGGAAACTCGAGTTTTTTTTTTTTTTCCATAGAAAGTTTTCACATGTTTATATTCCTGCAGTATTTTTTTTTTTTTACAGTATTTCTTCTTTGCCATTGAGATGTTGGTAAGCAAAGCCCACTTATTATATGAAAATAGAAAAGAACACACTTGATGTTTTTCACGATAACATTAACGGAGGGGGGTGACCTCTAAGGAAAACATTACATTGGAATGTCTGGTTATCAAAAATATACCATCCCTCCCACCTCCCAGGTTTGTAAAATAGTCTATTGGTCCAAGGAGCCCCCCAGGACTTGGGTCAGTGTCATACACTGGTTCAGAGTGACATCATCCAGTGTAGTTAAATAACCTGCTAAGATAAATGTCATTCCCACACTTGATGAGAAAAACATAGAACATTCTGAATAGAAAACAAGACTCAAAAAGAACCCCTTTAAAACTCTTTCTTTTCCTGATAGCCACTTTCTTTTCATGATGCTATTTGGGCTCCAAGGGTCATGGGTCATAAAAATGCTTTTCCTTCATCCAGTCACTTTAAAGCTTTGCAAATGATGAGATTTCATAAGGAAATCAGGGAGAATGAAAGTCTTTCAGGTTCCCATTTGTCATGGTTACCATGCCAACTAGTTTAGAAGGGAAACTAACATTGTCTTAGATTAACAGCATTGGGATCTTTCTGCCTTGTAGTTACCTGATGATTGTAGAGAGGGAGCCTGGACCGCCAGACTTCATCAATAACCTCAGAATCTAAGTTTAGCTCAAGTTCAACCACTACCTCTGCAAAGTTAAGAAAATGACGAAAAACTCTAGGCACGTGTTTCAGTGTACACCTTTCCTACTATATTCTGATAAGTGACATGATCCTGAACTGCAGAAATTGTAACTTGCAAGCTCCTCAGCACATCCACAGAGTGACTTGTTAATCGGAGATCGGCATTAACCGTCCACTTTAATTTCCATTCAAATTCTTTGTTTCTCTTAGTTTCACTTTTCTACTTGCTGACCTGAAACTCCTGTGTGATTGTGGGTTAATGTGTTCAAGTGTCATTGAGAATATCCAGTCTTTCAAACTGGCTTCTGTGCAGGTTGTCCTGAACTCGACACATGAAGAGAATAGGGGATGAAGGCAAAATAGTACAGAGGCTGCTTCTGGAGGTCCTGGTTCATGGTGGTTCCGAATGGAATGCTTCCTCCCCCTAATCACCACCCTGGAAATCCAAGTATTAAAAATAGAGGCCAGCCCCAGAGTAGTGCAACGTGACTCGGAGGAGAAACATCTCAGGACAAGGTGTGTAAACCCTGGATTGCAATAATGCTTCTGCTGCTAACTTGCCATGTGAGCTTGGATAAGTCACTGAGCTTCTTGCCACCTGTTTTCCCTGTGAATTAAGGACTTAATCACTTGACCCCCTACCATCCTAGGTTGTAGCAAGGATCAAAGGGATCCTAGAAGTATGCTTGGAAGTGTTTTAGCTCTCTCTTCATGAGGAAGAGGTACCATTTGGCTGAATGAAAACTGTTCACTGGTTCACCTTTTTTTTTGGACAGACTTGATAGTCCACAGCTAGTTCTACCCAGGGAATGATGGTTTCAAAAGGATGGTTTGTGTTACCACAGTCAAATGGTTCCCCGGGGCTGTGTCCAAGTCCTATTGACATTTACCTAAGACTATGTCTCCAGTTACAGCCCGTATTCTTTGATGGGTCTTCTCTGAGGCATCATTGCACTGAGAGGCAGCCAGTGCAGTGGAAAAAGCATTAGACTAACAGTCCCTAGCTAGGTCCCAGCGAGGACATTAACGACTGCATGACCTTGAGCAACTCACTTGATTTCCCTGGGCCTCAACTTTCTACACTGTAAAGTCAATTAGATATTCCCTGATCCCTTCTAGTTCTGATATACTCTTCATAGTATATTTTCTAAGTTTCCATTCATTTGAATGTAGCCTATAATGATTATTTTTTAAATGCTCTCTAGTGCTGAGTGGTATCAAATGGGATAAATGTTTTTGGGAATCTTCTGTTATGCTCAAGTGGTTCAGAAACTATGAAAGCTCAAGAGTCATTGCCCCAGAAAGCCATTACCTCTAGAAGACTCTGACATCCTGGTTCTTCCTGGTCACTGGCCAACAGGTTAGATTTGTTAAGCTGATTCAGCACACTTAGGCCTTTTTGTTGACTTACAAAAGTTCCGTACTCTGTTGCGTAGATGAACCATTTTCCGGGGTTGACATCTCTTGGACCAGAGGTGGGCTGGGCCGCTTATCCTTGGCTAAGGCTACATTGGGGGGATGGAGGTGAAGGGGATAGCCTAAAGTCTTAGGAACTGGCTTAATGTGGGATTTAGAAATGAAATTCAAGAAATACAAAGCGGGTCATTAGAGCCAAAAAATGAGAAATTTGGGACATGATTTTAAAAATCTGTTCATTAATTTTTGTGGAAAGCATAAATACGTTCCCTTGGTGCACAATTGGACGGATCCTGGGTTGGATGCTGTCATTATTCTAACCCTGTGATGGTCTGTCTTCAAACACCCGCAGTTTGTATGTATATGTGACCACGTTCCTATTTCCCTCTTTACCCCTCACCTTCCTCAGTTTTTATGATGCAAACTTAGGTACTTTGAGACTCCTAACTTCATTCCATTACCATTCTTTCAAAGGAAATGTTCTGTTTCTAGTCCTTTGCCTCATGTCTGTAGGGGCCCCACCCAGTCTTTTGCCTTCCCTAAGGGGGCATGTGTACGAAGTGAAGGATTTAAGTACCTGTTCTCGGGTATGTTTTTAGATTGTTGTTTGGTGTGTGTGTGTGTGTGTGTGTGTGTGTGTGTGAGAGGGTGTGTGGGTATGAGTGTATGTGTGTGTGGTGTCTGTGTAGGGTGTGAGTGAGTGTGAGGGTGTGTGTGTGGTGTGTGAGGGTGTGGGTGTGTGGGATGTGAGTGGGTATGAGGGTGTAGTGTGTGGGTAGGTGTGAGTGGGTGTGGGTGTGTGAGGGTATGTGTGGTGTGTGTGTGGTGAGTGTGTAGGGTGTGAGTGTGTGTGTGTGGTGTGTGTGTGAGGGTGTGTGTGGTGTGTGAGTGGGTGTGAGGGTGTGTGTGGTTGTGTACACATATATTCCTCTGCTCACGGACCAGACCACCCATCCTCATGTTGGGGGAGTCCCTGAGGCCAGACCCAGAGGAAGGAGGCAGTGAGTGCTCAGCGAGGACAGCGCGATATAGAGGCAAAGGCGCCGAGTCGTCTGCCCACCTGCCCACCTGCCCACCTGCCCACCTGCCCACCTGCACGCCTTCTGGTTAGATGCCCGCGGGACCACTGACCTTCCCTGTCCACAGGTCGACACGGCCGGGCTCACAGGGAAGCCCACCGAAGGTATTCGCAGGCTCCTGACTAGGGAGACGCGTCCAGGCAGTCGTGTGGGTGGCGGTTGGCGCCTGCGGTGAGACTGCCGGCCTCCGGGTAAGGGGCTTGCGTGCCCCGGAGCCCAAGCTGGGCGGACAGCCACGGAGCGTGGGAAGGGCTCCTCACTAGCCTCAGGCCTCCGAGCTTCTCCAGAAGGAACATTCCACTCCCTCCCTTGCATGGAGGTGATCAGGCTTCATTCTCCACTCCAGGAACCTTCAGGGCACTGGGCCTGAAGACTCTTCAGACCTCAAACACTTTTCAGATCAGGTAAGAATCATCTAGAATGGCTTACTTGCTTTCACGCTGTGGAGCGTCCTTCACGAAGCACACAGCCGAATCTTCTGCAGCCTCTGGATGGGCGTTACCTCTGTCGCAAGGTGAGCCAGAAGCTTACCCTTTCTGCAGGAAGCTGCTTATGGGGCCTCTTGGCAGAGTTCTGGGTGGGTTTTGTGGTGAGTCCCGAAAGAAGGGTACATAGCAAGGTGCTCCAGGGCCAACTGCAGCCATGAGCCCGGTCCTTCCGCTCTCTCCTCACTGGCACACACAGACCCAACCGTGCCTCCTAGGGATTGGCCCCTCTCCCGTGTCAAGATCCCAGTGTGAAAAATCTAGTCCTTCCCTTTCCCCCCCAGAAACGGAAACTGCAAACACCACTGGTTCCAACCACAAGGGAAGCGCTCTGCTCGGCATAGTGGACTTCCCTCATCCCTAAACTTTATTCTTTCCTCTCCACAGCTGTGTTCACACAGATATAACTCCCAGGCACGAGCCTGCAGGTGCCTGGAACTGGAGGAGGCTCTACTAACTTGTCTCAGGATCACTGGGGTCCATGTGAAGACGGATGGCAGGACACAGAGAAAAACAGCCAGGGGGCGAAGCAGAGAGGTACAGAGACAAAGGACAGATGGAGGGAAGTGTTGCCATGTGGTCAGATGGCAGCTCTGTGCAGGTCAGCTGGGCAGTGGGGGCCCAGGCTCACGTGACCTCACCCACCTGGGGGATGGAGAGAGAACTCAGCAATAACTGACTTCTTAGCTTAAAAGCTTCTTCTATAAAAGGAGAAAAAAAAAACCTTCACAAAATGCATTGTTTTGGTTCAAAGGTATTGGGTCCATGGAGAAAAATATTTCACAAAAATCCGTTGGTGTTTTGTTTTCCACCTTTTCCCATGAATAAATATTATCCATTAAGAGCCTTGAAAAAGGTGCTTAAATACACAGTGTTATATTTTCTTCCTGTTTTGCATGTGACAACTCGGCCCCTGTGCTGCCCTTGATCTTGTATTTTCCTCACCAGGGTCTCCAAAAACAGCTGTTCTTGGGTCTGAGGCAACTCCCCCTTCCAGGCCCTGCCCTGGCACGCTGCCTCCATATCACCCACTGCCACCCCGTCCCTTACTACCCTCCCTTCCTCTGGCCCCAGCGAGGTGCAGGATCACAGGGCCCGGCCGTTGTCCATGTCCCCGCCAGCAGCGGTGAACCTCAGGTGCCCCTTTGCCACCTCCTTTTTCCTTCCAGGCACAAGTTGTCAGTGCTAGGGGTGTGACAGGGCAGGCAGAGAGAGTGGGGAAGGTGGGGGAGTGGTGCCGGTGGCTGCCCACCTGCAGGCCAGCCCCCTTCACCCTCACTCCCTGCACTGGCCCTCTGTCCAATGGTTTACAAGGCAGAGACCTTGACAACATTGCTGGCTATGGAAGGAATGTTCGTGTTGGGGCCGGGGCTGGCGGGGGCTGGCCGACTTTCCCCCTCTGGGGTTAGAGCTGGGGGGGTGGGGATGCTGATGATGGCTGTAGTGATCTGGGATGTTTTGCAGTTTGGTCTCAGTCCGTCGTCTGCTTTCAAATTAAGGCTGGAGCGACTGGGATAAAAAAAGAGTGAGTTGGTGACGGTTCTTCCTGCCATTGTCCCAGCGCACCCTCGACCTCCGCAGGTCTAGCTCATGGCAACCAGGGCGAGCTCCTGCGGCCCTCTGGCTCTGCTTTTGCTAGTCATCCCGGAGCTCTCCCTTCTAATTAGTAATTCTAACAATTGCAAAGGCAAGTTACACGGAGCTTTGGAATTCAGAGTATCCGTTTTTACCTTGCTCATAGACTGTTTACCTATCATTTGTGGCATTTGACTTTTGTTTTCCCTGAATTCCTTGCGACTCATTGGAGGTCGTGGGAAGTGGCCTAAGTATAAGTGGAGAAAGGAGGAAAAAGGTCAGTCTGTGGTCCAAGATCAGCCTGGGATAAGTCATGTCTAACACAACTGTGAAAACTGTTTCCCTGAGAAAACATCCATTCTATGCACCGGGACAGGTTTTCTTTGTTTCATTTTTTTTTCTTTTTTTTCCAGTTACTGTTTCTGGTCTCTAACCCTACCTTGGGCCTAAACCCGCTTCAGCATCCTCCCAAGCATAAGAAGGGCCTCTGGGTTAACTTGCAAGGATGGGAAGGAAGGTGGAGGAGGCTCATGCCTCACATGAGTGGGGAGGGAGGGCTAGCAGTTCTCCCAAGGCTGAGGCTGTTCCCTTCTGGGACTGGCACGACTCAAGCCTTGGGGAACGATGGGGATAGAAGCCACCCACCTGGTCGTGAGGGAGGGCTGCTCACTGCCCTGGATGTGGATGGTGCTGAGCTCTTGCATGCTGCGCAGGCGAGTGGCTGGCAGGTTGGAGTTGGGCAGGTGTGTGGTCTTCTTGCTACGACGGGAGCAGCAGGTGGTCGTGAGGCCCGGGTGACTGGACAGCGAAGGACTTCTTGTGGATGGGTAGTTCTGCATCGAGCTCTCCATGCAGTTCTGCTCAAACATCTGCTCATCTATGAACTCGTGGTTCTGTGGGAAGCAGAAGGAGAAGGGGTAGGAAAAGGGTATGGCAAGGAGGGGGATGAGCCCCCGTGCTCTGTGTGGCTGCCTGTCTGTCTGGGCCTTGGGAGGAGGACACCCAGCTGCCTGGAGCACAGATAAGCATACGGGAGGGGCGATGTCCCACGGGCATCAAATGCGGAAAGAAAAAGATTCCTATCGGCAGCCCTGGCCATCGGGTTGAATGGTGGGGACTGTAGCCATTAAATCCTGATGGGATATACGCTCCTGCTGTGGCTTTGAGCTGATACAGAGGGCCTGGAGGCATTTAAGGGCTGCTTCCTCAGAACTAGAAGCCCACTCGACTGACTTTGCACAGGATCTCCCGGAGGTGGGAGGTGGCAGCGTAAGGAGGGGCTGACTTGGGGGCGAGGGTACTCTATGTCTTCAGTGCTACGTTGGACTTAAGGGGTGAGATCCTTATGAATCTTGGGGAAGTGTGAAATATAAGCTTTGAAAGGCACTGGATTATTCACAGAAGTGAAAGAGCCCTGCGCTTGAAGGCTGGGGTCAGACTGTAGGGTTATGATCATTGAGGTTTGTTTTCTCCCACCTGACCACAGGATATGGATCCTTAATATATCCAGAGGCACAGGAGTCCCCGAGTCAGATGTACACATAGGAAGGAATGCGGAGGTCTCCTGGTACTGAACCCAGAATAATGGAAAGATGGCTGTTTGGTCAAGGTGACTAAAAACCTATGGCATTAATGGTCTGGCTGAGGCCACCAGTGTGAAAAGAAAGTCCAGAGAGAAGTAGCATGAAAATAGAGGGGGGAGGGAGAGAGAGAGAGAGAGAGAGAGAGAGAGACCGACCAGCCCTGGCAGCCAGTACCAGGCGTCCCCGCGGGGCTGAGGAAGTGGCACATGGACACTCACGGGGCACCAAGGTGGGCACCTTGTTCCGCCGCCCTCTCCAAGCCCTTGGGAGAAGCAGTTGGGTAGTTTAGCACAGAGCCCCCAAAGCCTGAGCTGCTACTGGGTGCAGCAGGAGAGGTAGGAAAAGCCCCAGAAGAACTGACAGCACATGCAGAGAACCAGACCCGGGGGTGAAAAGAGGAGAATCCACAGACTCAGGAGAATCAGAGAGGAAAACATCAATTGAATTTTTAAAAAGTTATACCTTGATGGTGGAGGTTCGTACAGATAACAGGGGATCATCCACAAGATAGGACAACCCCTACAGGACAACATGCCAACAGAAGATAAAAACACCATTGATTGTACATTCCAGCATTCCCAAGCTCCATTCTGACATTCAGTCCCCCCAGCCCAGCATTCCACCTAGAGTCCCACATTCTACCCCTTGCTCTCCGCATTCTCCCTCCTTTGTCCCGACATTCCACCCCTTGCTCCAACAGGACCCTGTTGAGACCCCACATTCACTCCTTCCATCCCAACATTCTCCTTCTCTGCCATCAACCCTTCCCTGAAACCCGGCATTCCATCTCTTGAATCCCAGCTCCCTGGCCCCACGGTCCAACATTCACTCCCTCAGTTCAGCATTCCTCCCTGTCAGTGCCAGCATTCCATCCCTCCATCCCCAACATCTCAGCTCTTCAAGGCCAATGTTCCAGACCTTCAAATCCACACATTTTTACCCAGATCCTTTCAGTTGACACATTGCACCCAGCACATGCAAGTTGGGAAGGGCAGTTGGGTCCAGGCCTATCCCGTTGGCAAGCTCTGGGTCTTGGAGAGAAGTTCTAGATGCACATGTACAGTTCTTGACAGTGAGACAGATTTGACAAATCTTGGCAACGAGGGTTTTGAGTACCTTCCCATTTTGGAAGCCCTCTTTGGGTCCAACCGCCATATAGTGTCCACATTTGGCTCATATAAAGAATCATCTGCCATCTATCCCCCCCTGTCCCAAAATATGGGACATTCAGTAGAATGGGTGCTGAGCCTTGACTGTGGGCTCTTTGGGGAGGGCAGGCCTAGAAAGGAACAAGGAACTGCACTTTGTCTCTCTTGGGTTGTCCACCTGATGTCTCTCTCCTCTTCCCTACTATCTCTCAAGCTTTTTTGCCAAGGGTCCAGAGTTGGCCCCACTGCCCTTCCTTTCTGTCTCTTTGTGGGGGCACAGGCAACATGCCACATTCCAGCTACAGCATCCTAAACCATGGCTCGATCTTAATAATATATCTTGCAGAATCTGGGCTCCCTTGGGCCCTAGGGTGAGTGAGAGAGACTGGAGTTGATCAGATCCCTGGTTATAGAAATACAGGCACCCCCTCCTTCACTCACTGCCTTCTGTCTAAGGAGTGATGTAGGGAGCAAAAGGGACCCACAAGTTGCCTTGGCCTAGCCCCAGGGAGAGGACCAGAAGCTCTGCGGCAATCTAGGATAAGTCCAGCCCAAGTTTTGAGGAGTAAGGCTCAACTGGACTGAAGAACTGAGAGGCAGAGCCCTCAGCTTGCAGTAGTGACTACGAAATGGGCTCGAGGGCCTGTGGAGGGGGCACCATCTCCTGTGTTGGCCTCCTCCCCGGGTGACTGTGACCTCATCTGTGGGGCCTTCCTCCCGAGGCCTGATTGAGACCTCCTTCCTACTTTTTGTATTGGAGATGGAGACAATGACTTCTGCAGCCTGGGCCCAGGGTGAGGATGTGAGTGCAGAGTCCTCACTCTGTGGGCTCTGGCCCTCAGAGAGGAGGCGGGGGTCAGGGGTGAGAAGGGGTGCAGTGGTTGGGACTCACAGTGGTTTTCTCCAGGCAGTGTAGCAGATGGTGGTGCTGGCTCTCAATGAGCGAAGTGGTCTTGCCCATGTGCTCCTCCTCTGGGGTGCCCTAGTAGGAAAGGAAGAGGCTGGGGATAGTGCTGGTGGCTCTTCCTGTCTTCCCCCATGTCCTTCACTTCTCCACAGGAGGCAGGAGAGCACCAGAGGACTCATGGTGAGCCCAGTTTTAGGGTCACTGGAGAACACATCAGCTTTTGGGCTGGGAGCCCTGGGTCTTCAGTGGGGTCAGGTGTGATGGTGACAATCCAATGGGAGGGTCGTGGAGGGCTGCCCCCCAGAGAAGGTCTGGACACGTGTCTTTCTTTGGGTTCACACTGGGCATCTGAGGTGGTGGTGCCCCCAGAAAGAGGAGAGCAGCCTATCCCCCTCCATTCCCACTGCCAGGCCCTCAGGTGCCTACCATCAGCTCCAGTGCCTCCGTGAGGAGTCCGTTGCGCTTGCTGTGCAGATAGGCATTGGAGCTGCCTGTCTTGGCCACGCGGATCCTGGCAAGGCGGGCCTTCTGTGATCGGCAGAGAAAAGAGCATGAGCGAGGCTGAGGGACCAGACGCAAGTCTGGCAAAGCCAGTGGTGACAGCAGGCAGTCCCGGAGCAGCAGCATTCCCAGGTGATGCCTGTGAAGGGGACAAGGAGGCTCCTTCCCAGCCCCACGGGCCTCTGTTTACGGACCCTGGGACTGGGTCTGGGCCTCTGTGGACCCACCTGGTGCAGCCTGGCCCTGCTCAGAGTTCCCAGGGGTTTCCACTCATGTCTCCAGCCTCGGTGCCATCCCAGCAGCAGAAATACCACGCATTAAAGCCCTCTTTCCTCCCAAAGCTTCATGACCTTTACCTATTCACTATTGCACTAGGGAATTTCTTGTCTCTAACCAAACCGCCAGCTCTAGAAAGGAAAATGTGTTCACAGCTCTCCCGACACTCCCCAGGGCCCAGTGCAGTCCTGTATCCAGCAGGCGCCCATACATCAGTTAATTAGAAAAGCAAGGATGTGCATCTGTGCCCTTCAATATTCTTAAATTCTTTTTTTAGAAAGAAGATTTATTTGACAGAGAGAGAGAGCGCGTAAGACAGCAAGCACAAGCATGGGGAGCTGCAGAGGGAGATGCAGACTCCCCACTGAGCAGGGAGCCCGATGTGGAACTTGAACCCAGGACCCGGGATCACGACATGAGTTGAAGGCAGATGCCCAACCCCTGAGCCCCCCAAGCATCCCACACTTCTTAAATTCTTCCCTTCTTTCCATTTTTCCCTTGATACTTATCACTAAGGGAGTAAATGGTTTCAGGCACCTTGCCACTGTGCCCTAGCACATAAACTCCTTGATGGGGGGAGTTTCAGCTTTGTTCATGGAAGTATCCCCAATGCCTTGTAATTTTTAAATCAATAAATGTATTTACAACTGCATGTCTGCTTTGGGGGGTGGATTCCAGCATGGATGGACCAATGCATGTATGTGCTCATCACGCGTGTCTATGGAATGAGAGCAGGTACACGCATGTGTGACACGGTGGTGGTGGGGAGGTGTGTGTGTTGGGGGGGGAGTGTGGGACGCATTCTCATATACCCCTCCAGCTTTCACAAGGACGACTGAGAGCCCTCCCGGCTCCAGCCTGGGAAGCCCTGAGCTGACGCCCTGCAAGGCCACACGGTAGCTCGGGGCCGGGGCAGTGTCTTGCTTGCAGAGGCAGGGGAGGCCGCACACAGTGTGCTGGCCGCTCTCCTCCGCCTAACAGCCAGGGTGGGTGTCACGGTGACGGCAGCACAACCACCGAGGGAGGTCCAGGAGGGAAGGGTCTGTGCAGGAGACGGGGATGGATGGGCAGAGGGTTTCTGCTGGTTAAAAGAAAAATGCTGCCAGAATCTGGAGTCCTGCAGACCCAGAGGCAGCCTGAGGTCCTCGCCGCTGGGAGCAGAAGAGCCCACCCATCCTGGGGCACAGAGTCCCTCCTGCTGTGTCCGTGAAGGTCCCCGTGACTTCGGCACGGACCATGAGCAGGACGAGAGTCCTTGGCAAAGTGTGGCGGTTCCCATCTCTTGCCTGCTTGTCCCCGGCATGGAAAGGGCCCTTCCAAGCGGCCTGCTGGGCTGGTTTGGGTGCTGAAAGGGGGCCGGGGAGTCAGATCCAGGCACGGAGGGTCCCCGCCGGGACAGCGCCACTGCCTTTCCTGGCCTCCGAATACCCGCAGGAGGCCGGGGCGTGGGGTCGGCAGCTCCGTCTGCATGTAGACCCGAGGACGAGCCTTCTCTGGCTGCTGAGAACGGAGCGAGCATCCAGCAGGGAAAGACCGTGGACCAGCCCTGTCCGTCCTCCCCTCCCTCTGCCTGGAACCTCCATCTGGCCCGGGACAGCGACCCCCTCCGCCCGCCACACGTCTGCCTTCAGGCTCATGGCTCCTCATTCAGGGACAGGACTGTTACTGCCTCGGCTGAGGACCGGCGTTGAGAGCCACGTATGGAAATCCAATTGTTCAAGCTCATTACAGCCTTATATAATTTGATTGCGCCACTTAGAGCCAGACCTCTCTCATATCTGGGGTCTGTCTTCATTGCTTTCTGGAGATGAAAGATTCTTCTGTTCTCCTTTGTGGCACTTATTTTAATCTTATCTCACCCTGGGCTCTATTACAGCAACAGAGTGTCACATCAAATGCACAACGCTGTTTAATCATTGCCCACACAGGGTAGAGAGCTTTGCTATTGTTTTTACAGGACCATACCCAGCACATGAAGTTTGCTGAGGATTTCTTGTTTGGCTTTGAGCTCCTGAGAGCCAGAGTCTGGCTGACATGTCTTTTTATCTTCGGAGTCTGACACACAGCTGTGCACGGAGCAGGTGCTATGACAGGCTGGTGAGGAGCCAGGAAGGAGGATGAGCCTTCACTGCTGGTCAGAAATCCATTAATATGGCCCTGGTCGTGGGCTCATCCCCGTGTGGGCTGCTCGGCTTCTCCCTCTCCCACTGGCCATAAGCATGATGTGAGAGGTTAAAAGAGAATGTGGCCACCACCTAGGTGCTTCTCAAGACAAGAAAATGGAAGATACGAGAGGAAGTAGCTTCTCCAGGGCAAGGCAGTGGCCTGGACGGGCTTCTGCTCAGCTCTCCCTATCTTCAGGCCAAATGCTGCCTCCTTAAGGCCCTCTCCCCCTTCCCTTAATGTCAGCGCCTGTCAGGCAAGTTTCTAAACTGGATGAGCGAGGCCCAGGCAGTTGCAACTTTAGCCAGGATGGCGATTCCAGGGTTGGAGGAGAAGTCTGGAAGGAGGATGCTGCTGCTCTGGCTACAGTTCCCGGCAGTCTGGGCTGTGAGCTTTGGCCTCCCCTGTCCTGGGAGACGCAGAAGAAGGAAAAAGAGGGAGATGTGGAAAAGCCACAGGAGAACATGGACGATTGCACTCTTGGGCGTTTGTTCCAGAGAAATTAAGAGTCATGTTCACACAAGAGCCTATTTATGAATATTCACAGCAGCTTTATTTATAATAACCAAAAAAAGTAGTTCGTATAGCCCCGTGGCGTGTGATACATCCATGTCCAGCAAGGAAAAGGAATGGACTATTGGCACACACAACCTGGTTGCATCTCCAAGAATTACGTGAAATAAAAAAAATTTAAAAAAAAGGCAAAAAACCAACCAGTCTCCAAAGGTTACCTAACATATGAAACCATTTATGTTACATTTTTGAAATGAAAACATTATGTAAACAGAGGATAGAAAAGTGGTTGCCAGGGGTTCGGGATGGGGTAGAGGTAGGAGGAGGGATCTTCATGGTGCTGCACAGTTCAGCCCTTTGGCCAAGGTGATGGATGCGTGAACCGGCATGGGTGATAAAGCTGTATCAGACTCACACACACTCACACATGCAAGTACAAGGAAACTGGGAAAGTCTGAACAGATTCGTGGATCGTATCAACATCCACATACTGCCGGTGATGATCTTAGAACTTCCATGTGAATCGATGCTTAGCTCGATAAAAATCACTAAAAAAGCCACCCACTCAAATGTTCCCCTTTTTGTCTACTGCCAGGCCTCCTCACTTTTTTTTTTTAAGATTTTATTTATTTATTTGACAGCACAAGCAGGGGAGCGGCAGGCTCCTCCATGAGCAGGGAGCCCAGTGTGGGGCTCGACCCCAGGGCCCCGGGAACATGACCTGAGTGAAAGCAGACACTTAATGGACTGGGCCACCAGGCTCCCTAGACCTCCTTACTTGATCTTCAGTTCACTTGGCTTTGAGAACCAAGTTTCCCAAGCAAGTGGCCATGGAGTGTGTTTTAATAACACCCTCAAGGAAGCGAGTCATGACGGGAAAGGATGACAACTTTTTAAGCATTTGCTTCACAGTTGAGGCAGGGAGCTTATCTGAGCATGTGGTCTGGGCTGAGAGCTCTCAGCTTCACTGACCTCCTGCCTGTCCTGTCTCGTCTCCACCACTGAGTCCCCTATACCTGCCTTCCTTGATTTTCAGTGACACTCAGTGTGGGAAGCAAGGCAGGATTCTTGTTTTCTTTTCTTTTCTTTTTTTTTTTTTCCTCTTGTAAGAAGCCCAAGGTGAAAGAGACAGAGCCAGCAACCTTGAGGAGAAATGTATCCAGGGAGGTGCAAACACTGAACATTTACTCTGATTTCAAAGGGAGAGGGAAGGTGGTCGGGAGGGAGCCAGGAGGGAGCGGCATCCTTGACAGCCACAGGAGGGGTACAGCGGGGCTGATCCTTCCGCATGTAGTCACACAGGGTGAGCTTTGGAATGTCCTGTTGGAGATGACCACTCTCCCCACCTCTCCGGGGGATGAACAGCAGGGGCTGGGATGCTCTAGAAGGCAGGTAAGGGTGTGGGCACTGAGGGGAAAGTGGCTTGCAGGAGCTATTTAGCGCCTGGCCGGCCTGGGCACAGCAGTGGGCTAGCCTGTGAGCTGGGATCCCGCTGGCCCTCACCCACTGGACCCAGACACCTGCACCAGGCCCACCCCTGGGAGGTGGGGGTGGGGTTGCTCTAGGACCCCCGGCCCTCATGATCCTTGATTGGGGATGCAGATCCCAGGCTCCCCCTGGCCCTTCCTTGAGGTGGTATAGTGAGGTTAGATAGTGTTTGTACCTGCCTGCTGGCCTGAACAGGGAGCAAGGTAAGAGTCCTATTTCTGGGATGGCTAGCAGGGGGTGCGGGGCTGGGGGAGGCCTGCAGTTTGGGTGAAGAGGTAGGAAACAGATGTGGAAGGGGATGGAGAGGACAGAACAGAACCAGCAGATCAGCCCAAGGCAGGCTGGCAACATCCCAGGTCAAGGTGAGTCAAAGGGTGGGCCCCTGTGGATGGGGAACCACCTGAGCTCACTCTGTGATTGCACCCTGTGTATTATCAAGTGTTCTATATAATCACCCATGTTTCAGAGCTGACCTTCATGAACTCTGTGACTTGGTTCCAGACAGCATATGCAGATATATTCTGAGGTTCTGGATCCCTCTGATGCGTCAAGGAAGCCCTGCTACTTGGTGTTTCCCCTGCAACTGGGGGACCGGGAGCAGGGCTCATGGGGCGGGGGGAACAAGCAGCTGCACGCACAGGGCCTGATGCACTGTAGGTACAGGAAATGTTTGTGGACTGAATGAACGAAAGAACAAAATAAGGACATGAATCTCAGGCCCTTATAAATGACTCTTTCAACGAGGCTTCCGCCAACATCCACTGTGCCCAGAAAGGCTCTACTGCACCCCCTGGAGGCTGAGCTGGTGCTGAAGGGGCACCCGTTTCAGCCCAGATCAAAAGAGAAATGGAAAACCTGATGGGTCCTCCCCTTGCCTGATGGGAATCTGGTAAAAGTCTCCACCCAAGAAGCTTCATGAGCCAGAGGCCCTAAAAAAAGCACCTGAGCCGACATTTGTCCTCACTCCATGGGCGAACCGGCGCATTCACCTGCCCTGCCTCCTTAAGTAGTGTTGGCCACCCTGAGGTGGCTGAAGCCTGTCCTGCCATTTGTCCTGGAACTCAGCGACCTCAGAATATCCTCCTTTCAGAGCACTTGCTTTTCTTCTCAGCCAATTCCTGTTTTGTCCATAGGTTCTGTGTAGGCTGGCGTGGGGTACTGGAGAGCTACTCTGTGCCCCAGGAAGTTCCTGGCAGGGAGACCAAGGGTCCAGGACACCAAGTGTCGGTGGCTGAGATCTTGAAAGGGGAAGCTGGGGCTCAAGGAAATCGCATAGAACATCCAGGAGGGAGGCAGTCAGCTCATGGATGATTGAGGATTTGTTGCACGTGGTGGCTGCCCGGGGCTCGGGGCTGGAGTGCAGGACATGGTGGGTAGGAAGGGACATGAAGCTGCCTTACCTTCCAAAGGAAGAGGTCATCTGTGTCGGGATCGGCCCGGGGAAGCCCAGGCCCGGCAACCTGACTGTCTCAGCGGCACAGGCATAAAGCAGTGGGCCGGGCCCCTGTCTGTGCTGCCACCCAGACTCCCAGCTGAGGCTTACCTTCTGTGCCCTGCGTTTATCGGCTCTCTGATTCTGGTGGTAAATCCGGCTGAAGTTGGACACGATCACAGGGACTGGCAGGGCAATGACCAAGACACCACTCAGGGAGCAGATGGAGCCAAAAATCTTCCCTGCAATTGTCTTGGGCACCATATCTCCATATCTAAGAGAGAGAGAGAGAGAGAGAGGAAGAAGGGGGGTCACTTGGGAAACAAGCCAGGCTTCCCTGCCCATCACTCATTCATCCATCCATCCATCCATCCATCCATCCATCCATCCATCTACTCATCTATCCACCCATCCACCCACCCTTCCACCCAATCACCCATCCACCCACCCACCCACTCAATCACCCATCCACCCACCCATCTACCCATCCATTCATCCATCCATCCAACAGTTGTTTCAAGTGCCTATTATGTGCCTACTGTGACCTGAGAGTGAACAAAACAGACAAGATCCCCATGTTCTCAGAGGCAACAACCTACAAGGGGATGACCATAAACAAGAAGGAGAACACATCAAAACGTTCACTTGTCATTATGTCTAAAAGAGAAGAGATACAGGGGTTGTGCCAGGAGGAGGCAGTGTCACCAGGGAGCTCTGAGGAGCCGACAGGTCAGCTGAGATCTAAAAGTCGTGCCACAGCTTGGGGAAGAGTGTGCTAGGCAGAGGGAACACAGACACAGAGGCCCTGAGGCTGGAGGGAGCATGGTCTGCTCTCAGAATACCTGCAGACCTGCTGCTGGGGGTGGAGGGTCATCATATAAGAGGAGGCCGAGGCCACCACACGGAGTGTGGATTGTGTGCTGAGTGCAATGAGCAGCCACGGATGAGTATTAGGAAGAAGAGCAGCATGATCGCATTTGTGTCCACAAACACAACCAAAAGGCCATGCTCTGTTCGCATGGGGATTTACTATGCAAGAAGCACTTGTGCATGCTTACCTCCCACGAGCTCCACGAACCGTGTGGGCTGTGTCCTCCCCACCGTGCAGACGCAGAAAGAGAGGCACACAGCAGGTGGACTGCCCGTGTTGGGGGACAGGCTGCGATTAAAACCCATTCTTCTTGCTTTTGTCAGTTTTATACCAACCTTACCATCTCAGAGGGCAACCAAGCACCCCCTGACTCGGCCCCTTAAGCCACAAAAGTGCTGGGACAGCTCTGGCTCTTCAGAGCTCCCAAGTACTTCACGCCCCGTAGGTGCCCCCGGCTGGTGCTCAGTCCCGGGCAGGCAGGCCAGAGCCTCTTTCCTCCAGTCCATAAGGGACTCTCCACAGCGGTTACATATTAGCCTCTTCATTATTAATAAATTAATAAATTAAAGCTCTTGGGCAAAGAGCTGTGATGACTCCTTTGGCTGAAGCCAGAAACACCATGTGTGGAGCAGAAGCAGGTGGAGGAGGACCAGAAAGTGCTGCCACTGAGACAGCGAGACTCACGGTCACTTGTCCTGAGGGGACCCAGGTGTCCTGAGGATGCAGAGAAGAGCTGGAGGGGATAGGGCAAATCTTTTCCGGGGTGGGGAGGGTGCCATCCTCATCTCCTAAGCACCTACGGGCCCTGTGGACGATATGCCAGCTGTTGACATGTGTCTGGTGAATGGATGAGTGACCTCCCTCACTGAGGCCTCCGGACACCCTGTGAATAGGCTCCTCTTTTGCAAACGCTCTTCCTTCTCCCTCAGTCTTGGCCCTCTGGCCCGGCTCACACCATCTCTACTGCGCCACCGGCACTAAACCTGAGTGAGGCAGCTCTTTGTGGGATTGCTGGTGTTAGGTTCTCCTCTCTGCTGTGCTGCTCAGGAGGGGCCTCCAGTGGTGCTCTGGAGAGCCTGGCTTCTGGACTCCAGCAAATTGGCGTCAAGCCCCAACCAGCTCACCATCAAATCACTGCATGATGTTGGGGCAATGTGACTTTGGGCCTCAGCCTCCTTGTCTGTTAAATGGAGACAGAATGAGTAACCCAGACCATTATCCTATTGTGACGTGTGCAGGTCCATAAATAATACGCACCATTGCTTTGGCCCAGGCGTCCTGGACTCCGTGGTCTCTGTTGCTGGGAAACTCTACAAACATAGCTGATGGTCCCACATTCAACTAATCCCAATGATGAAGAAAAGGAGGTTGTCCCTAGAGGCGAATCACAGTAGCTGGGACTTTCAAGGATATGACTGAAAGGTGGGCGTCGAGCTCATGGCCACGGAGGAAGTGAAGTATGGCAGGCGTATGTAAGCACGCTGTCCAAAAGGCTACATGTTGGGGTGGTGGAGGCTGGTGAAAAATGCTAAGGACATGGCAAGGTGGCTTTACCCCTGGGAAAAAAGAGCGAGGAGTGGAGCTACGTGTGCTCCTGGTGACATATGACAGAGAGCAAGCAGGACAGCTCAGCTCCTGAGCACTGCCTGGTTGAGAAGTCGGGACATGGCACAGAAATACTGAGACACTGGAGGCCGAAATGCTGCATTGATATTTTTGAAGACGAGGGAGAAGAAATCTAAGAAGCCACAGACCATCAGCTCTACCATCACACTGCTGGCAGAATTTGAGAGCAGACATTAAGTGGACAGCTTGCGAACACTTGGAAAATAAGCCATGTTGCTCACCAGCCAGTCACCTTATTTTTTGTTTTAGAGGGTTCGCTGGCTGGTGGTTTGGGAGACGGCTGCATGGTGATGTTCGCAAGCTGTGTTCCTGCCCCAGGTCCTCAAAGCCCCGACGGGGAGGAGGGATGGGTATGGACGACAGCGCCGTCAGTAGGGGAAGAACAAGACACCGGTCTCCCGTCATCTCCTAAAGATGACCTGGGCAGCCCCGTGCCCGCGAAGGAAGCTCCTGGCTTCTGTGTGGAAAGGGTCTCCTTTTGGTGAGAGGGGAAATAAGGAATGGATTGCAAGCTCGGTCTCCAGCGTGTGTTCCAGAATTTGTCAAGAACTTACATGAAGCCAGAGGGAGGCAGCATGGCCTAATGATTGAGAGGAGACTGAGCCCGGGCCCAGTTTGATCCCTGGCCCCACATTACTTACTGGTTAAACGACCTTGGGAAAGTTATTTAAGGGGAGCCTCTACCAACATAACATGGGTTTTATATACCTAACCCACAGGGTTGTTATAATCATTCAGGAGAGGATTCAAAAGAGGCACCAAGTGTTGTCTCTGGTAAATGTAAATTCTCTATAAATAGCCAGCACGGTGGGCACCTCTTGCTTTGCCCACTCCAGGCTCCTGTCTAGGAACTGTGCCCCCCACCCCACTAGGACATAACCTCCGTCCAGAGGAGCTGGTTCCCAGAGGAGCTGCTGTTTCCCTGCAAACGCTCTCCTATACCCCTGCTCCCACCGGGCACAGTTCCCAGGTTTCAGAACGAGGCATCTGACTCACACGAGGTCAGTGATCTCCTCTCCTGGGTTCATCTGTTAACAGCTTTACTGACATATAACTTATATATCATATAATTCACCCATTTAAATCCTACAATTCAGTATTTTGTTAAAAGATTTTACTTATTTATTTGAGAGGGAGAGCACACGAGTGAGGAGGTTGGGGCAGAGGGAGAGGGAGAGGGAGAATCAGGCTCCATGCTGAGCAGGGGGCCTGACACGGGGCCTTGAGCGCAGGGCCCGGGGATCACGACCTGAGCCAAAGGCAGGCACGTAACTGACGGAGCCCCCCCAGGTGCCTTCCACTCAGTACTTTTTTAGTGTATTTACGGAGTTGTGCTGCCATCATGACAGTCTAATTTTAGACCATTTTTATCACCTCTTCCCTCCAAAACCCCCGTCATATCCGGTAGCAGTGGGGGATCATCCCACCCCCGCCCCTCAGCCCCAAGCCACTACCAAACTGCTCTCTGGGTAGATTTCCTTCTCTTGGACGTTCCGCATGGATGGAATTGTAGAATACGTGGCCTTCTGTGTCTGCTTCCTTCACTTGGCCTGCTGTGCTGTGGCTGCAAGGTTCATCCCCGTCTTGGCAGGGTCACTAGTCCAGCCATTCTCATCACTGGACAATATCCCATCGTATGGACGTCCCGCATTTGCTTCTGCCCTCATCAGTTGAGGAACATTTGGGTTGTTTCTGCTCTGGAGCTGTTATGAATCAGTGCTGCCCTGAAGATTTGTGTACAGGTTTTTGTGCGGAAGTGTGTTTTCACTTCTCTAGGAGTCATGTGGTAGCTGCATGTCTAACAGTGTGGGGGACTGTCAAACTGTTTTCTAAAGCGGCTGCACCACTTTACGTTCCCACCAGCACTAAATTAAGGGCTCCACTTTCTCCATATGTTCACCGACACTTGTTACTATTTGTCTTTTCATTCTAGCCATCCTAGTGGGTGTGAAGTGGCATCTCACTGTGGCTTTGATTTGCATTTCTCCCTCTGGCTACTGATACCGGGCAACTTCTTCCCTTCCCTGGAGTCTCACCTTTGAGACGAGACCAGTCTCTTCTAAGAGGGTTGACACTGTGACGAGTAAATCTCTGGAGCTGTTGGCAGCCAAGTGTCCTGCCGCAGGAAGAAGCCAGGCTGTAGTCAGAGAAGGAGCAGGCTGACATGTTGAAAGAGGTGAGAGGTGCCCGGGGGCTCAGGGGTGAGCGTCTGCCTTTGGCCCAGGGTCCGGGATCGAGCCCCACATTGGGCTCCCCGCAGGGAGCCTGCTTCTCCCTCTGCCTGTGTCTCTGCCTCTCTCTCTGGGTCTCTCATGAATAAATAAATAAGATCTTTAAAAAAAAGAAAAGGTGAGAAAAGGGGAAGGGAGTCTGAGGGAGTCCAAATTCCTGCACTAATTCCGAGGACTGGCTTCACCTTCACCTTAGCCAATAGGTCCTTCTTTTTGACTCAGCACACCAACAAATTATTGCTTTTGTTTAAACCTTCTTCTACTCGGATCCCATGGTAATAATGACGACCATGATGGTGTTGATCAGGGGACTGCTGATGATTTTATTTTAAAATTAAGTTCCTTCACTGAAGTACAGCTGACACACAATATCCTATAGTTTCAGGCATGCATCATAGAGATTCAGTAGTTTTGGACATTACACAACGACCCCCATGATAAGTGTGGTTACATCTGACACCGGACAAAGTTCTTATGATACTGACCATTCTCTATGCTGAACGTTACATCCCTGTGACTTATTTATTTCATAACTGGAAGTTTATGCATCTTAATCCCCTTCATCTATCCCACCTACTTCATCTGTTGGATATTCTGGTAATCAACAGTTAGTTTCCTTTATTTACGAGTCTGTTTCTGTTGTGTTTTGTTTGCTCATTTATTTTGTTTTTTAGATTCCACATGTCAGTGAAATCATGCAGTGTCTGCCTTTCTCTGTCTGCGGCTGATTATTTTTAAGCAAGCTCTTCAAATTTCCAAATGACAGCATGACTATGAATTGAGGTCTTTCGGAGTCAAAGGGATTTTAACATGTAATCACAGGTGAAACCAGCCAGATTAATTTTAACAAAGATGAATGACAACACCAGCACTTTGATTCAAATAACCAACGACTTGTATAGTTGATGGGAAAAAACCAGCTTAAAAGTCATCCGTGTTAAAAATCACCAGGGAAATTTACCTTCAACGCAGCCACTGGCGTAATGCAGCTGCTAAAAAGCTAACGCCACCGTAGGCCGGATTGATGGGAGAACAGTGTCCAGAAAGAGGGAGTAGGTGTTTGTACTTGCCCCTTGGGACACATCGCTTCTAGGTTGCTGTGTGCAGTTCTGGGCACTATACATTCAGGAGGACATTGATGAACGGGATCATGTCCAGAGAAGGGAAGTTGGGATGGTGAATTGCCTGGAAATCCTCTCATAGAAGACACAATCAAAGGATGGGGAACATTGGCCTGATGCAGAGGGATGGGGAATGGAAGGATGGATGGGATAATGCACTGGAGCCTGTGCTGGGAACTTTCTCTGTACCTGTGGGTCTCACAGCAACCCCATTAGTCAATGCTCCTGAGGGATGTGGAGCCCATGTCCAGAGGAGACAGTGAAGTGTCCAAGGTCCTCAAGGACTAAGGGGCAGAACTGGTTGGAATCAAGCCCAGGGCGGTCTTTCCCCATTGTCTTGTTCTCTCCTTCACATTGGGCTCCTTTGGGGGGGGGGAGCGGGTGGATGGGGCGAGGATACCTTGGGGAAGGGCTCTGGGAGCCAGCCGGAGCCTATCCACTTCTCCAGCTCTGCTGCTGCAGCGGCAGTGGTCCCAAGTGGCCGTTAAAAGTGTGGACCCACAGTAAATCCTGGTTCTGTCACCTGTTAGCTGGGTGACTTTGAGCACATCACTGAACTTCTTTACCACGGTTCCTGGGACTGATAAAATATCAGTACCTACACTTCACTGGGTTGTTGTGAGGGATTAGTGAGGTCCTATTTGGAACATGCTCAATTCTGGCACATAAGGAAGAATCTTATTGATGTTTATTAAACAAATCCAGGGCCTAGACCACGGGGGCTTCTAGACCAGACATCAGTAAAAGCCTCCCAACTGGACTTCTCACTTCCACTCCTGTTCCCTTTTAATTTACAAAGAACCACATTCTTCTTCTTCTTCTTCTTCTTTTTTTTTTAAAGAACCACATTCTTAAAATGCACATCCAAGCACGTCCTTCCCCAGCTCAAACTTTAATAAATGTTGGTGGAATGTGTGAGTCAATGAATAAAACATACCTTGCGGTGTTGCAAAGACTACACGCTTGTTACACACTAAACACTCATTAAATGGCAGCTAATTATGATCACAGGGACAGCGATGGCCAGTGGCCTTGGCCCAGGGCCTCCTGGGTCCCACCTGGGTAGGGGCCCCGAGGTGCAGGAGCTGACAGGGATTCTCTAAGTTCTAATGGCATGTATGGCCTATTTTCCTTGTGGATTTTCAAGCCAAGAAAGGCGTGAGAAAACAACAAAAAAAGAAAATGTCATGGCCTAGAAAAAAAAAAAATTTCAAGCCTTAGCCTTATTTCCTTTTTGTCTTCCTTGTCTCTTGCAAATAAGGACTCCCTTCCCCCAGCCCTCATCCTGGCTCTGAAAGTGGAGGAAGGGGAGGGACTAGGAAGCCCCTCCTGGAGGTGACCCCCGGGGACAGAGGAGCTAGGGCGCTCACCCCAGACTTAGGACTCATACCCAGACCTCACCTGGGGCCACAGTGAGGCAGCTGCCTGCCTCTGACCCCATGGGGGGCGGGGTGGGGGCTCAGGGACCCGGTACCTCTCAGTAGTCTGCAGTGATGTCTGGGCTGCGGCAAGAGCAGGGGAGCTTACCCTCCTAATATGGGAGACTAATTAATTTGTATTAGGGTTTAGGGATAATTAAACTTTTTATCTGAACTTAAGCTGCACAAACCACCCGCCTTGTACAATTAATTGCTGCCTCCACTTCCTCCTCCAGGTGCTGAGAGATAAGTGCGAGCCCAGCTCCTGCTCTGATTCTGCCTGCCTCTCAGGCAGGGGCGAGGCCATGTATCTGGCGGGGAGTCCCTTCGTTCCTGGAGGCCAGACACTGTCCACTCAGGGCCCAGCTTCTGGAGCTCCGTCAAGGAGACACGTCCTTGATGAGTTTCCTCCAGGGGGACATTAGCACCTCAGCGCCACACCCACTCCTGCACCCACCTTATTCCTCTTCTGCTCTGGACCCCTGGGATTGGGGATGCGGATGGGGGATGAGAGCAGCCCTGGTGGGCGGGTTCAGGCTGGGGAAGGCCTCCTTGAGCAGGCTGGGCACCATGGCAAGTTCCAGAGACTTTCCTTGTCCAGAGCAAAGGACAATGGCAGACCACCCCGGAGCACACACACTAAAACCCCAGCTTGCCTGGTGTGTTCATCCCTTGACAGACATCTGGTCAGCCTCTTTGCATGTCCAGGTCCCCTCCCATGGAGCAGGATTGCTGTCGGTTTTTTTGTTTTGTTTTGTTTTTGTTTTTGTCTTATATCATGTCAGGTACTGTGAAGACTTGACCTCATTTGCTCCCTCCAGCAACCCTAAGAAATAGATACGATTATTATCCTTATGTTCCTGGTGAGGAAACTGAAGCACAGAGTGACTAATACACCCAAGGTCACTTGGCTTGTCAGCAGAGGAACCAGGTCTCTGACATTCCCAATCTCTGCACACAATGACTAGTCCTTATGGCCCAAAGCCATGGTCCCTGAGAAGCCATCATGGCAGGCGGAAGTCTGGTTAGAGAGCAAGGGCCTCAGTGCTGACGGCATCCAGGGCAGCGGCCTAGCTGAAACCTACCAATGACTTTAGCCCTGTGCTGTCGATTCTTGAGGAGGGGGACTTGGAAGATCCAATGAGAACCTCAGAGCACTTTTCCTTTCTACTGCATGCCTCTCCATCCATCCCCAACCCCCCAAATCAACCCACGTCTCTGGTCGTGTCCCCGCAGCCAGGCACTCTCCTGAGTTCACCCGCAAGGTGGCCGCAGTGGTGAGCCAAGAGCCAAAGGATGGGTTCGCATTTGGAACCTTAAGTTTCCTCTGAAAACTCCACCTGAGGTGGACCCACAGGGGAGAACTGAGGCTCAGAGCAGGATGGCCTAACAACCACGGTAACAATTCACCAATAGTCTATTTTTATGACATCCATGTGCACCATTCTATCTTCCTGACAACCTTACGAGGCATCATTAGCCTCATTTTTGAGGAAAGTGCAGCTGGGAGAGGCCGAGTAGCATGCACGGGGTCACCTGCTTGGCCAAGCCTGCGCTCCAAGTGAGTCTCATGTGGCTTCAGAGTATCCCTCTTTCTCTGTGTCCCACTACAGGAAGGGACAGAGGTGCGAAGAGACATGTTTCTGGCTTCCACCAGCGCAGAATCTGGGGAAAAGGGGATGCATGAGCCTTCCAGGCCAGTGGTGTGGTTGGCCTGTAGTGCAGGGTCACAGCTGGTCATGGCTGCGGGGTCTTGGCCCCTGGGAGTCTGTGGCAATGCTTTCCACGTCCTGTCCCTCCATAGCAGTTGTGCTGGGTAACAAAGCTATTCTCAACCACAGTTCCCCAAACTTGAACGTGCATCAGAATGACCTGGAAGGCTGGTTAGAACAGACTACTGGGCTCTCCCCTTAGCTTTCTGATTCTGTAGGTCTGGAGTGTGACCCCCGAACAGGTATTCTAACCACGTCTCAGTGACACCCATGGTGCCATCTGGGGAACACACTTAGAGAATCACTGCTCTGAACCATCCTCTCTGCACAGGTCACAGATCTGCAGATTCACAGAACATCAGAGCCACAGCAAGCAGCCTCCGAGCAGCCCTTGTACCTAGGAGGAAACTGAGACACCAAGATCGGATATCAGGTGGCAGAGCCTGTCTGAATGGCTCAGAGAAATACCTGGGCATTGTTTACGCCGCACACAGCACCCTAACCTGGACGGGCCCACACATTTCCACCTCTGTCCCTCTGGATTGATTGGATTAATCAAACACCCGCTTGTGTCCCTCACTTTGCTGGATGCCTGGGGATACAGAGCTAAACAGACAGGCATGTCCTGCCCACACGTGCCCTGAGCTTACAGTCTCAGAGAGGACAGACAAGTAAATCTTGACGGAGCTTCCATGTCATAATGCTACGAGAAGCGTACACACGGGCTCCAGTGTGTGCAAGAAAGAAGTGGCTCTCAATCAGGCTGGGGAGGGGGCTGGAGGGTGGGTTGGCCAGAGGACCTCCTGGAGGTGGTGGCCCCAGCTGACTTCTTGAGCTGGGAAGCATAGGGCTTACCCAAGGAACCTGAGACATTACTGGCTGCAGGAAGGGGCAGATGGGGGATGAGGCTAGAGGAGCAGTCGCAGAAGGTCCTTCTGCGTTAATCCAAGGACTCTGAGCTTTCTCCCAAAGGCCGTGGGAACCGGTGAAGGACGGTAAGTGGGGGACATGATGTGATCAGACGTTCATCTTTGGAAGATCACCCTGAAGGCAGGTGGAGGAGGCGCTGGATGGAGATGACAGCAGAGGTGAGGGCGACCAGTTAAGAGGCTATGGAGCTGGTCCAGGCAGGGAGGGAGGGGACAGAGATGTAGCATTGAGGAATCATGACTTGCTGGACTTGGTCACTGGCCTCAGGGTGAGGGTGAATAGAGGGAAGAACCTGGGGGGCCTTGGGCCTGGGAGACAGGGCAAGCCGTGTGGGTCTCCAGCCAAGCTCCCACCATCCCTTCCTCCTGCCTTCTACCCTAGCCAGCGCCTCGGGCCCCTCTGTGACCACACGTCGTTCACCAGGCTCTTCCCGTTGCTGGAAAGGATCCTCTCTCTCCTTCCCCAGACAACAACTACTCATCTTCCTAGATGCCGTTCACATGTCACCTCCCTTAGCAGCCCCCTCCCCAAAACAGAGCATCACTCACTCCTCTTTCCACCTCCACTTACTCTTCTCTGCAGAAACACCCACCCCCCGAAATGGCTGTGTGCCCCATTTCGACGAGTGCAGCCTGAGCATGGGGCTGTCCGTCTCTGCGTCCCTGGTGCCTGGCACGGTACATGATGCACAGTAGGGACGTGATAATTCAGAGTGAGTAGGAGAGAGAGCGGCTACTCTGGTGTGTGTCCCTTCAGATGTGTGTCATCTGAAGATGGCCCTGGGGCTGGCTTCTTCTGGGATCAGACTGCAAGCTCCAGGAGGGGAGAGGCTGGATCCTCAGCACCTGGAACCAAGCCTGGCACAGGATGTGCACTCAGGGTCTGTTGAACGAGTGAGCGAACCATAAACAGATTTAGCAATGGAACTGCTGACTCCAGCAGATGAGATGATCAGGGAACCCTTCTGCTGCAAAACATCCACATTCTGAATAAAATACAGCCTTTGATGAGCTGCTGGGTTCACGTGTGGCAGCGGAAATACATCTTACCCCCAATAAAAAGAGACAAACCACAGGGGGATATCACAGTGGGGAGGAGGGAGCTGTCAGCAGAGGGAGGAACACTGCTGCTCTGAGGCCACTGGCCTACCGCAACTGCTCACCGGTGACCCGTCACTGCAAACTGACCCTTTGCACCAACAGCAGAAAGGGACTCTCAGAGTCTTCAGGAGAAGCCAGGCCCACACGTGGACTCAGATGCTCTCAACATGGTCGAGTCACCCGGCTTCTGGGAAAGCCAGATTTAAGACCTGACAGGGGGAAAACCCCCTTAACCCTGGCCTTCAGGGTTCTGACAGGTTAAGATCCTGAGTTTGCTTAAAACAACAACAACAACAACCACACGTGAAGAAGCAAGCAACCATGAATGCAGAGTCAACAGGAAAAACCGACGATAGATTTGGAGACCATCCACCCACACGCCAAGAACTTGAGACACTGAAACCGATGGACATAGAAGAGTCATGTATGATATGGTTTTACCGAATAAAGGAGAGAATTGCAAAGAGGAGCCTGCAAGAGGACACTACAGGAAATAAGTCATCAGGTACACGTGAAAAAGAACCACATGAGGTTTCTAGAAGTGAAAAGATTTAATGCTGAGTTTAATTATGACGGCAATGAACAGGCTGGCCTTCCTGGGTGAGGCCCTGGAGCAGACCTCCTCCTTGGAGATCCCCACGTGCTCATCTGGTCCCAAAGCCTCAGACCCGTGTCCATCCATACTGGGCCAGGTAGCAGGTCCAGGAAGGCCACGAGCTGTCTGCAAGGGCCATGTCATCAGAGGCCACCACCGCAGTAACATGCCCAAGCTGAAGG